>NC_059473.1:93789359-94395321 GCF_018139145.2 Gymnogyps californianus | reverse complement strand
CTAAAGGATATGACAGCTTGATGGTTGTGTGCATGGGACCTTGCTGCTCTATTAATTTTTCGTTAGTTATCCCCCATCCCCCCCAGTTTTTAAGACCTTAATGTAATCATTCTGATAACTGATGCTCATGTTGCGCTTCTGGTCCAAGTAGAGGACTCTTCTAAGGTTTTAGTTCAAAGGGAGACAGGGGTTTTGTTTTGGCTTGCCCCTCAGCTTGAAGACACGTAAGGACAGGGCAGAGTTTTACAGTTTTATTTTCAGTTTGATAGTTGTTTTTGTCTTTTCTGCATAAGTTCACTGTGAGAATAGAAAGTCTGCAAGCAGGATATGCAAAATGTAAGACAACAGTGATTATTTGTTGGCTAATGCACGTAGTAGACAGCTAGGACGTACGTGCTACTAGCCTGTTAAGAAGTTCACTGCCTCCCTCTGCAAACACTCAACTGCTCTAAAAGTTAAGAAAGAGAGTTGAATTAGTTACTTTTTGGGGTGTGCCAACACTTGAAATCTCTGCATTTGTACATGTTTAGCTTCTTAAAAATCCCTCTCTCGTGCATGAGTCCCTAAGCTCATTCCCTTGACTGACTGCAAAAATAGTATATGAAAAGCTTTCTAATTGTTAAACACTTTCAACCTTAGAGGTATTTTGTAAGAGAGCGTAAGTCTCGGAAATGCTGTGATGCTATGCAGTAAATCCATACTTACAGCAATATTTTTTTTTTTTTTTAGACCTTCAGTATTAAATATTTTATTACATTTTCTTTCCAGCTATGAAGCAACTTCTCATAATACATTTTATTTGGAATATTTTCTTTTCACACTTGCTTTCTGTCTGTAAACACGACCTTTTCTATTTTAGAAAAGCAAATATCAGCATTCTTTACTTTGTGACCTGTGGCTTTGCTGTACCGTATATGCAAATTGTACCAAGTTTAACTTGGTCCATTGCGCAAGTTGAGAAATGTGCAGGGGCAGCGTGGCTCATCTAAGCTTCCCAAATCCAAATAATGCCTTTGAAGAGAAGGTGGGCTGGTAGTGGAACATTAGACTGAAAAGGGTGTTTAATTTAATGTGTGTTGTACGCTTCACTTGGGCCACAGCTAGCATGGGATTATTTTGAAATTCTAAATGCAGGTCTGTAAAGAATTTAAGCATATGTTTAACTTTCATTACATAGAGGTTTTGATTGCACATAGGGTCCTAACTTAATATATCTATGGTATTAGTTGTGGGAGCTATGTGTGGTAGAGGAATAAGTAAAATAGTTATATTCCTTGGCTTTTGGTCATATGTGTAATTTAAGACAAAATGTTTTCAGACATGTAGCAAGGAGAAATGAAGCACGTCACACATTTATCGTGATTTTAACTCACATATATTTTATGATTTAATTGTATACGTTAATTTCTAGAATTTAAAGTTCCAGTTTTTGAAACTTAGTCTTCAGTTTGGTAATTCTTTCCTCTGTAATATAAGCTTCAATTCTAATTAGTTATTCTCAAAATGATTGTTGGAAAAATGTTCTATTGAAAGCAACTTGGTCATGTTGTTATACCAGTTTTCTAAAGTATCTAAGTTCTCGGTATTTTTTACAATTGCCATGGAATAGCCTTAGGCAGATTTGAGGGCACACACTTCTTTTTCCCTCTAAAAATCAGTGTTTCTCTAGATTTGTTTAGTTGTCCTTCACGGAGTAGGAGTTCTCCTTCACAGAGTAGGACTGGCTTTCTCTGAGCTTTGAAAGACCTGAGCTTTGAAATTGACTCTTATGCTAGGTAAGAGTCAGTGTATATGTTTTAATGGTTAGCTTTTTATTAATTTGGTTCTTTTACTGAAAATGTAAGGTATCTTTTCGCTGGAAATGTAAACTCAAATATAAATGTAACGTCAACTGTAAATTCAAATGAACAATTTCTAAAACTTTACCATTCTTATTAAAGTTTATTGACTAAATAGAATAAATAAGCTAACAATTAAAAATGTAAAAATATTTACCTACTTTTATGGACCTAGCTATATTAAACTTTCATGAAGTTTTATTTCATTTTTGGAGATTATTTTTATGTTTTGCTATTAAAAGAGCTAGGTGCTAAGAATTTATTTTGCTGTGTTGCTCAGAGAAGAAGCAAGCACCACACGGGGCTCTTTTTAACCCATTAGTCCACATGTTCTTAACCATTAAAATTGTGCTTAATGAGCCACTAGATGGAGCAGTCAAGTCTAACTTTGATCTATCACATTCTGTTTATGCAAGAGAATTTCTCTTTTAGCAAAGAGAGAGTCTAGAAATGCAGGCACACCTTCCTACTCGAACTGGTAATTTAAAAACCTTTTTCAAATCTTATCTCCATGTGCATTTTTCTGTAGGCAGATTTACATTGTCCTGTAGGATCAGTGTTGGAGACGGTGTATGAAATGTATTCTGGATATGGAAATTACACTGACAAGTATAGCTCTACAGAAGCAGTTATTCTTTAAATGAGTTGAGTCCTATCCTTAGAAAAAAAAAAACCATGTCGGAAGAAAAAGATACTCTTTTTTGAGGATCATGAGCCAGATTTTCAAAAATTTTGGGAAGCTTAGAGATACACATTTACAGATAACTCTGTACTTTTGTGCTTAAGTAATCTTGCTGATACTTCTGGTGAAGTCACGTATTTTCTTCCTACTTACCCAAAGCACATTTGCTTCCAAGCTAATTTTTTCTGTGACCTAATGCGTAAGAAACACCTGTTTAATGAGAGTACACTGTGTTATCTGCTTCAGGAATGCTGCAGTAAAGTAGGTTCAGGAGCAGAAAGAAAAGATACAATAGTGTATGCGAATGCTTTCATATTATTTGTTTTGTTGTAGTTTCATAACATTAGTAAGATGAGATTTTGGGGGGGCATACATGCTTGTGAATATATACATAGATGTTTATATGAATTAGAATGCGTGTGCACTATTAGAAGGCATGTGTGCATTCCAGTACATCTGTTGCATTTAAATACTTCAGGTATCGTGATGTGTACTTGTAGGGCACCATCCCAGAGTGGTATTAGAGCTGGTGAATAGACCTATGTGTGAATATAAAATTCTGCAGATTTTTGTTTTATTCTTTGCCTTTGTAAAGTATTTGAAAGTCAGACTCTTCTGCATTAAAGATTATCAGCAGGTGTCACAAGAGAAGAAATGCCATTCTGAAGCAGCTGGATACAGTCCTTGGAGTGCCTCAGCCCTGCTCCCACATCTCAGGTGGGAATTGCAAATCCTGGCACCAGGCTCCTGTGAGTTTTGGGTAGGAGTGACAGAGAGCTTTGCAGAGCAGGGACCTCATGCTGTGCAAAGCAGCACTCCCCAGCTGACTCGCTTTAACTCGTGTGCAGTTTATTCATACAGTTCTCACCTGAATTGTGAAATGAGCAAAAACCTCTGCTCAGGCAGTGAATACTGATCAGTGCCATGAGCTGAGGGCTAGTGAACAGCCAGTTTTTTTCAACTCCCCGAAGTCCTGGGTCACTCAGGTATAATGCGAGTTCTTCCCTGTTGTGCTCCGGAGCTCTACCACAGCAAATTGGTCTAAGTTTACATCAAAACACATGGGATGCCAGGTAATTTGATATTCTACACAGGCTCAGATTTTACTTAAAATATAGTGTAAAAGTGACTTGCACTTACAGATAAAACTGAACCTCGTGAAAGCAACTCACAAATACAAATTTAAATAGATATAGATTCGCAAAACAGACTGAACCTTGTCAGCGTACCCAGGTAGGTTCAGTTATCTCCCTTGGGGCTGGTGTTACGAATTTGCAAGTAGTTGTCAATCGGTTTTAAGCAGAGACTGTCTGTGGGAGCCCAAAACAGCCCCCTGGGAATGGGAATTGAACTGAAAGCTTAGGGATAAATCTAGTTGTTCTGCTGCAGGCTCTTTTCTACAGGAAAGTTGTATAACTGATTTCAGAGCAAAAAGTTGATTAATCTGTTCCTGTTACCAAGTTTTAAATCTCACTGCCAAGGAAGTCTTAGGGAATGGCTATTCCTACAAGCCACTGAAAGAAGACACTTAGGAAGACATTAATTTTTGCCAGTGAGCAGATTTTTTTTTTTTTTAAACAAACAAATGAACCATTTACATTTTGACTTCTCTTCAAATGTTGCCTTTAAAATTTTAATCTATCAGCATCCTTTTCCTTTAAAAAAAAAAACTATGACAACAAATAATGTTATTAACTTAAGGCGTATTGTCAGACATCAGTTATCTGTGCTATTGTGGACCTAATCGTGCTTTGACCTAGAAAATTATTATAAGGATTAGGAACGAATTTTCTGGCAACGCTTAAACAAACAACATGGTCACCATTAAACCCTGCATTTAGATATGTGTTGTTTTTTTTGTTTGTTTGTTTGGATGGTATATAACATTTTTAAGTAATAGAAAATGCTATTTAATAGAGGTTGACCTTTTGAAATGGTCAGTATGTATGGTACTGCTGCTATAATTTCTAGGTTTAAATCTGTAATTTTTAGAATTAAAGGATCTGGGAGAAATCTGACTTGTAGGAGGAACTGGAAATTAAACCATGTCTGCGCAGACTTAGGCGGTAGGGAAAAGAAAAGGAGGGAAAGTGAATTAAGTTGTCAAAGGTATCCTGAAATAGAGAAATAGAATGAACTAGTGACACGTAGAGGTCTATCACCCTTGGCTGTATAACCTTTCAGTCGCAGCCTGTACAGGAATCGGTTCAGGACATGCATTGTCTTTTGTTTTGTTATGCTTTGTAATGGGGGGGGGGGGGGGAGTTTTAGAAGGAAAAAAAAAATTGTTTTAAGGAATTTTGGTAAGGTGGTGTGGCTGAATTAAATAAGAAGCTGTAATGACATTGTCACTATAGGTTGAATCTCCTATTTTTGCTGTAGCCCAGGTTTGAAGATGATACTTTTTGCTTGGCTTCTTTTTTGGCAGGAAAATTCAGGCGCAGGTTGGATGCCTGTGGTCTCTTCCTACAGGTAGTAACATTGAATTGGTTTGAGCAATTTAGTTCTGTGAGCTCAAGCCTGTACCTGAGCATAGCTGTCAAAAGTAGTGCTGTCATACCACCGCTTCATCCCAGCTTACCCTGCATCAGGCAGGGAAGAGACTTTGAATATGCGTCTTCCACATCCACCATGCTGTAGGGCATGAGAGTTGGGAGATATCTGTCTCTGTGGAGACAGTAACACAACAACTAGAAATAATAGTTAAAGTTGGGAACAAAAAGAATATTTTGATACTATGGGTCAGTAAACTGAAAAGTCAGTGTCTGCATATTAGTCACCATTTCACTGAAAGCATCTGGCTTTGGTTAGCAATTGAATGGTTGAGCAAATTGTTTGAATGAGGGTTTGGTTAAGACCACCTTTGGCTCTAAAAAAGGCTATCCAGCAGATCTTTTATAGTTAAGTACTGCCCTTGTCACAAAGACAAATACTCCACAAAATCTCTCTTCACACAGAGGTCAATTCATCATCCTGTGATGTCAGAGGAAGTCCAGAAGTCATCTGTAAATCTGACAGTGCAGCACTGATGTTCCCTGTCTTGATGTCTGTAGATCCTCCTCAGTCAAGGCCAATTATCAAAAAGATCAACCTGAAGAGATGCTGGCTTTTTTAATAGATGAAGTAACTAAGATAAACACATTGCAAAATTACTGGATCATGAAGGTTGGATAGCAAAGGTCTCAGCCACTACATCTATGGGCTTGAAGGCCCAATGTAGGTTTTCTAGTTTGAGCATTTTTCTTGTCTCTTTCCAATTTCACTGTTACTATCATCTTCCTCAGATGAGTCAAGAACAATCAAGTCAAGCAGGGGTGGAGGATGGGGAAACAGAATATTGGTGGCAGCACGGTACTAAACAGTTGGCTGTGGAACTTGGAAACAATGGATACAGCAGCAATAGATAGCGGGGTGTTTCTTTACTGGCTCTTGCATACCTGTGTGCTCGAAGGGGTTCCTATCATTTGGTCGTGCAGCAATGCTCTTCTGTATTCCAGCAGTCTTCCAGTCTGCTGCAAAATGGCAGGTGGTGTTCTGTAAAACTCCCCTAAAGGACCTTTAGGGACAACATGGTAAAGCCACTTGTCTGGGATGCCAGTGGGAGGCACACCATAGCCTGCTCCTGATGTGTGTGTTTACATTGTGTTTTTCAGACAGATGCCAAGTTACTTCACTTCCACTTTGAATTGATTGGCTCGGATCAAGGTTTGGACTAAAAGCTGTGGAGTAATGACAGCATGACATTGATTTAGCTCAAGCTAAATAAAAGGCCAAACTTATTAGCTCCTGCATGTCCCTCTGTTGATGTGACTACATCATTTCTGCTTTCGTGCTTTTGTTTTTTGCCAGCTGGCCAAGAATATAAACAGAATATGCTCATGCCTGAATGGAAAGGAACATTGATGAGCTCTAACAAGTTTGATGAGTGTTTGAGGGCAGACATTCCTTTTAGGAGCTATGTGTCTTTTTAACCACAGTCATCTCAGTTCTTAACCTCTGATTTTTCTCAGGAGTTATGAGAAAGGACAGGCTGAGCTATGTCAATCTGTTGAAAAGAAAACCACTTCTGTATGTGTAGATATATGTATTTGTATATTTATATATAGAAGTCTTTCTCTTGTAAATGGTCAACAATTGTCTTTGCAAAGTTTTAACTGTTTTGCCAAAGAATCTGAAAAATACTCAGTCCTCATCTCTGGGCAATACTTTACTGAAGAGAATACGCACTTATGTTGCATGAGTGCACAGAGAACAGAATTGTTTTAATTAGCCCAGTGTCAGCCAAACTCTGCACTTAAGCCTGTCAGAAGCAAGTGTATTTTCTCTACTGAATTTAATTCTGGATGCATAGCTAAAGGCTACATCCAAGTTTTCTGTGATCCCAGGAGAGCATTTTGTGGTCTGGAGTGCTGCTAGCTGAGCAAAGGAAAGCCTTGATTCCTCCCCATAAATCTTTCTTCTGATACTTTTTTTACACATCTAACATTTCACCACCAGTTGAACTTCAGTCCTTTGACCATCCCTTGAGTCAAGTGGTTATGTCAGTTTTCCACCTACCTTGTAGTTCACCAGTCAATCCGTATCTCTCTGATTCGGCTACAAGGATATTGTGAGAGACTTGGTTGAAGGCCTTGCTACAGTTATGTTAAACAACATCTGCTGCTCTCCTCTTGTCTGCAGATCCAGAAATCATATTGATCAGGCATGATTTGCCTTTGGTAAAGCTATGCTGATGGTTCCCAGTCACCTTCTTGGCCTTCATGTGCTCAGGACTGCCTTCCAGAAGGATTTGCTCCATAACCTTCCCAGAGACTCAGGTTAGCCTTCCCAGTCTGTAGTTTCACAGGTCCTTTTTCTTGCCCTCCTTGAAAAGAGGTGTGGCATTTGCCTTGTCCAGTCACTGTGAATCTCCCACAATAGCCAGGACCTTTTGAAGTGGATCAGACAGGGCTACAGTACAAAATGTCACATACAATACCTGATATTGTATCTAACACTCTTGCAATTGTATTAGAATCTCTTCTCCATTGTAACTTGGCTTTGAGGTCTGGAGACCATAACATGGATCTTTTCTGTTGTTTCTCTCATTTCCTAAATTCAGTTCCAACTTAAAACATAGGTTTTTTTCCTTGAATTGCTCTTTCTGTGCTACTGAATTAAGCTTGGGATCGTTCTCTGGCTTTCTTCTTTCAAAAAAAGTGTTGTAAAACTTTTGGTTTAGAGGAAAGCCAGGCATAAAACTCAATAGTACGTTTAATGCTTGGAATTTGACCTCTTAAAACTTGACAACTGGTAGGGTTGGATATCTGTGTGAGATTGTTCAATCTCATCCTTTTCTAATGATCTTAGAAAGTTTTATAAATGCAGGAGTACCATACATGGATTAAGATCTAGAACAATTATTAGCAGGAAGATTATGAAGGAGCTAAAATATGATGGTCAAAATCTAAGTATCAGATGCACAGTGTAGTGTGCCTCAGAGGATAGTGGCAGTGAAACAATTTGCAAGGGTAAAAACATCCTGAGATTGCATAGGCAATGTTATCCAAAGCAAAGGTTGAAAGTGTGCTATAACATAGTTATGTATTTTTACTAGGACAACGGAATGGTAACCAGATTTTCAGTTAGTTTCCTACTGCCTTGCTACTATTAATGGATGTAAAAGTAAACAAACCAACTATCAGTGTTTGATTCTCAAACTGTCAGATGGGCCTTTGGGGCAGCCAGAAAGGCTTTATTTGACTGGGCCTGGGAGGAAGGAAGACCACCCTTAGGGATGTGCAGTGCACACTGGAGTTGATGACACTGTCCTTTTCTGCAAAATGTCCTTTCTGACCTCAGAACACTCTTCTGTTGCTCCTCTCTTCCCTTACTTTTCAGCAAATACTTGCAGACACCTCTACCATCTAAAGCTAAAGCTGTTAGACAGGGCTACTTAGGAAGGGCTTTGGCAGATCTCATGGCTAGGGAGAGCAGTGAGTAATATTGGTGTTGAGGACTGCCTGATGTGGGGATGGATGAGCAGAGAGAGGTTGCACATATCTGGCACATAGGGGAATGGGAGACAGCGAGAGCTTCAACAACACCTTGGGGCACAAACAACCTTTCTAAATACGTTTGGGAGAACAGTTTATTAGTTTTTTCACAAACACATGCATGCCATGGGAATGACAGGAACATTTTAAAGAAGTCAGAAAACAAGCCCCCTATAGTGCAGTTTCCTTTAAAAGTTCTGAGGTTGTAGCGAGTAAATATTTTTCATCTGTTGAGTTGGGTTGTGGCAAAATCTCCTGCCTTGTTTAGTATGTGCTACAAGGTGAGGTGAGCGTTCAGGATCCATGTGAGAGATGTTCTGAAAGTGAAGCAAAGCCCACGACACCAGCCCTGGCAGAACAGGAGGAGGTCCTCCAAGGAGTAGTGCAGAAGCGTCAGTGGGAGAGTGGATGCGCTGTGGAAGCACCGGGCACTTGGCATAGTCTGTCATTTGTCCCTTTAGCAAGAAATGTTCTCCAGCTTTAGGAGGAAGCTGGGTGTATGTTCCCTGATCCGTAGATGTCCAGATGGTCACTGTTTCTTGGAGTATATGAAGCCTGGACATTGTCCTCCTCCAAAGAATCTTCTCCTAACAAGGACATATCATAGAGTAGTAGAATGGTTTGGGTTGGAGGGGACCTTAAAGATCATCTAGTTCCAGCCCCTCTCCCATGGGCAGGGACACCTTCAGCTAGACCAGGTTGCTCAAAGCCCCATCCAATCTGGCCGTGAACACTTCCAGGGAGGGGGCATCCACAACATCTCTGGGCAACCTGTTCCAGTGCCTCACCACCCTCACGGTGAAGAATTGCTTCCTTACATCTAATCTAAATCTACCCTCTTTTAGTTTAAAGCCATTACCCCTTGTCCTATCACTACATGCCCTTGTAAAAAGTCCCTCTCCAGCTTTCTTGTAGGCCCCCTTTAGGGACTGGAAGGCTGCCATAAGGTCTTCCCGGAGCCTTCTCTTCTGCAGGCTGAACAACCTCAACTCTCTCAGCCTGTCTTCATAGGAGAGGTGCTCCAGCCCTCTGATCATCTTCATGGCCCTCCTCTGGACTCGCTCCAACAGGTCCATGTCTTTCTTAGGCTGGGGGCCCCAGAGCTGGACGCAGTAATCCAGGTGGGGTCTCATGAGAGCGGAGTAGAGGGAGAGAATGAGTGCCCTCAACCTGCTGGTCACATGTCAGTGAAAAAAGCAGATGTAGACAGTTGTGTTGTCTTTCTGCTAATACTGTGCTACTGGGGACACTGAAAGTCAGCAGTGGCCAGGGATGTCAGCCATGGCTTTTGCTGTTGACTAACAGGTGAGATAGATAGTGTGTGAAGGGCAGCATTCAGTACCTTGGTTTTGATCATGTGATCCAGAATTACAGGGAAACAGCTTGATTAAAAGTGTATTTTCATTATTACTAATAGGTCTATATATTATTAAAGATGAAAGAACTGTAAGCTTTCATTAGCTTAATTATTTGTTTTTTATATCTTACAAGTTTCTCTGTTTGCTTTGTTTTCTCACATTGTTGTTTCTGAACAGGCAGGTTTTTTGTATTTCTGAAGTCCTGCAGTATCTAGATATGCTGCAGAGAAACATACATTTTTACAGAGGAAGACTGTCTCTGCCAAAGAAATAGTTTTATTGTTGTATGGTTTGGATAGGATTAAATGAGATTAAATTCTTTAGCAAATTTTATTAGCTGTAATTCTAATCATCTGGCTTTCCCAAATATGCTGGTATACAGGTTCTGCTTTTCTCTTTTATCTTGAATGTGTAATTTGGAGTACAAAATGTTATTTCCAGTTTTTTATTTAGAATATATTTTTCTTCTATAAAATTACATTTCCATACACACATCTATTATGTAAGAAAAGTATTAAATCATCCCATTACTTTGTAAAAAATGGTAAATTTTTTCAAGGTGCACTGTGTTTTCAGTGTGCTAGAAGTAAATCTACAGTTTGGGAAGTTTTACATAACTTAAAACAGCCATATTTGCTTTACACGACTGCTTCATTTATGCAGTTCATTAGAACTTGTTCAGTGCACCACTGCTGAATATAAATAATAACTGCAGTAGTAGTATTGATTACTTAGGTACCTGAGCTTGTGTCTACTGTTGGCTTTAAAGCACTAAGAAACTTCGTTCCTTTTCTATCCGGAAAGGAAGGAGCTTTTTTTCCCCATCTTGTTTCCTGAAGATTGTTAATTTTGGATTCCTAAAATCATTAACTCCTTCTAGAGACTGAAACTCTTTGTCATTGCAGCAAGCGTGTATGAACTAATGCAGTAATCGATGCTTGCACTACACTGCAGAGATTTGTTTTGATGACAAGAGCTTTCGTAGCCCTGTTTGGTGTCACCGGTGTTGAATGTTTGATGCTGCAGAATAATTTGGCTTAGAATCAGGACGCAAGGACCTTAGGGACTTCTTTTGTATTGTCTCCTTCACACTGAAGTGGATTTTTGCTTGCATTACAGTTTTGCTACAGTTGCAGGCTGGAATTCAGCAACCTACTAGATTCCAGTTGTGCTTTTTTAACCATTCTCTTGCTGATGCTGCTATGTTTGCTGGGTTTCTTCAGTTTCTACTCCATACGTTGCATTCAGGGACAGGTAAACAAGTGGCTATACAGTGCTGAGGTTTTAAATATATTTTTATATTTTATATTTTTAAAAAATGTATCTTTTTATAAACAGATTTCTTTAAGTGTACAGTTTGAGTGGAGACGTTATGTCCTCTGAATTTAAAGTATTAATTGTAGCAAATATTCAGCCTAAGCAGGGAATAAGGAACCATTTTGCTTGTAAGTCTGTGTTTCAGTTATGTTTATACTTTGAAAGCTCATGTGTCAAATATAATTTGACATTAGTGATGCTATGTGGCATGAGTTTTTAAACAAAAATCTGTATTTTGAAAGCACACATCAAAATGTAAATGTGTTTCTGAAAAGTAATAATAATATTCTGGTTGCATTATGACTGTTTTGCATTTTGGAGAAGTCATGGATAAAGGATTTAGAAATTTACTTCAGGAAACAAATAATCATTCCTGTGTATTATTTCTCTTTAAAAGAAGACAATTGATGTGTCCTTGATCCCCTGAGTTGTGCTATTGTTAGTAGCTTTAACAAGTTCAGAATGGAATATGATTCTGTTACTTTTATTTTTGCATATTATTTTGGGAAAAAAAATCATCAAACCCATGTACATAGAACAAGAATATGCTTGTTTAGGATAATATAGTTATGGTTATAATAACAATATATGGGTTACAATAAATGTACAGCTGTGATTATCTTATATGTTATCTCTGCATCATCATACTGATGCATTGCACTTTCTGAATCAGGGAAGGACATCAGCCCTGTCCTTGGGGGGCGGAGGGGGGCAGGAAATAAATTTGTATTTGGAATAAGGTCCTCAGCTAAATCACTAAAGGATCACAGGGGAAAGTGAGAGGAAGGATTGACGACTGCAAGTTCCTTGGGGATTATGCAGTGTGTTGAGAATAACAAAGATCTTTAAAATCTTATATCTAAGTAGTTGATAACACTGTCTGTAAAAGTCGTTTTTGAAAAGTAGTTTTTTCACTAGAAGAATTAATCCTAAAGATTGTAGGATAGAATAAGTCATGAAAGAGGTTTTATCCTCTCAAATATTACAGCTATGTTAGTTAACATATTTTAAGAAAACTATGTGTGAAATTCATTTCTTTTAGCAGAGTTTAGTGGAGAATAGAAGTATACTGAGGGCAGAATCTGGAGAGATGCGTTGGAGAAAATGGGGTTGAGCAGCAATCAGAACAGAGATGGAACTGAAACAGCAGCAGGAATATCAGGAAAACAAGATGCTGCTAAGGTTGGGAAGAGACAATGGTCAGCCTTAGCTCTGCACATGGAGTTTAAAGGAGAAGACTGGAGAAAACCTTTGGTTAAGGTCAAAGCCTTGCACTCTCTCTCACATTTAAGTCGTTTATAGCTACATACAGAAGGTAAACCCCTGTTTCTTCTTCAGGCTACGCACTGTGGGAGACAGCTGTAAGCTGCCTTCCAGAGACCTCTTGCACATCTTTGCATAAGTAAATGAAGAAGGTGAAGTAGGGTTGGGATTGAGAAGCACAGAGCTGTGACACCCTGCGTTGCGGAGATTCAAGGCAGTGCTGTGGGCAATGGCACACAGCAGCACATCTCCAGCCTTTGGAATAGCATGGAATTGGGAGAACTAAAAGATATTTTAAAATCACACTAGCTCCACAGCCCCCGGTCCAGTTTTGGTCTGTCTTGAGACCTTTTGAATTCTTTGTGTAATGGACTGTAGAGTTGTAAAGGACTATTAAACCAAACCATCTGTATCTCTCTGGCCATTAAATTTAACTCGTCTCTCCCCCATAACTACACTTCAGTTAAGCTAAATATTCCACTCTGAAAATTAAAGTGTGTGCTGCAAGGAAAGAACCTGAGAGACTGAGCTGTCATCAAGGTCACTGTCATGTCAGGGTCTTGGTTAGGTGCAAAGGTGCCCAGAAGACAAACCATGATGCAGAGTAAAGCAAACCCAAAAAACAACAACAATAAAACCTTAATTTCTCCACCAGTTTGACCTGTGGAGGTATTTGGTATTTGGTGGCAAGTAGTAGGCAAGGCACTTGAGCCTGGCCTCTGGCCAGCCCTGCTAACTCCTCAAGTGCAAGGGTAATGGTTTTCAGACAGCAGCCAGGCTTGTATGCTATCTTCTCCTGTTACCAGCTGTGATAGATTATATCCACCTCACCATCTTCTGCACAGCTAGTCCTTAACTGGTTGACCTCCTTTCCCTGTTTCTACGCTTGTTTAGCCTGGTCTGAGTGTGGAGCCATTTGCTTGTCCACTCTGAACTGGGTCCTCTCTTTTCCAGTTTGTTTTTCCAGTTTGTCAGGATAGCTTTTGAAGTCCAGTCCTGGTCTCCTATAACTAGCCATTCCTTTCTCCTTGGGGTCAAGTCACCTACATATTTCATAAGTTTCCGTTTTATTATCTAGAATGGTAATGTGAGTGTTGACTATTACTATATGCCAGACAAACATGACAGACCCTGCTTAATGAATACTTTGGAGTTTTTTGTTACCAATTTTAGCTTTTTAGAATATGCTTTTCTAAATAGCTTTTCACCTTATGCTAGTTTTATTTAGACACTTTTTCTAGTGTGACTCTAACATGGCATGCTCATAAACAAAACTGCTCAACTGAAGGTATTTGACGTCTCCTGTTTGTTACCTATCTTACTGCAGTAGTAGGACATGAAATTGGGTTAATTTATTATTGACACTTCGATTTTTTTAGGTCTCTTCTCTTACTATCTTGAAGGTGATTTGTTTTGTTTTAGCATTTTTTCAGGAACTGATACTAAGCTGACTGATCTATGATTTCTAGCCCCTCTTCCCCTCCCCTCTCCTTTAAAAATGTGCTGTTTGCCCTTTCCCAATTTTGTGAAAACTATACTCCACTAATTCTCAAGAAATAATTGTTCCTGGCAATGAGATAGCTTTAGACAGGTCTATAAGTACTCCAGGATGAAGTGAATTAACCTAGTGTATACTATATTTAGACAGTCTGACCTCTTCCTGCTTTGGCATAACATCTAATTTTTATGCTACAGACATTGTTAACTTGTTGCTATGAGTTTTACTTGTGTTTATTTTTATGAGAACTTATTTGGAAAAAAAAAAAAACAACTTAGCTGCCTTGCTATCATTAGCATAACCCCCATTTTTCAAATGGGAAAAAAGGAAGACCTGGGGAACTACAGGCCAGTCAGTCTCACCTCTGTGCCTGGCAAGATCATGGGGTGGACCTGCCTGGAAACTATGCTAAGGCACATGGAAAATAAGGTGATTGGTGACAGCCAACATGGCTTCACTAAGGGCAAATCGTATCTGACAAATTTGGTGGCCTTCTATGACAGGGTTACAGTGTTGGTGGATAAGGGAAGAGCAAGTGACGTCGTGTATCTGGTCTTGTGCAAAACATTTGACACTATCCCGCGTGACATCCTTGTCTCTAAATTGGAGAGACATGGATTTGGCAGATGGACCACTCGGTGGATAAGGAATTGGCTGGATGATCGCACTCAAAGAGTTGTGGTCAATGGCTCGATGTCCGAGCGTAGAGCAGTGAAGAGTGGCGTTCCTCAGGGGTCAGTATTGGGATCGGCACTGTTTAACATCTTTGTCAGCAACATGGACAGTGGGATTGAGTGCACCCTCAGCAAGTTTGCCGACAACACCAAGCTGTGTGGTGCAGTTGACATGCTGGAGGGAAAGGATGCCATCCAGAGGGACCTTGACAGGCTTGAGAGGTGGGCCCGTGTGAACCTCATGAAATTCAACAAGGCCAAGTGCAAGGTCCTGCACATAGGTTGGGGCAATCCCAAGCACAAATACAGGCTGGGCAATGAGTGGATTGAGAGCAGCCCTGCGGAGAAGAACTTGGGGGTATTAGTGGATGAAAAACTGAGTATGACCCGGCAAGGTGCATCTGCAGCCCAGAAAGCCAATCACATCCTGGGCTGCATCAAAAGAAGTGTGGCCAGCAGGTTGAAGGAGGTGATCCTCTCCTTCTACTCCGCTCTCATGAGACCCCACCTGGAGTACTGTGTCCAGCTCTGGGGCCCCCAGCCTAAGAAAGACATGGACCTGTTGAAGCGAGTCCAGAGGAGGGCCACGAAGATGATCAGGGGGCTGGAGCACCTCCCCTATGAGGACAGGCTGAGAGAGTTGAGGTTGTTTAGCCTGGAGAAGAGAAGGCTCTGGGGAGACCTTATAGCAGCCTTCCAGTACTTAAAGGGGGCTTACAGGAAAGATAGGGAGGGACTCTTTATCAGGGAGTGTAGTGATAGGATGAGGGGTAATGGTTTTCACCTGCAAGAGGGTAGACTTAGATTAGATATTAGGAAGCAATTCTTCACTGTGAAGTGGTGAGGCACTGGAACAGGTTGCCCAGAGAAGTTGTGGATGCCCCCTCCCTGGAAGTGTTCAAGGCCAGGTTGGATGGGGCTTTGAGCAAGCCGGTCTAGTGGAAGGTGTCCCTGCCCATGGAAGGGGGGCTGGAAGTAGATGATCTTTAAGGTCCCTTCCAACCCAAACCATTCTATGCTTCTATGATTTGCTGATAGAGCCAAATGGTAGCAGACTCTTTCTGTGGTATTCTAGAATGGCGAGTACTTGGCACTATATACTAAGTGCTAGGGACTAAATATTTGCAGAATGATCTCAATTGTTTTTGCATACATTTTTTGTGTTTCTAATTTTGTCTTGTATGCTTCCTGGTACTCTATGACTGTAAGTTAGTGACTCATAGGCAACTTTCCATTGAATGTTCACCTTCTTCTAGATAATGAAACACTTATGACTTAGTCTTTGACTGCTTTTCTCCTTCCTGTGTATTGGGTTGGTTCTGTTTCTGATGTTGGTATTATTTCTTCAGATGCTTCCATGATTGCTGGACTCCTTTTGCTGTCATGGCTGCTTCCTTATTTTCTCTAAGGTTGGCATGTTTTGGTTTTGTTTTGTTTTTTGGTGGTTGGGTGTAGTTTTGTTTTGGGGTTTTTGTTCATTTTTGGTTTTTTTAGAAAGGTTTTGGGTTTTTCTTCTGCTCAGCTTCCTTCCCTTTTTAAAGATCACAAAGTTTATTCACTTTCACATTCTTAACTATTTCCTCTCTACTAGTGAGAAGCAAAGTTCCAAAGGTCCTCTGCTGTTTGCTTCCCTAGGGTCAGTGATCTCTCACTGTGCACTCCAAGGATTCTTCCTGCAGTATTCCCCTCTGAACTGGAGAAATGAAAGCCTTTAAAATCTCTCATTACCTTCAAATGCAGCATAATGGAGGATTCTGACGAATGCTTATTTAAAAAAACCAACCCCTCACCAGGCTCGTCTTCCTAATTAGGTGCTCTGGAGTAGGTCCCCATCGTGGTACTGCTAAAGTGCTTTTCTCTTTAATCACGATCCAGAGAATTTCATCTGCTGTATTTCCTTCTACATTCCTGAAGCTCAGGACAACCAAGAGCTTTTTTTTTTTTTTTTCCCCCTCCTGAGACTTTCCTTTTCGTTGTAATATTTGATATTAATTATCTCCCCCAGTTTTCATGAAAATGAAATCATAACTTTGATTATGAAATATAATCTTCTTGTTATTTCTCAAGCAACTTGTGCAGGTCTGCATGATTGACTGTGTGTATATGTTGGACAATCAACAGAAAGGCTCACTGTCTTTCTCCCTTCCCATTCCTGTGGTCCTGTGGGTAATGAGAAGCCTTGCTCCCAGTTGCTGTTGTTTCTACCAGCATGTTTATAAACACTGTGTATTACCTTCTATATCTGAGCAGAAGTGCCGTTCTTCTTTCCCCACAGTAGGAGAAAATGTGTGTTCAAATAAGCCCCTCTGGGTATAGCCCATTTTGGTCACCTTATTTGCAGTGGGTGCTACCAGGGCACTGATACCTCACTGGGCATTGTATCCATAGTACTTCTAAGGCATGGGCTGCTGTTTCACAGCCTTACACTTTTTTCTGATTTGCTTATCCTTGTTAAAATTCCTATCTACTGGCAGTGTAGAAACACTCTGGGGTTTGAGAAGAATTTATTTTCAGCTTTGATTTTGAATTATAATTTGTTCATAAATCAGTCTTTAACAAGTATTAAGATAAAAAATATTCAACTGAATCTTTTTTAAAATTGCCAGGGGAAAAATACCAAAAGAGACCAAAATGGAAATATTACTTTGTTTTGCAATTAACACCTACTCAATTGGTTTTAAATGTCCACAGGAAAAACAAACAAACAAAAAACCCAACACACACAACAGCTGAAAGCTATTTTGTGTATGTGGGTTTTTTAAAATACCTTCTCCCACCTCTCCGTAAAAGGCAATCAAACCAAACCAAAAAAAAAACCACAGGGAAAAAAATTGTGTTAGGCTGATGAACAGCATGGCATACTTGAAGTGCTGGGAATTCCTTCAGAACAGCAAAAAAGTTATTAAGAGCTGCTTAGGCTTTTAGTGTACAGGATAGCTATGTTTCATGTCTCCAAAATTACAAACCGTGTGACTTTTTGAGATAACTTGCTATAAATTTTGCAAATTTCATACGCTGAACAAAAATATTATCAAGAGATCATGCCAAAGCTAAAATAGTGTTTATTATATGAAACAGGAACTCAAATAAAACTGTTAATACAAGTTAGTTTCAATATTGAATTGGAATTAAATAGCAATAATAAACTTATTCAAAGAAGCTCTAAATTTCAAAAAGGAGATCTCCATCCATCCATCTACAGAATTAGCTTCCACTCAAGAGAGTAATCAAAGTCAGAAAAATCGGCACTTGGAGCTAGCCCTGAGACAACAAAATTTTTTCTTAAATTTTTAGATACCGCAGTATCAAAAATCAATTAAAATGTTTGCCTGCTGATTTGAAGTTCTTGGTAGAGCTAACCACTTTTTCTGGTATCCTCAAGAAAATGTTTTTCATAAAGCTTTTAAAGGAACTTTTCAAATTAGTGGAAGTTCATGCATCTTGCTTAGTATTTTACATTTCTAAGTATCTCCAAGTTCTTTAGCACTCCAAACATTTTCTGAAGACCTTACAGAACATGCTTCTGAGGGCCATGCCTTTGTGAATCATACATATTCTTGGACTCACATGCTTGCAGTAAGACTTACACATCCTCAGAATAACATTTTAGACAGTCTTTGAGATAAAAATAAGCATCTATCTGGAAAGGGTTTATGAACTCTTCAACACTCTCAGTGTTTGAGTGAAGGAACTAAATAATGTTGGCTCAGGAAGTCTGATGAGCAGACTCCCTAGAGATTCAGGAAACTTACAACAGCTTCCTTGTTACATTCCTTGTGTCCATGTTAAAAGTTTTAGAAACGTTCACAAATCCTGTTTGTTACTTGACTGGATAGGTCGTGATTTTTGGCTTCGAGTTTCCATTGGCAAGATTAGTAATCTTTGCTTTCAGTAATTTACAAATTCTTCTAACAACACTGAGATAATTCAGGTAGGAAGTCCACCTTGTGAAACATACAAATGGGCCCAGCTGTTTTTGTGTTGGAAGGTCTTTTGCAAGTATACCTTTTGAGAAATCTTCTTGAGCCATCAATGAACACAAGTACAATACTTTTTTATAAAAGAGTGTGTGTAGACTGTACTCCTAATTAAAAAAAAAAATCACAATCCATAAAATAAAATAAAAAAGTCTTTGCTAAATAAATATCTGGATAAGAAACTCATGTTATATTTTAAACACTCCACAAAAAAATTCACCTTGCACCCAGATAGCAAGAATATATTAAAAGAATTTTTAGTAATCAGCCACTGACAAATTATTCCTTTGCAAAATCAAAAATAGTTGTGAATTTGCAAACTCTTGTAAAGAAACAACTTTGCAATAGTAACTAAGGGAGAAGTCAAATGGATTTTCCTTTTCACTAGATTTAGTTTAATACTAGTGTCCTTAACAATCAAAATAGTATTTCATGAGTCCTCTACTTCCTTGCCTAATTATTTCTGGATTTCTTGTTTGCAAATAGCAGTTAACATTGCAACCTGTGCTGTGCTCACAATGTAACTATCACTTTAGAAAAGGTTTTTAAACTAAGGGATTTGTTCCAAAATAAAATGCCAAAGTGTTCGTTTTGTGTGAGAAAGGGTATGAAATGTCCTTATCTTCTAAACACAAAAGTAAGGAACAAACATTTATTTTCAGTGTGTGCTGGATAAGCCCAGGTTGTCAGTTATCTAGATCTGAAAGCCTAGTGCTTGGTAAAGCTCCATAGACCCTTTTTCAATGATTTTCTGTTACTCAGAAATTTAATTAAGATATAGAAAATCAATTTTGTATCTCATCATTACATTAAAATGCCTAAATAAATATTGAATTGAGGGAATGATCTGAGAGGCTGGCTCTCACTTTGGGAGCTCTAGGGGTCACAGGCATGTGCGCCAGGTCTGTACCCCAAATATGAGTATTATATATATAAACTGTCACTTGTATGGAGTACTAGTCTTTATTTGAACTTTGGAGTCTTACATTATGTTAGCATTCAGTGCTTAGGACATGTGCCAGCAGGGAAATCAAATCCACTGCAATTATATATTTTCTGTAGAAAATAAAACCTAAACTTCACAATCATGTGGTGCATTCTTCCCACATACCACATGAGCCAGCCTGTCCTTGAACTGCATAAATGGTAAAACACAGACCTCTTTCTGAAAGGATTTAAGTTCTTAACTGTAGGCATCTGAAGGGGGTTGATTTGAGAGCAAGGAGATAACGAGCATTTTTGTGAAGCTTTCTGTATAAATAGCCAATAGGTAGCTTTTGAATTCTCTGTTTGCCACTTAGATGTGAGGGCTGTCTGTCAAACCAGGGTACTCATGTGTTTTCTCTTTATGTGGTTAGTTAGCAGCTTGACTAGAATGATTTAAACATGCACTGTTTATACATTGAATTATTTTTCTGACATGATAAAATGATTAGCATCTTTTTTTTTTATTGGGCATAGAATTACTTTCTTGCTTAACAATGTGACCTGTCACATTTGTAACAGCAGCCAGATGTTTTTGATGGCAGTGTGCTGAAGACATTTATCAATAGCATGCAGAGTGGTCTTTTAACTCATGAAAACTCAGGCTATGAAGGAGGAAGGCAATCAAGTTGATACATGGAGTTTCTTTACATTTGTTGTAACTTCCTGTAGGTTGGTATGTGGCTTCTATTGATTTTTACCTTGGGAAACAATTGATCATTTCCATGAGATGCTGATCCAGTTCCATGGGAACTGCGGAAGATGTAACAGAGGATGTTCCAGGTCTTTGATAAGCTTTATTGTCTCTTTTATGCAGGCTATATTTGACTCTAAAAATTAACAAGGGTAAATACATAAATGGCTGTTGCGTGTGTTAGAGAGACATCTAGTCTGACTATATAGGAAGCCAGTTTGTGCTGTAATTTTAGATGCAGCCTCTGAAAATAATTGTCTTAAGTTTCCTAGTGACATGATAGAACTGCTTTATTAATTAGTAGCTACATGATAAGCTCAATTAAGTGCCTAACATGGGCTGACTAACTCTTACCATTAGACTGTCTGCTTCTTGTCTTAAGTAACAACTGCTGCAAATCTAGTGCATCTGGATTTGAGCAAAACACCAGAAGCATGTTCTTTGAATATCAGTAGTCTCTGAATACAGTCTGGATGGATTTGGGGAAAAATCTTGGGGTATTTTATCTCTGGTATTCAAGACTCTTTGGAAATCAGCATGACTGGTCATACACGATAACAGAATTTCTCATATTGTGTGCTTGTTTTGTTTTGGCTTTGCAAGAGGGACAAGGCTGTTATTTCCAGCACTTCTCAGCTTTGCAGGATCTCACTCGAAATCACAGTATCCCAGCATTAGCTTTTGGTATGAGTAGTGCTGCTGTGATGAAGTATTTTAGGGAAAATGTCTTTTTGGTGGTGTGAATTTTGCTTTCCCTTTATTTTGAAGGCATGCATGTTGTGGATATAAAAACAATGGCAATTTACTAAGAGTTTTACTCACCGTCTTGAAATTTGATTGAAGACTGCGAAAGACTTCTCACGGAAAAAAGTCAACGCATTTGTGTCTTGTAAAGTACATTTATGATTATATCCGTCTGTGTCCAAGAGTAAAGTAATTGAGCACCAGCATGTTAATAGGAAAAATATTTCATTGCTGGCAGGATACAGCTTTTGACTTATTCTCTCGGGGAAAAAAGGTTTTATAAATATATACTTGTTTCACTCCATTGGTCTTAAGTAAATCATGCATTATAACTGCAAATGCATTTTTAATAATATTCTTTAAGTTGAAATACCTTTTTGTATGTTTTAGAAATGTATCAGTAATGTACAAAAATAATGGTGGAGTATATGTATATTTTCATAAGGCTTATTATTTTTAAGTTTTTCATGGTTTTAAATATAAAGCATTGTTTAAAAAGTGTTTAGTTTAAAAGTTAAAAGGTTAGTAAGCCTGTAAATCAATTATTTGCTCCTTAGAAAAGTTGTTTTTTTCCTCTCCATAATGTCTTAAATTTGTCATATTTTACCAGTTATTTTTAGTGACTTTTACCAGTGGAGAGAGTACTCTTTGTATAGGTTTTTTGTTTTGAGTTTTGGTGGGTTTTTTTTGAGAAAATCTGAAATTCTGAAACTATGCTCTTAGACTGTAAGTTTTTGCATGTTATTTACCTATTCCTGGATCTCTATAATACTAGTTCAGTGAAATTATTTTGTGTAATTAAACAAATAGTCAGTTCTGGGGTATGACAGTGCAAGAATGGCATAAATAGGTATTAAGTAAAGAAGCAGCAATGGCATAGGATGATCAAGGAGAAATTATTTTTAAAAGTATAGCTGTAACAGAGTACTGAACTGCAGATGTCAAGACCCTAGTGTCAGTGTTGGTGGCATAACATATTTTTAAAGCTCATTTGGGGATTTTGTTCCTTTATGTTTTAATTTGTGTGTTCTGTTCTGTGAGTGTTTATGAATATAGATTAACTGATATTTTCCATTGTAAACCCCTTTTTACAGTTGTAGATTCAACCAAAAGTTTGCATGTCAGTGGTCTATTTCGTACTGAATTTTAATAGGAATTTAAAAATTGAGTAGTTTTTCAAGAATGTGGACTTTTTTCTCCCCAATTCATGCATTTTTGCAGCTTTTAAAATATTCACCAAATGGTAGACCTATCACTTTCAGTCAAGATTTATGATTTGATAGCTACCTTTATGCCTTCCCAGCACATCATCCATGCTCCAGCTCAGTAGAGCTGCGTTTGCAGTGCAGTTCCTGCTCTCAGCTTCTGAGAGCAGAGGGTGAAAGGACCGTGGCTGGCTGCAGTGGACGTAGCTGATGCCTTGGAATTTGCCAAAGCGCAGAACAGACAGGAGGGGTGAAAGGAACAGAAAGCTAAAGGTTTAGATGTGGGGAGGAGGGGGCTGTGAGGATGAGGCTTAGTATCGAGGGGCGTGAAGGGAAGGAGGGGTTAAAATGCACAACCTAAAAAAAGGACACCAAAGCCAGAAGCAGAAGGAGACAAAAGATGGATGATGGCAACAAAATGGACAGGGAAGAAAGGCACCAAAGGGTAGGTAGTTGGTGAGGATGGGAAAATTAGCAAGTTAGCCAAGACAGAAGACATATGAGAGGATCTTACTACAGCAGGATCTTGATGGGGAAGGATGCTAGATGCATAAATCACGTGGTCATGGATATGCAACAACCAGGAGGAAGAGCAGAAAGGAAACTGGGACCCAGAAGCCAAAGCTGGGGAAGGAAGAAAGGAAAAGACAGCAGGGAGCAATGGGGACAAGAGCAGAAATGTTTTTGAGCACTTGGACACACACATCTGCATGCTGGAGCTGACCTTTATTCCTGCCTGAACATTCCTCTATTGCTGAGCAAATAGCTGTGAAACATGGAGGCAAAGTGTGTTGAGTTTTGCCTGTGGCAGGAGAGAGTTGCTTTTTGGTGTTACTGTTGAGTCCATTACTAAAAATTGGACAGCTCTGTGCCACAGGTCCCAGCTTACTGCCAGCACTTGGGGTGGCAGTCTGGTTCGTGGATTTGTTGTTGTTCTTGCAATTTTGAAGTCTATAAAAGTGCAAGGAACGGTGCTAAAAATAAAACTGAAAGATCTTTAATGTGAAGTTAAGCTCTCCAAAATTGCAGAACTGCAGTAGCTAATGCAACCGCAAACTGCCTCGTGTGGTTATGCATATGATAATAATGAGCTGTTTAAAAATAAGCTTGTGCATATGATCATGTAGATGGTAAGCTATTAAAGATTTTACAGATTATAAAGAGTGGTACAACTTGTATTAAAATCAGCATCTAAATATTTGTAGAAAAAGAGTCAAAATTAGTAAACTTTTCATGTAAATGTGTTTGGGTTTTTTTTCTTGCTAGAAGCATGCTTTGTTTGGGCTTCTCTTGGATGCCTGTGTGCTAGTAAGAGTAGTGATGTAACAGTAATATTATAGAGATGTGTTTTATAAAATAAGATAGTGAAGATGTATTGCCTAAAGTGTACATAATAAATAAAATATGTTTTCTGAAGACATAGAGGATATCAAGAGCGCAGAGGGTATTAGCAGTAAGTATCTGACTTTAATGATGAAGTAGGATTTTTACAAGGTGGCTTTTAAATGATCGGTAATGAGTTTGTAGGAACGTTGTTAGGAAAGCATGTGAAGAGTTGTTCCATAGTGAAAACTAACTCTAGGACATAATAATTTAAAGACTCAGGAAAAAAAAAAAATCACTTGTGAATTCAAAAAGCAGTATTATCAAACTGTTGCACTAACGTATTTCAGATGATCAAGGTTCTCTGCCAAAGTGAGGGTGAAAAATGCCTGAAGTGCAGGTATGGATATAAACCTTAGTGAGAGGTGACTCTGTTTCCTCCAGGGTCTAAAACTAACCTCTGAAGTGATAGTTTAGATTTTCGTTTGGTGGGGGTTTTGTTTGTTCGCATGTTTAAAGACATGGTAAGCTAAATGGCAGAATCATCTACTTTTTCTCAGATAAAATTAAAAAATATCTCTTGGTTATTTCAGATCAAGCTTTTATATACTACTGTTATTGCAAGAGAGCATTAGAAAGAGTTGTCGTTCTCATTTCTAATGACACTATTGTATTTTTATTAATACACTGTGGCAATGCCCAAAGGGATGAAATAACGCCAGGGTTCAGAGCTCACAGGTATATTCTGTTTAAAACTAGTGCTAGCACAGAAATCCTTTGGACTTGTTCCTGCTGTATCAGTCTTGCATTTACCCTTCTGTTGGATCTATTCTAGCCTGCATCATTCTCCTGTGTCCTTCCCAATATCACCTGCACGCTTCCTCTTTGTAAAGAAAATTGCGCTCTGAATTGCACTGCCCGATATTCTTCCTCTTGCAATTCCTGCCTCATCCTTTTCCTCCGTGGAGTGCACAGTTACATCCTCTATCACAGACAACTGCCAGTGAAGTTGGTAGTTTTTTGCTACCAACTCAGCCTTCTACAGCTGTAATATATTAAGTCAAACTGTGGTTTCCTTAGCTTTCCATAAAGTCGTATATACTCTCTGTGGTGTTATGCTCTGCTGCCTTTTCTCCCAAACCCTACCCATGGTTCCCCTCCTTGGTCCGATGGGCTCATGGCTTCCAGACCACTGTAATTCATGGGTTTATTCTTGACATACATAGTATATAAGTTTGTCTGAAGCGAAATGAAAGATTGCAACCTCGTATCTGCTGGTGGTACTATTTGCTCTGTTTGTGTGGCTGTTTTCCCTGGTGCTCTGTTACCCTTTACCAGCTCCTGTGCCTCTCCATCCATACGGTACCTGTTGTCACAGTATTGATCAACTACTTCACAGATTCTTGAGTGTGATTGACTGTTCTGTTCTTAACTATAGCTAAGTGCCTATTTTGTGGAGTACCCTCTCTCTCGTGTCATCATTAGCTGTAGTCCTGTGTGTTTGTTACGGAGACAGTGGGAGGAGGAGGGCTGTGAATGCGATGCATTGGGGTCCATTCTTGGCAGATGACTGGGCAAAGTAAAAAACAGCTGGAGCGCACAACTAATTCTGAGGTGCAATTCGTGAAAAAGCAGAGGTCCAAATAAATGCATTATTACGTGTTTTTGTTTTTATATTATTAGGCTATGTTGTTTTCAAACTGATATAAGTTAATTTGAGTCATAATACAGGTTTTGTATTTGCTTCATCAAACTATTGCACATTGAAATTCATGCATGTGGAAGTGATCATTCATACATCTTTCTCTGTTTGAGAGATTACACATTTCTTTCTATTCATATTCTTCCAGGTGACTTGGATTATTACTGGCTGGATCCTGCCACGTGGCACAGCAGGGAGACATCCCCTATTAGTTCGGTAAGAAATAGGAAAAAAGGTTCATAAGTATGAATTAAAATGTTTGCTGATTGTTTCAGTTCAGTATAGATATTTTGTTGTAAAAATTTATTCTATACAAATTGTATGAAAATTTGGTTTAGTGGATCACAGAAATTGAAATCAGAAAGAAATTTTCACCAAAATGTATACTAGTATAATTGCCTGAATGTTACCTTGAATTTAATTCTTTTATAGACATGATACTAGATTTCACTACACACCACAAAAGCAGCTGTGAGCGTGATGCTGCTCTGGGAGAGATTAGTGACTTTTTCTATTGACTTGGAGTGGGAAAGGATCATTTGGATTTTTATTATATAGTGAACCCATATGGTAGAGCTGTATAACATGTATAATATTCTAAAGAACAGAATTTATGAATGCACTTTTCTGAGTAATGGAATTTAAAAGTAAATGTTTAATTTAATTACCTAAGGTATGTTTTAAATGTTTAATTGTATTGAACTTTGAATTGTATTATAATTCTACCTGCAGACTTAGTGCTGAGTTTTTTTTACAGTGAGCATAAATATTTAATGAAGCCATAGTCCAACAGATATAGTAATAGAAAGCTCGGGTGCAATATGTAACACATCTGAAAGATATTTGTGTCTACCGTGACATAATGATCCAGAAATTTTATTGGTTTATAAATGTACATCTAAGTACAGGAAGATGGTTGTACTACTTTAATTCCACTGCTTGGTTCTTTAACAGCATCCAGTAACGTGGCAGCCTTCTAAAGAGGGAGATCGCTTAATTGGACGTGTTATTCTTAACAAGAGAACAACCATGCCAAAAGAATCAGGTGCATTACTGGGCCTAAAAGTAAGTATTACATGGTGTATGTGGTAAACAAAAGAAACTTCCACTGACCTTAGGCCTAGAGGTCTAACACATTAAATCAGAGGACTCTCCAATTATATGGTTATTTGACAAAAATATATTCCTCATTTTTAGTAAGTTTCGAAAGTTATACAGATAAATTATGAATGTAAATGTATTTAATCCTTCTATGCAGTCTTCCACTCATCCATGGTAAAGGAGCTGAACTGTTTTGGTTAAAAGGTGTATGTTTATTCAGCTTCCTGTCTGCAAGACATATACTGCACATTGCAATGCACTAATAGAGTCCTGCCTTTTCTAGCTCTACTGTTTGCATTTCAGTCAAGTAATTCATTTTATAATCCACATACATAAATGTCATCTGGATGCAAATGTTTACAAGGTCAGTGTGTAAAATCCGCACAGCCATTCGGAAACAGAAATTCTGTGGAATGAAACTAAATATTTACACAAAAATTTGCAAAAAACCCTCTTAAAGCACAGTAGAGGTTATATTAAATGTAATTCCAGTTAATCCGGTGCCCCAAAATTAAGACATTGGCAACACTGTCCAGTTTATTTAAATCCCTGAATTAGTCATTAGTCAAAAGTAGCAAACTTTTAGGTTCATGTCCCTAAATTGCCGGAACACTTAGAAGAGAGAGAGCGCTACTTCTGAAGCTGGTGGGGAGTACAGTGTGCCAGTTCAAGAATTTCTCTCTCCATGTATATTTTTAACTATATGGAGCTCCAAAGATGACTGAGAGAATTTAATTTGGGTGTCTTCCTCTCCCCACTGAGAACAACAGAAACAATGCAAAATATGAAACATTCCCATCCACTTAGGACTGAGTCTACTTCAAAGGGCACTGACACTGAACCGCTTCTTGCATATAGTTGTCTGATATTTCAGTCCCTTGCATGTGACGGAGGTGTGGGTTGTCTGTTCTACTTATCATGGTGGGAATTAAATCAGGAAAGAACCTTTTGAACGTGGTAATGACATGTCCTGGGTAAGAGCCATTTATCCACCTTGAAGTGAGATAGTGTGGCATGGGAATACAGAAGATGAGAACAGCTTCACTCTACTAAATGTGTAGAGTCTGTAGCACAAGGCTGATTTTTGCTGGCAGCAAGCAATTTTTTTTTAATGTGTGAGAAAAAAGGTCGGTCCTAGTAGGAAATGTAGATTGGAGAGCTTCTCTTTGATTTTTCAAGTTTCGGTTTTGTATGATATGAACTAAGGCCCCCACTGATAAATTTAACACATTATCTTGTGAAAACCTTATTGGCAGGTAGGCTTCTGGATCTTCTTGGATGTATATCTATATTAAAGCTTCTACTAGTTATTGTGATTGCAACAGGGGGAAATAATACCTAATGAACCAGTGTTCCACTGTTTCATTTTATTATAAGACTCCTCCCAGGATATTCCTGACAAAAAAAAAAACGACTGGAGAAAGTAAGATAGCTAAAGAGAATAGCAAGTCAGCAAGACGACATTTTCTTGGTTTTTATTTTATTGAAAATCTAATCTTTTGAGGGCACCTTTTTTTTTCTGATTTTCCTGATCTCTGTATCATGCAGTCGTCTTCAAAAATAGCTCTCTGCAGTCCTGTTTAACAAAAGTCAGAAGTTGCTATTTTGTCCAGTCATGTGCTTGGATGAGAGGGCCTGGGTTTTAGCAGTAGCAATGTTCTTGTGAACTGTTTGCCCATGTTTCATAGTAGTGTATTTGCTAAGTTTTTAATTGTTGTACCAATTGCACTTTGGGATTTTCATACATGTGATTTGATGTGCTCTTGCAATTTAAACTTAAGCACATGACAGACATCTATTTGCAAAAAGTACATTTTCTTGGTTATTTATTAAGAAACATTATTTCTGCAACAAACTTAGATACTTAGCAAACTGCATAAGATCGATTAGTCGAACACATTAAAAGGAATATCAGTTTTATTCATTCTGTGTCAGCTTTACTTCTTTTCAAGTAGATCTGACCTTTTTGTATCTTTAACTTTTGTCTTTAAGCCTCTGTAAAGCCCAAATTGGCAATAGATTTGCTTATGCATATTTTAGGTTACATTTTAAAAATAATGTGAAAAATTATCAAACATAAATATACAGACGATATAATGTCTGGTTTGTGGCTTGGAAACTCACAAATTTATAATTAACCAGGTTGTTGGAGGAAAAATGACAGAATTAGGACGACTCGGTGCCTTCATTACCAAAGTGAAGAAAGGTAGCTTGGCTGATGTGGTGGGGCATCTCAGAGCAGGTAAATCAATCAGTTGCATATAAAATATATTGTCTTTTAATGATGTCTTTTTGTAATGCAGCTATTAATTTATATTAACATTGGTCATGTGAAATGCTAATATTTTTTAAATACAGGACAATACTGAAATGTTATTATGGAATGCCACAGTTGCCTACATATCTAATTTATTATTAACTCCAATTGCTTGGATGTATGAGCAAAATACAAGACACTCCTGATCAGTGCTGGTGTCAGGACTGAGTGTCACTGGTGAATTTTTGCCTGCTAGCTCAGGAGCTGCTTGTTACACTCTATAGAAGCAATGCAGACATTTTTAAAAACTGTTTCATTGTGGCAAACAAACTCACTACAGTTACTTTACTTGCACTAAAGTGTCACCTGAAGGATGATGCACTGTGTACACAATGGACTTTATTAGTGCTTCTTTCAATGTGAATTGTTACAAATAAAAATGGAAAACAACCCAAGAAAATGGTCTTAAAATATTTCATTTATATAAGATGTATATATTACACTTACAAATAAGTGGCTGTGCTGTTGGCACTTATCAAGCTTCTAAATGAAGCAAGAGCTATGCACAGCAGTTGGTTTTCAAAGTTACTTCTTAGTGGTTCATATTTTTACCACGGTTCTAAGCAACTACTTTCGAAGTGTTGTGTTAGCAAACCAAAGTCTATGCAGTGCCTTCTTAGGAATCGAGAAGCCCTGATGACAACTTGTATGAATTTAGGATAATTGCATGAAGCAAATAGTAATAAAGAAGTAGAAAAGATGATGAGTCTCTAAAAATATCTTACTTTGTTTTGGCATTTGTTTTTTTTTTTTTTGTCAAGTCAATATACATGGGGTTGATGATAGCACCAATTATTATAGTTGTTTATAGATTTTAACTGCAGATTATAATTACAGAAAATAAGTTTCTCTCCACTAATCTTGAACTATTTGGGCTGAAATATTACATTTCTAATGTCTGGTCTAGGTTGTTTTTTAAGTCAAAGCTATTTTTAATTTCTAAAAATGTTTTTAGAGCCAAAATAACGTTACAGAAAAAATACATTGTTTTGCGCATGTTTTCAATGAATGGAAGTCTATGCATCCTATTGTATGGGACTAAAAGAAAAAGGCATGGATGAGTCCTTGCTGTTAGGAAAACATGCTTTTTCATCTTTATGAAAAACCTCCAAAATTTGGCTAGTTGATAAATTTTGAGTAATTGTACAAACCTCATAAGTTTTAACAAAGGCAAATATGAAGTCTTGCATCAGGAACAGAATAACCCAGTGCAACAGTAAGCACTAGGAGCCAATCAGCTAGAAAGCAGCTTGGCAGAAAAGCATCTGGAGGTGCTGGAGGACAGTAAGTTGAACATGAGTCAGCAAAGTGCCTTGCAGCAAACGCCAATCATGTACAGGGCTGTATTAGCAGGATTGTTGCCAGCAGGTTGAGAGACGTGGTTATTGCTCTCTATTCAGTGCTTATAAGACTGTATGTGGAGTACTGTGTCCAGTTTGGGTTCCTCTAGTACAAGAGAGATACTGACAAACTGGACCATGCTGGGCAGAGGGACAGAAAGTTGATTAAGGGTCTGGAGCATATGGTGTACAAGAAGCTGAGAGAACTGGGTTTGTTCAGATTGGAAGAAAAGACTATAGGAGGGTGTAATTCTTGTTTTTACCTGGCTAATGCGAGTCTGTAGAGGACCCAGAGCTGGACTGTTCTTAGAGGTGCACACTGATCACAGAAGAAGCAATGTGCACAAGCTGGAATGAGGGAGATCCTGTTTATGAAAATCTTTTTTCCTGTATCTAGAGAGGATAGTTAAAGCTTGGAACAGGTTGCCCAGAGGAGGTGTTGCATATCCTTCCTTTGACATACCCAAATCTCATCTGGTCAAATCCCCAAGCAACCTGGTCTATCCTTTGATGTTGGCCCTGCTTTGAGCAGGGGTTGGAACTAGCTGACCCCCAGAGGTATCTCCTAATCCGAATTACTATTTTAGAAATCAATATAAAAAAATTCAGAGATTTGCAGCATAAGTCTGAAAACTTTCTCTCTCTGCTGAACATGCATCAGTAAGTGGGGGTAGAATGCAAGATGCATTAATATTCCTTTCTAGAGGCATCTTAGATATTCTGGGATATATGCCTCACCAGCAGAAGTGGCTCTATAAGCAGGTGTCATGTAGGTTCTGCCAGCCAGCTTTGTGCAGATATCTTGGTTATCCTAAACATCTACAGTGTAAAAGGTGTCTAGCAGCTCCTTGACTGACTGACTTGCAACTCTGGGCTACTACAGTGGGACTTACGACCAGGGAGTTCATCTCACCTGAATTTGTAGCAGTGTATCACAGGATCATAGAATGGTTGAGATGAGTAGGGACCTCTCGAGATCTCTAGTCCAATCCCACTGCTTCAGCAGGGTCAGCTAGAGCAGGTTGCACAGGACTGTGTCCAGCTGAGTTTTGCATATGTCCAAGTTTTGAGTATCTGGATGGTGTTTTCCTGTTTCCATGCCTGTTACTGAGCGCAGAAATCAGAATGTAAGCCTTGTAGACAGCATGTTAGAGGAAAGAGACAATGTAAAAGGGCTTGGCTGGTCAAAAAGATCAAGAACTGGACAAGCTGAGCAGAAGATGGATGGTGGTGATCTGGTTAGAACTAGCAGAAGTGTCATTTCACTCAAATCTCCATTTGGATCTAGTTCTCAGTAAGAATAATTGGAGCTACTTCTGTTAATTTAGCATTCTGACTATGATGATCTTATGTGTAATCATCTTGGCAATTCTTTTTTTTTACTTGTTTGATCTCCTAGTGACTCTCAAAAGTAAAAAAGCTGCTTAAGTCCACTAAAATAGCGATACAGACACCTTGCATGTTCCTCTTCAGGTTTCTCAACCATGTTGCACCTATTTTGTCTTCTTCAAGAAGACATAATCATGTCATAGGTCATGATTTTTAGTGTTACAACTTTAGCATATGTCCCTGTCGGTTTTTGCTATTAAGTTATAACTGTTGCAAAGCTGGCCACATCTTGTTCCTTTTAATGCCTGGGATGCTTTTGTAAATTAGGCCAATTATCTCTAAAGAAATCAGATTTTATTTTAGGGGAAAAATGACGTGTTAGTCTGTAACAGTTGTTAGCTTTAAAATACAGCCAGAATTACAGAAGAAACTGAGTGTGTTTTCACTGAGTTGTATAAATTTAAAATGAAGTTCCTAGGCAATATCTAATTCCTGTTTCCCCCTGACATAAGATTATGTAATAAATATACAAAATATTTAAAACCGTTTCAGCTAAACAATGTGGTAGAAAATTAAACTTAGGTCAGCAAGCATTTATTAAGTCTGTCATTAGCAAGCCCTCATGTTTTAAAGAATGCCAAAATGCTTTGAAAGCCAGTGGAATACTCTGTGGAGTCCTTTCTTAAAATACCAAAATATAGGCTGTTTGGGAAAAAAGACTGACAATCGCTGAACATAAAGAGAAATTGAAGCCATGTGTTTAGGTAGATAGGACTTCAGTTAGGATAGTTTTCCTTGGCTTATTAACAAGCACAAGTTTGATCATTTGACTTAGATCTCAGAAAGGAGCAAAGCCAGCAGCTGAAGGATTGTTCCTGACTGAATCTGATAACTTTCTTTATTGAAAATGATTTTATGTTTATTTGTGGCATCAGATAGTGGTGGTTAAGTTTTGACTGCTGCATATGATGGGGTATAAGAGTGTAAACTTACCCTATGGTTCCTGCAGTTTAATTGTATATACTGATTCTCGCCTTTATATAATAAGGCCAAAATACAATGTAATGTACGTACTATTTAAATTCCAGAAGTGGCAAGCTGAAAAAAGAAAGTTATCTAAATAACTTTCACATTGTGTTTTCCTTTCTGTCCCCCCTAACATCCTCAGGAGATAGTGACTCACTCCTTGCTTTTATTTTTGGTTTGACACAGACAGTGAAGACTGTCCTTTTTGTAGAGCAATCGAGATGTACAGTATATAAATTGTAATAAAATGTCGTGATTTTTAAAGGCTTAACAGTAGGTATTTATATTTTTCATTTTTTAAGATTAACCTGTTTTCAAAGTTTATTACTGCTAGTTAATAAAGAATCTTTTAAAAAGACTCTTTCATTTCATAGCACAATAACAGGTCCTGTATTATTTTGGAAATACTTAATATGTTTGCACAAGTGGTTTATTTAATATGTTTTGTGTGTACAAATTGTAGCTGTGTTCTGAGAAAGGAGCCTTGATAGTGTCTCAAAAACTTTTTTGGGGTTTCAGCACAGCTTTTTAATTCATTTCGGGCAATGTTACTTGGTTGTATAGATTTCATAAACGTTTTGCACTTCTTTGTAAAAGAATATGGAAATGAGATAAACTTCTCTTTAAATTCAAGGGGATGAAGTTCTAGAATGGAATGGTAAACCCTTGCCTGGAGCTACAAATGAAGAAGTTTACAACATTATTTTAGAATCAAAATCAGAACCTCAAGTTGAAATTATTGTTTCAAGGCCTATTGGGTAAGGCTAAAGACTTGCTTCTTAAGCAGTTATTACTTCTACTAATGGGACTTTTCAAGGGACTGTTTGTGAGTTCGTAATTTTTTATCTCTTAATAATGGAATAAGATTCACTTTCTATTATTGACATTCTGTATATTCCATTTTCTTCACTGCCATTTACGATCTTGGATCTTTGCAGTGATATATATAAGTATAAATGTTGTTTTCTGTATGGTCAAAGTACTCACAAGGCTTTTGCCAAGTGGCAAAGGAAAATTGGTGGATCAGGTGGACCTGTGCATGAGAAAAATCTGTTTTTCAGGCTTTTAGCTTCACTAAAGCAGAATAACTTATACAAGTATTCACGAGTAGAAGGAAGCATCAGCAAACATTGAGCATTGCAGGATTTTAATAGGTCAATGCTAGTAGGATTTTAAAAATCTCTTAATTGAAAAGACTATTTAGCCATCAAAATCAAAAGTGGAAACAAAAAGTTTCATCAAAAAATAGCATTAACATGTTATGTTTATAATTTAATTTTTATTTATTATAAACCCAGGTTTGGAGTTTTGTGATAACAATTCTTATATTCTTGATTTACCAAATAAGCCTTAGAAATATCATAAAATCTGTTCAAAATGATAAGATTAGTGGGGTTCGCCCTGCATTTGTCACAATTATTTTAGTGATATTCTACACTCCTTCCCCGAACACGACTCTATTGGGACTGTTTTGAGCTAGTCTTACAGGATTGAATATGAATCATATATTGTAAATTCACATTTATATTGCGGAACAGAGTCACATGATTAACAATACAAAGTGACTCTTGGCTAGTTTAAAAAAAAATTAAAAGGATTTAAATCTGTGTAATTTGTCACCTTCCAAGATTTCATGTGCACTCACTGTAAGTCTCTAAATACTGTAGATAGATGGTAAACTGTTTCCTCCTTGTGAATGCATGGTTATTTCATTTTGAATTTGCTAGTTTTCATCCTAATTATAATTTTTTTCTGTCTCAAATATGATAAGTTTTCAGTTTTAGAAACAAAAAACTATCAATTTTCTTTCTGACTAAAACATTCTTCTTTTTTACATTTATTTCACGTCAGCTTTTGATTTTTGGTTTTGTCTATACTGTGCAAGTGTAGCTATAATTTGCAAATGAGTTCTGCCTTTTTAATAGCAATCACTATTAAAAGTACTTAAATAAAATTAACATTTGTTGCTAATTCCAGTTATGAGTTTGACCTTCTAATGGAAAACGAAAGCTTGATGCAATAATAGTGGTTGTTAAAGGCTAAAATTACCATCCAGATGGAGACTGTGGGGGAGTAGAAACCTTATTTTACATTCTTTAGTCAGATAAATTAGGAGACATTCCTGACTGAAAATTGCGAATTCAGTCCTACGTCTTTGTAATTAAAAATAAAATGCCATAAGGAGATTTTGGGAAGTCTAGTTTTTATGTTTAAATCAGCAGAAAAGAAATATGTTGATACTGGACCTGACTTGAACTCCATGTCTCAATTGAAGAAAACCTGAAAATTGATTTGTACAACTGATGGAAAGAGCTAGATTAGTATTTTAAATAATGAGCTTTAGATATATTTATGGCTATCGGTATATTTGCAAATGTCATGTATCCTTAAACTTTTCAGATAACTTCATTATTAAACCAATTGAATTATTTTAGTTTATGAATTTGGTAAATCTAATAGCTTCAAAAAATGAAGTACAAGGTGACCACATTCCAGTGACATACTCTTGAAGAAAAACTGAGAGAAAATACCACAACTGTTGAACTGTGGCATAGAACATGAAGTGCATTCAAAATCAAAGAATGTTTCTGAATGAGCAGTAAATTTTACGCTAAAAAAGTGCACCTAGAAATAGTACCAATAAAATGTAAAGATTTGCTTTGGATTACCCATGCATATTTTTTCCAGACATAGGCAAAAATAGAGCACATCCAATTGTGCTTTTATTTTGAGATAAATGGAGTCTTGGCATGGAGGTTTTTATATACTATAACAACACTATTCTTGTAGAGTTGTGTCTTGATTGATTTTTTGTTTGTTTGTTTGAGGGTTGGATTGGGTTTTTTGTTTGTTTGTTTGAGAAAAGCAAATAAATATCCCAAAGTGACCAGAGCATATAACTTTGAAATTTAAAGATATTTCCTTTTTCTAGCAGTAATGAGTCAAAGTCATGTTGTTTTGTATCAAATTCGGATTTACTTGTCCGTCATCTTGAAAGAACAAAAAATATCAGACATGGTACAATGAAGGAAATCCTGATATTAGTTAACAAAAAAGAACATACTGCACAGGATTTTCTTTTTTTTTTTTTTTTTTTAATAATCTATGTAAATTGTGTTACAAAATGGGAAATGGTTTGCTTGCATTAACAGATCACTTCCCCCCCCCCCACCAGCTTCTCCTTGTCTTGTTATCCAAACTGTGTAGTTGTTTCAAATTCATGACAGGGAATTTTATTTGATCCAACAAATCTAATATATAAAAGTTTTGTGTCTACTTTGGGTGCTGACTCAGCAAAATTGAAGCTGCTTGATACAGCATTAAGTGGTAATCCATTACACCTAAAATTCCTGTGAGGAAATAGGTTCCCGAAAGACCTGAAAAATGATATTTCGTCTGCATAATTTACGTGTTTTCATCTCTCAGTATTAATAATGCAAATAATGTACCAGCACTTTTAATGGTCTTGATTTAAAAAGTCCTAGCATCTTAGATCTAAAAAGCCCAAATATGACACAGTTTGGCTTAAGTGAATAATGGGAGGACTGTAAGCCCACAAATTAGACTGCCAGTTACAAAATTGATGTCTAAACAATTTGCTCAGTCTTGTAAATTTGGATTTCTATGTCTACCAGCAAATGTAATTTTGAATAATGGATAATTATAGGATGTTTATTAGAGAAAAATGTGAAACATGTAACACTATTAGCAGATGAAGGCATAACAACAATAAACAGTATAACCACAATAGTACCGTGAAACCTCCACAGAAACTAATTGACGCTAATGCTAATGATTGCAACACAAGGTAGATAAGAAACCTATAAAAAGTAGAATTAATGGGTTGGCTATCTAAATATGAGGGGAAGAATTACCTATGAATATGCATACAACGTGAGAGGTGGTTAACATAGGACAGCATAGAAAATCCTCTGGCAGTATGCTTTTTGGAGAAGAAACCTGGCATGGTAACTGACTCACTGTCTTTTGTGTGCTCGGGTGAGCTCTATGGAATAGTGCAGGTAAAACAAATCTTTTTTCATTTGTCTCTATTTCCTGTGTCAGATGCTAGCTATCTTTGCTTGGATTTCCACAGATAATATTGCCAAAATTGTTGTTTCTCTGGTGTGATGCAGCTCCTCTGTGCAGGGACTGCTGCTGCGCTCGAGGCTCTCGCAAGGAGGTTAAACTTCCATCGTAAACCGGGTGTTACTGAATTCCAGAGAGTCACTCAAGTAATGTAATTAGCGCAAACTGCAGATTGATCTACAGGTTCTGATGGGAAGGAATGGTTTTGGAAATAGGAGGATGAGCATTGGGAACAGGTACTCAGAAACTCTGAAAACTGTAGGGTGTGGAGGAAGATGCTTCTGTCCCTAGAGCAACCTAAAAAAAAGTTAAAACCACATTTGAATTTGGTTTGTCTTCAGTGATCAAGTTCTTCTCTATAGCCCTCAGAGAAATTATAGCTGTTCCTGTGTTTTACAAAACAGTGATCCTCATAAACTGTATATCTATGCAGAGCAGTCTCAACCTAGGGTATAGTTTGGTTTATGTATTCATTGAGGTGTGGAAGGATCAGACGTAAGATAATCGTATGTAACATCACATAAGACCACAAAATACCTTTGCCTTCCAAGGTAGAGACAGAAAGACAAAGTTTGATGTTGGCAGCTCTTTACTGGGTGTGTGTCTGACATTACTTATCTGACGTTCACATTGTTCTGAAAGGGGAGTAAAATTTTGTTACTATTTTAAATAAGTGGTTGTGCAACTTCTTACTTTGTTTTTACCATTTGCTTTGACTAGTCTCGTTCTGAATATTTTAACTCATGAGCTACTGTTTCTTCTGAACAGCTTTTTTGTAAATCATAGTGTCAGAATACTTTCTGCAATCCAAAATAAAAGCAGACTAGATAAGACTAATTTTCTTACATAACGAGTTTTAGATTATAGTTTCTTTTTAGAATTTTCATTCTTTAATTAAAATGCCAAAATTTAAAAAAAATACCACTCATACATTTGATAAAGTCTAGTACACCAGTTATTTTTATTGTGTGCATGTAATATTTAAGAAATGATTATGTAAACTGGATTATTGAATTTGTAAGAAGTTCACATATAGACAGAAGCATAGCTTTAAATTACTTCATGTACATTTTGAAATCAATAGCAGAAAGCAGAACTGTTACAGAGCTTGTTAGAATACTCTGCCACGAGTTTGGTGATCAGTACTATATTGCATACTTAATTTATTTATTTCTTTCATTTTTGTGTCTTGCAGTTTCATGTGGAGCTGTACTTAAACAAGATAAATACATTAGGGAAGAGATTTCCTAGCAATAATTTTTATATATATATGCACACATATATACACATATACACACATGCATAATATATATAAAAATATATCTAAATAATATATATCTTTTTTATATATAAATTATATATACATTTAAACAAAAAAGCTGTCCATTGTATTATAAAGTTGTAGAGATTTCAAAAAACATTTCTATTTCAAACCATGCATTTTGTCTGGAGTTGAAATTTATGTTCTAGCTTCCACTGTTCCTGTCAGTTTTTCATAAAAATTACAAGGAGTTTAGAAAAATACATTAAAAAAAAAATGTACTTTCAGTTCTTTCCTGTCTGATGCATAAAGTCTTAAGAAAGATCTGATTATTTTTGTCATTTACCTTTACCTGGTGAGGACTTTTCTATCGCCAGCTAGAAGTGAGGAAAATACTCTCAACTTGACCATTTTTTTTCATGATGTGGCATCGTCATTCCAGTATCTATTTTTTCATCTTGTAAACTATGTGGATCTGATTCTCATGTTGACTTATTAGACTTTTCTGTGTCAGTCTGATAGTGTGAAGGTGACTTAGTGTAAGTATAAATCGGTTCTTAAGTGCTTATATATGTGATTAATATTTGAGGCTTATTTTTAGCCTTTTTTTCTACTGTATTGCTGACAATACAGAAAAAAATCCAAACAAAACTCATTTTAGTGTCTTTCTTCACCCACCCAGGGATTACGAAACTTGGCACTCTAGGTTGCACTTTCCATGTTGAAACACTCCTTGCACATCTTCGTTTAGATATCCTAAACGTGATGTTATTACGAACAATGCTATACTGCAGATGAGTGTTCATATTCTAGCGCAAGCAAACGTTACAAACTTAATGTTCTATTGAACAGAAAAATCAGTTTGAATATGATAAGTAAATATTTCAGACTGCTGAGAATTACCCTGGAAATTCTGCCCTGGAGAGAGAGAAAATGTTAAGAGGAAGAAGTCTGCATGGCAGCCCTGCTGTGCAACAGGTCGTTAATCTGTTTATATGTTTGTAAAGTAGTACTATGCCCTGTCAAGAATGAGTAATGCAGATACCTTTCCATGAGTTTGAGGGAACTTATTACTCTTGAATTACAAAGTTAAGGCAGAGAAGCGCATTCTTGTTTAGTGATGTGAGACAATAACTTGGAGCTGAAATAGCCTGTTTTAAAACACAGGCACCAAAAGTTTAAATTGCAGGACATGAAAAGTGAATTTAAGGGTAATTGATTGGGCACAGTTACATTCCTTTTCTGACATAAGTGTCTGTTTCTTTTTCATAAGTGACTTTTATATGCCTAGGAGTCTTAGTTTTATTGACTTCCGAGTCAGTCAGATAGTGTTTCACTGAACAGAGAAATGCCTGAATACCTTTAAAATGCTCAGCTTCAGACTTAAAATGTTGTAAATGTTCTTCAGAAGTGCTATTGTAGTTCCAATTTTGGTTAATTTTGTGTAGATGAAAATATGTTCAAGTCATTCACTGAAGAGCTTTGTTTCCATTTTCCTGCTCTGCTACTTTGCTAACATTTGTACAATAACAGTCGTTTCTTGCTCTTGCAATGTATTTTCAATGATTGCTGAGAACAGAAGAGATCCAGGAGCTAGCATCATCCAGATTTTGATGGAAGAGTAAATTTGTTGATGGCAAAATTTTGATAGATGTGTGTGGACTTAACCAGTTTGACTTTGCTTATACCTGTATATGTGCTGGGTATGTGTATGTCGAAAAATGTCCATACCCCATCGTAATATGGTTTGATTTCTTTTTTTAGCCTTTGAAGAAATGCATTATTCTTTTGTTTGTTTAACATTGCTAATGTTATTTGCTTTTTCTTTTTATTATTATAAGACATTTTCATCAGTTTCATTCCGTGAACTCCTTGAGACGTTTATATAAAAATTACTAGTGAGTTAATCTATGTCTTATTTTTTGGATTTTTTTTCCTCCAAAAAATAGTTGAACATCCATAGCTATACTACCTTTTGCCACCTTTCTCTTCCTAAAAGCTCTCTGACTTTATTGTTCTGGTTGTAAAAATATCGTGGAATCCATCCACAATATTAACATTGTAGTGCTCATATTGTTATGTCTGCTAGTTCCTTAACTTGAAAGAAGTAGTTTGCATTAGTAAGATTTTCATGAATGCTAGTTGAAAATATGTCTTTAAATATTTCCCCTTTCTTTCCTTGTAACTCATTAGAAGAGAAACAGATCCATATTTCTAAAAAAGTGTCCCAGAAAAGTATTTGTCACAGCAGAAGGTCATCTCTGTTGTTTCTAATTACTATGTGTATATTCACGTTTTAGTGATATTCCACGGATTCCCGAGACTTCTCACCCCCCGTTAGAGTCTAGTGAGTACACGCCTCGTTCCTTTCACTAGGCATGGTCTTGTATGCAGCACAATCGTTTCAGCTATGAATTTTCTGAAAGATGAGCACTGGGAGACTGCATGGGCTCCGAGGTTTTTTGTATGACAAAATTCAATGGGTTTTGGTCTTATGTGTTAAATTCGAAGCAATATAGATTTGATTAAAGCTATACAGATTTTAAATGTTAGCAGGATTTTATTGTTTTCTTCTATATCTTGTGTTATTGGTACCATTCTGGTATACATGCTGTGGCCCGAAAGAGTCATTTACTTGCACTAACATGAGAGAGAAAACAGGTATAAGGGATTACCAAAGGTACAAATGGTGTCAGGATTTTACCTCCTGCACCATCCAGCGTAAGTCCAGAGTTCTTGTTTCTCTTTTTCTTAACAAGAAAACATTGGTTAGGTGAACTTTTTGTGTATCATGCTTCAAAAGAATGGTTTTCTTTTTAACTATCCCGTTTGAACGGCGTCAGCTAGAGTGTGTGAGGGCCATGGCTCCCGGTCCTTTCTCATCTGACCCTTTTCTGAGATGCAACCAGATACCTTCCCTGGGACAGGGTCCTGTGTGGCCACTGAGTCCTGTTAGACCTGTCACAAGCTTATCTCATTAGTGAGGGCTCTGCTTCGCTGGTGGAGAACTGCTGATGTCCAGCAGGCGCTGGAGCATCCTCCATGCCAGAGGCATGTCCTGCATACCTTCCTGTGTGCCAGTTCCTTGGGAGTTAAAATTTCAGAGGCTACCGGGAGTATAATCCATACAACAGATGTGGGTTTATTCATCAAAGATTTGAGATCATAGAATAGTTTGGATTGGAAGGGAGATGTGTAATTCTGTCAGAGGACAATATTTTATTTAAAATGCTTTGTATGGTTTGTCACTGCTATATGAGGAGCACTTTTTTATATGTTATTTCAAATAAAACAGAAAAAGGCAGGTTTAATCTGGGGTAAGAGTATCCAGACAGTCTTTTTCACCATGCTATCTACATCAATTTAAAATCTTTCTGTATATTAATGTAGTTATACTGTGTATAAATACAAACTTTATACAATTCAAAGGAAAAGCAGTTCATAAGTTATCCAAATTCACTTCAAAATTTTGGATGGAAAGTTCACGTGATTCTCATGTATTTTTAGGTTCAAGTTCTTTTGAATCTCAGAAGATGGAAAGGCCTTCTATTTCTGTTATATCTCCGACCAGCCCTGGAGCCCTACGGGATGCACCACAAGTCCTACCAGGGCAGCTTTCTGTGAGCATATTTTGTTTTTCCTGAGTTGTTATGAAAATCTGTGAAGTGCTGGTCCCTCAGCCCTCCACATTCCCAAGGTCTATTGGGAGATCAAGAGAAATGTCTGTTGTTGATAAAGACTAACATCTTTCAAATGTTTTTTAAGACCCTCTGTATGCACTCACAAACCATCACTGTAATCACAGCAGAGGTAGAGAAATGTTGTCTTAATACACCAAAGAGCTCAGGAATTTAGATTGAGAGGAGCCCGCAGAAGTGCCTTGTAACTTGTCATCCTGTACCCTCTGCATTGAAAATGGTACCTTCTGTACATGCCCAGTAATCCGCAGATAACAAGCGTAGTATTACTTTATCTTCTTTATGGAAGCATTTAAAGAGCTGTGTATTTGTTGAGTTACACTGTTCAGTAATGCATTTTAATTTAGATACACACTACATCTTGGAACTGTCTGTAATACTAACGGAAGCTGTGCTTATTAAATATACTGTGAGTACTTAGACTTTGTTTTGTACATTCTTATATTTTTTATATTGATCATATTAATTTCTAAGTACACAGCAGGCTCAAAAATTTCACAATGTTGTGATTCTCTTAAGAAATTATTTAGCTGTGTATTATACTTTTCATAAGAACATTTGCAAGGTGACAAGTCAGAGTAGATAGATTTCAACTATGCCTTGAGTTTAGCTGCAGGCAGGTCTTCCTATTTGAATGTAGCTTTTAAGGTGCAGAGCTAAGATATATGCTGGTTTAAATGCACTCACAGATACAAGATTATGGAGTGAGTACAATAAACAATGTAAGTATAATCAGGCACCACCATTTTATTCAGCTGTGGTAAATACAGAAGTCTTTGGTATCTATCATCATCTTTTCCATCTAACTTAATTAAATATTAAGGGATTTGAAATAAAATATATCTCATTGTCTCTTGGAAAAAACAATGGTTACTTTTACATTCTGGTTAATGTGATGCAGTCTGAAAGTTCTGTTTTTTCTCCATTTTCAGTAATGTTTTCTGGTAACTTGATTCTTGTAGGTTAAACTGTGGTATGACAAAGTGGGACATCAGTTAATAGTAAATGTTCTGCAAGCAACAGATTTGCCACCAAGAGTAGATGGACGCCCTAGGAATCCCTATGTAAAAATGTATTTTCTTCCAGACAGAAGGTAGTAGAATTTCAGTTTAGAAAATTATGTTGTAATTTACCATGTATTAAATCAACTTTTAAATGAATGCTTATGAAGTAAGAATTCCTTTTTATAATTTGTTATAGTTAGATTAATCATAACAAAAAATTGCACTTGAATCATGCAAGTCAGTATCAAATTAACTTTGTGGACTTTTGGATGAATGTGATCCACTGTCCAGCAAATACTTTTCTCTTTTAGGCATTATCAGATCGGAAAGAATGAAAACAGTAAGTGCTGATGAGTAGATGGCATTTTGTGATTTATCTTTACAAATAATTTACAACAAATATTTATGTTTCAGTGATAAGAGTAAAAGGAGAACCAAAACAGTAAAGAAAAGTCTAGAGCCAAAATGGAACCAAACTTTTCTCTACTCACATGTACATCGTAGAGATTTTAGAGAACGAATGCTTGAAATAACCGTATGGGATCAGCCAAGAGTACAAGAAGAAGAGAGTGAATTTCTTGGAGAGGTGATGCATACAATCACATTTCTCCTGAGTTCGTTGTTTGGTTTTTGAATACATATGCATGTATATTTTATATCTATGTTTGTGTGTGTGTGCCTTGAAAGTCAAATTAAAACCTGATAATTTTTCTACTAGATTCTTATAGAGCTGGAGACAGCACTTTTAGATGATGAACCACATTGGTATAAGCTACAGACACATGATGAATCTTCACTACCTCTGCCTCAGCCATCACCTTTCATGCCAAGAAGACATGTTCATGGTGGAGAAAGCACTAGCAAAAAATTACAAAGTAGGTCCAAATTCCATTCATCTGTTTTAAGTTTTAAATTAGAAATGCTGGATATGGTGTAATGGTATTTAACTTTCATATACAAGATAAAAATACTATTTCATAGTCTTTAAACATAATGAAAGTGTGTGACAGAAAGAGATGCAAATTATGACATTATGACATGGCAGCCTTTCACCTGCGACGCATAACTTTAAAGTGTGTGAAACCTGTTGGAATTGGTTTGGTTTTCACTAGCAAAAGAAAATTGTTCAAACATTTGTTTGCATAAATTTCCTTTTAAATAGAAAGATTAAGTTCATCATTATTGGATACTTTTTTTAATAATTAAAAGCTTTTTAGTTAAAAAAAAGTCCTTAAAGACTTACGAGGCTTAAAAACTTTTCATTATAAAGTTAGTCTCAACCTCCATTGTGCTCATTATACAATCAGATGAGAGGTGTACTTCTGCAGCAAAAAGAAATTGTATGCATGTGTTTGGGAGGTAAAGTTGTTTTGATGAGTCTGATTTCAGGTTTGTATGAGGCATATTAAAATAATGAATGTATTGAAATATTTGAATATTGTAGCTTCTCTGTTCATTTAAATTAATTTAAGATTTATTTAGAAATACGAAGGACATAGGGGATTATTTGAAAATACATTTCCAAGCTATTTTTCTGATTTTTCTTAAACATGGAAGTCATTCATTCCAGCCAATGCGTAGGAAATTGGTGCACATTCAGGAATGAATTATAAAACCGTGATACTGCTGTAGTTGCTGCATGAGGATATGTATAGAGAGAGCAAATTAAAGGTTAGCTTTCATGAGATATTTGAACTTTTCTAAAAGCTGGCAGTGCTGTTTCCTCTTCCCCTCTCTCACCATATGCTGCCACCTCTCTTTTCCTGTTCAGCAAGCTGATTCAGCTTACTCACTGAAATAGCACAAAAGTGTTTCTTTTCTTTATTTGAGTTAACTTTTTGCTGGTTTAGTGAGATGAACTATCGTAATAGAGGATTACAGAGGACTTGAGGGAAGGAGAAGGGGAAAGAAGGCTGCAGCAGCTGTAAGATGTTAAATTGGCTCAGCTGTCTTGTGAAATGTCACTTGCAGTTTAGTTCTTCTCCTCTATTGTTTAGACTTAAAATCATCTTTTTAATTTCAGTAGTACATTAAATGAACATATTTTTACATTTTATAACACGACCAGATGTTCAGGTATTTGTTTACCTTACTGTTGTACAGGATCTCGGCCAATCAGTGATAGTGACATCTCAGATTATGATGTTGATGATGGTATTGGAGTTGTTCCTCCAGGTGCGTGGGTGAACAGCATGGTCCTGCTTTCTTCTTCTTCTTCTTTTTTGCTTGTTTGGTTTTTTTTTCCTTATAACATTTTGGAATATTGAGGGTACTGGTTTCGGAGAGTGCATTGTGGAAAAAAACAGTTTTCCTGATTACTCCGTGGTACTTGTACTAAATCGTGGTGAATTACAAGATTCTGCTATTCATTCATTGATATTTCTTTTATGTATCATTATTCATATGTGAACCACTGGATGGTTCAAATTGTTTAATTGTTTACTGCATAGTGTTCCAAGCATTATTTAAAATATAAATTAAATTCAGTGTTTATTGCAAGCATTTTTTTTTAATTTTGCTTTTTTGCTTGAAACTTAGATATAATGCAGTCTCCCATGAACTTTATTGAGAATGCATGGCTGTAGATTAAGATGCATGTAGCATGGCTGTATCTTTTATCGTTTTCATAAGCTTTCATGACCTATCATTACCCTAAATTCTCATAAATATATACTTGTAGAGACTATTGTGGTTTGACTTTTAGTTCGGCATTCCTTACATACTGAAAATCTTGAGGATCATCTTGGATACCACATTTTTCTACTTCTGTTTGGCTGTTGCCACAAGTCAGATGAATATGTTTCCCAATTGTCCTAAACTAACTGAATAGTCACTATGTCATTGCCAGCACTAGATCAGTTTTTCTCTGGATCATCCTGATCAAAATCACTGAATTAAATCATGGTGGGATTTGGAAAGCTCTCTATCTTCCTGATCTGTGTTTAAAATAATCTGACAAATTATTTATCCATTATATAACCATACAAATAAATCACATATTTTATTAACGCAATATCATTTTGATGTTTAATGAGCCAAATTCTCCTTCCTTTGATGTTGATTGGGTTCTTTTTGTACTTTAATACACTTACCACCTGAGTTACTAAGAGGGAAATTTGTTCAGGTATGTCTAGTAGTGATATCTGCTTTAATGAAGTGATTAATCTTGGTATTTTTACATCAGCTGAGAGAGCGAACATTTAAAATTAAGATAAATCATAGGTTCTAAATATTTTTTCCTGTTTATTATTTCATTTTTTTAGTTGCCAATGTAGATACTGGCATATCTGTGTAGACTTGCTTATGCTTAAGGTTTCAGTATACTGTATTAAGAATTGGGGCTTTTTTTCAGCTGCCAGTTCTTCAAGGCATCCATTTGCCATTTGAAATAAACCATTTTCCATCTGACAGGAAATGTTCAAAAACATTCAGCTGAATGCATTGGACTCTATTCACTGGGTCAGCACTTGAGTAACTGATTCTTACGGAAATTTCTTGGGACTGTGCATGCTCAGGTGTGCCTTTGAAGAATGCATGGGTCCAGACTTTCTCAGAGGTCACTGTAGAAAGTTGCAAGATTTAATCTGTAGCAATAGGATTTACAATGAGCTGAGAGTCTCTAAACTGAAACTCGAAGGGCCTGGTGAGGAGACTCCTTCTGAAGTCCACCTAATCAGAAACAATCTGGCAGCTGACCTGACCAAGCACAAATGTGTCTATTTTGAGTTTAATGGATACATTTGCTTGGCAATTGTAAGTGGAGTTCATCTGTTTGTGATTCCTATGCGAAGTGGATATACATATAAGTGTGGGTGTTTTGTTTTACATGCAACCTGAATTCTTAAATGGGGGTTAGACTTTAGGCACGCAGGGGCAAAGAAAATTTCGGGCATCAGCCACGAATGCGTGACAGCCTAGACAGCATGTGAAAATGTGTTTTGCAGTGAGAGCTGGAAAAGGTTGCCAGTCCGACCGTCTACTGAATTGCTCAAGAATCTTAGGCACAGATTCACAAATGTGCCTGGACACCAAGTTCAGATATGCATTTCTACCCTCCTATCCAACCTTACTTACTTATCACATTGCTAAATGTTCTAAGACTTTGGACTGCTACCTTCATTTGCACTGAATGAATAGCACAGTATCTTCATCTAACAGTCTCCTCTGTTAAAACTAAAGTTGCATGCAAGTTCCTTGTTGTGCTGCAGGGTCTTTACTGTTTCCCTCCTCCTGCCCTCCAATACCATGGACCTCACCAGAGTGCACTGCAGCTCTTGTCTGGTCCAGATTTCCCACACATTCTCCTGCAAGGTATGCATGTGGTAGGGAACGACGAATATCCATATTTCCCCATAACGTAGGATGATGATGCAGGTCAGGTGCATCAGATCATTTTGGCATAGCCTCTATTGTCTTCAACTAAATTAGTCTAGGATTAAGATATTCCTTGTCAACAGAAGTAAGAATATTAAAATCGAATTTACAACATGTGACACAAAAGAAAATTATGCCCTTTAAAACCCCTTTTTCTTCCTTTACCACTTACTTGCCAATGTTACCCGCTGAGGTGCTTATATATGATAAATAAGCTCTGTCTTTATTAAAGGTATATTCTTACGGTTGTTAATTTACTCTTTTTCTTGAAATATTCAGAAGAGAAAGGAGTTATTTTGCCTTCTTAATATCTCAAGATCTTCACAAAGATTATTGCTCATTTTCTAAAAAACAGACACATAACTGCAAAATGTAGAAGCACAAAAGTTCACTTGATCACCACCATAAGCTAAAAAAGGAATGACAAAAATATTTTGGTTAATTTAACTACCACTGTGTCGTGGTTTAACCCCAGCCAGCAACTAAGCACCACGCAGCCGCTCGCTCACTCCCCCTCAGTGGGATGGGAAAGAGAATCAGAAGAGTAAGAGTGAGAAAACTCGTGGGTTGAGATAAAGACAGTTTAATAGGTAAAGCAAAAGCCGTGTGTGCAAGCAAAACAAAACAAGGAATTAATTCACTGCTTCCCATCGGCAGGCAGGTGTTCAGCCATCTCCAGGAAAGCAGGGCTCCATCACGCATAACAACTACTTGGGAAGACAAATGCCATCACTCTGAACGTCCCCCCCTTCCTCCTCCTTCCCCCAGCTTTATATGCTGAGCATGTGGTGTGGAATATCCCTTTGGTCAGTTGGGGTCAGCTGTCCTGGCTGTGTCCCCTCCCATCTTCTTGTGCACCCCCAGCCTACTCGCTGGTGGGGTGGTGTGAGAAGCAGAAAAGGCCTTGACTCTGTGCAAGCACTGCTCAGCAATAACAAAAACCTCCCTGTATTATCAACCCTGTTTCCAGCACAAACCCAAAACATAGTCCCATACTAGGTACTATGAAGAAAATGAACTCTATCCCAGCCAAAACCAGCACACATTGGAAAACCTTAAAACTATAATTTCAAATGTTTTACCAATTGCTAAGGCAAATGCAGTATTGGCATTTAGTAATAACAGCGAAAACTATTTTCCTAGAGGCTTCAGCAGCTGCAAAGAATCACTGCTTGTCAATGGAAGTAAAGACTGCTACATCAAAAATAACGGCACTTCGATAACTTCAAGAATATTTTAAGAAAAGTATTTTTCCCTTGTCGTATCACAAATGTGTCTTATCTTTCATATAATTGTACTGTCCTCATTTGTTATTAGTATCTTGCAGTGATATATGTTTTTTTTTTTAAATCAGCTCATAGAACCGTTCATAAAAGGAGTTCATCAGCTGAAAGTAACTTCAAGTTGAAGCTCAGCTTTAACAGAATTGATTTTTGACAGGTTTCTGTGGTATGCCCACATCTATTTACAGGAAGAAAGCATTTTAAGTCTCTTAGCCTCTCCTCATATGAGAGATGCTCCAGTCTCTTAATTATCTTTGTGGTCCTGAGCTGGAGTCACACCAGTCTCCATGTCTGTCCTGTACTGGGGAGCCCAGTACTCCAGATGTGGCCTCACCAATGCTAAGTATATAGGAAGGATCAGTAAAGATCAGTAAAGGATTTAATAAAAACTGAACATGTTTTGAGGCCTGTCTTTTTAACCAAAACTTCAGTGACTTTCTTAATTAAAAAGAAAAAAAGCTGATATACAGTTGGCAATATCCCAAAGGGTATTTTTAATGAGCTGTATTGCTTATGCTATGGGTAGTGCTTCAGAACAATTTATTTTTCTGTCATATGTAATCTGTATAAATGGTTGCATTGTACTTACCTTCCTCCTGTAGCAGGAGGCTGACATCAACAGAACACCTTGTCGTAGTCCGTATTGTCTTTTAAAAAAAAAAAAGTTCTGGTAGCAGACATTTACTATAACCATTTTCATCATCTGTCCAGCTTCCATTTCATGTCACACCTGACAGTTTCCCATGAGCAACTGAGAAACTTCTTCTGCATAAACTACCATAAGCTTGAGTGCTGCTATCATGCTGGTCCATGCAAAAAATTTCTCTGCTCACTCTGGAGAGCACAGAGCCATTGTATTTGAGGATAAGAGGAAATGTTACTGTTGCTGTCACTGTCATGGTCACTATGGAAGTATGGATGCGATTTGAACAACTTGACAATGCTTGAGCTAATACTTAGGATAAATGTGAATTGCTATTGCTCTGTCTGTTCTGTAAGCTTTGTGTACACACCATGCACAAGTTTCAGATATTGTTCCTTGGATAGCTTGGCTATGAAGAATATATAGGATAAAATCACCTTTCTATACCAGATTTTTAAGTGTACAGGACAATCCTAGGTGTATTTTTTTATGTAGACTAGAGATAATCTAGAAATGTATTTTTAACTTAAATTTATATTTAAATTTTTTAAATTATATGTATTTCAGTACAGTTGCCTAAAGCTTGGAAAGAAGTTTTGGATATCTTTGATTTTAGTGTTGAATAAATGTAAGCTAGTGTTCCTTCTGATAGAGGTGACAGGATTTTATCTAAAACAAGCTTGTTTGGAAAATGAAATATCTTTTAGCACATACAGCTTAGATTTAGTTATCCTGGGAAAGGGAACACATCCAGCTTTTGTCACGTGTAGTCTTTTCTTCCTCTGACAAAAAACCAGGCATTTTCTGCAGCAACCATAGTACATGAGATGAGGGAATCTCCACTGAAGTCCTGAGGGAGTCCCTCTTTTGCTTCAAAATTTTCACCCAGTCCTTGTCCTGAGATCAGGGAGATCCTCATGTTTCTTTCTAATTTTACTCTATTACTCTGAAACACTTTTTCTGCAGGTAAGGTACTCCAGCATCACAGTACGTCAAAACCTGCGAAACATTGGAGTCCTTCTCTGTTAAAGGTTGATAAACCTTAGTAGATACTTTCATGCATGCTATCAACTTTTACAGGCCTATTTTGCAGTCAGTACTCAGTACAGCTTTGCTATTAAAAATACTCTTTAAGTGGCAAGCATTTGCTATATTTGTAGCTACTAGTGAGCTCTCGCAAAAGTTTTTTCTCCACGTTTTCTCTGGTTTTCAAACAATAGCCCCGACCTTCCCCAAACTTGAGTAATGTCACATTTTAAACATGAAATTACATTCATTATTTTTATTTGACGTGTCTAACTCAGTGTTGTTTGAGAACAGCACACACATGCACTCAACATTATGGTCCCTGGTGTTTGTTTCTGAGCTACGTAATGTGTTCTTATTACGAGTGCTTTTCTTTGGACCCAATCCTACCCTCTAAGATCTATCAATACTCATAGTGCTTCTTGTTTCCCTGATTTGTTAACCTCATCCCACCTCTCTGCTTCAAGAAATGGAAGAAAAAAATTATTTCCCATATTCTCCCGCCAGCTGCTATACTATGAAGTAGAAGACACAAAAGTTGGACAAAATGATAACAGAACTTGCAAAGGTCTTTCTGCATATGTTTTCTAGCTGACAGCAACCAGAAAGTCTGTAGTAAAACTGTCTAATCATCTTTTTGTCAACATTGTCTCCTTCCTATCTGCCTTCCCTATCGTATTTGTAGTGGTAAATATATTAAAGACAACAAGAACTTATTGAAGCCAATCTTTTTTTATTTACTGAAGTTGCTGGAAAGCTGGTGTAAGGCTGAAAGCTACTGTAGGATACTACAGCACCTAGGTGCTCTTCTGTTATCTTTGGATAACTTTTGCTAGTTTGTTCAGTACTGTATAAAAGGTGGACACAGTTCTGGAGGTTGTGATATAAGCTGTATAATCAGGGAAAACAGTCTTAGAGTTCCTTGGATGATAAAATGCATCATCTAGTAGGTCCCTGTTCTCAGTTTTGTGTTACTAAGATGAATCTGTTCTAGGGTGGAAGATATTCTTATTTTAGGATTACTTATCACAGTTTTAACAAAATGTTTTCCTCCAAGTCTAATAATGAGATAATGCATTCAGATAAGTTACATGTCCATTAGAATACGTTGGTAAACTGATGCACAATTCGGGAAAAAAGCATGAATGCTTCCTTGTTGTTTGTGATCAGGGTTCAGACTTGCAGCTAAACAGGTTAAGTGTTGTTGAATACATGACCAAACCTAATACAGACTGTATATGGGCCACACTTTTAAGAGGGCAATTACAATTTGGTAGAAGATCAGAGAAGAACTACAAGAATTAGACAAATTATACAAAATATGAAAAAAACCTAAACTTGAAACTCTATAACAAGAGCCTTAAAAAGTGCAACTTACTTAATTTATCCAATTGATGATTGAGTGACTAAATCATAGTCTTTTCCTGCATGGAAAGAAGATTTCTAATACAGGCTGGTTTTTTAGCTGAACAAAATAACATATTACAGGAACTTAATGCCAGACAAAGTCAGAGAAGCAACAAAATTATTATTTTGGAATCTAAACAATAATTTGTGAAGTCGTTAAGGGATGACTTAAGGGATGACCGTTTCTGTCGTTAAGGGATTTTCTGTCAAGGGATTCTTGTAATCTAATTTAAATGTCTAGAAGTGAGCAACTGAAGTCTGAGCAAATCTCCTTAGACTCTTCTGGAAAGATAACAGGCAGCTTTTGAAAGCTCTTCATCTTATTGAGCTTCATTGTCTGTTTTAGGATGGGATTCAAAGTGTATAACAAGGCAAACAGCATGCTACATGGAAAAAGACACAGGAATATCAACGCTTTAAAATGTACTAACTTTCTGCTGATTTTTTTTTTTTTTTAAAATCCTATGTAAAAAATGAACTACGAGAAACTTTGAGGCTCATTCATAGTATTTGGAAAAAATGTTCTGCAGAGTATGCAACACCCAATATTCTATACAATATTCTCTAAATGCTTGTAATTTTTGGCAGTAGGTGGCTTTGGCCAAGTTCAGTAGGAGAACATCTTTGTATTTAACTGAAACAAGAGTCAGAAGGATGCTTTATATATGAGCAGTCCTGGATGAGTCTGTGCTGCCATACGCAAGCATACCTTCTCCATTTGTTAGATGAGGTAAACATTGCTTGGATTCCTTTCATATATTTGCTACTGTATGACAATTTTAAAATACAAGTTACTCTGGGTACTCTTCCCCAAGTCAGAAAACTATTTCAGTTCTCTCCTCCACATCTTCCAGTACGTAATGAAAATCATCTCAGTTTCTCTGTCTCTGTACGTGTAGACACTTAAAGGTAATGCTAGTAATTTATCCTGGCTGCATGATACGTCGGGATGTACAACAGCTGAATGACGACTTGAAAGTTGTATAAGCTTTTAGATGTGTGTTCCTGGATGGACTAACCATCTGAATTCTTTCCAAACTCAGACTTTTACTCTCTTATTTTCTTTTGTTGCCCTCTTGCCAGTAGGTTATAGATCTAGTACTAGAGAAAGTAAATCTACAACGCTAACTGTGCCAGAACAGCAAAGAACAACACATCATCGTTCACGATCTGTATCTCCTCACCGTGGCGACGATCAGGGCAGGACCCGTTCACGTTTACCAAATGTGCCATTACAGAGGTAGGCATCCCAAGTTAGTGAAACACCGGATGGTTTCAAGTTTGTATAATCTGTCATTATTAACTTTTCTCTTGTTCAGCAATGTTTCACAATTCTAAAACTTTTTTTGTACCTGAATTTAATAGTGTAGTATTTGAACTTGATGTACGCTTTTATTAATCATTCAAGAGCACTCATGGGATGAACCGTAACTTTGTAAGACTTACCTCTTCTTACTGATATTTTCTCTGTGATTCATCGTCTGTCTACCATAACTAATACGTAGGTTTGGAAGTGTTTTTTCAGTTAGTGGCTGAATCTTGTATGAAGCCACTTAGGTATATTTGTAGGATAATAAATAGTGGCATGTACAAATTATATAATAACTATGAACTGAACTAATTTTGAAGTAACAGCAAGCTGAAATTACCAATTGTATTTATAATGTGACACTTTTAATGGAAGAAGTAAAAAATACTTTACAGAATCAGATAGTGATTTATAAACCTCTATTTTCTGCATTTACTGCTTTATTTTAATAGACAACCTATTAATAGGAGAATCCTTTTTCAGCTTTTCATTTGCATGCATTATGCTTTTTTTAATAGTGCCGTACAGACTGTTTAAGCACAAAACTTGACCCACTTGATTTTGCTTGCTTTATTGTGCAGGGCCATAAGCTTCTCTTGCAACCTCTCATGGAACCCTAAAAATCAGCCAGTTTTTACCAGTTTTCCTTTCCTCCAATTTCTAGGAAGCTTTGTTCTTGAATTACGGCAAGAGCTTGAACTGTTGCACTAGCAACATTATTACCCACTAGCTGTGGTGGTTTACTGAAAAATCTACCCTTCTTTGCTGAATTTTATGTACAAAATTCTGTGCTACGGTACTGTCCTTGTCCATCGTTTCTGTGTCTGGTTTTTTGGAGTTCCATCACTGGTCATTTAATACCAGACATCTGTGATGTTTCAAAATTATGGTATATTCTGGAAAACCAGCTTCTCCTCCCAGTTGAGAATCTAGATGATCTTGCTTCTTCCTTTCAATCCTCCATGCCATATACACTGTTCTCGTGCACTGAAATTTTGTGTGCTTCTTAAGTCCCTGCATGCATCCCCCTCTGTTACATCAGTTCTTACAGATGAAGCTATTTCACTACCCACCAAATCACTTGCTGTTGCGTTTCTCAGTAATGCATCCTTAACAGATAGAAGAGTATGGCTGTACATAAAACAGACTGTGGCATGGACTCATTTTTTTTATAGTAGAGAATGAGAGCTCCTCATTCTGCTTTTGCGAACAATTTTATGTGCTCTTGTTGTATCTTTCTATCTACAAGCATGATGCACAAATGAAATGTTTCATAGTCAACTCAACCCATCCTTTAATTTTATACTTTGAAAAACTAATTGTTGTCGTTTAACCCCAGTCAGCAACTAAGCGCCACGCAGCCGCTTCCCCATCCCCCTCCCCCTCCCAGTGGGGTGAGGAGGAGGAAAGGGAAAAAAAAGTAAAACTCGTGGGTTGAGATAAGAACAGTTTAATAACTAAAGTAAAATATAATACTAACAGTAGTAATAATAAAATATAATAATAATAATAGTAATGAAAAGGAATATAACCAAAAAAAGGAGGGAAGGAAAAAACCCAGTGATGCACAATGCAGTTGCTCACCACCCGCTGACTGATGCCAGAGCAGCGATCCGCCCCTCCCGGCCATCTCCCTTCACTTTATATACTGGGCATGACATTCTATGGTATGGAATATCTCTTTGGCTAGTTCAGGTCAGCTGCCCCGGCTCTGCTCCCTCCCAGCTTCTTGCACACCTGCTTGCTGGCAGAGCATGGGAAACTGAAAAGTCCTTGGCTTAAGATAAGCGCTACTTAGCAACAACTAAAACCTCAGAGTGTTATCAACAATATTCTCATACTAAATCCAAAACACAGCACTGTACCAGCTACTAAGAAGAGAGTTAACTGTCTCAGCCGAAACCGGGACACTAATGCTTGTTGTGTCCAATGGCAGTTATTAAACTACAGGAAAAATCTGCCCTTCTAGTAGTGGTTTCTTTTCTTGTTCTTTTCCATGTGAAGAGAGCTTTAAATTACTGTCACGGAGGTCAGAGCTTACCTGCATTTATACAATATCATACCCCTTTTGTATAACACTTAGTTTGAGATTGATAAAATCTGCTGCAAGTTGCCATATCCTATCCCAGAATTTCTTAAAGAATACTTGGAGATACCTTCAAAAAGTTGACAGCCCAAAATCAGCCCTTTAGAAATCTGGCTATGAATCTACAAATGCATAAAACTTAATTTCCTGTGAGGTATTATCAGTTCCTGTGTTATCTCAGTTATTCTTTAAGTACAGGCTTTGAAAATGCCATTACTGAATCCATCAGTGTACCCAGAAACAGGCACGTACTTTTAAATATGGTAGAAATGGCTGCTTTCTATACTTAGAGGTGGGTTTTTTTAATCTTAGGATCCAATATGTTTTTTAGAAGTCATAGAATAACAATTTAATGATTAAAAACTTCCTTCAATGAACTTGTACTGTAATCCATTAAGGTGTGTTGTTTATGAGAAAACAAGATTATCATATGTATTTCTGCCTTTCAGGAGTTTAGATGAAATTCATCAGATGAGAAGATCACGTTCTCCAACTAGACACCATGATGCCTCCAGAACTCCAGTTGATTACAGATCCAGAGACATGGATAGTCAGTATTTGTCTGATCAAGAAAGGTACATCGTCAGCCTGAACTTGGAAAAAAAGTTTAGAAATGTTTTTGTCGGTTTGCCTGATTTTCAAGTGTTCAGTAGAAACACGACTGATAGTAATGGGGAAGGGAGAGAAATCATCCTAACTGACAAATCTAGTGTCATGGTTAAATTATTTATACCTCTTTTTTGGTAAAACTGTGCACTGGGTTGACAGTAATAACAGATATCTAGAGTAGCAGTTCTTGGGTGTTTGTCCTAGAGTATTCTGCTGTTTGTTTCATAAATGAAGCCCAGAGATTTTTGCTAGAAAACCATAAATCTACATGTATGCCCTAGCTATTCTTCTAACTCAGAATTTATCTGTTTCGGTAGCCAGCAAAATACCAGGCATGCATTCCTACTAGCTGGGAGTTGCATATGCTATGATTTGCATTCCTGTGCTTATAGATTTTGGACATCTATATATGCAGTCTCACAGCATCTTATGTAGCATGCTGGTGAACTTGGTACAGTACCCAAACATAGCAAGGATAGTTGCGGTGCTTGTAATTAGCAAAAATCTCCAAACTTAGATGTGTGACACGTACACATCTCTCCCTGGAATACATGCAGTGGCTACACTCCTCAAGACAATGCTTGGTCTCTCCTAGTAGGCATTGTTTTCAGGTATCTAGGAATATATTCTAATAAAATGGAAGACAATGGGAATTTCTGTTTATTTTTCAGCTGAAAAGAAGTTTAAAAAGATATTTCAGTTCAGTATTTGGGAAACATAATGATGACAGTCACATAGATTATCAATGTGGGTTCTTTGTTTACTTCAAAAAAAATTATATAGCTAAACTATAATGGCAAACTTTTACCATTCATATAAGATCAATTGTCCTAGTAAAGTCTTTGTTTTTTTTTTTCTTTTTTGCAGTAAGTTACCATTTTTTATAAGTAAGGATGACAAAACCTTTCCGAATGATCCAGTAAATTCAATACAGAACATACATTTCATAATGATGTGAAAATGTGTAAAGAATAAACCATAAAAATCTCTGGAACTCTTTGTCCAGTTTTGAAGCAACATAGAAATTGAATAACAGATGACTTCTGCAGTTAAACTAGTTCAGTTTTGTATATGATCTTGCCTGTTTTGCTTTTTTAATGTGATAACATACATATGGGAATTAATGATTTATTTGGAACATTTTAAAATTCAACTTTATAGGCAAGAAGTATGTACAGAATTGTCTAAGTTGGATTGTTGTACTGAATTTCCTTTCAGAGGTGAAATGAAATACTTTTTAAACGTAGTAGTCAGATTTATAGTTAAGCTAATTCAAGTAATTTCCAGTTGTTGCAAATATTTCATGTTATTATTTATTACAAGTTGCGATATATTCAAAAGATTCCTGAAGATATTTATTGAATAGATTTCTTATTCAGCATATCTGAAGAGGAAGAGACATTAAAAAGTAGCTTTTGTCAGTAGAAGTAAATATAGACAGTTAACTATCTAGAAAATTTTCTTCGAGTAAAGCCTCAAACCATGATATAAATGATAATATATGCATGGATTATGCTTGGAGAGCAGGGCTTGCATTGAGGCTTTCTTGGAGATGAGCCATCAGACCAGAGCCACAGCAGCAATGGGCTGCTGGATTTGTTCAGAGGAGTAAGACACAGTCTTCAGATCTTTTCAATGTTCAGAAAATGCTTTTCAGAAGTTTAAAGATCAGACATGAAGGATGTATGTGGCTTGTTTGCAGGATTTAAAGATGGATCCATGTACTTACTCTCCTTGAGTAATAATCTTGTCTGCAGTGGTCTCCTTTTTCCCATTTTCCTTTTCATCTTTTCCCCAGATTTCTTCAGTTGTGGAGACTGTTTAACTCTTGCAGGTTTCACTGTCTTTCAGTACATAAGAGCAGCATCATAGGGAAGATCAAAACCAGATTTGTTGAGGAAGATTGTCTATCGCATCCAAGGATTTAAAAAAGTCTTTATTCAGAATTACGTATTAGTATCAAGAGTAGTATAAGTATTATGTGTTGTTCATTTACTGAACCCTTCATCTAAACAAGTACATTCATGTAGATACCTAACATAAACTTGGTTTGAAAGGTGAGTAATTACCCGATAGTTAGATGGCAGCAATTACAGTTGCTGATTACTTTTGATCATTTTCTCAATGATCTGTTATTGGTCCCAAATTAATATTGAATATTCTGAATAGATCTTTGTAAAAATAGTTATTATAGTCTCTTACTAAAGCATCTGGTGTGATAAATTTGCAGTGGAACGGATTTGTCCACTTTACCTATTTTATACATATTTATATACATATATACACACGTGTATGTGTGTGTATATATATATAAATCTGTTAGGAAAAGCTTTTTATGAGGAAATCTAGCTAAGCAGTATACTTTGCTCTGAATTTAGGATTATCATCCAATTTTCAAGGGCATGGCTTTTGAAATTTTTTTTAGTGTTTCTTTTATTCCTAAATAAAATCTGTTAATGTGTGTACTAAAATATTCACATTAGAAAACACTTGTTTTAGAATAATAATCTTTATTTTAAATGTCTCCAAACCAGACTTAATTTATTATAGAACTGTCAGTATCTTCTTATATTACTGGTAATCTACTGTGATGGATTATTTTGCTTTGTTTTTTTAACTTGAATATTTCATGATGGATTTGCTATTTTATATCCCTTTTCTGGATCAATTTTATATTACTGTTTGCTATGGGCCAATTACAATAGATGCTCTTTGGCTTAGCAAAGGTAGAGTAAATATTAACGAAGTACCCTATGATTTAATGTGGACTTTGCATCTACTTCGCAACTCTTAAGAAAATGGTAACTTTTTTCCTAAAATACGTGTTTATTTGTGATTTGGAAACCTGCCTATAAATTCTATCAGTCCTCTGAGCTTATGAATGGAAATTTTGCTTTAAAAAAAAAAAAAAAATTCAGTTCAACTTTAATACATTTTGTTGCATCAAAATCAGGCTAGTGGTTCCAGATGCAAAGTTAAATCTCACACGTGACTCACAAGCCATTATTTCAACCTCCCCAGTTTAGAATTTTAGATAAATATTACCTATACTGCATCAATTAAATGGGTCATTTTATAATGTCATGAAGCACAAAACACATTGAACAACTGCTGCTTTATCTATTTTGTAACCTTTTCTCTCTTTGTCGCCATAGTACTTCATATGATTCCTTGCTTCTTTTAAAATAGCATGTTTCCATGAAGTTTAGCTTTAATTTCATATTTATGATAATTAGGAGGTTTGGAGCTTGGTCTTTCTGATTGTGTTGAAGTGCGTAAAACTACAAGATTAATTCAAGGGATATTTCATATCATAGTCATATTTACCATAGGCATAAATATGTATTGATTTTACCATCTTGCTGGCTGTAGCGTGTGTTTGGTTACAGTAAATGAAAAACAGAATAAACAGCTGATCTTCTCAATTGGAAACAATAAGAAACAGAAAGTCTGATGGCTGATTAGCATTTTTTTTGTTTCTTTAGGATTGCATTACAAAATACTGTTAAGAGCTATGAGTCAGAATGTATATTTGGCCAAACATAATATTTCCAGTGAACATATATTTTTGTTTTTCCCAAAAGGGTGACTGGTTACTCTTCCCATAAACCAATCTGCAGTAAATTAGTAGCAAACCCACCCTGCTTTTTCATGTATGTTTTTGTGGCTTAGGAAGAAAAAAAAAAAGAAAAAAAGCATCATTCTTTTTTTTCCTAAGGTATTTCTTCATTAATTAGTTCATGAGAAAGGAGGTTATTAGAGAAATGTAGCTGTTTTATGGATTCCTTTTGTCATGAAGAGCTCTGAAACAGTACTTCTGAATTTTAAAAGGAGAAATCCCACAAAATTAGGTGCCACGCTAAAAGGAATTTGTTGAAAATGTAGTTATCACAGGCATTTTTTGGCTCATATTCTTTGAAAGGTGCAGTCTGGGTTTGAACATTATCAGACTATCTATCTGGGTGGAAGCTTCTTGTTTCTTTTTATGTTTTCATTTGCATATCATTGGCATAACCCATGTCATCTAATGCTTCATAATTATATCTGTTTCACTCACCACCCATCCTGTCTGTGCAGTGAGCTTCTTATGCTGCCCAGAGCAAAACGAGGAAGAAGTGCAGAGTGCCTGCATACCATCAGGTAAATACAGGAATTGGGTCATCATGAACACATCTGGTTAGTTGTCTATACTTTGTGTGCCCCACTTTTTTCCGTAGTGGTATTTAGTCCCAGTAAGTAAAGAACTTCCTAGTACATTGTGATCCAGGTGTCAGTTGTTCTTTTTTGTTTGTTTTAATTCAGATTGAGATGTGTATATATGTTTGTGAACTGCAGTAGTAAGGATTAAAGCAGTTGAAGAAATTCTGATTTTGCAGTTGTATTTTGTGGTAGATTTTCTGTCTAGTCACAGAAGTCCTGATCTCCCAATGCATGACAGTGTTGTTATAATTTCAAACATTCCTTTTTTAGTTGTTTTTATCTTTTCTTTTATTTGCATTTTTATGTTTATATTACAGCCACGCACAAGTCAATTATCTTTACTTGTTGTGACACCTAATCTCATGCTGATTTTGGTCACTTGTAGAGGAAAAAACAGTGATTAATGAGGGCTCACCGGGAACCCTAGATTTGAGGGGTCTTGTAGTACTTGGTTTTGCATCTACAAATTGTGCTATAAATTAGATCCAGGCATAAACTTTGTAGTTTGGGCTCATCTTCAATCTTCAGTAATCTCTCATTCCAAAGCTCGGAGCTCCCTGTCTCAACTCTTCCCAATGTTGTGAAACTAAACGGGACTGAAATATCTTTATCTAACAAATCTAATTCTGCTCCCCCCACCCTTTTTTTTCACTACGTCTGTTGACCTTGTTAAAAATACATGTCAGATTATGTAGAAGATCTTCCATTTAGACTCAGTAAAAATGTAGGTTGAAGTAGTTAACCATTCAACTACTTCAACCAAGTAGTTAACCATTTTTCTGTTTGGGATCTGGGTGTTGCTAAGAGTTTTATGTCAGTGCTATATGTTTAAAACTGTCAAACTTTTAAAACCATGTTGTCTGATGTACTTATTCATTTACTTGGTGTAGGATTTTCCCCTACAGAGTGTTTTTTTTTTTAATATGCCTTGGTTTGCTTTAATTCTCTTCATCGAATTTGAAACAGCATCTTTGATGCTGTGATAGGGTTCTGTTATAAGGCACAGTAGTATAAACGTAAAATAATAAATACAAAAACTTTCAAAAAAATCTGTGCATCAGTGAAGCTGTTAAATTAAAATTTAAGTTTTTATTATCAGTAGAAAGAGTTTCATTCTCATACTTTAGCTAAAAAAGCTTTTTCCTCAACGTTTTAGGTTTTAAAGGTTAATCATTTATTTCACTCCCTGTTATTTTATGTCCATTTATTGTCATATAATAGCAATATTTCCTGCCTCCTTCCTATGGCCTTTCTCTTTCTGCTGCATCTTCTATAGCTTCACTCCCCTCCTTACCCCCAGCTCTGTGCTTTTTCCTTTCCCTCTTAAAGATTATAATTTTCATTAGAATTCTTCAATGACAATGCTTAAATTCTCATTTAATTCACAAAGTAAATATTGTATTACGAACTTTTGATGCACTTTGCCCAGCCACTATAGATTTCCAATAGTTTTACAAATCTACTAACCAGTGAGGCCAGTTAACCAGCTAAAAATTGTGCATGGGCAGCAATGGAGTTAGGTAAGAGCTACGCTGAATTCAGAGAGTTCAGCCCTTTCTTGGCTTTTTCCTTATTCTAATTATTGCTGTTATTTTTTTATGATCAAGAAAAGTAACAAATTCACCCCTTTAAAGTAACAGTAATGGTATACTATAAAACAGAATGGTACTTTTAATAATGTATTGAAGGTGAATATAAAGGCAATAGAAGACAATAGATTGATTTTTTTAAATTTAACTCTGAGGCTTATACAGCCTAATCCAAGTTTGAATAATACCCACAAAATTGCCAATATCCATCTTTGACTGAATAGTCTTAAAAACCCTTTCAACAAAAATTTGGTCTGCGCATTGGTTGCCATCTTTTGTCCTTTCTCATTTGCAGCTGCCTGACGTTTATTCGTGTTAGAAACATTATAAGGCTTTATCCTTGTTTTTTAGACAGCTTGCTGAAAAATGTTTTAATTAATTGTTGAGACAGCTTCAGCTTAAAATGGGAAAGAAATGTTAAGGGTTTCATGTTAAATGAAAGAAATATTAATATGAGATAGTCCAAGCTACAAAGTTAAGATATATGGTTAGTTTAATACACCAGTTTAGCATAATGCTAGTCCTAGCTGTCCATCCTGTCTATCTGTATGCAATTATTGACTAACAGCAGAAATGGTGGAAGGACATGTGTACCTATGCCATAGACCATGGGTTGTCACATTCCATATCTTAGGTCACACCCACTTTGATTGGTAATATCTGCTAGTATGCCAGGATTGACCTGATGGACAACCATTCCTTTATTCCAACTTTGCAATGTCACAGTGACCTCTGTTAGAGATGTCAGCAGTGATGACTGCTAAGCCTGTACAAGAAAGGTCAAAGCTCCTCTGTTAAATCCCTTAAGGTTTTACAAACACTGGGGTTTCCAGGCAGAGAGTTGTTTCACGTGTCTGAGACACAGCTGGGTTTGTTATGTTGATCTGCTCTGCCTAGGTCCAAGCCTTAACAGGAATCAAAATGTCCTATTAGGACAGACTGTTCTTGAAGCTACAAAATCCTCAAGGCTGCTGGTCCTTCTGCTAATAGCACCGCAGCTGTGTCTTGGTAGGTGTCGTGGTTTAACCCCAGTCAGCAACTCAGCACCACGCAGCCGTTTCCCCCTCCCCCCTCCCAGTGGGGTGAGGAGGAGGAAAGGAAAAAAAAAAGTACAACTCGTGGGTTGAAATAAGAACAGTTTAATAACTAAAGTTAAATAGAATACTAACAATAGTAATAATGAAATATAATAGTAATGAAAAGGAATATAAGAAAAAAAGGAAGGGGGGGGGAGAAAAAAAAAAAACAGTGATGCACAATGCAATTGCTCACCACCCGCTGACCGATGCCCAGTTGGTTCCTGAGCCGCGATCTGCACCTCCCGGCCAGCTCCCCCCTGTTTATATACTGGGCATGACGTTCCATGGTATGGAATACCCCTTTGGCTAGTTCAGGTCAGCTGCCCCGCCTATGCTCCCTCCCAGCTCCTTGCACACCTGCTTGCTGGCAGAGCATGGGAAACTGAAAAGTCCTTGGCTTAAGATAAGCGCTACTTAGCAACAACTAAAACATCAGAGTGTTATCAACATCATTCTCACACTAAATCCAAAACACAGCACTGTACCAGCTACTAAAAAGAAAGTTAACTCTGTCCCAGCCGAAACCAGAACAATAGGGTATGTGGAAAATTGTTACAGCTTGGTTATTAACCCTTAACCATTAAATGGCCATGATTCCCATTTGGCAGCCACTGTCTGCCATTAAATTTCTCCCTTGTTCATTGGGTAGAGCTGGATAATAAAGCAAACATTTCCTGTTCTAAAATCTCATGTACTGTAAGTGATGATATTAGACAGTTGTCATGTAACATCTCAGAGTGCTGCTGTGCTGGCTGATGTAGTAGGTCTCCTAGGTTTTTTAATTAGCTTATTATTAATAGCATTTAATTACTGTTAGATTTTGAAGCTGATATGCCACTTCCAAAAGACTTCCACATTCAAAAATGCCAGATGCTAATACATCTATAATGTCCAAGTTTGTGATACTATGTATCACTGGTTTAGCAAGCTTTTCATGCTTAGCTACTGACGAGGTTAAAGTCTCTGTAGGTGTAAGTAAGGCATCACTAAGAGAAATAAAGAGCAGGTTTATTATCAACCTAATCCTTTACAACAGCTTGTATATTTTAATTAAAAATCTCTATAAATGGAATTTAGATTACTTTCATTACAAGGAAAAAATCTGAACTGTACTAGTATTGTCATGAGTTCATCGACTGTATTAACAAAAGTGTAAATACAAAAATGTTTCCCCCAGATAGCTGTCACAGGAGTTGAGAAAAACATATATTGAGAAATCTACTCATACAGCTATTAAATGTAGTAGAATATTATGCATTTATTTTCCGTTCTGGTCAGTCTTGGCTTACCTTTACCTGTCTTTTTATTTCTGGCATGTTTTTGCGTTGTTGTTTTCTTTTCTGTTCCACCACATTCAAGAAGTTCTGTTAGGCATTATAAAACACTACCACCCAAGATGCCTTTGCTAGAAAATGGTACTCACTGGAACCTATACAGGTAAGAAGTGTTTAGAGTCCCCTTTAAGTAGTTAGTTCCTTTTTTAAAAAATAAATAGTCTTGCCTTGTTAAATAAAGAAAAATAAAAATGTTTCATACAGTTTTTATAACTGAGAGATAAGGGATATAATCCTAAAATAACTTCATATAATTGTTTAAATTAACCACTACGTTACAAAAAAACCCAAACCAAACCATTTTGTATTAGGTAGAGTTGTCTTCACTGTTAGAATTATATGTTGCATGTTTTTCTTTGTTACATTCTTTTGTTTATGTATAAGATTTTGGTTACATGTTAAATTTATTTTCATTTTGTTTAAATAATTTTAATTTACAAAGCTCAACTCTTCCTGCATGTGCTAAGACCAAATCCGTGATTAGACAGGATATTTCACTCCTTCGTGATTGCCTTAATTCACAAATACTGAAATTTGGAGATGATCTACTGGTTAGGTAAGAAACTAAGGATTAATCCCCCCTCCTGTTTGGTATCTAATATGGAGTTGCAGAATAAATGAGCTTCACTGTAAAGTGATTTCACATAATATATAGTGTATCACATCCTTTTATGTTGGCTTAAGATTTACTGCTGTTAATAAGGATTTTAATTTATTGTTTGATATTTCTCATTCCACTTTCTTACAAGTGGATGTTGTTCTGTCTCATTCAGTTTTAAACATTTCAACGATCTTAGCAAAAAATTTCTAGCAGTCTTTTGTTTGCTTTTATTTTCTAAACAAATCTTGGCACTGTCATCCAGTCAGCTCTTTTACGTTTTCCTTAATTAAATCATTGTGATTCTACATTTTCTGTAAAGAGAGCATTATTTTATGAGTTAATATCTAACATTGTATTCCTTTCTTTGTTTTCTTTTTCTTTCTCTTCTACCATTGGATGCAATGCACTGGCACTAGTGAACTACAGCCCTCCCTTGACAGGGCTAGGAGTGCTAGTACCAACTGCTTGAGACCAGATACTAGTTTGCATTCACCAGAACGAGAAAGGTATAAAATAAAAACTTATGAATTTCTTGTCACCTGTGCTGGTGATCTTTATCAGTTTTGTTTTTCTTCATATGAGTATTCTACATTCTTGTACATTCATGTCTGCTTTGGTATTTGTAGACATTTTTGCTCCTATATTCATCTATGTCATGTAAATTGTGTGTTGGAATTTATAACTGCTTCTGGCTTCTTTCCTTGTTTTAATTCAAGCTGATGTCATTGTTTACAAAAGTCCTCAGTATGCTGATAATAGCATTGCAGCGTTAAGTATTTTGACAAAGCACCACTTGGTTGTTAATCTTCACCATCATTTGCTAAAAAGTATTACGTTTGTTTCTTGCCTGTTCTGTGGACTGCTCATACGGCGGTGACATAATTTATAAATTATGACAAAACTCTCATATTTCAAACCAGAACTGTAGTTTGTATAGTGATGTATTTTCTACAAAATAGCCAAACTTCATTGCTTTCTTAATGTAATCTGCTGCATCTGCTTTTGCAATTACAAGGCAAATCACTGCATTAAGTTTTTTTCACTCTGTGACGTTATATTAAGGCTCACATAAGTCTTAAGAAGACGTTTGCAATTTAAATGAAATATTGTTGTGTCACACACATTGCGCAGGCATTTTATGGATACTTTCTGAATTTTTAGTATCACAATAGCTTGGTTCAAAATCTTAGGTGAACCAAATACTACTGGTGTGATGGCAGACGGGATTGTTCCACAAGGGAATTTTTCATCACCACCTGTGTTTTTGGCTAAGAACTATACCATTTTAGAGTGAGATTTTAGCTTCACTAAAGGCAATAATAGGCTCCCATTGAGTGGTAATAAGGTGGAATTACAATTTAATCTGTGCAACACATTTAATTAGTGTGGCAGTTAATGCAAAGTTGCTCTGTCAGTCAACCCACAGTGTGGTGGTTGTAACAGTTGCATCATTTTCATTATTGTGGGAGAGGACCTATGAAGAAAGGCAATAAGAACGTACTTTTCTCTTTGAGATAAGGTTTCTCCTAAGTTTTCTGTGAAATTTCCCTTTCCTTCCTCCCCACTTCCCGCTGCTCCTTGATTGGAACTTTGCTCTTCTCAAGTTGTGCCCTTGTTGCAGAGGAGCGACTAATGTTCTGAGATATCTCAGATGGATCTACACCAGTTTATTCCTTTTTAAGCTTAAGCTCAAGATACCATAGATAATATATACATGGTTATTAAAAAACAAAAAAAAGTATGACAGAAATAAGGCCTCTCAGAATGAAATACAGGGTATCATTCTAGATTTTTTAAAAAAATATTGTAGCATCATATTAGTAACTAAGTGTGTAGATACATACAGCTGTATTCATCTACAAGCAGCTATTTAATGTAATAACGTATGGACATGAGCAGTATGTTTTGTACTTTTATTTCAAGATGCCACCCATCAAGTTGAATATTCAATGAAACAGTAACTGGCAATTGTAAACTATCTAGTTAAAATATTATACTCAAAACTACACCTATCACTGATGCTAACTAGTTCTATTATGTCTTTATAATTCATGTCCAGCAACCTCTGTCCAATAGGCACTGCACAGAATCTGCAGCATTTTTCATGAGCTCCTCGTAAAGAAAAGTGTTTGGCCTGTGTTAATGGCCTCTACTGCTACTAAACACGTGGTTTAGCCAAATCATCTGTGGGCCTGATCCAGAAAAGTTGTCCATCACTATGAAACTTTTACTTTGCTTTTAGAAGTCCTATATAGGTGCTTTTGACTTGGGATCCTTCATGTGGGTGCAGAAAAACTCTTTTTTAGGAAATTCATATTCAAATTTTCCATGATGGTTTTGTTGAAAATAATAAAATCTGTGGGGCTCAGACAGAGGATTTAGGACATACTTTTTTTTCTTTTCTTCTGACATAGATGATGTTTTTGCAACACACCCTGATTTTTGGAGGAAGATGTTATATTTAATGTATAAAAACCACCAAATTAATCTTTTTGTTTTGGGGGAAAGTAATTTTAGAAGATTTAATTCTCCACTGTTGAATGTATCTGCTTACACGTTAACGTGAGGTTAGTGATCAGTTGCGTGTAATGATAGAGGAGTCTTTAGTTTGAAGAACACAGAATTAAGTTCAAAGTATGTAGAAAGCATTTTGTTTCTGTGCTGGACAAGATGAGAATAAGGGACTTAAAATGCAGTAAGATAGGTTCATCTTAAACAGTAGGAAAGATTTTTTGGAAGCAAGTATAATGAAACACCATAATAGACGATATGGAAAAGGTTGTCTCGACTTCATTACTGGAGACGTCTAAGAAGAGATTAGACAAACATCTGTCAGGTGTAGAGTTGGTCCTGCTTGTAGCAAAGAGAAACACTATTTGGTTTTGTGAAGTCCAATCTATACAGCACCACTTTATTAACATTATATTTGAGGGACCTATGTTGAAGGTATTGTTAGTTGTTTCCATGGTGTTTCCTCTCCCCCTCCCAAATGGAATTGTAGATTTTATGTAAAAATTTAGACTTTCACTTCTCAAAATATAAAGATAGACTTCTAAATGTTGCATTGTATATTTTCTTCAACAAAATTATGAGTATACTCACCTATGGAAAATTATTTCTACTTATTCTCCCAACCTTTTGTGTCAGAGGGTGTAAATTAGATTGTATTTGAGATCAAGAGTTAAAATGGTCCACTTGAGCTTTTTTTAACAAAATGGTATTGGCTGTGTGTAACTGATGGACAGTACAGCCCTGTTTCTCTGTGTCAATGATTTGTTGGAAATGGGTTTGATCCTTAAACTCTATACAACATCATTCATGTCATTTGGAATGGTCTGAGTAGTTACTGGTTTTTAAGATGCTGCTTTGCCAGTAAAAGTCATTTTGTTGACCCACATATACCAGCAGAAAAATACTTTCAGCAGTATATATGAATTTGGGATATACAAGTCTTGTTAGTTGCACTAAAACAAAAGCCCAAAACAACAACAACAAAAAGACATTTCTTTTCTCCTGCTATAAGCTTTATCATTTGAGCAAGAGAAGTCTGTATAACTTGACTGGCAAACTGACCTTGCCCTGACACAGGCTTGCCAAAGTTTTTTGGTAAATGGAATGGTTTGGTACAGAACTTAATCCTTCATATATTTCTCTTTGGCACAGTATACGCTAGGATACTCAAAAATATCTAGCCCCTACTAATACATCTATACAGTTGCACCATGCCTACCTTTCCCCCCCCCCCCTCCTATTTATTCCAGGCTGTTGTTTTGTTTTTTTTTTTTTCAAAACGATTGGGTTGTTGAAGTTCCTGTGATGATCTGCAAGGCATATGTTAGTTTATAATATAGTCATAAATATCCTCTAATGCTATTAAAAATGTTTTTGCTGCTGTTACTTCCTTTAATATGATTATTTTATTGTCCTTTTCACTGTGTCTCAAAATTTCTGCGTTTTTTCCTTGTAAATTGGGTACCATTTCTTTAGAACGGAGAAATTTGTTTGTGACCCCCAGCCTCCAGTCAGGAAAGCACATAGGCATGAGATTTAAGTGCAGTATCTGAACTGATTCAGCAGTAGTTTCTCATCATAGTAGCATCTTCCCCAGACTGATTTAAGATTGCAGCCAGTGATAGTTACATAATAATACGTAGCGTGGCTTTTATTTACCTTCTGAGTTTCTTACATTGCAAGCAATTGTTGTGTGTATTAGCAGTTAGCACTAGAGCAGTTGTACAGATTGGTACTGCTTGTATGCTTTGGTCCTGAGAGGTTAGTTAGTGGAGATCTGAGCAAATAAAACCGAGGAGCACAGCCCAGGGATTAGTTCATGTACAACAGGGTCAGCATATCTGCAAAATGCAGCCCAGCAGCTGTGTTAGATTTGTTCTGAGGTGCTTTGCTGCAGAAGAAATCAAAACATTTCAAAGATCTTGAGGATGTTTGCTATGAGCTGGTCACTACCACCTAAACGAGATACAAAGCTGAACAGTTACCTATTACCTACTCATAAATAGATAACAGAGAAGTTGGAGCTGTCACTTGATCCAGTTAAGACCTGTCCTGATTTCATGTTGATTTTTCTAAGGTTTTTTAGTAAGTCTGAAGTATTAGGTGTTTATATTGCATGCCTTTAACAGTTATGTTGAATATCACCATTTACATTTGAAATAAAGTACCGTAAAATAACTGTTTGCATTAGGTATGCAACGTATTGTGTTTCCAGTTCTTTTCAACCATGTAAAGGAATAGGTTATTGCATGTTTGTCTGCGTTGTACTGTGGCTCATGGTCATTCAACATTCAGTGAAAGAGAGCATGTTCTCAAAGTTCATACTGCATGACCTAGTTAATTCTGCCAAATGCTGTTTAATATTTGTAGTGGATATCAGCATATTAAGGGCTTTGACTGAGTGCACTGATGCATTAACATTTTCTTTAACTCTTGCTTTGGAGAGAAAAAGAAACTAACTACTAACAACCTATTTGCTCTTGAAACTTCTGAAAGATCTACCTAACTGTTCAAGTGATGCTAATCTCCTTGAAACCTTTGTTATTTGCATGTTCCGTAAATCAAACCCTTTTCCTTATTACATGGACTGGAAGGATGCCTCAGAAAGTGAAATATTAGATAGTTGTGCAGAGTTTATGTAAACATTTTGCTGTTTGTAAATTAATCAGTATATTTTGATTTTGTAAATTGTTATACATACGCTTATACTATTACAACCACATAACATCCCAACAAAATAAGCAACACCAGTCTATAGTATGGTATATATCATTCTAAATTAAATGAGCCTTTTCAGGAAAAAAATCATGTAAGACAGCAGTTTTCATTCACAATTCAGGTCCTTTTTGTTAAATTTAATTATACAACATAATCTGCTGTCATGTACTGCAGTGATACAGAGAAATGAACAGAAGAGGAAGCTGGCTGCACACACTTTCAATATATATTTTTAAATGAAAAAAAATTACCCCAGTACTTGTACACAAATGTGTGTAGCTCAGTTGTAGCTAATTAATTTACCTTTACTCTCTCATTGCATTCCAGAAAAGGGTCACTTTATGCCTTAGAATTTTTCCTATAATTCATAGTCCTACATTTTTACTGAGGATGCATTTTTCAGTGCAAAGAGCTAGGAGAGATGGGCTTAACAAAATACCAGCCAGTAGTCGACAGAAAATGACCATCATATGGTCTTTGAAAAGCTCTTCTAGTTTGGAATTATGACTTTCTATGTGAATGACAGGCTTTTAGATAGTCTAGCATTTGAGAATATTTGAAAACTTAATGGTACACTATGTAAAAGATTTATATTGGTCTAAATTCTGCGTCTTTGGGCATAGCTTCTCTTTGTTTCAGCTGTAATGTTTCTGCAGTAAGCAGCCGTAAGAATAATCTTGGGGATTAGAAAACTACTTGAAAAAATAATTAAATGACACACTTTCATTACTTTTTGGGGTATTTTTCCAGTCCCAAATCCCATATATTTAATTTTATCACAAACTAAATATCCTATTTTTTTCCTGTTTTATTGAACGGGCAAACAGGGGTAGATGGTCCCCCTCCCTAGAGAGGAGACGACCTACTAGTCCCAGGATTCATATCCAGCATGCATCTCCGGAGGATGACAGGTACTAGTCAGCTCCTCCCAGTTGAAAAGTGGCTTACTGCATCTTGCACTCTCAGAGGAGTATACTGAAATTTAAAAGTATGCATATATGTAAAGAGAGACTTACAACCTCCAGAAGCCCAAAATAAAACAGCAGCTTAGATATCATCTCTGCATTTTGTTGAACTGTTATAAAGCACCTAGGAATTAATGTCTTTTCAAGTTTTCTGTTTGCCTGAATGGTCACAAGCCATGAAATAAGATGTCTAATACAACAGCACATCATCTGTGTTAATGTTCTTTAGTCTGTTTTTACCTGCTTCTGTAAATGTTGGTGGTGTTTTCACTGTGGTGCTTTATAATATGATAAATATTTGTTGTAGAGCCTATTCTTGTCTAGGTGTTTATTTTTATTTTTATCGGGTTTTTTTTTTTTTTCCTTTTCTTAACAAACTGTTCCTAAGGGGAAAAATACCCCACAAACTGATATGTTGGAAGTTTTGGTAACACTTGCTAGTTGACTTATGTAAAAATTGGCACTGTTCGTAAATTCTGTCCGAATCAGGATGGTCTCCAGCGAGCAGGTTTTCCTAACAAGGTAGGTTTTGGTTAAAAACACCAGTGCTTTAAATAAATTTTTATGCTGAATACCACCTATGATTAATAGAAGAACCTTTGTTTTTTTTCTTGTCATGAACTTCCTACTCAAATCAGTTTTGGTATTCCATTACTTCGGCAGTAGTAATTTTTTGGGTATTTTTTTTCCAGATAGATCTGGGGGGTTTTTAAGCAGACGTTATAATTTCTATTGAGATGCAAATTCAAAGTTTTCCCTTCAAATTTTTTGTGTTACAGTAAATGACAGGATACAGATGGTTCATGTAAATAATCCATACACATGTAAACTCTTATGAAAATACACTTAAAACTGTAAGACTGCTATATGGATAAAACTCAGTTACTATAGTGCTAATGCTCACCTTCTGCTGAAGTCTATCCACAGTACTTACATTTGTACTGTAATTTGTCTTGTTTGCTTGATACTAGATGTATTCCACTAATACAAGGTGGGAAGAGTGTGATTGTGTTTGGATAGCATTTCTTTTTTTATTTGAGTATGACAGCATTATAAATTATAAAATTAAATTTGTGAAACATTATTTCAAAATTGTTCCCCCTTACAGATACTGCATTTCTAGAAATTTTGCCAACATATCCCTTTGATGGGACAGCTATTAATAGTTTACAAATGTACTTTGTGTCTTTTAGTAATTTTTAAGTAATTTTGCTTCCCATTTTTCAAGTCGATAGAAAGACTGTCTTTGACTTCAGTGGATCAGACTTGATAAAATCTTGTTGTCATTGAAGTGATTAAAATTAAATCATAATCATATCACATACCAGTGAAATGAGGCTTTCATCTAAATACTGCCATTCTTAATGCAGAATTGTAAGCCTTTTGATGTCAGCTGAAGTTTTGTGGAGAAAGACTGAAATCATCTAATACCTGTTAGCAAACATATTACAGTAAAGCATCTGTAGGATATAGAATCTATTATGGGAAAGATTTTGAGTTAGAGAAACAGCAGTCTAATTTTCTCAGTGAAATCAGTGCCTTCTTGTGCTTGGAAGTCTTGCAGGTAATCCTGTCACCAAATCCCAGTGATGCAGTCAGTGATGAACCTAGAAGGAGTTTAGGCTAAGCTCAATCCTGATGACTGGTTGCAGCCTCCCAGTTCCAGGATCTTTCTCCCAGATTAAGAGAAATTCAGAGAATGTTGGGCTCTTTGCATTGCATGCCCAATACAAAATAATAGCCCACCTTGTCTGTAGAGAGAGTATCAGTGAGGGAATCAAAGGTGCTTTACCTTTGTTTTCTACTCTTTAAGTTTACATTCATTCTGATTATTTCCCATAGCTTTGGCAGCTGGCCAACACCACTCAGTTCTATAATTCATGGGTTTTTTAAGATGTGCTTGTATCAATTTGACAACTGATGCAGTGGGTGTTGGAGAATGAATGTCTGATGGTTCAGCAGGGGTAACTAACTAACTGTTTATCACCGCTTTCAAATCGTATTTTCACAGATTAATTGACTTTTACAGATGTCATCTTAGTCTTCATTTGAGTACATTCCAGACTTATCTTACAAAGTGGCCCAGTTTGCATATAGGGTGCAATCAAGAAGATCTATTTCTGAATACATTTCTTAAACATATGACTTATGCATTATTTCTAATTTTGATCATTTAAATTCAGTTTTTGCAATATTGTATTTATTGATAATGATTCATAACATAAATTTTAGTAAAGGTCTTGGCAAGATTGTTGTTATTCTGGAATTCGTTCACTTGCCATATCAGAAAAAGTGACTCCTTGATGTACCTTGACAAGATGACGATATGGGTTATGTGTTATTTCAATGTTAATAATTAAAAAGTGTTTGGTTAGCGTCATATATTTCTTTAAGACATTTTAAAGAATAGTTTTTGGTTTGAATTTGATAGCTTCATTGCTGGGAGGTTTTTTGGTTTTTATATTAGAAATTAGAATTAGAAAGTCTGTCTAAAGTGAAGGACTTTCTGGTAACTGGAGAACTGCGAAATTGTGAAATTGTAAGTGATGATAAAAACAAGGAGAATGCAAGTTGAGCATTTAATGGTAGGTGGGAGTTTTATTCAGACGGTTCTTTTTGAGAAGTCTGCCTATAATTTCAGCATATAACCAAGACTGGATAAAATAAGCCTTTTAAAAAATTAATTCTCCTATACTTTCAGTTAAGAGAAGTAGCTTTTTGGCGGTCATGCATGCATCTGTAAGAATGCTTGTCCAAGAGTCTTTCTGAAGCCAGCTGTAGAGCAAGTATCCTTCCGGTACTTTCACAAGGAGAACTTGAGGTGTGCTGTGCACTGCCAGTGGCAGACTGATTGGGCCTCAATGATCCCTTCCCATCTTTCTAGCAACTATGTGACTTGATCAGGGAGACAGTTTTGCAAGACATGAACTGAAGTGTTAGGAATGAGTGTGAGGAGCTACCAAGCCTTCAGAGTAGTTGTGACCTCCCAGCTCACATACCATGTAGATCCAGCCTTTCAGAAATCTTCAGGAAAAATCAGGAAGTATTAAACATGACATTCTTGATGGCTTTAAGGCTACATAAATGAACAGGCTCACTGCAAACCACTGAGGTCTCTTGTACAAGACAGTAATAAATCATTTTAAATGTTAGACACTGAATTTTATAAAAAACATTAGTTTGTCACTTTAGGAATAGTAGTTTTTAATTTTTATAGGAATATTGTCGTATTTCTGTGTGTAGATTTTGTTTACACTCAACAGTGATAAATATTTTGAGGCACATGGGTCTTTGGAACATGAACTGTGAACAGCTTGTCCGTATATAAAATAATATATAGTGCTTGTCTATATACGTAACAAGGCCTTATTCATCAGTGATTTGGTGTGACAGTTGGTAGCTTTATGACCTTAAAGAGAAATTTTAGCATTTCCTCACCCTAATGGAGGTATAGATGCAAATTTATTATATACCCTAGATTATTAGTGGATTGCAAATTTTGCTGAGTTTTCTCATTAAAAGCCAAATTTGATATTTGAAAAAAACCTTACATGGATACACCTTATCAAGAAAAATATTTTTTACCATATATTCCATAAAAAACTAATAATAAACCAGCAAGCTAATAATATTTATGCCAAATTGGAAGCTGTGAACAAATTCTGAGGTTCTTAAACAGCTTCAGCAGAAATGACAATAATAGAGAAATTAAGAAATATTCTGAACTTTATTTGAATTAAAAAAAAAAAAGTCAGTTATTCTACTTTGCTATTGAATTGTTGTTAATTATTACTGTAGCAGACCAGCTGGCAACAGAATATGAAGTTTTCATCAAAATATATGAAATTGTGAAATTTACTTGCATTTTCAGGAGAATTTCACAATATAATGACAAAATATGCATTTTTCAAATTCCTAAGGGAAGATGTTCTGTATAGGTTTATATAGTAATTTAATGAACAATACTGTAGATTAATTCTCAAGAAGGATAATGGCAACTATTAAGCCACAGTGCTGCTGTTCAGCACGTAGAGTATAAAGGTTTTTAAAAATATTGTTGTGTCTTTCATTCTTTATTGCATCTTAGATTGTTGATATTATGTCTAAAAATTTTAACATTTCCTTAAAGTGTATGGATTAAATCAACAGAAGGGGAAATGAGAAATCTAGCCATTCTCAGCAGATAGTGCCTTAATGCTTTTGGTTTATATATTTGACTGCATGTCTCCACCTTCACTGCATGTGACCATCTCTCTGTTTCTGCTCATTCTGTCCAAATTCACATCCATGTTTCCAAATTTTGTGAAGAACAAGGACGCTGGAGTCTTGCATTCCAAAACAGGACAGTGTAGACCACCTAAGTGCTAAACCTGGAGCAGCACAGAGGTATCCTTATTTACTCAAATCATAGTTCCAAGTAAATGAGGTATTGGTTATAGTATATTCTTCATATGGTCTGCATAATACTTTCAGATATTTAGTTTCTTTCTCTTTTTATGTATAAGTACATATATGCATGTATTGTTCATAGATAATATTTAATCCCCTATAAAGTACAATTAAGAGGTAAATTTGGGTATGACATGAGTGTTCTTATCCGCAGTGCACTCTTCGTACATTGTATATGGGCATGAAAGGATGCCTACCTGTGAATATGTACCTGCCAATGCCCACAGTGTGCTCAAGCAGAGCCAGGACTGTGAGTGCTGTAGTAGGCTGTTGAGCTATATGGAATTGTATACAGCATTATCTTAGCAAGAGGAAGGAAACAGAAAGGAAATTGTGATTTTAAACATACTTCTAATGTGTACTGCTTGCAAGGACAGCACAGAGAGCAGAGAAATAAGTATATTCAGCTCACTAGTGCTATACATTTGTCACTTTTCACAAGAAAGCATGTCCTACTCTCAGCTTTTCCATCCTACAAAGAGTAGTCACTATGTGCTCTTTTTCTCCATTGCACATAATGTCGCAGTCTAAGCAAGTGACATAAGGAGTAAGAGGAAAATCAGCCCCATAACCAACCAAGCAGAAAATGAAGAGGGTGACATCATTTAAGTGATAATGGTGCTGCATTCAGTGGATCTAACCATAACTTTAAATACTTTGCTAACCTTAGGTTTTAAGTAAAGCTGCAGCATTTAATATGTGTCTCCCTGTGTATCCACCTTGTATTTGTCCTGGTAAAGAAAAAACTTAAAAAGCAATGTGAATATAAAAAAATTAAATCTGGAGAAAATAGTTTGAGGAAAAAAGGGATTTTAATTTTTAATCTGAGATATTATTTTTTGGTAAGAAAATATGTTCTTTTAAAGCCTGGAAAGCATCAGGTAATGACCTCTGCTCATGCAAAAAGCATTTTGTATTTTGCTGCAGTATTTTCTTTGTTGTGGAGCATAGTGTGTCACAATATAATGCTCATCAAATATTGCAGTGGGTACAAATCCTGAAAATCCACTGTGATTATAGTCTTTGGGTATAATTTGGTGTTACAGCTGTTTAGGTATCTTCCAGTTCAGACACTGGATTACTCTTTATAACCACAAAGGTTTAAAAGGAAAATATATATTTTTAAATATTATTTTTATCTATTTGTTTTGCCCACAGTAGTTCTTTTATAGCTTAATGTATGACATTGATTATATCATTGCAAGTTCCTATACACGTTTCTTGCACTGGTGTAAGATGCAAGTTAGGGTTTGTCAGCATTTCTGGTCTATCAATGAATAAGCATTGCTCCCTGTTTTTGACCCCTCCTGAAATACTGTATGCACTTTTTATTCTAAAAAAACTGATATATATTCATGATTATCAGAGGTTTAAAATTGTAAACCCTAATTTGTAAATGCTCACATTACTATGGATAGTAAAGAAAGTTGTGAAACACACAAGACTTGCAGAGATTTTCATAGTATGTTTATAGTCCTGGGTCATAATGGTGAAACATGCTTTGCCTTCGTTCTTACATTTATTGACTCATACTACTGTTCATTGTTCTTATTTACTATCTAAGTAAATGCTTAGATTGTCAGAGGTACCTAGTGTCTCACTATCCAAATGTCGGATGAATTCTATAAAAGATTTATGTGGGAAAGGAGTGAAGGAATGAAATACACTTCTAACTTATTTATATTGACTAGAAAAAAATAGACTTGTTTTAAACTGTTTCTAAAAAAATTTAACAAGTTCTAATACAGTGAAATTTTTGAAAAGCCAACTTTTTATTAATATAGTGACAGCATTATTTAAATCTGATACAATGCAGTATTTGTTTTACTTTTGAAATTTAGATTTAAAAGCAATTTTTAAAGTTTATGTTTAATTAGTATTTTCTGGTCCTTTCTGCAACATTTTTTTCCTGCTGTCTACTCTGCATTTGTTTTTCATGCTGTTAAGAGACGACTAAAAGGCCTATGAGGAGGCATTGTTTCTGATTAAATACAAACTGTGAAGTGGGAACTAGCTGCAGGTTCAGTCAGGATTAATGTTATCATCTCCCCTGTTTTGGTACCTCATAACTTTCACACCATCAGCCTCAGTCAAACCTAACCAGTGCAAAGTGTCTTAAACCTCGAGTTCACCAGCCTGTTCACGATGATAGTTGTCACTTTTTCATCTGTCAACCGTTTCTGTTATTACCTTTATAATACATTAATAAATAATCTTCATATTTCTATATTCTTTTTCTTCTTTGTTTATTTCTTTTCTGACATGTCATTTCACAGGCAGTCCAGAAAAGTGGAAAGATATAGCAGCCAAAAACAAACTAGGAAAGGCTCCGCAACTGAAACAGAAAGGTAGGATTGCTGATCGATGAGTAAACATCTCTTATAATCAATCTGATTCCAGTTTTTGGAATATACCTCTAATACGACTTTTAAAGTAGAACATCTGTGACAGTACTAAAAGTAATGTTGTTGTAATTTACAGTATTATTTAATTTGTATCTATATTATTATATATGCTTGCTGTGTTGCATACATATGGAATTTTTCTGGCATTCTCCATCATTGCAGATAAACTCAATGGTAAAGACTAGCAGTCCATCCATTTTATGAGCCAAAATCTGAGACCCATTGCCACTATCTTGATCTCTGTAAGATGAAATTTGGAAATGCATAGCATATTTCATTAGTATGGGACTAAACCTTTCCTGCGCTTTACCACTGATCTTTTTTCAAAAAATCTCGTCTATTTTACAGTAACTTTGAGGATGAAAAAAATATATTAACAGATTAATAATTCAAGATGTCTCTGATCAAATTAATTTCACTTTATAATACCAAAATGTTAAGTTACACATTTCAATATGTATAGAAAATTTTACAATTTGTCATTACATAAGGTTAATATAAACACTGGGACTTTAACCTTTGTATTCACTGCATTTTCCTATACTTGTATTATTGTAACTTTTAGCTTTGATGCTACAGTAGTATGGGTTTATGTATTCAAGTTCTTAAGAAAAAGTGAAAAAAATAAAGATATATACTAAATCATAAGTACGTTAAGTTAAGTTTTAAACACTGTGTATTGGCTGAAATAAGAGCAGTGAGGAGGGGTGAGATCCTGCCTTTGTCAGAAACAGATTTATGTTATCTTGATTAGCAGAGGAGAAATGTACATCTGTTTACATTGTGAGGGTTGAAAAACTTCCATGAACAACACAGACATATTTTTATTTTCAATGAAAATGCACGTTATGTAGCAAAACTTCAGAACTTTTATTTTATTTTACTGCTTCAAGTCCCCGATTATCGTTCATGATCCAAAAGCAATGGTTACATTTGTCTTGGTTTTGGTGATTCTATTGTCACAACAGCCCAGTTGCTTTTTCAGTTTAGACCAGAGAAATTACCGAAATGATGGCTGAAATCCTTGCTGTGTTTAAACCAGGGACAGTTTTGCCATTGAGATCACTAAAGCCATTTTTTCCCTCTTTTTTTTCTAACTTCTGAAGAGTAAGGGGAGCCACTGGGACTGAGGTCAAAGGAGCTCACAGTTCTTGACAGACATTCAGCAATGAACCCAGTGCAACAAGAGCATAGGGAAACATGAATTGTGCTGCTTCTTTTTACATCTCCATGGCACATGGTGTAGGTTTCTGTTTCCATAAAATGATTCACTGCTATTAGATGTGAGACACAAATGTCTAAATAAGTCTGAGTGCTGTAGTTTAGTATTTCATCATAGCTACAATGTTGCACTAGTGCCAGAAAGTTTTGATAATAGGACAGGCAATTAATTTTCTTGACAAATGGCAAATATAACTCAAGACTATTTCTTCCTCAAATATCCATTTTTGTCTTAGATTTGGTCTTTATTTTGCAATTTGCAGATCTTGTCTACTATTAGCTAAGCAGATTACTGGAATAAGATATCAGCATGCTATCAGCTTCTCTATAGAGCCTTTCAACATGCTATGTAAGATTAAATTTTCTACGTATTGTGATAGCTTAGGAAATGTACATAAAAGGGAAAAAGCAAACCTTTTCAGGATAGTTTACAGACCTAAAGAGTTCTCTTAATTTGATGAGATAAGCCTTCAAGATGGGATTCAGTAAACTCTTCTGAAGGAATAAAACTGATGACATGAAAATCAAACATTTTCTGTGCTTGTATGAATAAGCAAAACTGTGGTAAAACTGGTTCATCCCAATCCTAAAATGTTTTCTTTCAGCCCTAACTGATCACCCCAAAATGCCAGATTTGAGGTTACCTGTCATATATGTTGTGATACATACAGTCTTTAACTGTACTTGCTACATTTTACATAGGACCCTGTGCCAGGGGTGTGCTGGATTGGTGATGCTCTCTTATTCTTAGTTTTTCTTTATAGTTCCATAAGTGGCAGCATGTTTTATTTAGTACATGCCACTGAGGCATCAGTCTGAAGAGAAAGGAATTTGAGTTTTCTTGTGTACAGGCAGAGCTGGAACCAGTAGGATTCCATTGCCAATTGAATTAATAGGTTTGCTGCTTGCAGCGGTACCTTCCTCTGTGAGGAACCAGGGGATGAGATACACACGTACGTGCTCATTGCAGTCTCATTCACCAGGTATCATTTCTCTCCCAAAGTCCTCTCCTCTCCATACTTCTTACCTCACTTCTGTCTCGTTTCCTCAGTCATACACTAGCTTTTGTCTCCCGTGCTTGTTCCTTTTTGTCTTGTTCTCCTGATCAGCCATTTACAGACTTTTTCCTTTCAGTAACTGATCTTCTCCTAGGCCAGCAAGTCCTTAACTCCGTTCTAGTTTTTCTCCACTTCCCTTTTAGATCTATTTTCATTTGCACCCCAAGTAACATACTCGTCTCAATGTAATACCCCACCTAATGCAAGTCTTAAGCCTGATTTATCTTCGTTTTAGTTAAGCAGATCCTCTGTCCTTCTCTCGTGGAAGGGGACAGATAAATTCCAGGATATTTAGCCTCTAAAATGAGAAAAATCAGAACTGAGAACATGATGACTTTGTTAGATTGGAGCATTCATTCATAGTAAAAGCAAGCAAGCATTTTCTGGCACAGAGTGGGATCCATATTTACATTATGGATGTTATGATGTTTAAACATCTGATAAAAGAGATGCTTAAAAGCTGGTTGCATGCAATACTTAGCATGGATTACTTTTACAGTCATTGTGGAGAAACAGGCATTTTCAGAACTCAGCTCATCTGCTTTATCGTAAGCATCTTTTAGAATCAGGGGATTCAGTCTCTGCAAGAATGTTATGGTTATCACCAGGGCAAGCCAGGAGTTAAGTTAAAGAAGCGTTAGGGTTTAAGAGAGAGAATATAGCAAGGGCAACAGAATCCTGGTTTTGTTGCATTGTGACTGCACTTCCACATAAACTGTTACTGATGAAATGGCTTTGAAACCAAACCTGCCTTGGTAGGCATCTGCATGTTATCTCGTATATACTTCTTTTTTTAGGATGACTTTTCAGTGTATGATAGTCATATGAACTAGACAGTCCCTTGGTTACTTTGACTGTATCTTGTGGGAATGTTGTGCTGGGTGTGTGAAGGGAGACTTCATAAGTCTGCAGAAATTAAAACAAAAAAACAAAAAAAAAAAGCCAAAAACCCCACAATGAAATGATGTCACAGGAAATTGAAATTTCTGAAATAACAGCAGATACAGTAGTACCATTTACAAAATGCTGCACTGTTGGGAAACCAAGGAAGAGTAAAAAGGCACAGTTAGAATACTTTGTCTCTCTCCAAACTTGAAATGTTTCAGGTTATCTTATACTTGCAGTGTATGCAATTGTTAAGCTACTAATAATTATGCTTTATTATACTAACACGATTAATCATTTTACTGCATATTCTAATTATATTTTCATTGGAGTTCCTTCAGAACTGTATTTCTGGTTTAGGGCTTACAGCAGAAAGTTACTTAAATAGATTCCTTGTTTCAAACTCCTAAATAAACCAAGGAAATTACATATGTGCTTACATATTGTCCTTTTTTAGGACACTAATTGAAATCCAGTTAATATTTTTAATAAAGATGAAAGGTATGTTTTAGAAACAGAAATGCTTTGTGGTAAAACTAGGTATTCATAGCCTACTCTGTGCTAGCTCTTATGTCATACGTGTTGTTAGCTTGTTTTTGCTGTGTTTAAGATGCAGCTAGAGTTTTTGGCCAGCTGTCCGCTGTATGCAGTGCAGTTCAACAGTTCCACAGTTAGGGTCATGTGTATCTGCAGTGGTGAGTGTTCTGCAGTTCATCATTTTGAAAATGGATTTGCATTCAGAATTAATAACTTCAATCTGAAATGTCAGCCCTGGTCCTGCAGCCAGGATTTGCAATGTTCTTTGATGGAGGGGGGCATGGGAAGGTGTGCCTGGAGCTAACAACTGAACAGTTTCTTTTTGGCCCTGATGTTTTAGGGGTCTGCTACCATGTCTTTCTAGAAGGGGACTTCCAACCCCACGAACGACTGAACAGCCAGTCATTAGGGGAAAACATCACGCTCGCTCAAGGTCGAGTGAGCACTCTAGTATCAGACCCTTATGCTCTGTACATCACCTAGCGCCCGGAGGGTCGGCGCCACCTTCTCCACTTCTGACAAGGTTGCTATTACATGTACAGCACAGCTTTTGTGTTCTTCCTCCCAGGTGTCAGTGTGGTGTTGTACTTTCCTGAGCATACATGGCGCGTTCACTCGTTCTGGCACTGTAGATTATCCTCTCTTCATGGTATTTACACTTCTCCCATATCCTTTACGTCACCTATCTTCACCATCCAGATGGTGCTTCTTGCTGTTGAACTTAAATAGTTATGCAATGTAAGAGTAAAAAATTGGCTGTGTTTCATCCTTCCATTGTTGTGTTTTGTTCTGTATCCATATGAAAATTATCAAAGTATTTTTCTTAAACACTGTACAGGAAATCACATGCTGTTCAAATAGCTAACTGATCTTATAAGCTAAGAGAAAGTCAGTTGATCTACGTAGTGTGAAAGCCAACAGTATTTTGAACTTGCACAAATGTGTTACTTAAAATTGCAAAGTATCTACTTGCAACCTTAGTGTAGTAGATAAACAGCGCTTATTCACTATAGTGAGTGTGATATTACTGTAACTTGCAAGTGCATTTAATAGTAAGCTCTCCCTCTCAGCGGTCTGCTTCTTCTCATCTTTGTTCTACTTTCTTAAACTTTTTCCCTAGTTTTGGCCCTGCTTATTTTAAATGCAAACTTACCAGTGTTCCAAAGGTGTTTGATGTGTTACACTCATGCTGTATCTATATATGAGAAATCAAGTAGCCAAGGTGCTCTGAAATAGTGCTAGCTAGAATTCAGCCAAAGGGGTTTAGGATATTTATTTCGCTATGAATATTAAAAATCTTGTACATTCTTCGCATGCACACACACACGCACCCCCCCAATACGAAGGTTAAAGGTCTTTTTCCTTCTTTGAGTTCAGGGAAAAAATGGGAATAGATACTTGCTGTCCAGTTCTCTGCGGCCTTGTGCAATTATTGCGTCAGCATGAAGGGAATACAAAAGTTAATAAAATATAGAGGTGGCATTTTGTATTGCCCTTGTACCAGTGCAGGAGAACATACATAAATTGTGAGTCATAATCATAAATGGTTTTTAGAAAACTGCTTTTTGTTCAGTGGTTTTTGACTAGTACTTTACTTAAAAAAAAGAAAACAACAAAACAAAGGAAAGTATTTCTCCTTAGTTGAAGGTAGTTAGAGAAATGAGGCCTTATAAGTTAACTAGGTATCTAGACCTGAGTATGTGCGTATGGCATACACCAAATGCAAATAACTTCTTCAAACCCATTTTCAGTCTATGCAATTTAATATGTGTTTAAAATTCAGAATATAAAAATTCTCTTCATTTGGGTTATTTTACTTTTATCTTAATTTCATTTGCAGAATACATCAACAAGGAAGTCCCACACAGTCTCCTCCTGCAGACACATCCTTCAGCAGTCGCAGGGGAAGACAGCTACCGCAAGTTCCAGTAAGAAGTGGCAGTATAGAGCAAGGTATCAAATAATGAGCTTATGATAGCTCAAACTCTTTGATTTCTTACCTTTCTTTACTTAAAGTCTACTTTCATAACTACGTGTTCAATGCTATAATTCTACCAATAAAGCAAAAGAAGAGAATGAAAGCATACTTGTAGTCTGAGAAATGCAGTAGCATTTGACTGGTGGATTATTACACGTGGTTTAATTGCCTTAATTTTCTAGTACCCTTTTATGTTTGTCTACTTTAAAATTTCTGTTAGAGTCGTGGTAGTTTCCAACACATATCTAGTTTGTATTCAGTGAAAGAAATCAGGGGCAAAGATTTTGACAACATTTTGACAGTCTTACTCATTTCTTATTTTGTGGTTTATATTAATTGTTGTGCATTAATAACATAGATTAATAATAAATATCACAAATCTGTTTTTCTTCTGGAGTTCATAGTTCAGTGAGTAAAGAATGAAAATAATCACCATGGGAAATGTAAAAGCACAGGTCATCAGCTCTTTCTTTCTTAAGAATAAACTGATCAGGCAAAGAGTGCTGCTCTTTTCTGAAAAAGACAATGTAGATCTAATGGTTGTGGAAGATGTTTTTTACATACCAATATCAAATAAGTATGAATATTGCTGTTTCCTTTTCTAGCAACATACCACACACAGAGTGTGAGCTATTATGGTAAAATGAAATGGCACAATGGATAATATTTGCACATTCAAGTTTTCTTCTGTGTTTAAAAAGTCTGTTTTCTCATTGACTACAAGCAACAACTGAGATTGCCATGTACCACAAGGTTTTCTTCTACATGGAAATTAAAGAAATGCTTCTAATGATGAAACATTGTGGTGCTTTATAGAACTATTGGCAGATTGCTTTCTTGAATAGATAATGTTGCTGACCATGACCTTCTTATCATGCTGGATTATCATAGAGGTTTTTTTGTATGATGGCTTACATTAACATGCAATCAGCTTACATTAATTTTATGGCTTCAAGCTGTTGTGGCATACTACACCTTCATTTAACACATATGAAAATTTATTATTTTATACATGTGTTTATTCTGAATGATTAATATACTAATACAAGTGGGTTTTGTTAATTTTAAACTTTACATTTGAGTCCTCTCATTTTGTTTTGTGGTGAATCTAGGACTGTCTGGATTATAAACTAGTTGCAAACTACATTTACAGCTTCTACTTCTGCATATTAGTAAGTTGGGAGCTTTTTAGGGAAATGTAATAAGTAATGAATTTCAAATTTCTTTGTTTCTTCTGCAATTTCAGAACTTGGTACAATATATAATGATGAATCAGCTATTAGTTTAATTTTAAGTTGGCTTTCCTTTGGATATTCGTCTGTCATCTTTCTGCTGCTCTTGATAACTGGTGTGTTGAGAATAAAATACTAGCTTATGTTTTGTTAAAGACATTGGAAATGAATGTAGAACTTACCATGAAAATGAGTAGAGATGGGATGTATACAGAAGAGGAAAGAAAAAATGAAAGATGAGCAGAAGGCTAAAGCTACTCTAGGTTTAGAAAGTTGTTGATACCGTGAACACTTGTAAAGTAGTGCTGTTTCACTGAACTCTTATTTACACTTGTGGTTGATATGCTTGCGTCTTATGTATAAAATGTACAAGCAGGATGCGACATATCGTTTACTTTGTTGTTATATATCATACCGCCTGTGTCAATATGGCTGTATTACGGCACATGAAATCAAAGGCTAAAGAGATTTCCTTCTCTACATAGTACTTTGGTTTTGTCTAAGTGACTGGCTTGTCCTTTTGAAGGGGAGGTTTTCTGATTTTACCCATGTTTAATACTTTGTTCAAGCTGAGAATGTATTTGCAGAGAAGTACTAAATTGAATAGATTTTGTAAACTATTTTAAAATGATTTTGTTAGTATCTTCTGAAATAAATATGATAGTATGTATAAACTTTATACTACTGTAAGAAATTAAATTCAGTGAGGCTAAAAGACCATAGTATTTGCTCTGATTTACAGTGTCAAATTTTAATATCAGTTTCACCTCTTTAATCCCTGTCAAATGAGTGTCAGGGTCAAATGGAATGACTAGAAGTGATCTGACCCTAATGTAGGATTGAATGCAAAGCATATTGAGGTCTGTAAAAGATTTCCATTAACTGTACTTGGAACTGAATTGTGTCCTTAATGATTTAAATTCACAGTCACCATGGATATAGATGATGTCAAAATCTAGTGCAATATACAAATGTTATAGGGAGCGTTTCAAAATGCATTTTCTTCATTTATAAATAAAGCTACTTTTTTGGTGGTCAGTATTGACATGCTGTGTTTTAAGGAAATCCTGTATGATATACCATCGTTTTTATAGTAAAGTACTTCTTTACACTCTATACAAATTCTGTTGTGTCAGGAGGATTGAATACACATCTGGTTGAATACACATCTAAATATATTCATCTATGAATCTATGTCTGTTTTACAAATTACAGTGATTGCTGTAAAAAGATTGAATGTCTCTATATCAAGAGTGGGTTTTTTATTTGCTCTTTGCATATTCAGGAGGTATAGAAGAATCTAGTAAAGTAATTTTATTACTCTTTAAAGCTCTCATTGTGGAAGAAATGAGAGTTAATGAACAAGCAAGAGACTGGTAGTGGTTTTCATCTCGAGAAACAGAGTGATATTTTAACTCTAAATCTTTAATCTTTAGCTCTCAATTGTAAATGATCATATCCATGCTAATAAGGCTTCTTCTAGGACTGACATTGCATCTTGGACATTCCATTTTGTCATTGTCAAGTTCAGAACTAAAAAAAACGGTTGTTTCCTTGTCTCTATGAGATAATGTTGTCTTAGTTACTGCTCTGGTTGGCAGCTTGAGAATCATAAAAAGTCAACTTGTGAGAAAATAAGGTAGTTTTAAAAAGTCCTTATTAGTAGACACACTTTATTAAAAAAAAAAAAAAAAACAAACCTCATAGAAATAATTCTTACAGAGAAGACCAAAGTAGTGGTCCCTATTCCATTACAGAAATGGGGTTGGTACTACTGATCAGGAAGAGAGAAAAAAATCTTAAATGTAGAGGAAAAAGTCCAATTTAAGGACTAAAACCTCAAAACAGCATAATTATGCGCACTAGCGAAAAAAAAGGCTTCTTGGTGATTATGTTCTAAAGGAGATAGCAGCTTTGCCTAGTTTTGGAGTGGGGGAGGGAGGTAGTTAGTTTCACTTGGAACAGTTCTAACTGAATAATATTTTTAGCAACTTCAGTACATGCAGACTTTTCAAAGTGGTTACAGTTAAGATTGTAGGCTTCTAATTTTTAGGCAATGTGATTTTTATTTTAATCCCAGTGATATTCAAGGAAGACATGGCTGTACTTCTTTCCTTTGCAACCCTGTCAGCAGTATTTCCTAGAGTGTGAGACACACTGGGATGTGATTGCATCTAAAGGCCTTCAGATGCTTGAATATTGAAAGTTAGTCTGGTATAGGTGTGTCTGTGTGTGTTTTCAAAAAGTCATGATTTAGTAGTCATTACCCTGACTTATGCTACTTAAGAAGCGTTTTTTATTTCTTTGTTTTAACTGATAATTTTATAAAAGGACCTAATAATATGAAGATGTTTTGGCTCAGTGACTAAAGCAGTGAAAATCTAAGCCATGGTAAGGACAATGGTGTGTTCTCAGTATATCATCCTGTGCCGAGCTGTAAGAGATTTGCATCAGTGGTTTTTTTTATTTGCATCATGTTTGAGTGGAACTGTGCAAATCATTAAGAGGGGCGGGGATTCTGCGTTGACTTTGTTTTTCAGCTGTTTCTATAACAATGTGGTTATGTAGTTGCATGGTTTTTAAATTATACTTTTGTATAAAGCATATTTCTGTGATCTTTACTCAGTCCATCCTCTGTCATTGCAACTATCAAACATCACAGGAATTCTTGCTTGAATAGGATTTGAGGGTGGGTCTCTACACTTTTGTATAATGGTTAATCATTGTATTGATCAAGGAAATTAATACAGCCTCAAGATCTGTAGCATTTTTCTACACTCCTTTTTAGCTGCAGCAGATAATATTAGGGATAATATTAGGAAATCTAGCAAGTAAATAAGAAGAAAATATTATGTACTATTGGAATTTATGAACCAGCAAGATAAAAGTGCAATGATTGTTTGTAGTATAGAAACAATCTTTAAGAGCTAATTCATGCAAAACATGTCTTTCTCCTTGTATCTGCTTCTGTTTGGCTCTTCACAGCATGATTTCTTTTTCATAGCTTCGACAATGTGGTTTCATGTTTCAGAAGTCCTATATTGAGAGTAAGGTTTGTGATAATCAGCAGTTTATTTACATGTAGAGAGCGTCTGTAAACATAACTGCCCTAGTGTGGTTGTATGTGGTTCCAGTGGCATCTGTTTATGGCAATAGGCCTTATGCAGTGACCTTTAGAAAAGCAGAAGTGCAACCAGCATTAAGTATTGCTGTATCTTAGCTCATGTTAGAAAAAGCTGCATAAGCTTTGTACATAGCTTGTATGCAGGGTGAGGTGCATGTGTGCGTGTGTACTGCTGTTTCATGAGGGAAAGCTACATTGAAGATGCTACTGGTACTGAATGGGGATTACTTGTATAAAGTTCATGTGTATAATATATGTACAAGTCTTTAATGGTAGTCACATCATAGAGGAATGAAGTGTTTTGATGTCCAGTGTTTCCTTTTAACAAATAAGAATCAGAATTTTGTACAGAAAATCAATATGTTGTCAAATAATATATTTGAGTTGCAAATATCTTTTTATATTTAACCAACTTAAGATCCTAAAAAAAATTAATACCTAATGAAAACTGTTCTGTGTATATGTACTTGATCATTGAAACGTCACTGCAGTGAGAGTATGGCTTAAGTAATGGTAAAAGATCAAACCCTTTCAGTTAAAACCTTTTTTCAGATCCATCAGTATAAAACTTGAGTGGCAGAAGAAAAAGAATAAATCATTTCAATTTTAGATTTTAGTCTTTTAGCATTGTTTGTTTTGTCTTCATATTTCTGGTTTTATTTTGAAATTATTAGGTGGCACTGTATATTTTGAGGCAGCTTGTGGAATCTTTACTCACGCTGGAGAGTATTTTTCTCTCAGCGTTGCTAACTCTTGCAAATGAGTTCAAGCCTCATAATCTTTTATGTTTTCCTTAAAGACCAATTTTCAATAGTCCAGTGGTTATTGAGTATTATAGATTTCAGTTAATAGAAAATAAATTTGTAACAGTCATTATTGCAGAAGAGGCTTCAGAATCTAAAACAGGGCTACGTGGTTCAGGAGTGAGAGTGATACTTAAAGCAATTTCAAGTTTTTTGTGTCATTCATAAATTTGGGTATGACAATACTGCTCGAGCGGAATACTTAGAGTCCACAATCTGATTCTCAGTAACTTCATTGTTCCTGTTAATTTTAAAGAAAAAGTCATAGGCTTTATTATTTGTCATGGTTTATCATTTTAATTTTCTACATTACTTTTACATATGCTGGAGTACTGCCTACTGTACATGCCATTGTCACATGTAACACATTTCTTTATCTAACTTTAAATTTGCTGATTTCTTTTTCTGTTTCCATCATTCCGTGCATTTAATTCATTGAAGAGCAAGAGACTTTTAACTCTTCCACAAAAGGTAAATATTTATGTAATTTTTTACAAATGTTTGGCAACTGTTAATACTGGCTTTTCCCTCAATATATTTCGTGTCAGTATATAGTATTTAGTTAACAGTGTTTAACAGGTGAGAAGGTTATTGCTCAAATATCTATATGCTATCTGATGCCCCTCCTTAGAATCTGAAAATGGTTTCTCTTGTAATTTCTAATTTTCCTACTGAAATGCAATATGCTGGATTTAATAGTAGTCATGGTATTTTACATGGCTCAAAAGCTGCTCGATTGAGTTAAAGTTCATGCAAAGACTAACATTTTACCTAAGCTCTTCTTGAGCTCTGCACAACATCTGCTTCTAATGATGCAGCCATGGCTCTTGGCATCTGTGAAGGATGTTTTGTAGGTCTAGGCTTAGGAATAGTTGAAGGTGATGATAGCCAAAAACTATCCTTCATATGCAGAGAGATTCTGAAGAATGAACTGTTTTATTTGTATGACAAGCCCTTGGCACTCAGAAAGTTAGTCATGTTGTAGGGCATGTTTCTAGGGGCAGACATACAGTGCTCACCTCCTATGAATTTGACCTCCTGTGAATTCTCCATGTCTGTGCTGATACCAGTGAATCAGCGAGCTGAAACAACAGGTATCTAAGGCTGTCCCTATTTCCCTAAAGTGAAAAGTGTAGTCTGTCATGTCCCTATTGAGGCAACGTTGCAGAGAAGTCCTATTTTTTTTTTTCTTTTTGCTGAAAGTAGGAGTTATCTCAAAATCAGAATGAAGCTGGGAGAGAAAAAATGAAAAAAATTAATCCCTTTTAATGTTAACAGCAAAATACTATGCTGCATAAACATTAATAGCACAGATTCACCTTTTCTGACCTTTAGTCCTGAATCCTGCAGATCTTGGGAAATTCTGGTCTGAATACAGGCTTTGGTGAGTCAAAGCCAAACTGTGAGTTGAACTTGAATCAGAGTATCTCCTACAACTTCTTTACTTTCTGAAAGGGTGAATCCCACTGACGCATTTATACTTGCTTAGGTAAAAATACAGCAGCTGTTCCACTAGCTACGAACTCCAACACCCACGCCAATACTCAGGAGTATGTTTTCATGATAATGTTAAAAAAAAGATGAAAAAGAAACAATATTTAACTTAGGTATTAGCAGCTACAGGTTATTTTGCAGTGTTAAGAATGTACGATGACATGTCTTAAGAAAGTGCTAAGAATGGTTGATTTTACAAATTGTTTCTGTCATTTTTGCTTTCTTCAGTATTTATGTTTCTCTCAAACAGAACAATACAAATCAGTCATGGCAGTTTGTTGTTTATGCCTCTTTTAAGTTCACAAACCTTGCCCTGTGATTTGGACTGCAGTGGATGTTTCTTTGTTTAAAACAATTGACTTCATGCAGACAAGCTAGACCATGCCTGTAACAGGTTTGTAAAAGAGCTTGTTTCCACAAGATTTGGATGGATCTGGCCCAAGATTTGGGAGGGTGTAGAAGGTGGTGGGATCTTTATGCGCACAGATTCCTCTGGCTCAAGGGAGCTGAATGCAGATGCAGCCCAGAGGCTGAAAATAGCTGGGCAAAAGAGGAGGAGCAGGAAGAAGTGGAGTGCTGGCAGTTCTGGGGGACCGTGAATAACTTAAGTTGAGCTGACTTACACTAGTAGCCCACTGTCACCTCTGACTTTCCCCAGCGCAGAATAAGAGATAAAAAGAATAGACAGTAGGTGAATGGGAGATGGAGATGGGGGGGGTTACAGGATATTAAGTGGCAAGAGACATAGATATGAAGGAAAGCATAGACTACAGATGTGAACAACACTGACCAGATAAATCTACAACAAAAAAAAATCAAGCATCTGTTCCACTTAATCAATGGGAAGCATTGCAATAAAGTCTTCAGCAGATTATGAAAATGCTGACTTGGATTGCTGCCAAAACCAGTGGTTTAATTTTTTCAAATTTTAAGAAGTATATGTTTGTTTTCTTGTTGTTTTCTTTTAAATAGAAGCTTCTGTTGGGATCATCCTTGAAACTCTTTGGGGAAGAATTGAGTGTTGCATCAGCTGGTTCAGATTTTTATGTTGGCTTATCTTCCTTCTGGAGTGAGTTATTATACTCAAGATGGCCACCATGCCTCTGCGTGTACTGGGATATACAAGCTCATTTCCCAGCTTGGCAGTCTGAATATGTGCTTTGGTCTTGCCTCAATTCTGATTTGAGAGGAGATCTAGAGCAGTATCAGCTCCCATGGAAAGGAAACCCATGCACACAAGCTTGAAGGAGCCACAGCACATTCTGGTCAGGTACAGGGACCAGGGCTGCAGAGCAGGCTTCAGAGCCCATCTCCCTCACTATCTGCATGTTGCTGATAAGTACTTTTTGAAGTCATATATGCAGAGAAGTGGTAACAAGTTCTTTATCTTAGCAAGAAATTGATTTTTCAGTGTTACTAACCTTATATTTCAAAACATTCATCTGCTCATGATTTCAAAATTTTGTGTGTTTTTTAAATTTCACGGTAGAGTTTGCTGTGGATTTTTAAAGTCATGAAACCTACCACAGGGATACTTTGTGTGTGCGTATTGCAAAACTCATCCTGAAGGCTGAACAGAAATAACCTGGAGACTCTCTGTATTATTTCTGAAACGCTTCATCCTGGTGCAACACCAGTGTGAGTTCTCTCTGCTGTGCCACACAGCCAGCTCTCTAGTGAATGCTCCCCTCCCACCTTGCTTCCCTTGCTCACTGCATGAGGAGATTCTCCCATCCAAATCTCACCTCTCCTTTATTTCCCTGCCTTTGTTCTGGACATTGGTTCTGCCTAGTTTCTTCTTCAGCTTCCACTTCTCACTTCCTCAAACCAGATACTGTTTTTTTCCCCCCAATTCCAATCCACAGAGCATCTAAGCAGCACAGACAGATGAAGCTCCTGGCTGTTGTGTAGAAAGGCTAAGTGTACATGCCTCTAGACTGCATTACAGCTGTAGCTGTTTGTCATTGTTCAACTTTTCTTCTTAGTATGAAGACTGAGAGAGAAGAATGGGTCAGATCTCTGTTGGCTTCTGGGATAAGTGCAGTTCCCTGTTGCCCTGCCAGAACCTGCTGTTTGTGCCCCAGAAACACTGTTACTATAAAATAGTTTTTATGAGATAAATTTTCACTTCAGCTTACTTTTCAGTAGCTTCCTTGTATAAGCAAATCTTTCTGTCATTTTAGACTTCTAGACTTCTTCCCTTAAAGTTTGCATCATAAAGGATGTGTGATATCTGCTGGTAAGGGTTACAGCTATCTGAAATCTTGATGCCAGTTTCTTCTTGTTACATAGCTTACTCCAACATTTAATAGTGCAGGTAAGCGTTGGAGGATTTCCAAATTGTACTGTTTGCCTACACCTTTCTGTCTTGACGATCCTGAACAGAAACATCAAGTGCCTTGAGCAAATTCTGTGTTTGTTGCAGACTTCACCATTACAGAAAATGGTATAGCCAGTGCTAAGACATCCATAGGTTTTCTGTAGTCTAGGAAAAACCAATATGGTTATCAGTTTTAATCACAGATGAGGTAATGTGACCAGTCATTCTGGCATTAAGCTCATACTTGGTTTTGAGCAAGAATGTCCTTTTAGAAAGGTATTTTCACTTAATGACTGCAAGTGATGGAAGATTGTTCCTGTGCTTAACCACCTGACTTTTTAAACATATGTCTTATTACTTATCTGACTTTACCTAACTTCACAGCAACTGGGCATTATTGTACCTTTATCTGCTAAATTGAAGAGCCTTCTATTGTTAGCAGTCTTCCCACATGTAAATAATTATGGACCCCAATCAAGCCACATACCTCCTTTCTTTTTAATCATTTCCTAAATCTGTTTCTGCAAGACCGTGTCCTGGATTTCGTATAATTCTCATGACTTCTCTCTGAATCTTTTTCACCAACAGTATGCTTGGCATGATAGTCTTCCTAAAATATCAGAATCCATTGACCTTAGATAAATTGAGTATCTTCCAATTTCTGTGTTTATTTTTGATGTCCTAAAACTCCCTATCTCTGTATGGCATTTGAGAATTTGTTGGGTTTTTTCTAAGCATAAAGGCTTGCTTTCATATACCTTGCCAAAATTTCCCTGCTCCTTTCTTGCTTTATTATTTGCTAGACAGCAACAAGTCTCCACTTCAGAGATAGTGATGTTTTGCTGGAGATACATGTGTAGCATGTACAGCAGTTCAATTTTGGGTGTGAGGTGGTTTTCTTTGGAATTTGGTGATGGTCACACTGCTACACAGGAGGTAGTTTCAGTGCTAAAACAGTTCTAATCCCTCTTCTCAAATGTATGAGTGGATTCTTTTTAGATGTTATTTATTGACAAGACTCACAGCTTTCCAAAGTCTACAGAATGTAGAGTCTCTTTGATGACTGTTGTAATGTGAAAGAGGCGGATACCTAAACAATTAAGCTCAGGACTTAAAAACTAGAGCTAGAAAGGCAGCTACAGCATTTTTGCTGTTCCTTGCTAGTTCAGTATTGCTGCCTGTGGTACAATACTTATTTAAATGAGCCCACATACGTTTCATACATTATGCTATCAGCTTAATAGATAGGTGTTTATAGCATCATGCCATTTAAGAAATTTTGCAAATAATATAGAGTTTAGTCCCCCTTTCAAACCTTAAATAGGGGACTTGACTTAAAACCTTAAAATTACTTCAGTTTCTTTTGCACTGGTCGCTACTGCTAGTGCAGCTTTTGTAGCTCTCACTGATTTTCATAGGATTGGTCTGTTGTTGATACCAGTGCAGGCTGAATTTATTTTAAAGTCACATTTCATGCATTGTTAGATTCACATTCTGTGGATAACAGAAATATGCCGTATGAAACATTCTGTCTATCTACCAAAGTATTAAAAAAAAAAAAAAAAAAAAAGATAAAACTTCATCTGCCCTACTATATTTGATATGTTAGTATAGTATATTGCTTATGGTTCTGTTATTCTGTACATAATTGAAAAGGTAGCATATATTCTGAACAGTTAGGATTCTAGCCAGGTCTAACTTCTCTATCAGTTAAACAGCAGATAGGGGTTGAAATGTGCCTATAGTAGTTTTCTGAGGATAGAAATAAAGATGAGGGCTGTCAACTAGTTAATACCATCACATGTAACTCTATAAACCTTACCATAGTGCTGACATATTAAAAGGAGTATGACTAGTACATAAATTCTTAGTAAAAAAAAAAGGTCGTAGAAAAATTAAGAAATGGCTGTCTCCTTTAAGAAAGAACAACTGTTAGCCTGTCCTAATTTTCTTTGAGGGTAGGTTGCAGGCTGAAAATGAGATCTGTAGCTATTTTCTTTAGTTTATTCCCTGCCTCCTTTAAGTAGCATATTATGGACTTGCATATTTTAGACAATCGAAGGACAGCATGTATTTTATAAGCTGTCAATAAAAAAAAGCCCACTTTCTTTATGATGGAAACATGTACGAAGAACTGCCTTTAATGTTAATCAAAACTTCTTTTATCACAAGAAATACAAGCAAGTTTTTTAATTACTTTATGAGTAAAAAACCAACTCTTCCATTATGTGCATATGTTAAATTGTTCTTTTACTAATACCATGATCATCTCTGCAAAGATTGGAAATCCAGATGTTTAGTTGTACTTCCAGCATGTAGCATATTTAGAATCCTGTAAGATCTGTTATGAATTACAGTACAGGGTGCACAGTCTTCACAAGGATGTTTGTTGAATGACATGTGAGGAAGAGACCCAGAAGGAGCTGATGGATTTGCTAGTCTATGGGATGGGAGATCTTAATCTTCCAAAGATTAAGGCCATGTCATCTTCCTTTGAATCCCATTCACAGTGGAAGCCAGATGGGACTTAGCAGTGAGTTGAATAATAAACTGAAGTAATAGCGAAGGTAACTTTTGTGTGTTTGATGGAAGACCATTCAGAGCTACATTGGGCAGTTAATTCTTGGTAGCTTGGTGTGGTGGGTTGACCCAAGCCAGCAATTAAGCACCCACCAACTGCTTGCTTAGTCCACCCTCCACGGTGGGATGGGAGAGAGAATTGGAAGAGCAATAGTGAGTAAAAACTCATGGGCCAAGATAAAGACAGTTTAATAAGTGAAGGGAAAAAATGAAGAAAAAGAAAAAACCACAAACCCCACCACCAAGTGATGCAAAGGCAATCACCACCTCCCACCAGCAGACCAATGCCCAGCCAGTCTCTGAGCAACAGCAACCTTGGAAAGACTACCCCCAGTTTTATTGCTGAGGATGATGCTCTATGGTATGGAATGTCCCTTTGGTCAGTTGGGGTCAGCTGTCACAGCTATTTCCCCTCCCAGTCTCCAGCCTGCTTGTGGGGAGGGGGGAGGGCAGGGGGAGCAGCATGAGAAACAGAGAAGGCCTTGGTGCTGTGCAAGCACTGCTCAGCAGTTGCTAAAACATTGGTGTGTTATCAACACTGTTTTAGTCACAAATCTAAAACTCAGCACCATACAGGCTGCTGTGAAGAAAACTACCTCCATCCCAGCCAGACCCAGCACACCTGGGATTACAGCAGTCAGACCGGTTTATGAATATATTAATGGAATTGAAGTATAACATTTTGATTCCATTCGTATGTCTGTCCTTTCTCTCCTGCATGGCTTGATTGTTCATGTACATCATTGTTGTACAACCTTCACATGGTTTAGTAGTAGTAAAAGCTTTAGCTCTCAGCTTGCACCCCTTATCTAAGCAGTCTGCTCAATGAGTTGTTCTTTCAGTTGCTTCTTATACTGATTGATCTTGCATATGAATCAGCAGCTCTTGAAGAGATGAGAGTTATAGCTCTTTGAAGCATGACTTCTGATACCAAAGAGAGTAACATGTCAACACAACTGATATTGATGATAGTTGTACCACTAATTTGAGACACTTATGGTAAATCTCCATATTTTGAATTCTAGGGCCACTGTAGAATTTAAAGGTCTTGGGATTACAGTGCTTCGATCTGTAATTTACTGTGTAGTCCTACCTCTCAAGAGCTCCAGGAAAAGCACTCTGTAAATACTGGTGTCCTAAAAGAAAGTAGATCCATGTTTTTCTAAGAGGCAGGTTCAGTTCTTGAAGTATTGTTTATGTCAAATTTTCGTTACCTGTGGTAACCAGCTGTGTTCCAAGAAAGTAATGTGATTGTATGGTGGTGTTACCTATGGTTGTTACAGCTTCTACTGATGTGCTTTTGCTCCTGTGTTAGATTTTTTTTTTCTGCTTCTTGTGATTAATATGTAAAGAGTATTCCAGGCTACTTATCAGGAAGATGAAATTTTCCATCACAGAATTGAGCTAGATACAACATATGCTCAGATGTGCATGGTAAGCAAAGCTGGAAAGAACACAGTTGTATTTCTAAAGCAGACTTACATTTCACACAGTTGCTTGCTTAGAAATACGTTAAAAGCTAATCGGTGCTGAATTACATTTTACTCCATGCACAAAACCAAATTTCTCCATTAGAGAATTTAGATTTACTTTGCAGTCCTCACTAATTGTTCTCATGCTATTTTATATAATGATATCTAATAATGAAAACCAGAACATAAACATGTTGTTAAGGTTAAGGATATAAACATAACAAAAATCAAGAATTACAAAATTAAGGTTGAATATTTACCTAACCTTGACTATAGTAATTTTCACGTATAATCACCAAAATAGCATCTCGTTACATAGTAGAATATTCTTTCTCAAGTATCGTAAGTAATACAGAGTGACATTATATCATATAAATTATTTAGTATAACGTACAGTTGACAGGGTGAAGCACCTAAAAGCCACACAATGAAAGGGTCATTTTTTAGAGTTACTGTAATCTGTGCACCATACACACATAGGGCTAAATTTTTAAAGGGGTCTCAATTTTCCCTCTGATTTTATATCCTCAGTCTATTTCATGCATGTATGATAGGATTAAGATATCTGAGTTTTTTACTTCAGTCACTAATTGATATATCTTAATCCTTTCATATCTGTCCTTAAAATAAGAGGCCATCTTTAAAAATTTCACCTAAAGTGCTCAATTTTGCCTTCAGATACCTCCATGCAACTTCCATTGAAGTAATTGGAGCTGTGCCTGCATATCTGATGGTGGAACTGGACTCATTGCAATTAAGGTACACATTTACCGACATAATTAGTCATCTGGAATAATTGCTGGGCCCAGTGTGACATTCTGCATGTGCAGAATTTCCTAGAATGGACCCTCTGCGTGTGGGAGATTGAAGATTATGATAATAACTTTATTTCATGCGTTAAATTTGTAGCTGTAGCAGAATTTTAATGTAATCTACTGTATTTAATTTTCCTATTTTTAGATAAGAAATGTGGAGGGAGGACATGAAAACAACATACTTTTCCCAGTGATGTCTTTGTATATTTTTTCATACCCAACCAGCACACAGACATTCCATCATTTCCACACACACCTTACGGATGGTACGTGCATGCACAGTTGTGACTTGTGCAGTAGCACACAGTTTAAAATATCCAACCTTGAGTGTACTGCTTTCTTTTTCGTGTCTTTGTGCTTGCAAAGCACAGACAAAAAAAAAGATGTGTAAAGAATCCCACAGTTAACAGCATAAAACCCACATATGAGAACTTTGGTACCTCTTAATTCACAATACAGATCTTTAAACAACATGATAGAGTACTTATTTTCCACTAATTTAAAATTCTCTGTGTTTTGTGATTGAAAATTGATTCCATGCAGCTTTTAAATTGGTGTCTTTCTCCTGTCACTGGTCTGAGGAGGGGCTGTTTACAAAAATCTTGACTTTTAAAACTAACCATTTTGGAGAGAGTCATATAAATCCATGGTTGACCCAAAAGCAGATTTTGTGGAGGTTTTCCCAAATAAAATGCCAGTCTTGAATTTTTGACCACACAAAAATTTCCAACTGAAAGAAGTTGTTCTGGGTGTTACAACCTGTTAAAACACAACGAACATAGCAAGTACTCCTGTGATTTAGAACAGTTACTGATGAATATTTGGGTCTAGTTCTAGAACTGTTGAAAAGTGCTGGTTTTCAAGATATTGGTTTTATTGATATTCCTTTGCATTTACAGTGCTACCAAGTTTAAGAATGGCAGAATATATAGTTCCCTCTGAAAATTATCCACTACCACAAAGGTTAACTTATTTTAAGGAAGCCTTAGCCCAGGAGCTTTCACACCACTCCTTCCGTTAGTGCAAGGTCATCTTCCTGTGGCAAGCACAGCCAACATTAATTGCCATAACTTGTTCAAATTGAAGAAGATGCTCTTTATAGCACCACAACTTCTTCAAAATTTGATATTAGATTTCTTTTTTTAAATAAACACTGTCATAGAGAAGTTGAAAACATAAAACCAAATAATTTCTTTGAAATAGAAGTGAACATCAGAGAGCAAAGTAGTGCTTTTAAAGGACTTTTTGTAAAAAAAAAAAAAAACTTACTAGAAAATTACTGTATTTTTTACTATGACTGGTTGAATGGAGAAATTATTCCTCTCAAATAATCTTTAGGTATGGTATGTTTTTAGATAGTAGTAGGAGTTAATTACTTTAAAAATAAATTTTAATACCTGTTTAATGCATTAATTCTTAGAATGCTACTGTAATATTTTCTACATTTAAGCAAATACATGGTTAGATGATCACGGATTTATGTCCCCTGCATCCAGAATACTTCACAGGTTTATAATTCAGCCTATCACCCAAATTCTTTCACTCTTTTCATATCTGTTGCACCAGCTTGATTATGTATAGGAAATTGGGATGTCTGCCCATTTTCAGGTAAAGACTCTCGCAATAGAAGTGATTGATTTCTTGACATTAGTGTTCCTTTGTTTTGTGTTTACACCCTGCTTGTTCTACATGTTTGTACATTTCTTTGTTTCGTTGAGATGGAAATAAGCTAGAATTGTTGCTAAACCGTTTGTTTTTCCAAAAACTTTTCACTATTTTTAATTGATTTTCATTGTGTGTTTTTGCAGCAAGCTTAGTAGTGGAGGAGCGAACGAGACAGATGAAAATGAAAGTGCATCGTTATAATCAGACATCAGGGTCTGGTTCTAGCCAAGAACATGAGCGTGAGCAATATACCAAGGTAAAGTCAGTAGTATTGAAATTATACTTGGCTTGAAAATTGAAGGCATAAACCTGTTTATTTAAAATATTATATAATCCTCAAGAACACTGTGTTATAAAGCCTGACAGAAACGTCTTCCGAGTAATAGCTTTTTAACATCATTTTTACCCCCATTTGATGTGCATTAGACTTAGTCTTTGATGTCGCCTAAAATGAATCTGCAAAAAACAGAAAGCTTCAAAACTAATTCAGGAAAGAAAGATCCTTCAACAGCTGTTAAACAAAGCCATGTCACCTCTAGCTTAGGAAGTCCCTGGCCTGCAAATCCCTGGAGGCTGGAAAAGTGAGCCATGGAAGTATCATGGTATGTTGGCCCTCCTCTTTTGTTCTTCTCTAGGCCATTGCTGTTGTCTGAAGTGTAGAGAGCTAGACAGAATTAGATCCAATCCCGTGCAGCTGTTCTCATATTTGTATAATTTTTTTGCATCCTAATAATGTCACAGATAAAGTAACTCCTTCCTTGAAATACATACTGATTACTTTGATATCCTTTTCTGATAAAAGCGTAAAGATTTCCTCTGATAATTAAGTGTACATGAAATTACATTAATGAAGTTATATAGAGGGACCTTTTTTTTTTTCCTTGATTATGCTAAAATGATGTCCCAGAACCTTGTAAGTTTAAAACTGTATAGGCTTCTGAGCAAACTGCTGAAAAAGTCTCACACATCTGCAGTGCCACTTACGCATCAAGCTGTGAGGGGCTGGAGCTGAACTTTCTGCTAAAGACGTTTTGCCTTATGATGCCTAATGGAGGGGGAACATTTGCAGAAGTCAGGAGGGGAAATGTTTAGTTAGATTCTGTGTTTCCTTTTAGAAATACAGCACTGAGTTAGTGTAGACAAAGTAAAGAGCAGAGACAAAACCAGCGGTTACTCAGTTGTGGGGTAAGCATTCCTGCAATTCTCTTCTGGTGCCATTTGAGAGTTACATGCTTTCAATGGGTGACCACGGGACAGCAGTATGAATGTAAAAGATCACTGTAAAAAATTCAAAGACACGCATAGCAACTGTGTGCTTTAAAAATAAGGTCTCAGAATAACAGTATTTGGAAGAAAATCACAGCTTTTATTAATTTAGACTTTCATGCTTCAAGAGCCACATTTCAAAGACTTTCTTCACATCAGTAAGAACTAAATGCTTGTATTTTTATTTCTGCGTTTTAAAAGACATGAACTTTCCATTTGTGAACAGGTGTCATACAGAAAACAACAAACATTGTCAAGCTCTCAACAGCTGCGGACATCAGAACACTCCTGGCATTTATTGCTGTAGCGCAGGCACCAGACTTTCTGTCCTTAACCCTCCAGAGTCACTTCCCTGTGTTTCGCAGAATTGATGCATGCTCCTGGAGGCACAGGTTAAAATAATGGATAAGTGAGGTACCCAGCAAAAACAAAATCAGAAATTTACTTAGGAATGGGTAAATAGGCAATTGGGCGTCTAACTAGTAATATCGAACAGATTTGAAAGATTTGTTCAAGATCTTGTTACAGTTGAATATGGAGACAACTTTAACAAAGACGTTTCTTTTTTGATGCCACCTCACTGTGACCATAGAACTTAAATGAAAGAGTTCTCAAAGGGAAGAGAAATAAGAGAAACAAGGCTTTAGGTCCTCAATTGCCAAGTTGTGGGATATCAGTGCTATTAAAAAACCCAGCAATTGGGATGGAAATTGCCAATGAGGTCATCTGTCAGAAGCCAGAATTTGTATAATAATTAGAACAGCTCATTTGATATTGGGTTTGCCGTTACCTTCACAAGAGGGTGAGATGCAGTGTGTCTGTGGTAGTTCCCAACCAGTTAACATGTTAAAAAAAAAATAGTAAAAATGGGTTTGATAAAGTTTGCAGGAGAGAAAGGTAATATGCGATCTGAGGACTTTGGCCAGGATGACCAAACATATACCTTTGTTCATAGTCAAAGCCAGTTTTCTGGTTTGGATTAACTGTGTTTACAGATTGATTCAAATATTCGTATTTTTTCATTATGAAACATATTTTTTAATCCTGACTCTCTCTGATATTTATCATAAGCATTATTTTTGCTCCTCAATATATTTTTCTTATTGGGTTAATGTAGATCCAATGTATGGTTAAAGAGTTGTTGGAAAACATTAACATGCAATGTTACAAATTTCTCTTATCCTCTAGTACATAGAGTTTTCTAGCATTGTCTTTAGTTTTTAAATATACGTGGAAATGAAATCAAAATTGAAATAACAGCATGATGAGCACTAAATGGAAAGAACTCTGTTGAAAATTGTTTTATTCAGAGTTTTTTTTTAAAAAGTGTAACCACAACTTCAAGGAAGCAAATTCTCTTTCCTCTGTTATAACAAAAATATTTTTGGAGTAGCCAGTGTTCTGACAGACATATACTCCTTTCCATGCTAAAACAGTAGTAAGGAGAATGAATTAGTTGTCCTGGACTTTAAATCCAAATATCTTTAACTTTTCCCGTATTTTCTACATGATAATGGTGTAGTCTTAGATAGGATGGTCCAACCTATAATAAATTTTTAAGTGCTGAGAACAAATTATATTAGCACATTCTAACACACTGTACTATAGTCAGTGATGTAGCTGTTTGCTTCATACCACTATGGCGATAGTCATCACTTTAAAAATGTTACTAAAGCAAACCTTGTGCTACTGTATTTCTTTACCCTCAGAAGATGCTGAAAGAGTCAAGAAAATAAACCAGACAGATGAAGATTTAGACAGCTCTAATGAAAATGTAGTAAGTCATATCAGGTGGTGCAGTAAAGCTAATGACTGAAACTTCTAAGGACTTAAGACTATACCTAATTTGTGCTGCCAAAATCTGTGAAAAGTCTTTGAAAGCTGCAGGAGCAAGGCTTACTTTAAATAAAAATGAAAAAATGTTCAGTGGTCTAATAGACATTTTGGGATAGTGAGAAAGAACTATTAAATGGCTATTAAAGAAATGGCAGTTGCAAGCAGAGTTTGTCCCTCTTTAATAGAAATGCTTCTTTCTTTCTCAAGTAGCAATGTTTGCCCACTGCTTCAGAAAATAAGTATTTATATTAGAGAAATTATGCTGTGCCACACATTGAGAAAATATTCCCTTCTGCTTTTCGGAGCAATCAGCTTACATGGATTTGATCTTCCACTATTTTAGGATTTGCAAATATTCTTGTTTTATTACATATAAAATGCTCTAAACCTTTCAAAAATTTTCCTTCAGTACGGACTGGATCTCCTTTGCAGTAGTTAATTATGTGTATGCAAGATTAATTCCTTAAATTTAAATGTTTTCTCTTATATTGAAACAAGCCTTTTTTTGCAGAGGTATCATAACATGGCCTTTGCAATTCCCAGTCCCTTTCTGGTGCATTTCTTCCATTTTTGTAATTTCTCCCACTCAGTTTCTCAATCTTCTAGTCTCAGTAATCAAGCGCTAGTTTTTCAAGCATGCACCATGCAAGTTAGTGTGTAAACATTTTTAAACATTTGTGTTTTAAACAGCCATTAGTGGATTTTGAATAGGTAACTGTCTGTTCTACAACATTTGTGTAGGTCTTGATGGCTGTTCCACTCTAATTGTTTTGAGACTCTCACAGAGTTCACATCCTTATTTTCTTCAGTTCCAGTGGAAAGACTCCATAATTTATGTGAAACAGTTAAATTCTAAAAAGCTAAATGAAAAAAAAAAAAAACCCCAAACCCAAACAACAAAAACCCTCTGTGGATTTGGCAAAGGGTTTAATGAAGAGCTTTAAACATCTTGTCTGCCTTCTTTCTTGTATACTGGTAAGGCTGTAGCGGCTAGTGTGCACATATTTGTGCTGTTTCAGTGTTTGAGGGAATCAAAACACTTTTGTAGCATAATTCTGGATTTGCATAGATATAAATGACAGTACATCTTAATTAGGCTTTTAATTCAAAATACAGTAAGTTTTTTATTCCAGATGCCACACACAGAACACAAACACCATGCTGCAGCTGCTCCAGCTTTCCAGAGAATGTGCAACACATTTTTTTTGAAGGTCTGTTTATTCAAGAGAGTTACTGACCAGAGCACTGTAGTACTTACTTAAAAGGACATCACTCTATATTTAGATGCACTACTGACTCAGTTAAGACTGTATGTGATTGGAAAGCATTTAGCATAAAAGTGTAATCATGGCATTAGTTCAGTGGCACTCTGTGGATTTAACTTGATAGTTAATGCCTACAAGGAAGGGCTGGATAGGAGACTCGGGATGATAGGAGGCTGATTATGTTAAGTTTTATGGGATGCTAGGCAAGGCACTTAGGGCTTTGTATAGAAAATGCTCTTGGACATTGATGTGATGAGTATCTTCTTTTGATCCCACTTCATCCACCTTCAAGAAAAAAATATTTACTGTATATCATATTGATATGAGAGTCACTCCAGTACTGGTAGGGTTTCACAAAATTCAGTGAGGTCCGTTCGTTTGACTCGTGGGCTTCACTGCAGTTTTCCCATGGTTTGACTTGCCCATTTTTACTGTTCCCTGTTAGGAAGTTGAGTGGTGTTCACAGTAGTTGAGTTGGATACAATTATGGGAAGAGTTACTTAGAATCACTGGTGCTTACTGGGCTCTGGATCGTCACGTGAGCTGCTCCTAAGACACAGACCCAGATGCTGGTAGGAGTCAGAGATGAGGCCTGGACACACCAAGGTGCCAACTGCTGGGCTGTGAACCCTGGCAGCGTTCGGAGGAACCCTGTGTGAGCAGTCATAAAACTCAAGGTGCTTTGTGCATGATTCAGCGTTTCCCGACAAAATTCCTTGTTAGAGTAAGGTGCCTCAAAAGATAGCTGTGATCTCAAGACTTGCATAAGCCCCTCGATGAATCTAGCCCTTAACGTTTCTGGTCTGGATTTCTCTTTCCTCATTTTAATTTCTTCGTTTTTAATCCCCATTTAATTTTCTCATTTAATTTCCTCATTTTAAGCACTTAATGAGGCACATATTTTCAGAGGTTAGTCACCCGAGGCTTTTTTTGTAGTCAAAGTAGGGGATGCTCCTTCAATTTCCAAAGCTCTGAACTGTTGTATTCTCCATGGTTTTGGGAGATAAATCTAGAAATATAAATACTTATTAATATGGAAGATAATTATAATGGACTACTAAATGACTTCTAAAATGTGCCTTACAATCACTAAAATTGCTAACGTTGTTAGTCATTGAGGAACTGTGAAAGTATTCATGAAGTACACTCTTTTGATTTACGTCTATGCTCTTTCCGTTGACGTTAACACATCTGCAGTTCATCATACCCCTTTTTTTTCCTTTTGCTGGTGCAGAAGCCGCAGCAACTCCACAGGTGGTAAAGTGAATGGAAGAACTGCATAGATAGTTATATTGAAAAAACATCTGTCTTTTTAATGCAGAAGCAGACAGTGCAGATAGTTTGGGCATTTGAAGCTAGCTGCTATTAATGTTTAAAAAACTAGACCTACTCTTTACTAATTGCTATCAAAGTTGCTGCAAACCTCAGCAACTCTCCTAATGTGATAAATAGTGCACCTCAGAATAGAAATGTTACATAAGCTTTAACTCTGTAAGATATAGAGTTGTACGAGAAGTGATTGCACTGAAAATTCACTTTATTTTGAAGCTTCAAAATTGCATAATATTTAAATATAACATGACGGGGAAATTTATTACAAATACGTGCAGAGTTATGAAGAACAGTAGTTTTCTAGATGAGCAGGACTGTATCATATTACTTTTGAGCCCAGTTGCAAACCTGCAGGCATTATTTTAATGTAGATACCAAATAAGTGGATCTTAGCCCATGACATTTTTCTTCTGAATGATAAGTTCAGGTGTATTACAACAGTAAAATATTCTTCTTTTAATGATCACTACTTTGTGGAAGAGTACTATTTATTTCTGTCTATATTTGAGGGAAAAAAGGTTAACTTCAAAATTGCTTTCATTTTGTTCATCTGTTAGCTGAGATGACTGATTATCAGATTGTACTGAAAAGGGGTAGGTAGGGAATAAGTAGGAAAAGTTGTATGCCTCCAGTAGAGGACAGTGAATTCAGCAGGAGCACCAGCTATAGGAAGGAAGAACTAAATCCGGAAGAAGTAGTGGTAAAATGCAAACACTGTAGCACTCAGCATTAACTTTCGGCATCACCACTTTTTGTGCTAATCTGTATTTCTGTGAAGGGAAGGATTTTCCGTTTCTTGGGAATCACAGCCCTGGCATACAGTATAAAGGGGTAGTAAAAGCTCAACCATGCCATGAAAATCTCACTTAGGAAGGGATGCTCCATGTTTTATGCAGTAGCTCTGTGATTGGAATACCAAGGCAAGTAGAAGACATGGATTCAGTTTTTTCTTTACCTCCCATCTCACCGTAAAATTCTCTGTTTACCAACATATGAAAGACTGGCTGTTAAGCCAGTCTGATATTTACAGAGCAATTCCATTTTGTACAGACTGCTGGACTATAGGGAGCAAGACAGAGTGAGGATATCTACATAGCTCCCACTTACGGGGAGCTGAAGACCCTGCGGCAATAAATGGTTTCATATTGATACTGAACAGTCGCTCAGTGAGGCTGAGTCCCTAAACAGTCACTGATACACAAGCTGGGACTTCTGACTTCTCTCCCTGTATCCTAACCAGTAAGCTGGACAGCCATGCTTGATGCTTTCTCTCTCTCTCCTCCCCGTCTTTCCCAGCGCATGTAGGTAGCCCATGAAAGGTGGAGCAAATTCAGTATGAGTGAAACAGAGGGTCTTCCACTGCCCCACATGGCATATGTAGTCCACTGTGTTCAACCTTGTTATTTTGCTATTGAATAATAAATAGAGTGCTCAACAAACAGCCAGATTCAGGTGTGGCTTGGGACAAAGGCCAGCAGCCTATACCTCCCTCAACACTTAAGAAGAAAGGCTTCCAGCAGGACAAATGAAGTCACTGCATCTGGCCTTGATGGTTCACTTGATGGGAGAGCCCAGATTGTGTCAGCCTTCTCCAGCAGCATGTCATGCTTGCTCAGGGACCACATGAATCTTCTTCTACCATTCCAGATTCGCTGTATGCACTCTCAAACTAAGGGCCACAAAGAGAATGTGGACTTTTTGGTGAGGAAGAAAAGTAACTAGACATCATAATGATGGAGGAGGCAAGTCAGATTGTCTTGAGCAAATGCAAATAAAACATGGAGATATTTCTGAGACACTCTGTTACCATGCATAAAAACCATGTATTTGACAGAGATTGCGTGGTTATATTTTAAACAAAGTATTTTTAAAACCTCACCTGCAGAGGAAACATTTCTAGATATAGTTTAAATATATAGGAAGGGTGAAATGCCTATTTCACTGAAATCAACAGAAATTTTATTATTTAATAGGATCATGATTTCTTTTGCAGATTGCAATTCTATTTAGCTCAATGGAAAGCCAGAACATTCCATATGTTCAGATGCTTTTCATATTTTTAGATGCCTCATTTTAGGAAAGCTTAAAGGATTCATTAGGAATTCTGTGGGGATTTTGCATAAAATATCAAGGCTGGCTCAGGAGTTGGGGCAGTTTAACTTAAACTGGAAAAAATTAAGCATTCAGTTTTCCAGCCTCTGAACATTTATGTTTAGCCTGAGTAAACAGTTTTCATAGCTTTTATTCTTGCTTTGAATTTTTTTAGACTTTAGAAGAAAAATATGTCATCTAATTTAAATGTTCCATTATTATGAAACAGAGCTGATAAGAATTAGTGTGCTTTGTATTTCCATTTCGAAGAGGTTTATTTTGCAGTCTGAAAGAGGGCAAGCAGCAAAATTATTTAACAGACTCTAGAAGCCATTTCCAAAAGGTGATCTGAAAAACGTATCAGCATAGTCTCACCTTAACCCCATCAGTCATTTATATTCAGATAAGTCACACCAAGTCACTTGGAAAGAGAATCTCCAAATAAATCCTTGCTGTAGTTGAAAATATTTTTAAATATTGGAGTTCTTGAGTCCTCTGTGTTCGCTCCTTTATTAAATCAGAGTTCTGCTGCATCTGTTTCCATGTCAGTGCCTCTTAGACATGTTATTTGAGCTCAAAGTCATCATGCTCCAAGCTATTCTGAAATCATCTGCAGGGTTTTATTTAGTATTTGAAGCTGAAAATTTACCTTTAGTAAACCAGAGCTTTCTCTCCCACAGATGTTTTTATTCAGTCAGCCAGTGCAAGCCCATCACAGGGTATTGTGAAGAGTTTCCTCAATGCACACTCCTCAGGTCAAACCCCCAGGTTTTTATTCATAAATTGGTTTGTGTTTTTAATCTTGGCGTATGCTGTCCAGGAGCTGTGAGTAACCCTGAAACACATGCTGAGACACTAAATTTGTATAACCTCAATTTCTCCTACAGATTTCTATATTTACAGTCAGTGCTTAGTATCCTCTTTATTCCCTCCCCTTCTCTACTCCTGTTAACTTCCTCATCTTAGCTTAGATGTTTTACCAAGAGGTTTCCAAGTGTGCTGTGGAGACCTCAAACATAGTTGCTGAAAGGCACCGGAGCAAGAGAAGATAAACCTGGCTTGAGGACAGCAGGCCTGATACATTCATGTGTACAACCCGAGCTTGTGTTTGCCAGGCTTTTAAAGTTATGATATTTGCCGACTGACTCAGCCTGCAACCCAGTGCCTAGTTGAGCTGGCGATATTCACAGACTGTCACAGCTTTGTGTATAATTCATAAATAAACTTTTATGACTTGCAATTTTACGGAGTACAGATCTGGAAAATGAACTCCTTAGTGTCATGTCAAAAACTGCCTAGTCCTCCCACGTGTTAATAGTTTTCCCATAATATACCCTGGGAAGTATACCACCGTTTTAGTCGCTTCCCAGCCAAGGGTACCTTGCTCTCTAATGATAGCGGGTTTTAGTCTTGTGAACCTGACAATGATTTGATCCTCATATCTGTGTGACTGAAGATTTAGGTAAGTGTGAAATTGCTAGAATTGAAGCTTCCTTTTATATATATATGAGTGATGATGTGAGTAATACGAGCATTATGTAATAGGTGGTGTGGTGTCACAGTTGGTTTTAACTAATCAAAGCTTCTGCTGTTAGCAAAAGGGAAATAACTTCTAACTCTGTCCACATATTCCTCCTGCTGGGTCTTCTGCTAGTTCTCATGCCTGTGCACATATAAAAGCAACTAGATCAGGGAAATGATCTGCCTGAAAACAAATACTATTTTGCTGAGTTAGCTTTCTGCCTGACTAGTCCTCTAGTATCATGATACAAAGAGATATTGTGAGGTAGAAAATATACTTTTTTCCTTTTCTGATAGAACTTAGGTATTGAAATCAATCCCCAATGTCAGCTTCATGGAGCATTACATTTCATTCAGACTCATACGCAGTTCTCCTGTTCCAAACTAACTCTGTACAGGTATTTCATAGCATAGTTTTTAATATTTGAACAATTGAAAAAAAAGGGTCTATAGCCAAATAGATGGTATGCATGTGCTTGAGAAGATGTCTGTCCACTTCATAAATATTTCATTATTATAGTTGCAGTGTACTAAAGCACCAGCAGCCTATTTCAATTCCAATGCTGTAATTTATTTCAAGTGTCTTATTTAGTCCATAAATACCATGTTTGATTTCTTCACTAGACATAAGGACATTATTTAATATAGACATTTCTCTGAATTTCATGCGATTGTGTTAGCTCTAAAAGCAGTTAGAATTGTCATACTTAGGTCATTTGTTGTCTCAATATATGTGCTATGTTTTGATGAGACTCCTCACCCTTTCTTTTCTTGATCTCTAGTATAATATACAAACAGATCAGTACAGAAGTTGCGATAACGTCTCTGCCAAATCATCAGACAGTGATGTCAGTGATGTGTCAGCCATTTCCCGAACCAGCAGTGCCTCACGCCTCAGCAGCACAAGTTTTATGTCAGAGCAATCTGAACGCCCTCGGGGCAGAATCAGGTGAGTTCTCAGTGCAGCTTCAATTGTATCACACCCCCTTTTTCGTTTAGTGCCAAAATGCAACCAGAAAATATTGAAATTAGATGACCACAACATAAGAATTTATGAAAAATGTTATGCGCATATAAACTGTCTTCCATTGCTAGCCTAAGGTGACAGTATTTTTGCAATTGTTAATCTAAAACAGAAAGCAAGCTTCCCATGAAGAGATGACAGATTAATGCATTTGTGGCAAGTGGAACTTGAACACACACTATCATCTCATTGCTGGCTATCAATCTGTGTAATCTATAGGCTAATGAGGTATTACAGCAGAAATACTACTAGATTTTTAATGTAAAGAATTCTCTTTCATAAAAGCTCTGCTTTTCTTTCTTTCAATCTATGTATTTCCCTACCTAACTGCTTTTATTTTGCTGTTTTCATGCATATGATAAATTACTAGATTTGAAACAAGTATTTGTATAGTAATTTTGATATCTCTGGTTGAAAAGTAGTTTAATTCATTTGCATTATCAATAATCAAATATCTCTTTCATCCTTGATTATAATCTATTCTCAGTTTAGTGCTTTTTTAGATACACAGATTGGTTCCTGTCTTCATTTAACTTGATGAAAAAACTCCCACCAGTTATAATGGCTGTAGGTTTGGCTTGGTAGTCTATGATTACATCTAACAATGTCTGAACTCTCAAAAATTTTACTTTAAGTGTTATAAGACACAAGAAGAATTAGGAACTATAAAAAAAATTATCCCTATGGAGGAAATCAGTCTGATAAAAGTCTGGATGGCATCATTTAGTACTTCAGAACACTTCTAGACATACTCACTATCTGGGAAGTTCAGCTGTAGGCTTTTTGAGCTGTTCATGCAATGGGAAGGGATGTTAGGGGAACTCAGAAGCTGGCCTTTATGTATGAACTAGCTCCACCTCATTTTTTTGTTAAGGAAAGTTCACGAGGGTATTCAAAGTCATGTTTCAGATTGCTGAAATTATAACCTGACAGCTGCAGTAATCCACAATCCAGCAGAACACTGCAGTGGAACTGTAAATGTATTTAAAGTTATTTAAGTGTTTAAAGTTATTTCAATTCATGTGTTTAAATGCTGCATTTCATTGTGTCCTAGCTTTTCAGTATTTGTCTCTTACAGAGGGCTTCAGTCATACCAATATACCTGTATTTTCTAGACATTGAATTTTCTCAACTAGGCCCTGTCACAGTATCTTTGGCAGATTGGACAAAATAGGGTTTTTTCCCATAAATATCTCTGTGTTGAACAGATTTTATCAGAAATGATCTTTGGGTTCGGAATGTCTGATCACAAATATCAGAAGCAGGAGAACCAGTAACCTTATGTGAGGCTGGAAAGGGGGAAACCTAGGGTCAAATCCTTGATCTCGTTCAGCCTCTTCCATTCTAATGGGTAGCAGAGCACCTTGGGTACAGGACTAGCCGACCTAGTGTACAAAACCAAGTGTCTGCAATGGGAGCTCCAGTTCAGCTTCACTCTAGACCCCTAAAGTGAGATAGATGTGAGATAGAGATAAAGTAGAATTCAGATGCCTTCCCTTTCTGATACTGTCCACAGAATCTCTACCTCAGAGATTAGACACTTTATACTTGCTTGCTTTAATTTTCTCTATATTCAGGTAGTACTTCCAGAGTGAAAAAATGTGTAGTAATACTATACAGTGCAGCTCATTCAGTAGAAATATGAGGATGAAATTAACAGATTCATAAATTACTCATAACTTTCAATATTTTTCTTCTAAGCTGGCAGTGGTTTTGCTCCCCTGAAAAACCTGTTAAAGTAAGTGGGACATGCCTAATGTACTATCTTTGCAATTAGCCTATTTCAACCATTAAGTGCAGTGGACTGAATTTTAAACTAATTGTGATGTTATGTTGGAAAACATTGTATCCAGCAGATTAACATCCACTGTTCAAAATTTTCCATTTGAGTTGTCCAGACTAATTTTTGGATGATTGCCTATCATCACTGTAAAAAGGTCAGTCTTTAGAGACCTGCAAAAACGTTGTATCATGGGAATTAGGTATCAAGAGAGGTCAGAATGAAAGGAAGTTGGGTGTTGAAGAAAAGAAAAGGAGAAGGCATTTTGCTGATGATCTGAGCCAAAGTCAGCTTCCTACCCTCCTGTGTCTGTACTGGTAGCCTCTGTCACATAGTCTTTAGTCAATTCTTTGTGCAGCTTGCTTATTACATGGAAATGAAGACTTAATTTGAGGAAAGGGTTGATTGCATGACAAACAATTTTTTCAGAGTGAGATTCATGCTGCTTAACTTTAGTCTTAAAAACTACATATCTGCAGTGGAATCCATGTAAAAATTAAGGTTTTGTTAAATAATTTGTCTAACTTCCCTAAGTCATCATTAAAAAGAAGAAAACATCTATTATCTCAGATGGTTCACCTCATCTTCAGATAGATGTCAGACAGGTGAATTGTCCTTTCTATCATTAATTGTTGAAGGAACCCTAGATGACTAGTTTAGATTGGTTGCTTTAATTTTAGACATCTAAAATTAAGTGAAATGGATTCTTTCTCTTAATTACTAATGTTTCTTTAAGTTCAAGGTATTAGAAATTTGAAGTTCAAGTTTGATTAGTAATTTGAAGTTCAAATTTTATTTTTGCCTCCGAGGAACCTGATGTTAACATATGTCAAGCAGGATGGGATGGGATGGGATGGGATGGTTGAGCAGGAGGGGTAAGGAAAGGAGCATTTTTTGACTTCCTGTCTTCTGTCTTACTGAAACCACATATCCACCATCATCTTCATTTGGAAGTGTGTCAGCCCAGTGGCCATGGCAAGTGTAATGTTAAGTTTAAAGACAAAGTTCATTGAACTGCCTTTTTTTATGCACCTACTTCTGTTCTCCAGACACCTTCTGGAGATGAGAGCTATGAAGAACCTAGTAAGCACATAGAAACTCAAAAGAGGTGGCCCAGTTTTAGCCATCTCACTAAACTAAGTCATTCAACTAGTATTCTTAGGTGCCTTTTCTATCCAGGAGAAAAATACACAAATTCAGAATACACAATCAAGATTCCTCGTCTGTGTCACCTTTGGAAAGGGTGTCTCAGTCTCCTTCTCCATTGAGTAGAGAAAAATGAATCCTAGGGCTTCATCAATCAGCATCAGCAAGCTGAGTTAATTAAGTTAAATGGAGAAATGTGACTGGAGAGTACTCGAGGGTTCAGATTAGTAACCTGAAGTGAAACTGTGCTTCTCTAACATTTCTACATGAGCTAAAAAACACTGGTTAGTTATTCATATTAAGAGTTGTGGTGTCAAATTTCTGAATGTGAAGTGTGCCAGCTTAAGACAGCAGTAGTTTTAGTTAATGTTGTTAGTCAATATAACCCCATCATCCCTTATATTAATGCATCTGTGAAAAGGGATATAAATTAAGCTCCTAGACATATGAAAATACAAGATACTGTCCTCTTTAGGGCTGTCATTAATAAAGCAAACTTTTGTTGTAATTTTGTACAAAATATCATTACTTTTAAATGTCAGAAGGACTGAAGTTTCAAGTCATAGTGAGTGTGGTTTATATCCACTAAGTTCGCCACCAGTTCTGCCAGCACAAACAGCTTCCTGACCTTTCCTCCCAAATCCTAATGGAGGAAAGATCCTTAAAAAATCTAGCTGATGCCTTTTCCCCATCAATCCAGGCAGAATCGATCTCTCTCTCTTCGCCCTGTTTTGAAGAGCTGAGATTCTATCATTTCAGACAATGTACTCTATGTTATCCTATGTTTATAAATAGTTATTTCTTTATTCAAGCAGTAAAGATTTTAAAACCTTGGAAGCACATCTCTTTTTTGGGGGGGCTCTAAAATCTATGAGTATTAGCTAAACGTGTAGAACAATTTGTGGGGGGTTTTGGCAATTTTTAATTTTAATGAGTAGCTCCTTCAGTTACATTACTCAAACTACACTGTGCTTTTAATAACGTACAGCATTTATAGAATGAAACACTATCTGAACAGCAAGGGTAAAACCAGTTGATGCAGACAACACAGAAATACTGTGCATCTTATTTAAATAGCTAGATAACACTCTAGCTATTCTTTGGGTCAAAACTCCCAAATTTAAAGTTTTGTAGTATTAGGAAACTTGAGCAGGTTGAAGAAGTTAATAACATAGAGCGAATGAAAGGAAATCTTCCCTTTCCTTTAATCAATGACAAGGCTGTGTCTAAACCTTTTAAGGCAGAAGACTAATTTCATTCCTACAGTATATTTGTAATTGAATTACCTGTCAGAAAGCTGTGACATAGCATGCGTGGAAAATACCATTAGTTAATCTTCAGTCTGGAGATTTTGTTGATTAACAATTCCAATAGGTTGCAAGAGGGAATTATGATTGATGTAAGTTCTAAACATAAGTATATAAAATAGCTTCTTCATTTCTAATTTGTTTAGCATTTTTAGGTGGGTGTTATAACAAATGGGTATGCGTGGATAAACTAGTCTGCATAAGAAATTATTCCAAACATCTTTCTTGTTACCATCCTGGGAAGTCTGGTTGACTGCCGTGCTCTCTAGTGGAAGTGCAGGCAAATATCAGGAATTTTTGTTCTGGGAACAAAATGTTCTGGGACTTTTGACTTGAATCAGAATCAGACTTGTGAATTTGGCTTGCCGTAGCATTTGGAGTTGGTGTGTGTTTCATGACTGAAGTCAGATTACCAGTCCTTCTTTATGGAGGTTTGCTTCCATCAGTCATGGTCTTTATGCATTCATAATACAGTCAAGCAATACTTTGTGCCTGTGTATGCTACAGATGTTACTGTATATGACTCAGGAACATTTCTCACATCCTAAATGAAGCAGAAGGAAATTTTTCACAGTTTAATGCAAATGATGGATAAGTAAGAATCTATGTTAAATACATGATGATTAATCAGTACCATATGGGCTTGACCAGACAAAGAAGGACATTTGCTCACTTCATTAAAAATTATGCCCAATGGTGTCATTGCATCATTTTTCATTAGGGGCCTGCTTATGCAAAGATACCTGGACTTCTTGGTGATGTCAAGTAGGGAACTGTCATGCATGGTGAAGGTGAGCTGGAGGCTTCTGTTTTGGAGGATTTAGCAAGTTGGCTACCATAAGGTGTTTCACTTAAATCTGATTGAACAAAATCTGCTAAATATATGAAAGACTAGATAACTACTTTTAAGGTGAATTTCTCTCAGTGTATCTGGATTTCAAACAAATTGCCCCTGCATTAGGAATATCACTGTTATTCCTCATTTTAAATTTGAAAACTACATCTTTATTAAGAATTATATTTAGTATCTTAATAAATGTGTGATATAATATAATTATGTATGTGCCATATTTTAATCTGGTTTTACATGCTTTGCTTAACTGAATACTTAACTTTAATTAGAATATTTTAAATGAGCTTATCAAAGAAGAGGATAATATAATGGATTGTAACAGTGGACTTAAACCAGTCCTAATTTATTTCACATATTATACCATGCCACTGAATGGCTTGTATCACAATCTCATATATGCTTCTTGGGATTCAGGTATGTTCTCAGTACATTACTGAAGGAAAATAACTTTTTTTGGTTCATACTGTCAGACTATCTGACAAACCTTTTCATCCCCAATTTCCAGAATAGCATATACAACTTGCATGTAGCTGTTATTCTTTCAGTACACTAGAACTTCAGCACTAGTACACTTGAACTTTGAAACAGGGATGATGGAGGAGGGAAATGACAACACATGGTGAAGTGAGGAAGTGGTTGATGGGTTGATAAGCAAAGGGTGCATGGTGATGGAGACAGGGAGGACCTCATAATCAACAAAATAGGGCAGGAAGGAGCTCACCCCAAGTGTATGCACATGAATAAGGACGTGAGTGAGAGGAGAGCATTTGGGGGAAGCTCTCATACCTTTTCCGGGAGATCAGCACAAGTGGGTGGCTCTCTGAATGGCCTGTGCTCTAATGCATGGGGAACAAACAAGAGAAATTAGAGATATGTTGTGCAGCTGCAGGGCTATGATCTCATCATAATCACAGAGACGTGGCGGGGTAGCTCACATGACTGGAGTGCTGCAATCCATGGAAGCACAGGGCAGAACGGCAAGGAAGGGTTATTGCCCTTTATGTGAGAGAGTAGAAAATGCAGGGAGCTCTGCCTAGAGATGGGTGATGAACCAGCTGAGAGCTTATGGGTCAGGATTAGAGGGCCAACCAATGTCATCACGTTGTGGTTGTCTGCTGTGGACTTCCTGATCAGGAAGAAGTAGATGAAACCTTCTTCCAACAACTGGAAGATTCACATTCACAGGCTCTGGTTTTCATAGGGAGCTTAAACCCTCCTGATATCTGCTGGTTGAGCAATGCAGTAGGGCACAAGCAATCTAGGAGGTTTCTGTAGTGCATTGATGACCAGAAGGAAAGTCTGGAGCAAGGACTCAGCAGAGGATGATCACATCAGGGAACATTTAAACAAACTGGACATGTACAAGTCGTTGGCACGTGACAAGATGCACCCATGAGTACTAAATTAGCTGGCCACTCAATAATCTTTGGAACATCATGGCAACCGCGGGATGTTCTTGAAGACTGGAAGAAAGAAATTGTCACTACTGTCTTCAAGAAGGGCAAGGGGAATCTGGGGAACTGTAGGCCTGTCAGCCTCAGCTCAACTCCTGGGAAGGTGATGGAGCAAATAATCCTGGAAATCATTTCCAAACATACAGAACAAGAGGGTGATTGTGAATAGTCAGCGTGAATTTACGAAGGGGAAATCATGCCTGACCAGCCTGATAGCCTTCTTTCGTTAGTTGACTGGCTTGGTCGATGAGAGGAGAACAGTAGATGTTCTCTATCTTCTCTTTAGTAAGGCTTTCAGCACTCTCTTCTGAAACATCCTCATAGACAAACTGAGGAAGTACAGCCTAGGTAAGTGAACAGTGAGGCAGATTGAAAACTGGCTGAATGCCAGGCTCAGAGGGTTGTGATCTGTGACACAAAGTCCAGCTGGAGGCAAGTCACTAGTGGTATACACCTGGGGTCAATATTGTAGCAGTACTGTTTAACATCTTCATTAGTGACCTGGATGATGGGACAGAGTGCACCCTCAGCAGGTTTGCAGACAACGGAAGACTAATAGGAATGGTTGATAGACTAGGTGGGTGTGACACTGTTCAGAGGGACCTTGACAGAATGGAGAAATGGGCCAATAGGAACCTCATGATCCTCAGGCTTATCTTTAACAGATACCTAAACAGACTGGACAGAAGCAGATCTTCAGGAATGTTGTTTCATTAAACCTCAGCTTTATTAGGTGACACACATGGAAGCATTTGGTCATAGTTCAGTCCTATTTTGTAGTAGGTACTGTCTGTAAGCCAATTCTCTCTACATCTGTTCTGTCCTATATATAAGAACATAGGACTGGAAGGGACCTCTCTGGACTCACTGAATGTAGCCTCTGCTATCACAAAGAACTGAATCACATTCATGTATTTTCAGGATCCATCTTCAACTTAATTGGTTGCTTTTGCACCCACTTATTTCAGAAGGTTTTCCAAATCTAATTTCTTTGATGCTCTGGAAATGTCTTTCAGTTACAGAGTAAATTTATTCACAGGGAGTTTAAACACATTGTTCACATTTGTCCCTGTGCCAATATTGGCATCTTATTTAGATAGGTTTTTCCTCCCTTCTGTTTACTCCCTGGGGTATCATAGCAAGCAATCGTAGCTCAATGGTTTAACTAGCTGTCGTTTTACTCAGTTATATATTACATCCTTCCTATTTTGTTGGTCATCCTAGCAGCCCTTCTCTGCCAGTTTCCAGTCTGAACGAAAACTTGTAGAATTCGTGTGATCAGTAGTGTAGATGAGGTCTCCTGCACCGTGTCATTAATTCTGCCTGAACCAACACATGGAAGAATCCATTTGCTTTTTTCATAACCATAATACTTGGTTGTGCTCGTTGTGTAGCAATTGACCAAAATGGTCAAAAACTGTAACCATGTCAGAAGCTGTGCCTTTGGAGGCATAGTTACAGCTGGATGGTTTCCTCAGTTCCCTGCATCTGCTTCAGAGTCCTTTCTTCTCAGATATTGAGCATGCATGAAAAGCTAGCTGATACCACTATGGACCACAGCACAGCGTTCTCTTCAGCACCCTGCTCCTGGCCTTTCCTCTGCAGGCTCTCCTTGCCACTTCAACCAGGAGGAAATCTGAGAAACTTAGGTATTTTTTTCTATCCCCTCAAGAGTTTTGATTAGCAATACTTACTGAGAGGGAAGATCTGGTGAATCCAAATTAGCTTTCAGATATAACTGTAGTTTCCAAATACCCTTAACTTTTTGTGCTGAAAAGGAACTGTCTGCTAATTAATGAACCTGCTGTTCATTTCTTTCTTTTAAAAGGAATGAACTTACTAAAGTTGGGTTTGACCATGACTGAAGATTCGCACTAAAAGTCTGAATGTCACTGTGGAAATGAAGATAACGCAGCTAGTGTATTGTGTAACGTTAACTTTTTGGATCCACAGCTTTTGCCCGACTCCAACAATTCTTCCAGTTCGTTAGCAGGGATTAGAAGTACCCTCTGCTATGTCTATGTCAGTCTCTGAGAAAATAACCTAGTGTTCCTTCTGCTGATGGTACTCTCATACAAGGAGCTAACTAGAAATGAGGCCATTTAAATATTTTCTTTTCAAAGTATTTGGGGACTTTCCTAGTTACTGTGACAGTTCTGGAAACTCATACTTCTGGAGGGGGAGTCTGCTGGCTTTATGTACATGTAAGAGACTCCCTAGCACAGGATAGGGTCCCCGTCCTTATGCTGTTGTACTTTTTTGTCCTGTTAGTTACTGTGGAGCCAGTTTATTCAAGCTCTTAAGGTGATGAGCTTACAAACTCTAAGCCAGGCAAAGGCTCCCAGTGACTCAAATAAGACCTCTCCCTTCCCCACTTCTAGACCTGCCCAGAGACATTCTGCTTGGAGTTCATTGGGAAATGGTGAGTGCTGCCTGGCTGCTTTTCTGTGCTTGTAGCTCCCTCTTATTTAGTAATGTTTGTGCACGTAGATCCCTCTTTCTTTTCAGAGTTTCATTTAATGCTGCTTATTATGCTATTCTCTTACATAAATTGCTCACTGTCTTTAGTGTGGAGCCAGATGAAGTAACTGGAGGTTTGCCATCTCATTGAGGACAAACAGCAGCATTGATCTGCAGAAGATCTCTCAAGGAGATGTAGCCAGAGAGCACTCTCTGGATTGGAAATAGATTTTCTCCCGTTGGTTTTCCATCCTCCCACGTAGTACATTGGAGCTAGTTTAATACAATTTATGGTGATGAGGGAGAACGGAGTAGAGAGAGTCTGAAGGATCTTCTGACCTCTTCTCAGCCTTCCCAATAGTGCTGCCTGTTACCGTCATAAATATATGTGATGCGACCTGTGCAATAAAGTTGTTCAGTCCTTCCCCCACCCTCTGTTTAGACTAGGGCTGCATCCATCCTTGTCAACTCACTAATTCACTTGAAATGTAGCAGTACTGCACCACGGAGCCAGCTGAGTGAAGTTTATATCATGACAGTCAAGGAAAGCGTAATACACCAAGGCTTTTCATGCATTTCAGTTGATGAGACTGAGATCTGTGTTGAAATAAACGCATTCATTTCATGTTAATTACAAAAGTAATCAAAGTCTGTATATTGAATTTGTGCTACAGTGTCCAGGGTGTAGTTAAGATTCTTCACTCGTAGAAAAAAACAAAATGTAAAATCTTTTAATTATTATTGTAGATATTGCGGACAGAACTAGTGGAGTCAACAACAGAAGAACACTGCTGTTTATTCATCAGTAAAAGCAAATCACCTGGAAAATGGGAACAAATTCACAGGCAGTTTCAGACTGGCTTTGTGTGGGATATTCACTATGCCACATTCATGATCTAAACCTAGGCAAGGATCCTGAAAATGTTGAATATTACAGATTTTTTGTACTTTTTGTATGTTTGATCCCATGTTCCTTATACAAACCTGTGTAAGGGCAAGTTCATGTTATATAAAGAAAGGATTAAGCTATATAAATCTGCAATGAAATATGCAGTACTGTAGCTTAGCATGAGAGGGATCTGTTTGGGTATACTAGGCCAAATTGGATGTTCCTGATTTTTATAGCTCTCACTACTGGTATTCTGTAATATTTAGTCTGTAAGACTAAATATTATTCTAATTGTGCAAGATGCTGTCAGCCCAGATCTTTGTCTGGCAAAGGAGACATTGTCATGCACTTGGAAGCATGGTGGTTCCTCATTCTAGGATTTTGAGGGCCTTCAGGGTATCATACTAGAAGACAAAGTAGATTCATCTTGTATACTATATATGCTGCAGCACTGCCAAACAGATTAAAAAAAAATAATCTTATTACTTGCATACCTCCTGCGTGCCTAGCTGTATACCATCAGGTGTTAATGATCACAGTGTTCTAGCAATGTGCTCATCTGGGTCTCTTTCTCAGTAGAAGGAGATGTTAGCAATATATGAAGGGCTAGATCCCAGTGACTACAAATTTCCACGGCTCCACAAACAGCAGTGTGGCAATATCAGTCTGCATCACATTGAAAATCTGGTCCTTAACTAGCATTTTCAAAAGGGTGTTTCTTGCTTTTGTGGTTAAATTCTGCCACGTGCAGCATTTCAAAACATCACTGTGGAAGGTCTGTTCCACATTTCTCAGGCCTAAAGCACAGTCAATTACATATCTGTAGCAGTACCAGAAATGATGAATTCTGCTGCATATGTGTTCACATATGAATCAGATCAGCCTTTCTTTTCGGAAATTTTAAATCCAGATTATTACAGATTGTCACATTTCTAAAGAATCTTGGACTAAGTTCTCATTTGCTATTCATCTTCCGTATTATATCTGCTTCAAAGCCTGCATAGCTAAGCACTTGCAAATTTATAGATGGCTGCAGTTGTAATTTATCAGCTGGACTGTGGATCATCAGAATCCATGCTTCAATATGATTTTTTTAATCAACTGTCAAAGCCCCAGTGCAAAGGCACTCATTGAAACAATACTCATTTGTGTTCATAATGTGAACTGACATGGCTTTGGGGAGATAATACTGAAGTTGTCCTCTTTTCTGAAGTTTTCGCTTTTGTGATTTTTAATGAGTTTAAAAATCAGACAGACATCCAGCTCAGAGAGTCATCAAAACAGAAACACTATGAGTTAACGGCTCAGTTTGACCTAGTGTTGAGGCCAGCTTCCTCTTCATGGGAAGAAGGAGTTTTTGGTTCAAGGCACTATTACAGAGCTCAAATTACTGGGATTCCCTGGTGAACTGGGATCTCAAAATGTTTAAATAGTCACTCTATATATTGACAGTGAACATCACCAAAGGATAGCCAGCAGAGCACAGTGGTCTGATTCTTCGTTGGAAGGTCTCTCTTCATGCTGTTTGCTTTTGTCATTTTGACATCTGTACTAAGATGGATATTTGGCGGGAATTTGCAGGGAATTGAGCGTTTGAAGCGTATCTTCATATCAGCAAGCTTAGCTGTGTGTGGGGAGGGGAGAATAAATGGGGAGATGATTAATAGCTTTTTCTGTTGCACAACAGTAACAAGCAGCAGTGAGTGACCATCAGCAGTAAGGGGAAGGGAAAGAGAAAGATAGTGAGCTACAGACTACATGTGCAAGAAGAACCAGATGGTTTCGGTGAAGGATGAACAAGCACTCCCCACAACTGATGAAGGGCTGTGGTTAGTGATTTATACTCAGGCTCAGTGAAGTACGTAGCCTGTGCTGTGCCACTTGTGCTTTGCTGGAAAGAAAAAGATTCAAGTCCATGGCAGCACTTTGCTGAATCAGGATGTTAAGCACTTGTTTGTATGTTTTGTTCTGGCTGGCTGGACATCTGCATCGCATTGAGTGCTTGCATTGAATTGTCAAGCACTTTTCCATTCCTATTAGCTTCAGGAATTAGACTCTCTCAGTACTTGTATTAACAAGCTAATTAAGCACATGGCAATAGTGCCCATCTGCTTTGATTTCCCAAGTATTTTTTAATTATTTATTTGTAATTTTTAAATACAAGCTATTAAAGTCAGTATTAGAACTAAGTTATTATACTGCTTTAGCTTTTGTTCAGCATGACTAAAACAGTCATGGAATTCCAATTTGATATAAAAAAAGACTGTTATAAATACCAGAAGACAACTTCTATATTTATGACACTAATTATATTGCTGATGATTTTCCCATGTATGACAGTTTCTTTGTAGTCAAGGTTTCTGCTGTAAATAAGACTTTTAGGGTCACTCAGTAGAGACTGATTTTCTTATATAATGTAATAGGCAATGTTTGTTGTGCAGTGGCTTCAGTGGTTTATAGTTCTGTGTTTAAATACTGAGCGAGATTAATTAGTTGATATTGCGATGGAGAACATATTCCCTCCCATAGCTAGAATGGGAGCATCCATAACGTAGCCAGTGCTGCTGACAGACTGAAGACTTTCCATGGGTCTTACAATTAAAAATAAACAATAAAAGCCCTCATTGGATTCATAGCCATGTCTGCTATGTTTTCAGAAGATTTCTTTTCATCTTGGAATTTTCCATTGCAAAGTCTTTGTTTATAGAATGTTTAAATTAACATTTTACTATGTTACTGATGTTAGCGTTTATTCAATCCAAAGAGCATCTGAATATTAATGATGCAGAGAATGGCATATGGGGTAGCATTATAAGAAGCAGTATTTTTCAAAGCATAGGATGCTTTAAAATCATCAATTAAACTTATTCACTCCATAGTTCCTAATGAAACTCCTACTGCAAGAATAAAATGAGGTGAAATCAAGACCATCAACAGTGGGTACTAGAATCAGTCATTTTTTTGATGTAGGCTTTCCACATTTAGTATGCTCATTTGCACTGTGTGTTGCATCCGTAAGTACACGTGTGTCCCTGGTACGTGTTTGCATTAGTGCTGTGCTCACAGAAGATATACAGGTATTAACTAAAACAAGGAGGTTTGATAAAAAAATAAATTAATCAAACTCAATTAAACTTTAATATTTATGGCAGTGAAAAGACCATGCATACAAGATGTTTTGGAACAACTCAGTTAGTGGAGTGTCACAACCTAGCAACCCACGCTGCAGTCACCTCCCTCCTCCACTGTATCTCCATGATCTTCCCCTACCCAGAGTGTCCAGCTGACAGACCAAAGAGAATAGATAAGTACTGAGATGATATAGCAGCCTTTCTTCAGCAGGTCACCTTATTTAACGTATCTCTTATCTGTCTAGTTATCGGACTTCACAAAACTTGTAAAACCTTCGTATCTTCAACTCCTTCCCAATGGATCAGTTCTGCTTGAAATTCACCACCATGAGCCAGTAGGGGAACGAGTGATAGAAGCTGTAAGGATTGTGTAAGGAACACAGGAAACAAGGCTAAAAGCTCAGAAATTTCGTATCTGAGTTAAAAAATGAAGTTCACTAATTTTTTTCTTTTTTCTGAATTGCAAGTTTATAAGCCAAAAAATAATTTGACTTTCAGAGGACAGTGTGATAAATAGCACTTGAAACTCTAACAAGTCTGTACTCAAGATAGTGATACATTTTTACAAGCATTAGTAAATTTTTTATGATTATTTAGAACATTATGCTCTGGAAAATATTAGCATAATGGTAACATTTTAAATCTGGGTTTAAAAAGCACACTAGCTCATCTTTTTATTTACAAGCTAGGAGTTTGAGTATTTTGTGTGCTTAGTAAACTGATACCTTTATTCAGCCTCCCCCTAGAGGAGTAACTGACACTTGTCAATACAGAGAGTTCTTTTAAACTATTACAGTACTCTTCAATTTTTTACACACACCAAAAGTTCAAGCTGATGGAAAACTTGTCAGTCTTCAGTGTAACTGTGTTGCATAGTAGTGGAATGACTGCTACTTTGCTTAAAATATAACAATTTAAAATTGAGAAATATGGATGTTAAGACCAAGCAGTCCAAGCCAAATTGTCTTGAAAGATAATACAATTTTAATATAGTGCAAAATGCAACTTGTGGCTAATGTAAATTCCCTAGTGGGGTTAGCAAAGACTAAGAGCTTCACAGATGCAGACAATTGTGTTCTAGCTGTCATCAGGTCTGAGAAATGAAGGAGCATCTTTTTAAAACTTCAGGATGGTAATAGTGTTTGTTCTCGCAAAGAGTATTTATGCAGCAAAAAGCCTGATCAAGGCTTTTAGGCAAAGCTGTAGGGATAAAACCTCTCTAGGAACCTCTTCAGCATTGGGCAGCGTTAAGACTTGGTTGTGTCATCTGCATTCCCAGCTGTCTGGGAAGCAGGGAGTACAGCTATAAAATTCTTCCTGATCTAAATGATCTTCTGTTGGCAATAGAGAAAGTATCACACTGTGAGTTGGTCAGAGTTTAAGAAAGCTGAAAGTATATAGCTGAGGACAGGTTACCCAAACCCTAACACAGCATAAGAAACTCAGGTAGAAACAGACAGCGGGAAGAAAAGGAAGGGATCTTTCCACCAACTCTGGCACTGGAGTACCGTCATGCTGCCTATTCTGGACATATCCCTGCTTCTGGATATTCCCTGCCATAGTATCTGAAAGTATTTGTCTGTGTTTTGCAGTTTGATTCCCTTTTTGGAGTGCCTGGTTTAATCACGTAGTGCATAAACAGCTATTCATATACAACAGCTTTATCCCGGCATATTATCTCAAGTCAGCAACTTGCTATGCCTGGACTGGGAGTCCTGCCTTTCAGGGCTCATGCGGTTGGGCACAACACCACTAAGTGCAGCTCTGTGGCTTCTCACTCCAGAGCTACTTTGTTTACAGGAAGCTTTTGGTCCCTGTGTTGCTTCATGGCTTTGTATCAAGGGTGTCTCCACAGAATAGTTACTATATGGACTGTTTTCTTTTGAACAAGTGCTGGAACAGAGTATGTAGTAATTTGGTTTGAGAGTGATCTTTTGCATTAGTCTGTGATTTTATGGTTAGTCTCCGTGCCTCCAAATAACATAACTTACGAGTAGTTGGAAGAGAAATTCAAGCACAGTAAAGTTATTAGAGCTCAGCCAAAATAGTGAAGGTATGTTTAAGTTCATCAATAAAAATTACTTAGATGTAGAAAGTCAGAAAACCTCCAAAAAATTTTAACGAAGTTTGGCTGGCTAAGCAATTCAGTACACTCACTGAAACTGATAATGATCAGAAATGGAAGAATGACCAGCAAATTGGCTTGAACAGCTGTCAGAATAAATTTATAATCACCAAAACCCCTCAGTCTACAATATTTGAACTGAAAACAGAAAGGAAAAACTTAACAGTTCTGATTTGTTAAGTTTATGGCTGTTCACTCTTCAGTTCTTGATATATTAGAATAAAATGTGGTTTTATAAAAATTCACCTGATTAAAAATGTAGCCTAAAATAGAAAGAAAACCCCAACACTTTATGGCTCTTAGATTGATATTTATATTTTTAAAAAATCAGGAGAAAAATAGCAGAATTTTTGCTTGCATATATGAATAAAATATTCTATCAGTTCTACTACTTATATGTGAGTGTTTTTAATGACATAAAGCACTAAATTCAAATTTATGTAATATAAAGAAAGCTTACTAAAGAAAACTTTCACAAAATCTATATTAAGAGAATATGAAGAGTGCAAAGCTACCTGCTGAAAGATAGGAAATACTAGAACTGATCCTGCCTGTGTAAACCTGGCCTTTTTGTGTGTAGGCATACTCATTTAGTTAGTCTCACATTCTCTCTGTGGAAATTGCCTCAATCAATGGTATGGGCCTGTCCCAGGGATAAATGAAGACAGTGTACATAAGGAGTCGGTCATCTTTAAAACTCAAATTCTCTTTGTTACAGAAGCTAGAACTTGTTTAGACAGTGAAGGGGGAATTGTAGAAAGAGAAAGGATGGTCTTCTGGCTCAGCTAGTTAATTACTTCTCTGGGAGTGAATCTATTCAAGTCTCTGCTCCATAGCTTTTATGTGATGATTGACAATTCACTTCAAACATGTCTTCATTGGTGATCATATGCTGCCTGTTGCATGCGAGTTTATTCTGGCTTGATGCCGTGGATTCAATCCCCTCATCATGTGGAAAGTTTGGAGCAAAAAACATACATGATTTTTTGATATTCTGGTTTGTTTAACCCAGTTACGTAGTAAAAGATTGCACAGTTTATATGATTGCTGGGTTCACCATGCAAAACGAGGTGAATGATACATGAAAAAGCAGTGTCCTTCTCTGTAAAAGCAAGAGGATAGTGAGTGTTTTGTTGCTACAAAAGGTAAACTGACCATCTCATGGGTGGGTCATAATATAATAAATACTTGTGAAGGTATGTTGGAAAGGTTTTCATTCAGTCTCAAGAATTTTTAGGAACCATTTTGTCTTCAGAAAGAGCAATGAAAAGAATTTATTCCCCAAGTTTTTGTATTCTCTTCCTACTTCAGTATCACCATGAACCAGTGTCTTTCCTTCCAGGGATTATTGTCCATCTCACTTTTTTGCACTCCAATCAGATGACTTTGTCTTGGGTCGTGCCTGATGGCCAACAGAGAAGATGCAGCCTCCCTGCATCCTGGATAGTCCAGCTAACTTTCCCAGATCCAGAGTAGCCAAGAGAAGCAATTGCTGGGAAATACTGACTTTCTGCCTCTAGCCTTGAGGCGAAATAGTAACATTCAGGAAACGTGCAATCTATTTAGCAATAGGAGCTGTGAGTGAGTGCAATGCCGCTTTGTAATAGAAAGTCTCCTGGTATCTTAAGTGTTGATCTCTTTGAAGTCTCTTAACATGAGAGTTATGACTTAAAGATGTTGTTTTACCAAATTTACAGATACTCAAAGGAACAGAAAACAGTTTGTGCTGAATAGAAGGATCACCTCATTGGCATCTTTCAGTCAGGCACCAGCCATAAGTACTTCTCAAAGCGAAGAGAATTTATTTATTTGTTTATTATGTGATAGTACAATATGGATTTTTTTTCTTTTTAATTCCTTCAAAAGGACCAGACAATCTGTCAAGGTATTTCAGCTGAAACTTAGAATAAATAAAAGAAGAAATTCAACCTTGGGCAGAAACCAGGCATGGAAAATTCCTACCTAAATTTTTAATGTTTGACAAATTTGAAGAATAGATGTAACTAACAGGCAAGCCAGTAACATTATAACTGACTGGCATTTTGCATCTAAAATCTCCACAGTGTAAGCACCCACCACAATACTTGAAGTAAATTGGCGATCCTACTTTGTTTCTGATTATCCAAATCACTGCAGCTCAAAACCAAACACCAAAACTGTTTCAATAACTAGTGCACTTCCTAATTTCATTAGAGAGAGAAACATTTTGAACACGTATGGTGATTAATTAATATTGCTTCTTAGGTGTTCTCTCTTGGGGCAAGGGCAAGCACACAGAAGTAACCTGAGTCCCAACTCTTGTTTTTTGGGGGGGAAATAGAGGGCAATCGCCTCCAAATTATTATCATGGAGGCAAGATATATGAAAACAGTTAAGCTAAGCTGCTTCAAAAATATAATGTATCATTTTTACCCCCAAACAGCATATTGCAGATGGAAACTTCTGGTTCTGAGGTCATTTATGTACAAAACCAAGGTGAAGCCAGAGTAATTAATGTTCTAATTATTCATTATCTAAAGATAGTGATTTTTTCAAATCCGACATTATAAACTGCTTTATGTGTCTCTCAGAGAGGGAGGGAGATGGAGTCTTTAATCGCTTCAGAACATCTGTACATGAAAAAGGTACTATGGAGCATTGCTTGTGCATTTTAAATTATCTATTTATGCTTCCACTTTCAAAGAAACTGTCACATTACCAGCAGCCTTTCTTAATGATTTGAAAAAGACTGAAAAATAATTTTAATTGGTTTTTCATTTAATTATTGCAGTTGATTAAGATGAAATATAATTCATAAACTTTTAGTATAAGAACATTACACTAACATTTTTAAGAGGCAGCACATGTTATTTTTAGAACGAAGAAATGTAGGAAAATAGTTTCAGCCATGGCTCAGACCTCAGAGTAGCTCTCATTTGCTTTATCTTCATCTCAGTTTATCTTTTTTAAAATGTTTTCTGTATTTTCTTTGTTAGTCCTGTCCTTCCACTGTTCCATTTAGCCTTTCAGATTTTCCTCCTCCATTCCCTATTTTGTGGCTATTGCTGGTTGCTATTATTTACTTTTGTAAAGGAACAGTGAGCAATCTGTTTCGTATCGGTGATGTAGCCTTTTTACATGAAGAGCAGTGAGATCACAGATACTTAAGTACTTCATGCTTTGGAGGGAAAAAAGCAGTGCAACATGTTGTAACAGGGAGAATAATATGTTATCGCTGAATGTTATACAAAGAAAGAAAAACTAGTGAATTCAGCTTTCTTGCTACTGAAGAAAGTTTCCTCCATTCAGTGGTGAGCATAAAAAACTCCACATTTTTGTATGTCATACACCACCACCACCACCCCAGTACCTATTTTCTTGATATGGATTTAACATTTACGTGCTTACTGTGTTTGGTACACTTGAACCTAATATATACATGGCTATTTGCAGTCAAGTTTGGGTCATTTGAGCTGTTTGCCCTTTGATTCCCATTAGCCTGTCCACATCAGCGTTAATAGCAATACTTAACGCTGAGCAGCGCCCCTGGAGTAACTAACTGCTTTTGTGTTGGTTTCATCTTATGATTCCTGTGATTAATTGGCTTCAGGCTGACAGTGCCGTGGGTATGCACAAGCAGACACATGGGCTCCCGCATACAGAGACAATTGCTCTGCTTGTTTCTGAGAATATAAATTAACTTGATGAAATGTTATTGGAAAATAGTTAAAATCTGCTTATCTTTTGTAATGTTGAGACTTACTTTCTGAATTATTATTCTTTCATTTCATGGAGAAATGCTAGTTTTACAAGTTTAAAAAATAGAAATCTGTCAGAGCTGTGAAACTTGCACAATTCACTGGTCAGTGTGTTACTGAGAAAGGCATTTTCACAAAACAGATTCTGATACTATATTCCAACATGGACATTTCCTGATCTTCCAAAGTAGGGTATTAACCAGTTAAGCTCCCAGGGGAGACTTCTGTGATGAAATCTTCCCCAACCCTTACCTCAGTGAGAGTTTACACATTGAACACAATGGGGCGGGACTGTGTCATTCCAGAGGCACTATCTGTGTCACTGAGTAGCACTTTTTTACAATATAGGAATATTGTCAAGAACAGATATAATTTACAAGAGTTACTGAATTTCAACTATCTTAATACACCAATAGGACTCTAATATGGTGACTTTACAGGAGAAGCAAGTTTTTTTCTGATTCTAATAGCTATTTCATGGATTTAATATATGATGGATGTGCATGTTAGATTAATATGTAGTTCCGGTTGGTACAGACTGTACAAAATTATTATTTCATTAAATCAATTAACTTCTTTATGATCTAAGAAAGTCTCTTGACTAACTAGAGAGAATTTTAATATAGGATATGTATTTGTCCTTTGGTTTGTAAAGCACCATGTTTGAATTCATTTATGAAATACTGTAAACTGTACAGTAATTAATCTTGCAGCAAATGTTATATATCATGTAAATATAGCTATATATTCTAAGACTGACAGAGCAATTTGTGGATAGGTAATTTAGAGTTTGGATTTATTAATATGATATAGATATTAATATAATATATATAATACTAATAACAAGACAGTTTATTTTTAGAAACATAATGTTCCTCATCATAAAGGAGTGCTCATCTTCCCTTTGGTCCACAACTATTACATGTTTAGGAGGTTATTATTATTCATGAGATACCTCATTGCAAAAGGGTGCCATAGGGGCTATGAATTAGTACGTGATTCTGCATTCAGCAGAAGAGAAAGGAAGCTTATTAGCTCATGCTGGTGAAGGCCAGGGATTCTGTTGAAAGATTCAAGTTACTGCAACTGTGTGGAAAGAATTTATATTAAAATATCATATGGCAAGGAATACAGGCAATTATTTATTTACTCATGGCTTGCATTATTGGAAAAATGGATGGAGTAAAAATGAGTGATCATGAAAATAAACACCTGAAGTATTTTTTTTATAAATCATCAGTAAGTTTAAGAGAATGAAGGAAATACTGTAATTTTAGCAATGGCTAATCACTTAAGATTTTTTCCCTAAAAGGATATACTTCCAGATATTATATAGGTGAGTTTATGGGCAAATTTTGTTCTAGCTTCCTGTGTCTTACTATCTTTCTTTTTCAGATGATATGTACTATTGGCAGGTATTTTATGTAGTTACTGAGAAATACTGAGTGTATATCTACATACCAATTTTGTCAATCCAAATAATTTGTCTGTTATAATTTTATGCATCTTGAATACATGTGTTAGATATCTGTGTGTAGAAAGATATACAATGATTTAATACGTGTTGGCTTTGTTTCAGTTCTACATAGTTGTGTATGCTATAGTTTAATATAAGCAAGTATAATCCACAATGTCCTTGCAGTGTGTTCATTTTATAGAATTTACCTCAGGGTTAATTTTTATGGCAGCTTGTAACTCAGACTAATCTTTGAATAAGTTTTTTTATCTTAATAGTTCATTCTTCGTTCCCACAGGTACAAGTACAACTTTCAGGTAGCGGCAGCTTGCAAAACTGAAAGTGCTGCTTTCTTTCACAACTCTGATGGCTGACATGTAAATACAGTCTTGATTTTGCCTTGTGTAGTACAGATACCACTTTAGATAGGAGCCATCTCAACTGCATAAGTTTTGGCAGGAAAATGTAAACGTTTTTCCCATGGTGAAGGGAGCGGTGTCTTCCCAGCTGATGCGGGAGCCCCGGGGGTAGTGGGTGACCCGGTGCTGAAGCTCCGGGGAGCCCGTGCCGGGGGGGCGGCTCTGCTCTTGCTGGGGTCAAAGGAGTTTTTTGCTTTAGTGGTTTACTTCAATTTAAAAATAAATAATTAATTAATTAATTAAAAATCAAGTGACTCTTTTTCCGTGCTAAATATCTGTCAAGTAAAACAGAGGCACAGATAGATTGTCTGTAACTGTTCTTATTATACACATTGGTGATGTTGTTATGCCAATAATTAGAAATAGCATCAGATTTTTGCTGAGCTAATCATTGAAAGAATTGCTAAAGATGGTAAAATAATTTTAAATAAAAATGTAGTGAATTATTTCATTTAGAAATAAATGGAGTATACTGATAAATATGTTACTCTTAGTTATCCTGCTACTGAAAACTGTATTTATTTATTGTGTTATGATAACTAGGTTTCAATCAACAATATAACCTAATAATTTACCAATTTTAGCCACAGGCCTGCAAAAACTTGCATCTGCATTTAAATGAATGTGTCAATAATCCCAGCAAATCCAGTAAAGGAAAATAAAATTTTAGGTATGTTATTATCAGAAGGCTTAAGTGCAAAAGGATATATGTAAATTCATGCAGGTCGTTTGCTTCCATATGCTTCATAAATTAAACTCTAACCATATTGAAGAAAGTAACAGTGTGAGCTAGGAGCTGTTTCTCCAAAATGATAGCCAGTAATGGAATGGAAAAATATTGTGTTCTAAGGGTGCTCAATTAGATGGTATAAGAAGACTGAATTTTAAATGCCCGTTCTTTTGATACTGTTCCAATTAATGTCAAATAAACTAGCCCAGGGATTAGATGAGTGCAAAGGAATCTTAATCTATTTGCTTAGTTCTGACAAGGGGAACTATTGGACAGCTGTAGGATTTGATCCTTGGTCCTATTGCATTAAGCCTGTTTCTAGCAAACGAATAGCTATTTTGTACTAGAAGTACACTAGAACGTATTTCCTAGGAAAGTAGGACTCGATATTTACAAGGTAAAAACAAGTACAAGATTAATCTGAATTCCAAATATGTCAATCTTTTTTTTTACTGGGGTGAATCTTCTAGGTTCCTCTACCTGTCACAAAGAATGAAAATTGAAATTTATGTGAGTCTTTGAAAAAGCAATTTATCTATTATTCAGAAAGTATTTATAGTCCTTGAATTAGGGAATTAATACATCAAAAATGGGACTTTCCTAAAGCTATGATACTATCAATTCTTATTTTTCAGTTGATGGACATCATTGTCTCCTAAACTCTTATTAAATAATGTGAGATTAGAGCATTTCAGCTACAAAATCTACAAAAAAAATGAAGACTGGCATAAAAACATCGTAAGATTAGTATTTATTATATTCATAAACACTTGAAATTCAGTAGAACAAAGTCAATAGTATGATAAACAATTATTTCTTTAATTGCGTGGCAGATTTTAGTCCATTAAACTTTATTGCTGTGAATGATACGTTTATAGATTAGTATGTCAGCAAAGTACATGTCAATATAGCTCAAATGTCAACACATGCTCTCAAAAGAAGTATTTTCAGTTTATTCCCTCTCTCTTACTAAAGTATTGATGCATAAACTCAAGAATTCCGGAATTGACAACAACTCCGTGGCTCAAAATGAGAACAAAATGACTACAGAAAGCTTTGAGTAGGGGGCATCATCAGCATCGCAGAAATAGTCACTGAAATCCAATTCCAAGCACTGGTGGAAAGGAATTATCCATGTGGAAAGGAATGATCCATGTCTAATCAAAGCAGAAAGTAGGACCCCTGAAAATGAGGCCTGTGTGATGCTGCCCCCTCCAAGTATCAGACCGTACTTTTCGTCTGCCCTCTGCTTGAAATGGCAAAGTGTCTCCTCCTCCAGAGAAGCAAACCAGTCAATGGTGTTGCCTTCTAGTACCCTATGGGCATGAGTGTGGGGCCTTGTTTCCTCAGCATAGGAGGAAAAGGGACTCAGCATCGGAAACCAGCTGACGTACGAATGATGTTGGCAAGCCCTGATATACTGAATTAGGGATCGAAGTTTCTGTTTGAATACAAGGATTGTGTGACAGCACTCCAAGCTAATGATGCAGGTTGATTGCATATTCAGACAGTATTATCACACTGTACATTTGATTTCTAGTTTTAAGGGTTTTTTGATAAGTGTGCAAGTTAGTAACATCACTTCTTCTTAAAGAGAATACATTTCCTAAGATTCTCTGGCCATAGCCAGAATTCTGTGATAGAGCTATGGACCAAAATTAAGAAAGATAAACTTCACTAAACATTCTCAAATTGTAGAAAAATACTTTTATCAGAAGTTTCAGCATGAATTTTGTGATGTTCATCACTGCTTTTTTAAATTAATTTGCTATTTGAAGAATAATGACTCCTATGTGGCAATCCCAATTCATATTTTTTCATGTTACAGTGTTTGTGGAGAGGTAAAGAAAGAAATCTGTGTTACTTGAAACAAAAGTAGCTGCTAGGTTAGATATTTTGTAAAGTTGAGGTTATTGCATTCTGTGAACAACAATAAAAATACCGTTATTTAGTGATCATTGCAACTTTAAAAAGCAGCAGTATATGTAGCCTATGAAGTAAACACCTGTACTATATTAGGGACATGATTTATATTAAAGCCAAGAAATTAATATTCATCTCCCTCAAGAAATCGGTCTCTATTTTGAAAATGGGTAATATTTTAGGGCATTTTTTCTCAATTTGATATTATTTTAAAGTGAACGGAACTAGGTTGCCTTACACAAAACCTTTTCCTTGATACTTGCATATTTATGGAAGACGGTCTGTTTTTGAGGTTTTTTTTAAAATGACGAAAAAGTGCAGTTAAAATTCTTCCTAGATTGATTGAATATATATGTGTCTCTGTGTGTGCTCATATACATGTGAGGGAGTGTGTGCTGGGGGAGATCTACAATAAAATACAAAGGAATTTTGCATAGAAACATCAAAATACATATGTCCTTCTATTTTTGGCATGCAAACCCAAAAGCCAGGCAGTAAAGTTGCAGTGGTATGGGAGGGAACAAGGAGAAGCTATTTTAAGCTCAGTGTGCCTCAGGTGGTCCACTAAAATGTGTTCTTGAGTACTTCAGTGCATCACAGCACCTTGTTCTGTGTGAAGGTGGTAGCTGTTTTTTTATCTGAATTTAACAGCAGCAGATCCTAAGTGCTGAACATAGTTAAATGCCTATGTAGAGATTGATAATGACCTTCCTATTAAGTGTTGTCTATTTAAGGACTTGACTTTTCCAGCTTCTTGAAAAAATATTGTCTATTTTTATCTGCTTTTACCTATGGTCACACATTGGTAAATCTTGGTAACTGTCAGTAAAACATAATTTAGGTATACATTATTTTATACTTTCCTGGATCTGTCTTTGGACAGGACTGATTTAAGCTTTAGCAGGGCCCAGATCCGTAGAAGTCACAGGACGTCAGTTCTTCTCCCATAGACCCCTTCATTTTTCCCTGGCAAGATTTCCTATCTGTCTGAAACTTGCCATGACATGAAGCAGCCTGCACCTCTAACCCCTCTCTTTATTGGGGGGGTGGGGGCAGGAGCAGGCCATCACATCTGCTGGGAGGGCAACCTGCTGGGAGGGACAGCAGGACTGTTGCTCAACAAATACATTCAAAATTTGACTTCAAAATACAGAATTACTGAAAAAAAAAAACCCTAAAATTAGTATGTTGCCAGTGGGTCTACTAATCAGCAATACAAGATCAAGGAATTTCCCATGTACTAGGCTGATTTAACAACTACATCTGAATTGAGTCAGGCTGCAGCTTAAATTTCTGAGTCTCTGCAGAGTGATAGCTAACTTCGTATTGCCATTAGAGCTAGGGCATCGCTTGGTCGTAGCAGTGTTAGGACTGTGTATTAGTATGTCCTGTGTGTATTCGAGATTGTTCTCTAGAGCGTGTTTCTGAATACTTTATCCAGCCTCTATGTGCAGGAGCAAAAAAAGGATTTGTATAGAAACATTCAAATGCAATGTGATAGCAAGAAAATCAAACAGAACTGACAGAGCGATTCATCTTTCTGCCAATCAATGAAAGTTCTAGTGGGTTATTAGGGTTTTTTGCCTCAAAATTATTTTGCCTTCATACTGTGATTATTGCATTTACCTTTAAAGAAGTGAGAGACCGAAGACCTAAAAAATGCTACATATTATATTATCTCTTTCTGTGAAGTATGAAAATATAGAAGATGATATCTTCATATCTATTACGTCTTAAGGCTTTGGTGAACAGTGCCGATAAGATACGTGTGTTAACCTACGTATATTCTCTTGGCCCATATTCATTTTCTTTGGTTGTAAAATTGATGGTTTATTGCTTTCTGTATTCTGGGGACATAGACAGGAAGGCTCCACATGACTTTTAAATGTTGCGTGTCTCTCTTTGTCACTCTGAAAAATGTGGGAAAGTGTTCATTTTATTTTTTTCCCCCGAAGAAGTGAAGAACAAATTATAATACTGGAAATATATAGTCTGAGGAGCAGAGTGTATATTAAAAAATTAACCTTTTATTTGTGAACCAAATAAATGAAAATGTATCAAGACTTAAAATTAATTTACTAATTTAAAAAAAAAGAGGCTTTTGGAAATGCTGTTACACAGACAAATTAACATGTTTGTTTTTACTTTGTAACTATAGTACATTTACTCCTAAAATGCAAGGCAGACGGATGGGGACTTCAGGGAGAATCACTAAGAGCACAAGTGTGAGCGGAGAGATGTATAAGCTGGAGCACAATGACGGGAGTCAGTCGGACACTGCTGTCGGCACGGTTGGAACAGGTGGGAAGAAAAGGCGTTCCAGCCTTAGTGCCAAAGTGGTTGCCATAGTGTCTCGAAGGAGCAGAAGCACATCTCAACTTAGCCAAACAGGTGAGTGAGACACATGCTCTTCGGAAACAGGACTCTCACCAAACGTGGTTTACCATTATTTCATCTGTGGCATCTGTGTTACATGTATATGGATATCGACCACTCAGGAGAGAAGACTTTCCAGCCGTGAATAAATTTCTGAGACATTAATTTTCTTTCATCATTAGGTGTCTGCAAGAAGCAATATACAAATGCCTTTTAGAATATGTACCAAAATAACTTTCTGTCCTGATCAATGAAAAATGTTTTATTCTCGTAGAAGCCTTGTTTACAGGTAGGCAAGGAAATTCAAAGAGACATATGTGGGTATGAACAGTGGATAACGGTTTGGCTAAGAGCAGCTTTTTATGTATAGGAAATTTCTTCTAGCAGAAGAATTGAGTACGAATGGGGGAATTGAATTCTGAGCAAATGAACGGCAGTTACCTAACTCGGATAAAAAGTTGTACCTGTAGTGGCAAAAAATATGTTTTTAAAACCTACCTTTGATTTTTTAGTCAAGAGTAAATCCAATATTTTTTCTTTAAAAACAGCACTGGCAAATTGGAGTCGGTGATTTCAGATAAATTAGACGACAGCATGATGCTTCTTTAGGAACATAAGACTTCCAACTCGTTATTGCAACTTCAGAAATCTTAAAAGCTTCATATCTGCATAGCCTGAAGGAACAAAAGCTCATACAGAAAGATACAAAAGGAAAAAAGAAAAATGTTTTAAAGTCCCTGTCCTGCCTGCTCCTATTGAACCCCAGTGAAGACTTTTGCTTTTGTCTTCAGTGGGAGCAGGGCCTGACCCTAAGGGTTCTTTCTTACTAAAAGAAGGAAAAAAAAGAGGAAAATCTTCAGCCTAGCATAGAATGCATGCATATTGCAGCATTCCTCTCACATAGGGTAATCTAAACTACGGTAAGTAACAATATTGTTTATTTATATCATCAAATATCTCACCTTTTTCCCTTGGTTTTCTTTTATTGACAGATGAGCAGTAGAAGTGATTCTCTCAAAATGTAAAGCTTGGTCAGCTTTAACAAAAAGATTGTAATACTTTTCTACACTACTCATTTATGAATTTTAAGCCAGAAAGCATATAAGCATGCAGTTGGACTAAATGATAGATGTAGTAGGCATATTTGAAGCCCAGAATTGTAATTACTATTGTGTTGCTGAAAAATGCACTCTGCCTGAATATTAGACTAGAATATAGATATTTGTATACACTAAGATGTTACTTTAGATGTATCAGAATCCATGACATGCTCTTAAGTAATAAAAAGTGGTATTGTAGTATGGAAAGGATTTTAGATTGATGTTTTACTCCACTCACTATAAATAACAAAATATTTTAAGTATTTTACAGAATGTTTTTGTAGTTTGATCTGGTGTTCCTTTCTAGCTCCTAATTCTCTTTGAAATAGGAATTGCTGTGACAGAGCAAATCTTTGCACCATCACTCTGTAATCCAGCTCTGACCAGGAACCAGGGCTGTATGCCTAAGAGGAAGGCATAGGGGACTACCAAATATAGGATGATTTGCCTTGCATGAGCCCTAACTCACTCTTCTCAGTGAAGTTAGTAAATAACTTAAAATCTAAACTGTGACTTCCCAATACCTCTCAGCATTATCTATTTAAAGCTCAGATGTTCCTATTCTTCAAAGAAAGATACTATAGCTCTCCAAATGTTGCTTGGTGTAAATTTCAAAACAATAGGAATTTTGCAAGGAATGGAGCATGTTTTGTCAATCACTATTTTTTTAGTTAAATTATGTCAGAAATCAGTGAGTTGAATTAATGCATTTTTTAGAACAATATACACATGAGACTTGATAGGTTTTCCAAAGAAAATCCATTGTTGAAGACTAAATACTCATGCCCTAAAGCAGGGACCCACTTACCTTCCTTCCTGTAGCGTACAAGAGGGGAGGAGAAATCTAAAAAAGTCTAATCCATTTTAATGTGTTGTGCCTAAGTAACTTAATAATGTCTCCACTATTGCGAATTAAAAAAAAAATCTGTTTTGACAATATAATATAAACTAGGTCTTTAAAATTGATTATGTGAAAATTGGTTCTACTAGCCAAATTCTGAAGTTTTAAAGCTGGTGTGGAGGTATGTGGGCCTCCAAAAAGTGGTGCCAGGTATGAACTTCTGCTACAGATCTTCAGTAACTGAAGGTGTGCTGTTGACACAGAGCATGTATTTTAAAGGAAGTATAAAAAAATACAGAAATGTATGTGTAACCTCCATAGTTTTTCCGGAATTGGTCAGTTTAAATTTTTCTTTCCTATGACTTACATGATTGCAAGTCAGGTGTGCATGACATATATAGTTATTTGTTTCTGAAAACTCAAAATAGAAGATCAGAAATAAAACAAAAGGTCAGATATTTCTTGAAAATCAGAGGTTCCATATTTTTGTGGAACATGTAGATCTGAAATTCTGGTTTACTACTGTCTTCAAAACCAGCAAAATTAACTTCCATCTTGCTTTTTTTCATTTGAAGAAATGGTCAATAAGGGCTGAATTTGACTTTTTGTAGATAATTCTTGCTTTTAGTATACTGCACAGGTTTAATCTTATATAAAAATAGAAATGGTGTGTATGAAACTGCTACTAGGTAGCTATTATTTCTAAGAGTTGATTTTCTTCTCAATTGAAAAAGGAGTGTGTGTGTGAGCCTGTGCATGTATGTGTCTATATATACACACATGGACCTCTTTGCATATATGGGTCAGATCCACTTACATGTTAGATTTAGAAGGACCAGTAATCACATTATTTTGTGTACCTTGTTCAGTGCTGTTGGAAAATATTTATTCTAAATATGTGCCTTATAAGACTGTCAGTGAAAGAATTGGTTTTTGTTTTTATGTCAATCTGCAAGGAAAAGTATGTATTTCTACTGCACCTTCCTTTCTATTATGTTTAAGGTTTCATAATATTTTTAGTAACTGTTCATTGAAATAATGAAATCCTTACTTACTATGGTTTGTTCATTGTGCCCATAAATTTGATAGGTTTTATAGTTCATCAAAAAAAGCTTGTAATCTTCTGGTAGTATTCCTAATGAAAATCCAGCTCTGCTTATGCTATTACAGTTAAAAAGAAGAAAAGAAAAGAAAAAGGGAAAAAAAAGAAGCAAAACCCCCAGAAGGACCACAGAAGAATGAAAATAGCTCCAGGCATATTCTGTACAATTTTAGTTACAATCCAACTTTTCTAGCTTTCTTTGCCAGCCTGATTTTTGTAAATAAATATATACATATATGCAAAATAAATATATAACTGCAGATTTTCTAAATAATTGCAGCAACTAAACTTTAAATCATAGGAAAATGATAGGAAAATAGATTATGATAGGAAATCATCATCTGTTGTCTTGATTTTGTGGTACAACACTCTATTCCTCTGCAGATATTCTTATATTATAGTTTCCCGACCAATGAGTGACTGAGGGCAGTATTGATCATACTGCATTTTAATTTGGGGTTCTGGGTTTGTTTTAAAAGAGATAAAAACTGCTGCCGTAGGAGGAAAGAGTTTTATTACAGAATTTATACCATAAATAGAGACGTAATAATGCATTTCAAAGTGGATGGAGGTAATGGTAGGGGTATCACCAGTGAGATGAGTTCTGGAGAAAAGGAAAAGCTCAATCTCAGATAAACAGAAGTATTCCCATCCCTAGATCCCTCTCAGTTCTCCTGGAACATGCAGAGGGTGCCTTAAGAAGGTGAAAGGATTCCTCCCTTTTGCTTTCTAAAAGGTCAGAAAGGTCATCTGCTAGTAGGAGCACACTTTTCTTGTTCTTTTTAAGTGCTAACAGTGCTTTGCAACCATTCTGATACTATATCTTCACCATCTTGCTATCAGAGATTTGGTAGTGTCGCGTCTCTATGACAAATTCAGCCTGGTGCAATTGCCTGCTGGGTCAGCAAGACAGATTTTTCTCTTTAAGGCAAATGGACAGGATGGCTGGCTGTGTTTTTGTTTGTTTTGTTGAAGGACTTAGAGGATTTTCATTCTTCAGCCACTTCTAGTGGAGGCCAACTTTTCTGTCAAAAGCATTGAGAGTAAGAGTTTAAAAGGAATTACAAAGTAATTTGGGAGTGTTTACTTAATTAAGATATCCAAAACATGATAACCAGTACAGTACAGATAGGAAGGCTGAAAATATGAGCTTTGAGATAAATATGAACAAAACTACCAGAGATGCGACTGGTGAGCCTTTTGAGACATGGGCTCTATTTTTTCCAAATATGAGTTCTTTGAGACTATTTTTATTTTCCAAGGTGCTCAACACCATTAACATCAGTATTCTGACTAATTTTCCATTGACATTGCTTGAGAAACATTAGTGATCTCATATAAGATAAAGGTGAGACTTTGCCTGGGATATTGTATATTGTTCCAGTTACCGGCTCAAAACAGATGAGAGCGGAAGAGATGCAGAGAAGGAGAGCTAAGGAGCTTGGAAGAATGGGGAGCTTGTCCAGTCTCACATTACACTGATATCGGGTCATTTTTCTAAATGGAAATACCTTGCCATGTTTACGGTATGAACCACAATGAGATATTTCTATGTGAGAACCAAAGTTATTTACTGTCCATCTCCTGTTTGTAAAGTTTAACGTCAACAACCTGAAATTAAGCCATAGGCATTAACTTTTCAGAGAGACATTACGTACCGTGAAGTGGAGCTGAAATCAAGTATTGTCACAAGGTGAAAACAGAGTGAAAAAACACTCCTCTGTTCACTTATGTGCATCTGTGAACTGGACACTTGGAAGGAATCTTTAAGTGTCTGACTGCTTCACTCAGGAAGTAACTGGCAACCTGAGTAAAACCATGTGAGAGCCTGATAACATATTTCCCTCTGTAAAAATTGCACGTGTCCTTACATGGAATTCCGTGCTACAGTATTTTTTCTGTAATTTGCTGTAATTTTCCCATTAAAGAAGTGGCTTTCTGTATGTTCTTTTGAATTAAGTTCCGAATTCCCGATTTCAGAAAAGATACTGTCATCTAAGTGAGGAAATTGTCATGATACAATGAAGTCCTGATAATCTTGTACTCCACATTATAGCTGTGCTCGTTTTGTGTGCTCACTTTAGCTTTAAGAACACTTCTTCTTCATCTGGTTGCCCCACATTTCACCTTCTAAGACTGATCTTAAGAAGGCTTTCTCTCATGGTTTTGTTGGATGACTGAAGTTTAGGTAAACATTTAGAAAGGACAACGCCATCCATTACAGGAAATGTCCTCTAGTGGTGGAGAATATGATGGTTCACTGGAGGTACTTAATGACTGTTAGCAAGCACCACTATGCTGTGGTAAAAATAACACTGCCTGGGAAACATGGAAATTAAGCAGAGTAAAGAAATCTTCCAGGCTCGGAGCTATGTCATTTCAGAGTAGACACTGCTAGAAAAGAAAAAAAATCTCAGTTTTTTATTTTCGCAGTCTTTGTTTGGTAATGCAAGCAGGGATAATTTTCTGTCCATCCTTGTAGTAATTTTATGATGCAACAAGAGATTTCATACGGGTCTAGATAGTACGGACAGATGAAGCAGATAATAAATCAGAAATAAAATATGCTGGAGGGTGGAGGCCTTTGGAATAAGGAGGGGTTGTTTGTTGTCTTTCTTGAGAAAGCCATTGCTTCATTCCATAATTTTGTTACTTTTTTCAAGGGTTGTGACAATCTTTTCTTGCAGTGGTCAGGCTTTTTGGTGGTTTTTTTTTTACATTTTATTTTGATTGATTGAGTCTCAATTATAAACAGTGACAAGGATGCATTTCTGAGCATATTTCTTTTACCTCACAACCTCTGAGTTTATTTTTTTATTACTGTAGTGAAAGAAATTGTGCTTATTTTAAAAAATACACTTATTTGATAAGAAAGCTGAGTGCTAGACAAAAGTTCAAAAGACTTATTTTATCTAGACTTCAATATATCATCTATTATTATTAGACTGGATGGGAAGCATGGAGATCAGTAAGGAATACTGGATGTCTGGAGGAAACTGGTTAGGAGGGAGGCATCGGCTGATTTTATTAAAACAAGAGCCAGAGAGTGCTTACTGGTTGAGTTTCAAAGACAAAAACCACAGGCAGATCTCATTAATATTTTAATGAGAGGCAGTGTGTATGCTGCTAGAATATGTTGATGATACTGATTTGGAAAGTATGTCACTTCCAGGTGATATAGAGGAAGGACTGATGAACTTGAGGACTAGAATAATAGAACTCAGATAAAATGTGATAATGCAGATTGCAAGATCATTCCTTTCAGAATGACTAATGAAAATTTCCAGATGCAATCTGGGAACTCTGTCATCTAGAAAAAACAGGAGGAGGAGGAAGACATGGGTATAATAAAAATCACAGGCTGAATGTAAGCAATGTGTAAGATCTGGCCAGGGAAAAGGCAAATTCTATCCCGGGTGCATCAGACAAGGTGTTTCCTTGGGGAGCTAAGAAAATGTTAACGTCATTGAATGAGGCACAGCTGACAGCTCATCTGGAATACTGGTCACTCAGCATTCAAGAAAATGCATGCTGGATGTTTGTGGGAATCAAGACCTTGAAGGATGTTTTATTGCCTGATTAGTTCAGCCTATAAAAATGAAGATTGAACAGGGATATGATTGTTCTGTAAGAATGCAATGAGAGTAAACATTAAAAAGGCAGAAGAGTTTCTGAAGCTAAAGGGCAACACCATCAGAAACTGTGGTATAAGAACAAATGAGTATAAATTAGTTATGAATAAATTTTGTATTTGTCTCGAAATTACAATAAAGTTTCTAACAGTCGGAACAGAAAGAGGTATCTTAAGCCTCTCAAAGCATATAGCACGCTAGGGTTGAAAGCCCTTTTTTTGTTTATCTAGCATAATATCTCATTGCTGTTTTCACAGGATTTCTTTTCTGTTGTTCTTTTGTATTGCCATCTCCTGTTCGTCCAGATGAAATGCTACAAGATCTCAAATTTTCTAATGGTAGATTCAGAAAATTATCTTGGAAGTTAGAATTACCATGAGTCTTACAGCTATATGGTTACCCCACAGGTTTAGTTCAGTCTTCTGTAATTCACCTGTTGTTCACTGTTGTAGAGGAGCATTTCCAAGTGTTTGCTTGCATTGCGCGTTTATCTCTGCAAGAATGCTTAGCATTTACACATGAGCTTCCTTACCTACAGATACCTCCGTTTTGTTATCTTAAGTCTGCACACTTTGCAAATCTTTTGCTTAACGTTAGACTGTGTGTACTTGAAAAGTAACTTTCTGCAGCCTAGCAGAAGTGTGGTGGCCCGTCCTGCAGCTCACTCATTAGCCTTGTTTGCCTGTTCAGTATTATCTCCATGAGAGTCTTTCCTATCTGGGTTGTTATTTTTCCCAGAGCAGGCCATTAGAGCTTGCTTTACATAGTTGTGGTGATCTATGAGGACAATGGCTCTGTTGCACAAAAAGAAGAATGGAGGGAGATTGACATTAAGATGGATTTGTCTTTTCAGCCAATCTAAAAGAAGCCTGTAGTGCAGCAGCAGGGATGGTAATGGTGCCTTAGGGATGGTGACAGGATCTGGGCTCTAAACCTGACACCCTGGCAGCAAAGAGCACCCCCCTGAACCCAGCAAAAGCTTCATACCGATCCCGCACGCACCCAAATGTTTCTGCAGCAGGAGGGGGGAAATGAACAAACGGATGAAGAATAATATTAAAAACAAAGAAAAAAAACCTGATTATTTCTGTAAGAGGAACTCTTTGTTCTAGTAATGATACTTAATTCTTTGAAACTATTGAGTGAATGTAAGCATGTTCTCTTTTATTTACTGTTGCCGTCTAGCTGAGGAATTCACTACCCTTAATAGAAACATAATTCAGTTCCAGTTACTCATCTTCCAAAAGATTTCCTAATAAGGGCTAGTATTTTCAAACAAAGTCCTGCTGCTCTGTTGAGTTAGTGTTACATGTGGCTCTTTTCCTTTTTCCTGAAATATAAATTTTGACTTTGTCTCCTGTTATGTAGTTGGTTGACTTGTACTCAAAAGTATTAATTTGCTTTTCTGTCTGTTTGCAATTTCTTCCTAGATTTTTTAACAGAGATATTACTGCAGTAATAACTGTACTTTGGGCTATTTCCAAGATATAAGTAGTGTGGGGTTTAGGAGAATTTATTCCTTTCCAAAAGTATCATCTTGATTTTAGCTAAGCTATGATATACATGTCTTGTAGAACTATAATTTCAAAATATGTCAAATGTATTTAATAAGTGTAGCTTCACTGTTACGTTTCTATTGTATTTTTTTATGAAATGTTTTATAGAAAGACCTACTGATAATTCTGACTGTATTTAACTGAGCTTTGTTTAAAGAGGATTTTTATTTGCTTTTTCATCCGATTCACACTGCGTTCACAAGTTTTACTTTGTGCAAGTATAAACACTGAGTTGAAATACTATCATCAAAATTATAACAGAAAAAGGAAATACAGCAATGCCAAAGTACTATCAAAAGGGGGGGGAAGTCTACTATCTTCACATTAAACATTTCTACATAAATGCCTATCTGTAAGAGAATGTCAGCCTTAAACTTGAATTTTATTACTCTTCATATACTTCTTGCCTGATCAGGTCCACAGTTTGTGGCTTTCTGGAACTTGTGGGATTTTGTAGAAAGGTTTAGAGTACCTGCAGTCATCCAGAGGAAAAATACTCTCATTCTGTGGCACAGGAATGAATTCCTGTCTCACAGAAGAATAAAGCCCCCTTTGTTTAGAGTCAGGTGATGTAGCTTAATTTTGATAGACCTAAAATTTTTTTTTTTTTCCTTTCCAAAGCAGTCTTTTTGTTAACTAACAAACTTTTTTGTTTGAATGGGATAGCCTGTTCAGCATGAAACAACTCATTCAATTTTTAAGTATTGATTTGGGAGCTCAGGCTGTCTAGTGTAAAACTGGGAAGAGTAGAAATAGCTGGATCTGCAGTATTTCTTTCACAGGGTTGTTCCAAGTGTCTAGATGCAGTTTGGGGCAGAACTGACTGGTCATATAAATCGTCTACTCAAATGGCAGCTCAAGACTGTTAATGTCACCATTTTTTGTTGAATTTTGCAGATTCTCACACTGTGGCCTTTTCCCTGATACTTTTAGTAAATGTAAGACAGAGTTCCAGAGAGCAGATCAAAATATTTCATAGAAAGAGAAATTTTGAAATCTGGCCAGTACATTATAGTATTTCTTACAAACCATTTATGGTATTATTTTTCTCATGTAACTGAATAGTTTGCAATAATTTAAAAAATGTTTTAAAACTATTCTTAATTCTTCCCCACAAACACACAACTGAAATTTTCTTTGCACTCCTTTTATAGATCACCTTTAGTATTTTGCTTGCTTGCTTGTAGCTTCAGTGTAGCTACAGTCAAGGACAAAGTGGGTTTTTGCACCTAAATATGGGCAGAGATTCTTCTTTGATTCCAGCACAGTATTTCAAATATGAGTATATCATATCTCTAAATCCATTAGGGGCAAGAAATTATTTTATTCTGGATCTTTTAGAAAATAAAACTGACTTTTCTGAAGTCTTTTTTATAAAACATTTATAAAAATGTGTGGTAATCATACTTTTGATGATAAGATATTGGTGGGCTGAGTTTAAAAAGAGTGCGTTTAGCTGAATGTGAAGAAGCATTAGATTCAGAGACACTATTTTAAACTTATTTAGCACTTTTACATGTGAATGTGAAGATGAGCTTTGAGAGATTTTTCAGGAATTTTTTTGGCTAGGAATGGAACTGTTAGCAACAGAATCCAAATGAAAAGCAGTAAACCTAACCTGAGACAAAAAGGAGGATCAACAGGTGTTTTTCAGGGATTTTCAAGGATAATAATGATAATAATAATAAAGCTTGCTGCTTTTATTGCAGCTGATGATGTTAATGTATTTATAAAAAATCTGTGTACATATCTATAATGTAACTAATAGAGTCTGCAATACAGATAATGGCCCTTAAATACTCTGAACTGTGTGTCGTAAGTAACGAAATATGCAGAACTCAGTAAAATTATGAAAAAAATGTTCATAGGATTTTTTAAAAAATAATTTTCAAGTTTTTTGGCAAGTCATTAAGTTGGATGAAAAATTATTTAAAATCTAACAGCTTATGATGTCCATCTTGAAAGGACACAATTCGGCTTGAGTATTTCCTTAAATATGAATAAATATCAATGACATTTTTAAACAAAATGCTGACAGCATCAGGTAGAGCAGGTATCAGTTCACAAAACATTTCAGTGTTACTGAATCTCCTTTTTTTTTTTTTTCCTTTCTTTTTTTTTGCTGAAAAAAATGCTTTGCAGAGCCGTGTTGGTACATTGTTTCCCCATGTAGGAGCTCTGCATATGAATAGGAAAGAGTCTGGGCAACAGCCACCCTGCACAGCATGTCTTCTCTCTGAGCACACCTAAGGTACAGTCCTAAAAGCAACTCCCTCCTCCAATACTTTTTACAGATCATGGAGGGAGGTTGGGTTCAGCTGGCTGAGACCCAGCTAACAGCAGCATTGCCGGACAGGAGAGGGCAAATGATAATAAACGAGGACAGTCACTGGCCTTGTTCCCACATGCATTAGTCTGGCAGCATATCTGCTAGCCAGGGCTATTGGCCAGTCCAATGTTGACTTTGTTTCCAAGAAGAGAAGGAGCAGCAGTCTAATGTAAACTGTGTGACAAAGGAATTTGGTCTCTGATTGTATAACATTTATTGCCCAGAATCCTCTCCATACTTTAGATGGCATATAAATTAAATTAACATAAGTAATAACCACTTTGGCAAGTCTTAAAATAGAGCAAAGATAGAAGAGATGAAAACGAGCACGTCGTATTACTTGCTAGTCCAAACTTGCTTTCTGCCAACCAATCTGATACACAAAGAGATGGGAAAAAAGGGATTGAGGCACCCAATGGATGTCTGCCTTTTCAGAACAAAGCTTGGCTCTTCAGTGGCACCCAGTTGCACTTCATGTGTAAACACTGCTCATGAGCAGTGGGGTTTATCCCATGGAAATGACTGCTCTCTGTGCATGTGAATGACTTGCATCAAAACATACCAGGTGTGATTTCTTTTTAAGGAAATCAATCAGAGACTAGTGAGAACGTAGCAGAGGTTTATATCTGAATATGCTTTTTTATTTTTACACTATCTTTTTATTTTCCTTTGTACATGTACTGGTATTTCAAGTGTTTAAATTAAACTTTCAGTGACTTTTAGCCACTCCATTTGACTAGCCAGTTTGTTGCATCTGTTAAATTTTCTTCAAATTGCCAAGAAAAGACAAAGAAAAAAAAACAGCCCAGGAAGTTAGAGATGTTGGGATCTCTAAGTCATTGGCATGTTGTCAAGGTGCAAATATTTTTATCAACTGTGGCATATGTTTACAGTTTCATGAGCATTTGGAATATTGTGCCAGCTTTTCTTAAGTTTGATAAGCATGCAATTTTTAGAATGTGATGGCCATACAACTTCCACAAGAGGACCACTAGTGTAAAATGTTAAGTTTGTTTAAATCTGTATTGATTTCTATTGCATTGTTAGGTGCTATGTATATCAGTTATTTGGTATAACTTACTCTAAGACATGAAAATACTATGCAATATTGAAGTTGAATTACCGTTTCCTGTTGTACAGACCTCGATATAGTTACTCACTTACACCTCAGTAAACAGTACATGTTGCCTCTATATATCCTCGGGTCTCTGTTGGAAGGTTCATCCCTGAACTTGCTTGAATTTACTAAAATTTGACAATCTGTTTAGATTTTCAGACTGAAGTCTACAAATATTTAACTGCAGTGTGATAGACTTAAGACATGCAAAGAACTGAAAGGGTAAACTACAGTATTTTTTCCGATGAGCTGTTGTGTGTTTATCCTCATAAGTTACCTGAGCATTGCTTTGAAATTGCTTAGTATTTATAGAAGTCCTTGATGCTCACAGACAGACACTCATAGTTTACTTCATTTACCCATATAGTCATTTCTCATATTGCAAAAATTCAGTTTCTGGTGCCTGATAGCTTCAAAAGCATTGCTTTACAAGAAATCTTAGAAATGAGATGTTTTTCTTTTGGGAAGCTCTAGATGTCTGGCAATCCCAGCAGAAATTGTGTGGTGGAAGTTTGACCAGTCAGAATTGCCCACCCATTCCTGCTAGATTCTGAAAAATGCAAGATTTGATATTCCTGAAGAAAGAAACCAAGGCAGAAGAGTCTGCATGAGAAGACAATGTGAGATACTGCCTTTTCGCACTGTCAGTACAGAGGAGAAACCTGCTTTACTCTCCTTTGAGCACTCCTGCTGCCTCCTCTCCAGTTTCCTCATGGCTTACAGCTCCTGAGTGCGGTCAGACAATAAGCATCCAAGGGGGCTAATGCTAAGCCTAGAGGAAGCAGTTGTCTTTCTGCTTTAATTTTCTTCTGTGATTTGTGAAGCACAGAAGTTTCGTGGTTAGATAAGATAGCTTCTATTTTTGAAGCTTGGGTTAACTGGGTAACTTCGATTTTTAAATGGTGCTTGTAAAATATCAGTGTGAAACAGTATTGAAAGTAGGGTTTTTAAATGGTGGCTTTTGTGTCTTTAGGATAAAAATCGGTGTCTTGGGAATCCATTTATTTGTAATGATTTCTCTGGTCTCAGAACAGAACTTGTCAGATTGACAAGTTATCTTAACGCAGGTACATGCAAATGGATTTCCTGTTTATAAAGCAGGTTAAAATATCCAAAAAGCTCTTCCAGGGAGGAATCTCATGGCTGCTGTTTTGATTAGTTTTGCTTTCACATGGCTGTTGATGGCTTTATTTATAGCTCTGCCGTTCAATTAGATTTGATGGTGCGAAGTGTTCTCTCTCAGCACGTGGCCAGACTGAAACACTGAATTAGGTATAGATGTGACCTAGGATTTATGTATAAAAGTAAATCAGTTTTACCCATCACTCTCCCTTTGAAAATTATCCTACTAACCATCTTTTCTCCTGCCTGAGCAGCTCTTTTCTAGAGTTCATGGTCAGGGCAGGGTGGGGGGAAAGGAATAATTTACCAGGAAAACATTTTGAGGGAGTCAATTGTCTTTACCTTAGAGGCATACCATGTTAAGAACCAGGTTCTTCTGCCTAGGTAGGGGTACTCCACAGCACTGTGAAGTGGTCACTTAAGAAAGGTCACACACAGGATCCGATTAATCTAGTTACCAAATTCTTTCTCTGGAGTCTCAGTAATGGCCCTTTTGAGGCACAACCGCTCCAAGAGCTGGGTGTGACAGAACTGAGTTGCATTTCTATTGCACTTATTTCTCCTCTGATGTGAAAAAATTCACAGCTCTGGCAACAGGCTCATATCACAGCAAGAAGAGAGCTATCATCTCTAGCATGTGTTGGAACAGGCAACTTTGATATATTTATGCAGGGATTATAGAGCCAGGTCAGGACTTAGCTCTTAACAGATGAACCATTGTCATTGCCTGGGGAATCCAGGAGAAAAAGTGACTGAGAAGGTGACATAGAAACTGTGGTGGGTTTGAGTAGCAGTTCACAGTTTTACTTTAACAGCACTTACATAGTTGCAAATACAGTTTTATTTATTTTTGTTCAGGCAGCATTTTTATGCTCCATGCCTGGGTACAGGCCTTTACCCTATACTCTGCTTCAAGGGGATAGACACATTTATGACCAACTTGGGAACAATGGCAAGCAATTTGATGGGATCCCAAAGTTCCCCTTTTAGCCAAGGTTCAGGCTCTCCCAGTCTGCCTCACAGTAGTTTCTGGTCTAAAGTTTGCCCATGGCCAAAATCCCAGGTCCATTAAGTTGTCTTGCACTTATTTTGGAGCATGTGTTTTTAAACATCTGACCATGTTCCCCAAATATTCAGAAGAGTGACTTTTCCCAGTAACTACCTCCAGATTGTAACAGGCTACTGCAGTACCACTTAAAGTTTACTGACTTGGGCAGGGGGATACTCTGAAGAGGGCAAAAAGCCTCTCTCCAGTCCTAGTCATTGTGGCCCAGAAACATATCTTCCTCTACAAATGCTGGTGACTGAATATTTGACGTCATGGATTGTTTTATTTACGTGGCGCCGTTCTGTTGCATGTGGCAGCTGCTTTCATTGCTTTACTTGCTCTGGATCAAAAAAAATAAATCTGAGGCTCCATCTAGAAAGACTTGAGCACAAATCTTCCAGCCACTAATTCCCACTTTCCTGCTTATCTCTTCAAGGAATCCCATGTGTCCATGTCTCTCACATCATGCTTTTTTAATACACCTATATGGTATGAGCTGTACTTCAGGACCTGGAGAGGGATTGTGGGATAGAGCGCAGGAACCCTGCCATTGACAACTACAGAGGCACCGTTCTTCAAAGAAGCAGACCAGGAGCCATAATCACAAAGAGTGGGCTTAGTCTGAGCAAGTGTAGGTGTCCACAAAGTAGCTGTCAGTTCATCACTTCAGGCTTTCTTTCTAGCCAGCAGAGAGAAATGTACACTTCTGTGCATGGCTTATCCATCCTCAAGTAAATATCTGAGATAGTAAAAATGAACTGCACCCTAAAATGTCTGTTTCTCTCTATATGCTCTAAAAGGGGTCTGGCGTGACTAGCTCCAGTACAGCATCTACAGACACGGAAAGTTCAGTGAGCTGAGTGCTACTTAGCCTATGCACAGCCCCCTTTCTTTCTGCTCCCAGCCCTTTCCTTGGTTCCCCCTCAAAGGCCGGCAGCAGCAAGGGCTTCAGCTGCCCCAATCCTTCATCTCCTGTAGCTGAATCCTGCAAGGTTTTCTGTTGCCCCTCTTGCATAGAGGAGAGGCACACAGTAGAGTTGCCTGGATAAAGAGGTCATACTTAAGAAATGACCCAACTGCTGAGCTACACAAAATAGACACTTTCTTGTTCTTGCAGCTTGGCTTGCAATAAGCAAACTGTGTCACAGCACCGGGTTTGATCCTCATCTCGCTGCATGATAGCAAAGTTCAAATTACAAATTCAAGAGTGCCTTTAGCACACTTTCAATGAAATTACCACTTTTTAAATAGGGCGTGTTCTTTCATTGGTATGACTGTCTTAAGTTTTCTGATGCTGTTTTTGTAGGAGATCAGATAATGATCTTACTGAGATGGAGTAATTCGCTACCCCCTAAGTGGTTTCTCTCATTTGCTTTGCTGATTGCTCAGCATCCGTAAGAGCAGCAGGATTTGGTTGCAGATGTAAAGTCAGAGTTTTCTAAGTCTCTGTGTGAATGCTAATCAAGAGTTACATATATGTGTGTGTCTATTTTATATTTTTGTATTAATTGTTTGCATGAAGGGAGCCATTAATATGTTTATATAAAGGATAGTGAAGTTGTCAGCCTCAGAAGAAAAGTACTGCCATGAAAAGCCTTTAAGAAGTCCATTGGTTAATTGTTTTAAATGTGATCAAATCGGAAGAAATAAGGGAAGGCAGTTTTATTTCTGATGATTTCTTTAAATATCTTGCCTTTTCTGATAAGCAAATGTCATCATCAAAACTGTGTAATTGGTATAAATCTTTCCAGTCAAACGAAAAATTGAATAACCGTGTAGATGGAAACGACACAATGAATTGTAATTTTATTGTAACTCTAATTAGTTGCGCTCTCAGCACAACTGTCATGATCCAAGCCTTTCATACATTGTCATCAATCAAGCAGCATATGTAATAACAGCATTGTCCTGTGATACCTTGTTTATGATGAAAATGTAAGTACTTTCACTGATAATATTCTTTTTTTTAGTGTACCATTAACAAAAATATTACTTTTTTCTATTACGCGATACTACCAGTTTCGACAAGCTGGGAATATGATAATGCTTTTAGTCTTCAAAGGGCAATCGGAGAGCACAGCAAGCCGCAATGTGCTGTTATTCGTCTAGTGCTGCCATGTGTTTGGTGCTGGTATAATGAGCAGTAAATATGCTATCTTAGTTTTACTTGGGGTGGGGGGGATAACTTTTACATGTTAATGCTTTTATTCATACTATGCTTTTTTACTATTATATTAATATTACTTTTCACACATAATTGCAAACAGTCTGTTGCTGAAAGAGCAAAAATATTTGGACAACATGAACTTGAGTTAAAAGTGAGGAAGAAAAACAGTGAGGCAAATCAAATGTCCAGTTTGATCAATGATTGGTCCCAAAATGAGGGCTGAATGATGTCAGTTTAAGGTGACAGATATGTCATCTCCTGACTTTCTTCTCATCTTTTACTCTTTATCTGTGTTCATGTGGTACTCATCACTACAATATTGGCAGTACTTATGACAGAAGCCGCATGCCATAGAGAAGTAGGATCATCAGTGTTTTGTAAAAGAACTGTGAATGAAATGAAGTTGCAAAATTGAGAAGTGAACCTTGATGCTTTGCATTGCAGCATTCCTTTTTCACTTAAAGGCATTCCTTCTTCCCACAGGCGTGCTAGTCAACATGTTACATACACAGGTAGTTTCTCTTTATGCATAAAAAGTTCTCTTTGTTGGTGGGATATGCTTATTTTTAAGAAATCAATTGCTCTTGAGAGCTTGGTGCTGAAAAATCCCATTGATTTCAAGGCTTAAGAATTTGGTAATCCGATAAGACTGTTCTGTAGAATAAATGGATGACCTTTTGCAGGTTGTTTTTTTCTGTTTGTTGTCCAAAGTTTTCTATCCTGTTCAGAGTTGCAATAGCAGTATAGCAATCATTTTGCAATCTCAACTGGAGCAAGAACTGCTATGGCGACTATGTAAACATTTACTGTTGAACTTCTCTTTGTAGTGCAATTTATTTTATACGCGCTTAATTTATGTTCTGACTTTTATAGTTCATGTCAGACCTCTTTAATAGTAGTAATAGTTCTTTGTTCTTTGCGTTGTTGGCAGTTATAGACCTTAAAGCATTTTACAAAGGAACGGTAAGTGCCGTTGTCCCATTTTACTGAAGAGCAAACTCCGGGACTGGAAGTGACCTACTGAAAATCTCACAGTCTGCAGAAGAGCCAAGACTTCCTAAAAACTTATGACTGTAATTACCAGATTAAAAAATATTTGTGACTGTTTAAAGTACCTAGGAGCACATTATAAGACATATAATAATCTCATTGAAATGGTGCTGGAAAAGAAACAACCCAGAGTGCCCACAGAATGTGCATGTATGTGGGTGAGCACGTGTGTGTAATCTTTAGTTAGGGGTATCATTTTAAGCAAAGATTCCATGGGACCTTAAATGTCTATACGTTAAAGTGTGTCTAAATATCACTTACATATTAAACATGTTTAATAATGTTTACAATACAAACTAGGACAGTGTTAGTTTGCTTGAAATGGGAATTTATTGCTGAAAGCAATATAGTGTTTGACCCCTGCAACATGTTATAGTAGGACTCACCTCTGTGCTGCTGGGATATAACGTGGGTCGTGCATACATTCATCCTTGGCTTCATTTAGCATCTTCATTTCCTGTGTCCTCCTAGTAAGAATGTTTCTATTTGGCGGATTTCAATTAAATACTCTACCAGGAAGAACTTGCTTTAAAGGTTAATACAATAGATTATTCTCTGCAGTGTAAAATTACCTAATGAGCAAATAGTGGTACCTGATTACTTGACATATTTTAGGAATAATATTATAAAAGGTATGTTGACCACAAGCTGAGTCAGGACTTTGCTGTAAGAAGATCCCTAAAATCTTTTAATCTGATGAACTCAGTTGAACTGTGAAGAAATGCATAAAATATGTGAACAGCTCATTAACTAAACTAAATTAATTACAAATAGATTCATCCATCACTGGGTAGCCTTGAAAATGTGTATGTTTATACTCACATCCTGTTGACCATTCTTTCAGCTCATGTTTTATACTTCAGAACATAGCATGGTGACATTTGTTATCTTACTTGATGGCACAGTGCTGAACTCTCTGTAACAAGACCTTTTTATTCAGATTGCTAGTTTTTCTATCAAAATAATAGTTTATCACTGTCATAAGTTATCTTTACAAAATACCTGAAAATGCTGTGGTTACCTGCCTTGCTGAATAGGAAGATGGCGTGATAAGAGATCACTTAAGTGTACACCAGATGTTCTCCTTTCCCTTTGTAATTCTGAAGAAAAGCAGACCAGAATTTCACCCTGATTCTGGGTTGGTGCTTTATTTATTATTGTGTTGTTGGGATGAATAGAACAGAACATATAAACTCATGGATTGTGAGTTATACTAAAAACATAGTACTACTTTATATAAATCATATTCTAGTAGCTAGGTAATTGTAATTATTTCAAATTTTCAGGCACCATTGTGCTAGAACAGGATTTTATGGGAAAGTTGACTTTGGTTTCTAAAGTGCATTATTTTCCTCACTGTTGAAATACCATATTGTCACATTACAAACATATTGGAAGTTTTATTTAAATATGATGCATTAAGTATCCAGATGAGGGTGAGGTCCAGTCCTATGTATGTTTCACAGGGAATAGTGCCATGGAGATCTACACATGATGAACTTGGACCTTGGTGAAAATTCTGCATGCTTTTCTGAATAAGTATGTAAGACATAAAAAACCCACTTCTTCCAGATATAGAGGAAAAGAAAATATTCAGTAGGACCATGCACTTTGGATTTGTTTTAAATTACCCATGCTTTTATATTTACTTTGATATAGTCAGTGAGCCTGTGTAGCCCAAAGTTCCTCTGAAGATGACAGAAAAATGTATAGAAAAGTTAAGGCCTTTGAAAAAGTTTTGGTCTTCATTGTGCATCTTCCTCTTTCCCAACTTGGCATACACATCATGCAGTCTTCAGAGAAAGACCACCACTGGACAGTGGTGTCCAATCAAGGGTTAGAAAGATTGCATTTACTTAAAAATTTCTGTGGAAGAAAACATAAATTATTCTAAGAACTTTTCTGACTATATATTGGAAGTTCTTGACTTGAGAGAAATGCCTTCAATTTTCCTCTAGAACATGTTCTTTTTGTTAAAAATTAAATACATGTATTTAAAGGTGAGGAAAATAGGAGATATAGTGAATATATATATTCTTTTGGAAACTATGCAATCAGGCACATTGTATGAAAGAATTATAAAGTGAAATAATTTTTAGATTTGAGTCATCTTTCGATGACATTGGCTCCTGTTGCCACTGAAATGCACATCAAAACTCACTTCAAAAGAAACTGGAGATTGTCTTCATTACATATCTTCAGTGCTGCATCACTAATGGATAGGGTAAATCCTGTGATTGCAGTCTCCTTTTCAAAAATATCCTCTTCCTAATACCTGACATGCTAGTTTTGATATTTTTCATAGTCTAAAGACGATGTATTTAATAACATATAATCATTATTATTTAAAGGATCTGAAATAGTTCTTATACTAACTATGTATGTTACTTAAGCTTATTCAAAGTTGCTTCTATATTGTTTCTTATTCTGGCAGTAGCTATATCCTTTAACTTATGAAGGAGCTTCCCAAACTTTTGTGATATTTGCATGCTCTTGATGTCATCTTTCATTATGATTTTATTAGAAGTTACCTGCCAATCAGCTAGTTTTATTATTTCCATCCAGTCTTTTTTTATTCAGGAGGGTAGCAATATCAGTTTTACATAAATGAGCCGGGGTTTATGCGCGTTTTATTGTTTTGTTGTTTTCTCTCCAATATTCTACCATTAGATTCTGCTGTACTCATGGAATTTTAAAATCTGATATATTATAGAGGTTATAATAATAAAATTGCATGTTTCCTTAAAGAGTATTTCATAACAGAGCAAGATCGTGCTTTGATCTTAAGTTTTATCTTATGTTATTTTGATTTATATTGTATATAGCAATCTTTTTTTCTGTGCATATATTGTGTTTAATACTTATTTTGATGACATCTTACCTGAATAGAATTTATGTGTCTTATTTTTGCCTACTATTTAACTGGCCATTGTTATTTTTATAGCAACCTGTACTCAGTAACAGCTAACCTCTCACACTGTGAACATACCCAAAAAGAAGCACTCTCATTAATGATCATAGTAATCCTGAGCAGCAAATAGAGCTTTATCTGTCAGTTCCAAGAAAAAATACTATCTGAAATAATTTGTGTAATATACAGATAATAAGAGATTAGTGCATCTGTTCCAAAGAGCCTGACCTTCAAACCATTAGCTCTGCAAGATTCAAGCACCATGGTGTAATTCTGCTATGAAAGGCAAGTTTGTTTTACTTTTGTATTTTATGATCTTCACCCATGAGCTAATATAGATTGAAATCCCTGGAAAGATGTAGTACTACTTGGCTTGAGTTAGTCTATGCTAAGTTAGAGATTAAAATTACTCTAAAAGGCAAGTTTCTGTTTAACCAATAGTAAGCCTAGGACCATGAAAATAAGGTTTGCATATTATATTTTCATCTTGTGCCATGTACTCTGTGGACCCATCTTTCTACATGCTATCTGCAAGTAAATTTGGATTTTTAAATCTGTGGTTCAGACTGGCTGATTGTAGATTTTTGTGTTTGTTTTTATGATGTGGATTTGAAAGTTTCCCTTCATACCAAGCTGTTCGATTTTCTGCTACCCCTTCTCATTTTCTTCGGTGCTAATGTTCATATGCAATTTTTGTTTTCCAGTTTATTTTTAAAATGGTTGTCATCTCTTCATCTGTGATAGGTTTGTCAGTGCCCTCTATATCAAAACAGGAAGAAAATTTAATGCTTAATCTTAGCCTCTGCTTTTGGATAATATAGAAAGAGAAAAATGGCCTGTTAAATAGTTCAGAAGTATTGGAATTAGCTTCCTATTGTGCTGTAATGTCCACTATTAGCATACATGGAGCAACATTTGCGGATATTGTATTAGTTCAAGACAAGTGCATTTGATCATTAAACTTACTAATATGCCTGCACCGTTGCATTAAAAATGGTAGTTCAAGTAGCCCTGTGTTTTAGTTGGCATAGCAGTTTGGAAGTGTTTTCACTTCAGAAATAGTTAGAAGTTTGGGAGGGAGTTGGTTTTTTCTATAGAGATAGGTTGTATTAGCACCATTTCATTTTCTTTTCCCATCTCATCCTGCCTTGTGTTTGAAAGGGCTTTAAAATTTGGTAAACACTCGCTGTCTGCTTATATTTATTGGCTCTAATTCAGATGCTGTCAAATATTAATTTGTAATATATGGCTAATTCTCCCTTGTGCTTATATTTTTCTTAGCTTTTTATCATGTTTGTAACAGATTAATTATATGAGAAATCTATTATCAAAGAAGCCAACAGTTGCAATAAAGAAATCTTGCTTTGTAATAAAAATTTAGCGTAATTTACCAGAGAAAACACGGAACAACTCTTCCTGTATTGGTACCCTTTCTGCCGGGTGTCTGTTGACTGTTGTCTCAACTCCTTTGCCTTTGAGAAAGGCAAGTGCTTCCTCGCTAGGCAAAGTTTGCAAGCCAGAAAGGAGAACTGAGGAGAATGAGAAATGGGCAGCCATAGGGACCTGCAAAAATAACCTGGATTCATTTTTAATGGCAAAAGGCAAGGTGTTAGAGAAAATCCTGCTGTCTCTCATCTCTCCCTCCCTTGGCCGGTAATCAAAGCAATAATGATGCTGTGGCAATTTTTTGTGCTGGTGTCTGTGTGTGGCACAGTTGAACCTTTACGTCTTGTCAGTAGAGTTTTGCTCAGTGCATATTTGATAATGGACATAAACCAGCAATACTGGATGCAAACCTTAGGATTTTGTAGCAGAGTTATGCCAGAGCATTCATTTGGGAAGTTTGGCTGAACGATCTGTCTCTAAACTGAGACTTCATGTACAGTTGTCCACTTTCAATAATATAAACACAAAGGGAACAATTATATCGTACAGTTATGCGATGTTTATCTAGCACAGATCCACTGCCCAAGTCCGTAGGTGTTTTTACATACTGACTGCTGTAACTAATGTAAACCAGTTTGAACGTAATGCCACAAACAGCTGTTTTAAAACAGAAGCATTCAGCAACTATGTCACTACTTACCTGTCTTAACTACTACTGTGAATAAAAAGCTGATTAAAAAGATAGATTTTGCACCAGGACTGCCATTAAGCGGATTTGAACTCTAGCTGACCAAAAGAAGGAGCCTCTCCTGAGTTTTTAGCCTCCCTACTGGCAGCTGTTACCTGGGCTGACCTCAAATATGAGAGGTAGGTCTGTATGTCATCGCAACACAGCTGGCTTGGGACTTTACATAGTCACATTTAAAAAGAAATTCAAAAGCAAAGTAAACCTTAGCATAGGTACTTTGGCTAAGAAGAGCATGGCTGTATTTTACTGTAGCTGAAACTTTAGTGGGATCACTGATGGTGATGCAAGGAACAGCAGTGCAAACAAGGTCGCAAAAACAACATGCAAATTTGTGTTTAGGAATGTAGAAAGTTTAAATGAAAGTTTGTTTTAGAGTGTGGTACTTTGGAAGCTGCCCAGAAAAATTTACTCTCTAGAGAGTCCGAGGCTAATATTTCAGGACGCAGAGGAGCTCAAATTCACTCTTCCTGCAGTGGTGGAGGAACAAGCCAAGCTTCTGGTCAGCCTTTCTGTTACAGATCCAGAAGAGCAGGTCAGACACAATCCTGGAAAGGGGTTGTGATCATACAAATCAGAGATATAAGGGCTGATTTTTCCTGGGACTAGGAGGAGCGTAAAGGAGGAAAGGCTGTGACCGAAGTAGGGGCTTTCTGGGAGCCTATGGCCTGAAAGCCTTCCCTCCATGTTTTTTTTATTTAAACTTTAAACCTCTGTTGAGTTTCCCTGAGCAAGAGCCTGAGCGGGAGGGAACTTCTGTACGCTTGACATAAGTGCAGTGCCTTGTGTAAAACTGCTCAACGTGGCAGCCTGGTCTCGGAGCCTTTGCCGTGCACATGCTGAAGGCATGTCTCGCGAGGGTGACATGCACACATTAGCAGCTACCAACATCAGCATTTCATTCCTACCATGGCATTGTACCAATCTTTGGAAGATAATCTTTCCATTTAATTGTATTTTGCTTTTTTAATTTTTTTAACATACATCACGAGAGAAATGGATACCATACGACTACGTATTTTTCAAAAAGGTGGTAAGCCACCCTCTCTGTGGTGTTCTGAGCATCATTTCTAAACGCGTACTGCAGCGCAAGAAGGTACAAATTACTTTAACCATTGCACTCTGTAGGAAAACTGTGCCTATGCAATGAAAATAGGTGGACATTTCTGCATAGGTGTGACATGAGATATACTACATCCCTACTGCGGAGGATTTTGAATTTGTTAGTCATCTATACAGTATTTGCAATCATAAGTCCTGTTATATGTTTGTTAGCTGAAATACACAATATCATGTGTGGCATTTTTCTCATTAATCATTTTACGATACTTTAAATAATGAGAACGTCACCATAACTTGAAGATCCACTGGAGAGAAATTTATTGTATGCGTGTTTTTCAATTTTTCCCATTATAATTCTTTTTTAAATAATTTTCTTCTTTTTGCTTGACAAATGCTGAGTTATTTACTTTCTCCTTTCTACCTTTAATCAACCTGATATCCAAATTCACTATGTACATTAGGTTGGGTACCTCCTTTCTTTGTAAAAGAGAGTGAGAGAAAGTACATCAGCCCCTAGAATGCTTGGATGCCAAGTTGATAAAGGTGTGTTAAATTAATCGATTCTTAACCAATTGCAAGAGGAAAGCATATCACGTTGTCAGAATAGAGTATCAGAAAGTGAACAATTTGACATGGAAACAACCATATAGCAAAGTCTGTTTCCTCAAAATGAAGTTTAAAGATGAAAGGAGTAATTAAGAAATGAAGTTCTGTTCTCAAAATGCACGTGGGCATTTAGGAGGCAGTGAAACTTTAACTCTGGTGTGCTCAAGTGCCTCTAAGACAGTAACATCATTAAGACTTTTCTGTAGCGTAACTGTAATTTAATATTTAATGCTAATTTGATGCTTTCTCAGCTTTGCAATCTTTCAGGTGGTTTTGTACCAAAATTCATGCAGAATGAGTCAAAATCACCAGGATAGAGAAATGTGTTTCTGGGTTTATCTGACTCTCCTCATCCAGTTCTGAACAGCAGCATTAAAAAAATGCATCGACCAAGGTTGCCAAGAATATTTTGTGCTCTTCTCTACTTGCACATCACTAGAAAATACACTGCTGACTGAATTCTTTAACCTTTCGACAATATATTATGAAGTGCTAGCTGGCAGGTAGTTCAGTACTTTTTTCACTGCAAGGCCCTATAATGTAATCACAGTTGTAAAAGGAACTTGTGAGTGAAGCAACTTGATCATTCCTCACAGTGCTGCAGTGCCAAGTGGTTACAGGAGAACGAGGGAGAGGCAACGCCAGGACCCCAGAGATTTATTCTACTCAGAAACAGCACAAGATACTTAAACAAAGGTGAAGCTGCTTTAGGTGCCAGCTGCTTGCTAAGGATTATATCATAGCCGATGTTTAATTTTGCTTAAACCAGAGGTAAGCCTGTATTTTCTGTGTGTTACTATGATGAGCCTACTTATTAGTCTGATTTAGCAGTGTGTGTTAGTCTGGGGTTATAACTTTGCAATGCTACAGTCACTAAGGAAAAACCTGTGTCAGTGTGATACTCCATTAATCTGATGATACACTAGAAATGATCTCTAAAGGCAAGTTAGTAACTTTAAAGGGAAATGTAATACCCACCTGGGAGGTGCTGGTAGTGGCAAAATAAAACTTGAAGGGCTTGAAACTTGCAGTCCGAACAAATCAAACTACAGAAAAGGTACAGCATATTCAGATCAATTCACAGGATGCTAATTGTTGTGAGAAAAAGGAGGGGACTGTTTCTGAAGCTGTAATGTCTCCCAGTTAGTATGCTGTGCCATTAAATTAGGGTTGAGTTGTTATTCAGAAACTTTTCAACTGTACAAAAAGGTATGTAACATCTTTTTACTAGAAGATGCTTTGGCACCAGTGGTTTTGACAGTGTTTCAATTTACAGTTTTTATGGAAATTATTAAAAGAATTAGACTTTGGGCTGCCATTATATACATCGCATAGTTCTCAGGAAATTTTTTGAAGATGCATAGCAATAGTAAGTTTTTTTATTAATGATGTCTTATAAATTGTCTTATTAGTGATACCATCTTGTAAAACATTGTCTTTTAGTAATCATACTGTCATATGTTTTTTATAATAAATACTGAAGTATGTGTAATTGTGAAGACTCTTATTTAAAAACAGTCTCAAATTTACGAAAATTGTAATGGCTGCCTAGAACCAAAAAATATGTCATGCAGTTACTTAAATATGTTTAAATTCTTAAAGAAATAAAATGTTGTTTTAGTTTATCTGAAGAATCTCTTCTACTTTCTTCTGCATTACAATTTTGTTTTCCCCTCCTGTATTAACTGGCAGCTGTGTCCCAGCACCCTTTCAGCGGACAAATGTTATCTCCGTGCCATATGTCAGTTCTCTTCTAAGGGTTGGCTGGTAATAAACAATGTTGTAATACAGGGCTGTGTTTTGCTGTAAAAATGTTACTGTTGAAGTGCAAACGGCTCTTCTGAGCTTCTTATTTCATTCTGTCTTGCTTTCTCCTCCAGTCTAACAAAGCCAAGAGTATGTGAGAAAGTGAGTGCTTGAAATTTTATAAACTGTTTATATAGTAAATAATTTGTTGGAAACATGACTTTGTTGTGTTACTAATTGAATTTCACTGAAATAGGCTTTAAGAGTTGAAGAACTAGGCATGTATACCTATTATCAGTTTCATTGACATATTCTGCTTTCATATAGCTCTTTGCATATGTGTGAACAAGGTATTTAAGATGCTGTTATTTCTGTATATTTATAAAGTGTGTTTAGTGCAGCCCAGCAGTAAAAACTCATTACCGTATATCATCACTGATTGCCTCATTTTGGCTGACAGACAGTGGCTCATTTCACTTCATTGCAAGTCTGTGGACAAAACTATTAATGTAAAAGTCTTTGGACAAAAAATACCGGTAATTTCAGAAGCCGTAACTGAACTTCTTCTGACCAGATACCCTTGCTTTTCCTTAAGATACATGTGTCCTGGTTAGACACAGGTTTTCTTCCCTGACATGGGAAGATCATTATGTATAAGGATAATTGTACAAAACCACATGCTTGTTTTTACCTTTTTTTTTTTTTTTCCCCAGTAAATATGCCTAAGACCATCTTTTCTTAAGGAGATAAGATTTGTAAAAGCAGTTGCTCAAAGTTTTGAGGCCATTGTCAGGTAGTAAATAATGGCTTGATTTTCAAGTTCTTGTTTACTTTTGTTTTGAGCATGGACCTTCAGCAGTTCCTGTCATTTGTTCTGAAAGTACTACTTCAGCTTCGCAGAAGTCAATAGGAGCTGTTGGATAAGTGAAGTTACTTTCCTTTGAAATCTAAATGCAAACAGTTAAGAGTCTGGGTTTGCAAGTTTGCTTTTCAGTGAATAACACAGTCAAAAGCTGAGATTCTGCAGTACACTGGCTAAAATGCCATCAAAGCATTAATATAACCGTTAACAGCATTTCAGTGAAGTCTCCTTTTGTTAGGATTGGTGCTTTTTGTTCCTTTGTCTCTAAATATGTCAGAAAAAAATACTGTGTATATTAATGGACTAATTGCATTATCTTTTTTGTATTATCTGAAAATATTTATTGGGAATGAAATTGGTTTGCCAGCTGAATATGTGAATTTATAAATAGTTTTTTCCAAACTGATAAACAGATACATCTTGATAAATTATCCCAGCTGAAAAGGTGAATATTCTTTCTAGAAGGTTTTGTTATTTATAATAGTACAAATGTTGTTTGTGGATTTGTTTTAATAAATAGAAATGGGAAGAAGTACATGATGGTTTATATTTGGATTTTAAACCTTGGGATCTAACACCACAGAATATAAACAGCATTCTCCTTTCTTTGAATATATTGTGTGATAGTTGGAGGAAACATTTAAAAGACCATAAATGCAATATTTCAGATGTCTTTTTATAAACAGTATTATATATTCAGGAGATTATAGCAGAATATACAGAATGGAAAATACAGTGGAGTATTGCAGGATATAAAGTCCATGAAACGTTTATATTCAATTGTCATATTTTTTACTATTTATCTTCTGTCCACAGTCACTATGTATTTTCAACCTTTGCAATCAATCTACTGCTGAGTTCATCTGAGAGATGTACACTGTAAAAGAACAAATGCTGTTTGAATTATTTCTTCTTTTCTTTCTCTGTTTTAGGACTATAAGCCAAGGGGCACTTTGTCAATTCATGTGTAAATCTATTTTGTTGTTGTTTAAAAGTGCTACATGCAGAGTGAGTGGGATGCTGCAGAACTTGAAACTCAGCAGGTCTCCAAGCAGCTAAATTTGAGGTTGTAAAATCAGTAACACATCAGAAAGGACCAGAAGGAAATGTGCCCCTTGGCTTTTCTTTTTATAGTTCTTTGAATTGAGGATGACCCTTACTATTCCAGTTGGCATAATCTTGTTGGTGTCTCGCACAGTCAGTATGCAAACCAACAATATGGTCGCAGTCCTGCCAAGTTTCAGTCAGAGCTGGCTTGGCGCTGTAGTCCTTTTTGGTTTTCTTTGGATGCATGAGCATGCTTGATACCGTGAATAATTTGCCCTTGAGTCATGCGATGACATTGAGTATTAGTACCCTTCTTCTTATCCCTTTCATTAGTGGATTTAGCAGTGGTGTACGCTTTGTTCTCTGGAGCGTTCTTTTGAACCAGTCACAGATTTTCCATGCCACATACCCAGGTGCTGCATGTCTGTAAATTTCTTCTTTTGGTGCTAAGCAACTAGTTGTCCTCAGGTATGATTCTGGGCAATGCTTGCTCAAGGCATCTCTCCCTGTAGGCAGTACATAGAAGACCATGTCAGGATTGTCTTCTGCCCTACAGAGGTCTCTAATACTGTCCTATTGACTAAGTCACCAAGCTTGTGTCCTTGCATATCCTTGTATGTCCCCTAGCCTTGTCCCGTGGCATGTAATACACACCTTGACATCACAGGACAAAAGCTTTACTCCAGCAGGTCATGGCACAGCCCCTCCTGTTATTTCAGACTTACTATACTGAAACAAGAGCAAAATGTAGTAGTTGCCTCCAGGCACCACATGGAGCCCAGAGGAAAAGCCAGGCCAATGGTGATGCCATGTGCAGTCATGCCTTTGCTAAGGGCAGTCATGGATACAAGCTATTTTGGGCCCTTTGTCCTGGCATTGTCCTCTCTAAATTGGATGCCTTTAGAAACGTAAAGCTAGCCTTGAGGTACCTCTAGTAGGCCATCTTATAGATACTATCACTGACCCTTTCTCGCTAGTACAATTATGTTGTCGATAGCGTTTTGCTCCTGGCTGCTATACCTGAAGGTGATTAGGAAGTACAGAAATTGGGGACATATCAATTGCATTGGTATTTTGTGCAAATGTAAGATAGTGCATACACTAACAAGCTTGCTTTTTGCTCATCATCATTACTTAGATCGGGATCTCCATTAATTTACTTTTGTCTGAGAAAACCAAAGTCGGGGACCAGTTTCTTGTCAGACCAAAAAGGAATCACTATAAGCTATATTTATGATAGGTAGACTGAAATAGCACATTGCACACACTCATCAGTGTGTTGTAGCACTCCTGCTACAACAAGGCTGTTGATGAATTGCAAAATGCTTACAAGCTGTGTATATTTTGTCGCTGCAGATGGCTGCTTTATGATCCTTTTGCATCAGTTATTAAATCTGCAAAAATGTTCATCACAATTGCTCTGTAATAGTTTTTCTCTAGCTTGTACCTATTAAACTATGTGTTTACATGCAATTTATGCACATCAGTCTGCATTTCTGCACGCAGAAAGCCTTACACAATTGACACAGCAGACAGAAGCATACAGACCATTTTGGAGTAAATTTTGCACCTAAATGGTGTTCAGTATAGAGACAGTTTATCTTCAGTCTGTGTGATGAACGTAGTGTAATTTACACAATGCAGGCAAATAACTGTAACACATTATAAAATTTAATTGTACATATCAAACTAATAAAAATCAGGAGCAGGACAAAGCATCCTCCAATAGATATCCAGACAAGAGTAGAAAATCTTCTCAATATATCATAGCATAGATATTGAACTTAAATATTTTATGAACTTGTTCTGTTCGTATAAAGACAGTGTTCCAAAGATACATGCAGAACTGCTAGATTAAAAGTAATACAAGATGAAAATGAAAGTTAAAAAAACCCCCAACATTATAAAGAGCAGGAGAAACACTAGTAGTTGTTCGTATCCCATATTTCATTGTGCAGCCAAGGCAGGACTGGAAGCTGTATCCCAGAGTGACTTCATGTTACCGGCGCGCCTTTAGAAAGAACAGCAGTTCCCAACTCAGCTGTACGCTAACCACCTCCCTCCCTTGCAGGACTAGGTTTTGCTGAGAAGTTTACAGGAGTACACCAACAAGATAAACTGTTCTCATTACTTTTTGTGCTATAAGTGGACAGAAAAAATTATATGCATAACTGACCAAGGTTAAAACTTCCAAAACCTGTGCAACGTGTGTTTCGGTTCTTAGTCATGGGCAAAAGCAATTCCCTTTATGCCATAAAACTCTTGATGTACTTTACCATTCTGTCTTGGGTTACTTTTATGTAATATTTCTGATTGTACTGCAGAATATTAAGACTGAGGTTATAAAATGAAATATGCAGGAGGACTCTAGTTTTCCCAGAAAACATTCTGGATATTAGTAGCAGTTACAAGAGGAGGCAAAAGAATTTTTTTTAATCTTCAACCTGAAAAAAAAAGTTGACGAGAAAAAAAAGAAGTGGAATCCAGCACAGTAAGACAGAGAGCAGTGACTTGAAAAATATTTGGAAAAAGACAATCTGGTATTTGCAGCCCAGCGAGACAAGGTTGTGGACTTGCTTATAGCCATGCACGAGGATTCCTGCTTCATAGTCTGTGCATTTAAAATCTATGGAGCAAAGACGTGTGTTCAAGCAGCAGCATGGAAGTTATCCATGATAACATAAAATTACTCTTTCAAAAAAACCCACTTGCTATTTTCCGTCTCTACTGTGGCTCAAAGCTAAAATATTCATTTCTGTAATTTAGTCAATGGATATTTTTTACAGTGATTATTTCTATGAATATGTTCTTCATTATGCTTTCCCAACAGCCTGGCTCTAATCCCTAAGTTTCAGCACCCACCATGTTGTCCAGGTGGTTCAGAGCAACATCCCTTTCCCAATTTGTGCCAAGGTCATGATGATCTTGTAGCTACCTTTGGTGTCTCATCCATCCCATTTCCTGAGCCGTGAACACTCACAGGCAACACTATTCAGCTGCCCACATTTCAGGCTCTACCACATTATATCCTTCCGGTCATGCTGCCTGATCTGGCTGGCTCCAGAAAAGAAGGCAGGGGGTAAACCACATAATCTCTCCTGCTTTGTAGGAGCAGATGGAAACAGAGGCACTTTCAGACAGGTCCCAGCAAGAGAGAGAGGCACAAAACAACATGGGTGACAAATGCGTAGCTACTGAAAATGTGAGAATCCTGCTTTGGTGTAGGGCTCCACATGTGGGTTGTACTTCCTAGGCTGCCTTTTGATTCATTTTTGATGCTCAGCTTACCTTTCAGTGTTGATATGCTGGACAAGCGATCTATTTTTAAAGATAAAGCTCAGGTCCAAAATGTAGCATTTGGTTTTCTACATATGGAGTCACTGACGTTCCAGCAAATACCTTCCACAGCTACCCGCACTGTCTAACAGTGGAGCCTGCTCTGCCTGGTGTACCTTGTCTGGCCTACTCCACGTCACGTTTAGCAGCACTGAAGAACGCGTTTTCAGCTGACCAAGGACCGGGAATTTGGATGAGTTGCAGTGGCCCAGAGCAAAACCTCAGAGCTGTTGGCCTCAGAAGGGAGTAAAGGATCTGTGGAAGTAGCTGATTTCTTCCACTCAGAGCCATTTGTTTCTCCGCTTCTGGATGGCCATAGATAAACAACCCCTGGCCCAGAAGGTTTAGGAGGAAAGCCACAGCCCCTTTTGCTGTGGTGATGTCTCCTCTAAGCCCAATATATGAATTTGTTCTTTTTTGCTTTGGCCATGTTTGCTGTCTCTCTGCTAGCTCCAAAGAGGTTACTGTGATAACTCAGGGGGAGGGGGAGCTGCTCTGTCGTGTGATTTCTCCTTGGCCTCCACCAGCTCTGCAGACCCAAGGAGCAAGGGCCAGCTATTCTCCACAGCACGTTTAAACACCCTGAGCAATGGGCAGGCCGTGCAGGGGCTACCAAAGCCATAACTTTTATGTGAAGAAAGGTCAAGATCTGTCAGCTTCAAACATCAATGATGTCCATGTGAAACAGGAAGGTGAAAAATTTTTCAGAGCAATTCAGTCTCTGCAGCAGGTGGAGGTAGAAGAAACATTTACTTTTTCCGATGCTCCCGAGCAGACTGTGAAAAGGAAGCACAGACTTCGCAGAGAGCAAATGAAGGAGCACTGAAATGAAGGGGCAAATGCAGGAGAATGTTTTTGCATGCACTTACGTGAAACTTTGTCAAGTCTATTACTTCCTGAGAGAAAGTAATGTTACCCATTGAATGACAGGCTGAACTACGTGAAAAAGAACAGGACACTGAGTCTGAAGTCAACACACACTATTACATCACATAGAGACTTTGGTGGAAGTATTTCAGTTAAAGATCTTTGAGAACAATTATCGTCATCTAGAAGCATAATTTCTGCCATGCGACAGCAGAATTCATTAATCGGCCATTGTACCTTGAGCCCGTAACCTCCCCTGTAAAGGACTGGAAGCTCTCCTTGCTCAACGGTAACATGAAACCTTCCAGGTGGAACTCAAATTGCGTTTTAAAGAATGTGTGATGGAAGCTTTTCCAAACGGATCAAGTCTAAACAATTTCACAAGATTTACATTACTCGGTAGTGTTCAGTTGCAAGCCTAGACTGTGAAGTCCATCATCTCCCAAACAAATTCTCCAAGAGTTAATTCTGCTTAGGAAGTGCTGAGATCAGAAGTTATGTAAAGCTCACTGTTTACTTTGAAGAATTTCTGTGGTGAAAAGTAAGATTTTGCTGAGTCAAAACACATTATATTTTTGATACGAAGTATTTTAGTACTTAACATTTTTCTGTGGAATCCATGAAGGATTTTTTCCGCTCTTTTCTTCTGTGAGAGTTGTAACTTCTTTTGTAGTCACCCAACCTAACTAACAAGGTTGCTAGAGACACCTTACCGAGTACATGGTTAGCAGACACTATCACAGTCATCCTGTCTACATTCCAACTGTGTAAAGGTTATTAATAAAGACACTTAATCTCTAACAGTTTGCCCTAACGAAGATCTTCAGGTTGCAGCCCTTTTAAAGAGAAGCCATTGCCAGTTTGCAACTGAAGAAGAGAGATTCTTTCTTCAATCAGAATAGTCTTTTTGTATTATTAAATAGTAATGGTCAAGTCAGATTACTGTTGTTGGGGGAAAACTGCAAGGAAAGGCTTTGCTCTAAGTTGTCATTCTAACTATCGCTGCTTCTTCTCTGCTTTCAGAGGCTGGCAACAAGAAGCTAAAGAGCACGATACAGAGAAGCACAGAGACAGGAATGGCAGCAGAGATGAGAAGTCGTATGGTTCGACAGCCAAGTCGGGAATCCACTGATGGCAGCATAAATAGTTATAGCTCCGAGGGCAAGTAAGTGGCATTAAAAATATCAGTAATGTAGGAGAAGTTTCTTGTCTTTGTAAGAAAACTTGGGATGTGAACAGAGGTCCCAGCTCTGGCTGAAAAGGATAGCTCTGCGTACAGATGCTTCCTCTTGAAACATTTGCAAAACTGAACTATTTTAGGCACATAACACAAATTTCTTGAAAATTGAAATTGAGAGAGGACTTCTTAAGGATTCACATTTTCCCTGTGATCCAGTGAGGCATTTTGTTCACCCAAAGACAACTAAATTCAGACCACATTATTCAAAACAAAACATAGGGGTACTTTTTCTTTGAGTTATGTTTGGATTAACTTAGAGTTAAACTTCAGATGTTGTATGTAAATCCCTGTGATATGAAACTCTGTTCAGTAATACTATATACAAAGAAAGTTTAGTTTGGAGTTGGTCCAAGTCTCTTATTGAGAATTGTAAACCCCGAGTCCAGCTGCCCCATCAGCTGAAATCAGGCAGACAACTGTGGCGAATGGGGCAGCTGTTTTCATTCACTGCTGAATGACTCAATATGTAGGAAAGGAGAACAAAGGCAGATCTGACACAAAAGTGTGCATAAATACTCCAGCCTCCTCACAGCTCTCAGTGGGACGCTACCGCGTGTGCCAAGGCACAGTGGTCACTAGGGAATTCTTAGAAGATGCCTCCCCACAAAACGGGGAACCGGGGTAGGCAAATGCACCCTATAGACTTGGAAAAAAAATGAGAGATTGGGACTTCTTTGGCTTCATCTTTTTATATGCTTACCGTGTTACCACAATTGGTATTGCACGTTGTATAAGGCATGAAGAGCCAGGGGCAGCCATGGTGGTGGCAAGGAGCTGTGTAAAGGTGTAGCTTCTCCATCATCAGATGATCTCACCACCCTCATTTTTTTTACAATGAGGGTGGTGAGGCACTGGAACAGGTTGCCCAGAGAGGCTGTGGATGCCCCCTCCCTGGAAGTGTTCAAGGCCAGGCTGGATGGGGCTTTGAGCAACCTGGTCTAGTGAAAGATGTCCCTGCCCATGGCAGGGGCGTTGGAACTAGATGATCTTTAAGGTCCCTTCCAATCCAAACCATTCTATGATTCTATGATAATGCTAAGAATTGCAAAAGCCATGTAAGAAAAACAGGCTTCATCATGAATAACTCAAAGTAGATAAGCATCAGATGAAGAATGAAGGACAAGAATAAAATATCCCAGTATTTTTCCTAGTATGATTCTGTGATAGGGCATTACCTTTACCCTTTCAACACTCCATCCTGCCATCCTCCTTCCTCTCTCTATGTTGGAGTGTCAGTCTGTAAGGCACCAGTCACTCACCACAGTGACAAAGGGCCTAATAAACTGGACCCTGCTAAGGAGGAGCTGGGGGAGCCTGTTTCCCTGGTTAGCAGTATGGGAGAGGTGGGAGCCCAGCACTGATGGGGAGGACCTTTTCAGGGGAACAGCCTAATCCTCTGCTCCACCCTCAGAGTGTGTAAACAGATTTGGCAAGGCTGGGGCAGCCAAGAACTGGATCTGGAGGTCACAGCAGGCATCTGGAGGACAGAAACGGCAAGGTAGAGCCTTAAATTGTTGACTTGAGAATCAGCCTCTGAGTAAGGCAGTGAAGAGAGCAAGCCTGGGAGGTAAAGAGAGTGCTTGCTTCTTACTGGGACATATTGCAGGCTGGGTGTGCATAGTGGGACTTAGTCTGGAAATTATCCTTTAGAACTAGGTCCATCTTCAAGGTAAAGTGAGCTGTCATAAGCTGGTAGTCACACTATCTGCATCGTATGTCATGTTTCTGCCTCCTCAGCTCCTGTGCCTGCTCCCCATCTCTTGCTGCTCCAGCACCAGTTCTGCCTCTGACAATTCTCTTTACCTCTCTCAGCACTCTCATACAATAGATTTCTTCACATCTGACCACATTTGTCCTGCTTTTCTGATCCATACTTTTGGCACCAGCTCCCTAACTTTTCACTATGTTTCTGTCCCAGACTTTTGGTTTGACAGAGTTACCAGCTCTTCTGGTTGATTCCTGACCCTCAGTATACCTCAACTTCATTTCCTGACTCCATACACACTTCACACTTGACCTTAGCCTTAAACACTGTCCCTGATCTCCACATCCCTATTCCAATCTCTGGCAAGAGTAAAGAAGCAGTGAGGCCAGTGAAGTGAGAACACCACCAATATCTAACAGTGACTCTGAAGGGAAGCCCAGGAGAATGGGCCAAAGGAGGCAGATAACAAAACTCAGGTGAAACAGTTAAATGTATCTTGCTGCAGTGAAGGAAGAGAAACATTCCTTAAACAGGACACAATGCCATAGACAAAAGGGATACCAGAGGGCTCTGTTCAGTGTGGTGCTGTACTTTGTGGCTTAGAAAACTTCTCCAAAGTCTTCTGTTTTTCTATGATTCCGTGATTTAGCTATCGATCAAATCCTCAGATGCTCTGCAAACTTGCATGAGTTTGATAGAACAATATTAGTTTACAGTAGCTCTGGTTTTAGATCACAGTGAATGAAGAATGCTGAATGCAGAGATTCTTGTAAGAAAGATGACCAATAAAACAATTTTCTACTGTTTAATCACTTCCCCCACATGCATCACTGGCTTATTTGTAGAACATGAGTTGGACACAACTGCAAGGTGGAGGGGAAGCCACACAACTGCATCACATAATCAGGGGTACATGCACTGTGCCAGCTGATCCTAAAATCCTCTCCCTCTCTCCCTCCTTCTTCTGGGCCTTTTTTGAACATTAGAAATGTCACCTTTATCTTCAGATGTTATTTCTAGTGTGAGCATGAATCAGTTTTTGATAGCACCTTGTATTCAGAATAACAAAGCTGTTTGCTAGGTTTTTCCTGTCTCTTGTTGCAATTCCCATCAAAATCAGCGCAAGCTTGACTTTGGTTGTGTGAGTAGTATTTTGTCTGCAGTTCACTCTTGACATTACTGTAGGCGGGTAATGATGACAATTAGGAAATGCTTATGTTAAGTTTGCATGGGCTACTTTTCCTTCCTTGTGTGTGTGTACATTATGATACTGACTTTACTTCCAGGATCACATAGTTTATTGACAGTGTCATGCCTCATCCTGCATTTCATAAGACCAATCAGATGTGTAGCTCAGCTGAGAATGCAGATTCCTACAGTACGTACCCCAAGTACCACGTTATGTTCTTCTGCTTGACCCGTAACTGGTGTTTAATGAATTAGAATTAATACACGTTAAGGTGAATGTGTACTTCACAACCTTCATTATTATGTGTATAGCTAGAGGTGTCTGAAAAGTGAGAACGCTCTCAAGTGAACATTTTCAGTGTTGTTAGTCATTCCATAGCAAAATGTAACACTTCTGGGGGAAAAAGGCCAAAGAAATGAGCAGGAAACTTTTCATAGGAGGGGCAAGAGTGAACGGGTGGTGCCACTGGTGAGAGAAGCAGATTGTGTGTCTTGTCAGGAAGGGTGGGCTTGAAGCTGAATCTCAAGGTTAGGTGAATGCTGTAACTGGTGGGCTGATGGTTGAACTGGAGACCTTGAGGTTCTTTTCCTCCTCCATCTAAAGAAACCTTCTTAAAAAAAAGATTTCTTAAAACTAAACTTCTGTGAAAAGCTTACCTTTTGGTAAATCAGAGTTTTCTAATGAAAACCACTGTGCTGATATTTTCTGGCCAGCTTTAGTTACAGGCAGTCTATACATTTATGCAGGCATAGTAAGAGCAGTTAGTCTTGAAGAGAGGAATGGGCTTATTCTATCCAACTAACTGGGGTTTGCAAAGAGTTTTCAGGGTGAATTGAATGACTGGAGCACATAAGCCTGATCTGTGGAAATCAAAACTTTTCACACTAGATGTTTTTATTAGGAAGTTTTGTTGTTATTTTCTCCAGTCTCATAGGGAATTTCCTTTGAGGGAGAAGCAGATACAGAGTGGTGGATGGCCTGCTGGGTAAGATGCTATCTAGACTTTGTTCAAAGTCTGTTTTTCTGTTTGTGATGAGGAAATCAAAGCTGAGTCCCCACCATGGATCATTCTTTCTCTCTCTCTTTGTTTGTTTGTTTGTTTCTTTTGTTGTTGTTTGGAGACTCTATATCTATGAAAAAGAAAGTGGAGATTCTGGAATACAAGAAAGCAGCTTGGAAAAGCACATATCATAGAATCATAGAATAGTTTGGGTTGGAAAGGACCTTTAAAGGTCATCTAGTCCAACCCCCCTGCAATGAGCAGGGACATCTGCAACTAGATCAGGTTGCTCAGAGCCCTGTCCAACCTGACCTTGAATGTTTCCGTACATTCTGTGCCGATGTATTACAGTTCAGTTTGTGTCCTGAAAGAGGGGTGGGTACCAACTGTAGATCCAGATGTGGCTACCAGAATATTTTGGCTAGGGAGTGGCATTAGGTTTAGCTCTAATCAACACTAGTACTACCTGCCAGTTTACTGCTTCGTTAAACAGCTGCAGCAATCAGACTAATTTAGTGTATACATCTGTTTTCCCTGTTTGTTTTAACTGATGCGGGTGGGGTTTGGATGTATGTATAGATATAAAACAGTATTACAAGGTAAATCAAGCATTCAAGAATGAAGAATGATAGGCTATTAAATTTCATGAGGGTTTTTATGTTTTCTCCTACAAGGTCACTCACAGTTTATTCACCTGTCAGGCTCTTCACTGCTCCTGGAGAACTCCTTAGCAAGAACTGTTTTATGGACTACTTTGGGTCCACGTGCAGAATTTGACTACACTTCTTTGGGGTCCGTGGGAGGCAGCTCATTCCTGATGCTGCAGAACAATTTGTGGTTGCACATCCTGAGCTGCTTGCCTTGTATCAGTAGTACTTTTGAAGTAAATACTGTAGGACAATAGAAATGAATCCTGTTCTTATGCTTAACCAGCTTTTATTTTGTCTTCAGCTTAATATTTCCTGGAGTACGGCTGGGCGCTGACAGTCAGTTTAGTGATTTCCTTGATGGACTTGGACCTGCACAGTTAGTAGGCCGACAAACGCTAGCAACCCCTGCCATGGGTAAGAATAATATGTTCTCCTCTGTTAAATAAATAATAAGCCAATTAACTAACGCACACACTGCCGGATGACAGCACCAAAAAGACTTTTACAAAGTGGCTTCCTTCACCATAAACATGAAGGTCCTATATGCAGTCACTGGTATTCCTAGCATGCTAGCATCCAAAATGGGGTGAGAAACAATATTTGCTCCATTTGAGGTGTCGGCTAATCTCATTTGCAGTTTGAAGATAGGGGTTGCACTTCCCACTCAAAATTATTGTGGCATCTCCAACTGTAGCTCACTGCAAAATCTCAGCTGTTCAGAGTTTATATTTACTTGCCACAGATTATATTGGATGTGACAGACAGTTTCTGGCCAAACTCTGCACTTGTCCAAGCTTAGTTCTTCTAACCCCAGGATGTGAAACTTCTGCCCACATTTGCAATGCTCAATAATCAGTTGCTGATAAAGCCAGTGTTTGTCATGAAAGAGACAAAGTCCTTTTCTACAGCAGCTGCCTGGGGCTATCTGTGATCTTCGCCGTCTTCCAGACCAGACTGTATTTCCCTATAGTAGCATTAGCTGTATCTTGGTTATGAACAGAGTATGAGTGTATAAGGTGTGCAACAGTGCAGTACTGTGTACATATCTTGGGAAAGGTTTGATTTTTTTTTTTTTGCTTATATACGAGCAATTCTTAGACATGCTTTAGGATGCTAAGTGAGGAGTCCTTGATCCACTACTTTAACCATACTTCTCCTGCTGGAAGTTATAAATGGCCAATGCTTCAGTACAGCTGTCTTGGGAGAATCAGCTTCAGGAAGGGCTACTGAGTTGCTTCTGAAAAAGGAGAGAGAAACAGAAAGAAAAATTGCAGAAGAGAGTGTTCCCCTCCCAACTCTTGAGCAGAAGGAGACAGAAACTTTCTTGAGAATGCTTTGAGTACCCCCTAAGGCAAGGGTTGCTGTGTAAGTCCAAATGACTGCTACTAATGCATTAATAAGCACCAAACTTGTTAAATTCATGTTTTTATTATTATTTTGAAAGCGAAGATATTTGTGAGATGATTTGCCCAATAAAAATCTAAGTGGCTCTATCGGTATGAATATAAGGGTGTAGATTTCTTCTGTCTCTCTATTTTAATCTTGTTTTCTGACTAAATATTTTTCTGCAGACTACTTGAGTGATACGTTTATTTTCACTTCTTAGAACTGCTTTATTTACTAAAGGCTCAAGTTTTGGCCCCCCAAAAAAGCACTCAATCATGCTTTTTAACAATGTTCCGAAGACCTTCTATGTGGTATCCTTTTGCTAGTGACGATTTGAAAATGTTTGTATTATCGCTCCCCCTTCTGGTTCCCTGTCGCATGTTTTATTTTGCATATGCGATACGGAGATGTGCTCTTAAGAAGGCTTGTTGGAATTTTCCTGTGAACTATTTTTAGTGCAACACAGAGCTCTGTTTATTCAAGCAAAGTTTGATTGATAAAGAAATCTTCCCTGCTGCTGTGTCATACCTCAAGTACCAAGGTATAAACACCGCTTTAATATACTGTTAGACAAGCATGTGAAAATATCATGCCCAGTTAATTTCAAAATGCTGTCTTTCTAAATCCAGACCCGAAATTCTGTAATTCAGGACTATCTATTTGTGAGTGTGGTTTTTTACACAATCAGAGTTTACATGTCAAATATATACATACTCACGTGTTTCATGGATATATGTATAGTTCATTTATTCGCACAGGCGTCACGTAGCTGCCCATGTCATACTGTGCATTTTTTATTCTAAGTGGCCTGTTAGGTTTCTACCCAGCTGATTCCTGATATATGAAATATAGAGATATAATGCTTTGAGCATCAGCCCACAGTTGACTTCCTTTGCATTTCATTGATCTAGATCAGAACAGTGCTTGATCTCACACTAAGCAGTTTCCTTTTTCTGCAGGAAATGTCATTTGTCAGAACTCAGGCAGGGAAACAATTCTGACTATTTAGTAGCGAAAGCAGCTTCTTATTTTAACATGTTACGTCATTTTATTCACACCAAAAATGGGTGTGGAATATTGATAAAACCAGGAAAATTGTCACCCCTGTACTTGTTGGAGACTTTTGCAGAAAAAAGACCTCTTTTGAGCTCCTGCGGGGCAGGGCATCGTTCTCTGAAGCCGTGCTATGACTGTGTGCCTCGTCCGGTTGGTGTCTCTGCCTTACGCTGAGGATCCAGCCAGGCAATTGTAGTTACAGGAGAAGGTTTCAGCGTTAGCCTCTACCAGCAGTTCTCCCTCCTGCTTCATCAGACAAGGAGCCGTTGCACTGCCAGCTCTTGTGTCTCAGCTTGGAGGCAGAAACTTCCAGCCGAGGGGATTTCTGAACATGAGTTTGGGTTTTAGGCTCTCTGAGTGTGGGACCACTGTCAGGGCAGTGCATGTCAGCGCCTGGCACACTGGGGCAACAGCACTAGGTAGGAAGTCTCTAGATAATTCACCAGCGCAAAATTGAAGGTGTGGTGGTTATACCATAGTGTTGCTGTAGATTTGCCTGCCTCCATGGATCAGAAATACTGAGCTCTGGTATAAACCGTACACCAAGAGAGGGCACCGTGCTCCATGAATAAATATCTTTTAGTCCTGGTGTAAGGATGGAGAAATTAAAGGGATCAGGAGGAGAGGTGACAAGCACACTAATGCAGCAGACTAGTAGCAAACTAGTCTTTCTGTTTCTCACTCTTATACCCTATCTCCCCGGCTGTACTGCTTCTCTAAAATGTGGGCTTCTTTCTTCTCCGTCTCAGGTGACATCCAGATTGGAATGGTGGATAAAAAGGGCCAGCTAGAAGTAGAAGTCATTAGAGCCCGTGGCCTCACACAAAAACCTGGCTCCAAATCTACCCCAGGTAAGGAAAAAAATAGGCAACATATGAACAGAAAACAAGAATATGAAATATGCTGATGAACTGGGGATCGGAGACTTTTTGAGCTCCTCATTAGCTGTCACTATATTTGCATTTGTTTGGTTTGCTTTTCAACAAGGAATGTGCACGTGGATACATCCTTGCTACCAATGATGTCCGCTTCTTACCACCTTGCATCTGCCAGTTGCATGCCACCTTTCAAGGAATGATTTTCAGCAACTCAACATCCATTCTGGAAGGAACATTTGCAGAAATATTTCTGCGTATCTTAGACAAGTCACGTATCTCAGAGGGGCTTTGTCAATGTAGATGAAGTCCTTTGTATTTGTTCCACATCAAAACAAGAGATGGAGAACAGATGAAAGTGCTTTGAACGAACAGCTTAACAGACCCACATGCCAGCATCTTCTGTATGCAACAGTGCTTCAAGGAGACAGCGGGTTATGCTAGTGCCAGTGTCAATAATTTGTATAATGAATGAGATTTAATATTGTATCATTTTATAAGGACATTTTTTGAAGTTCTAGTTATTTATAGAAATCTTTTTATTAGAGGAGATTTATAATCGCTACCACAACCACTGCTTACCGTAATAACTGGAACAGTTGTTTTAGATAACATTTTCCAAAATGGTACTTTACAACTCCTTAGGAGCTGAAGATGAAAGAGCAATTAATGTCTGTGTTATCGGAGTTTTAAATATTTCTTTCAATGAAACATCAAAGTCTTTTGTTTTGAAATATCTCTGACCCCTAAACAGACATAGAGAATCCAGAGTAGCTATCAGTGACGGTTAATTCCTGGCAAAAGAAAGTGTTTTTAAAATGACAGACATGAAACGTAATTGTTATTAGTAACATCTTAGATCATTACGTTCAAAGTTTATAAAAATCAAATTGATTTCTTATGGGCTGTGTCATTTATTTTATGAATATAATTGTATTCAGATTATACAGTGAAGATAACGTGTGTCATTTTCTTTCCACTCAGCTTCCTTTTAAGGCATTTGTCCTCCAGCTCAGATGTGCAGTGTAGAAGTTTTTAAGTCCAAACATAAAATTCATGATGTTCTGTTTGCAGCTCCGTATGTCAAAGTGTATTTATTGGAAAATGGAGCGTGTATAGCTAAGAAGAAGACAAGAATTGCACGGAAGACCCTTGATCCTTTGTACCAACAGACACTGGTTTTTGATGACAGTCCACAGGGTAAAGTCCTTCAGGTCAGTTGCTTCTTAATCCCATTTTAGGCTATCATTTGGAGAAGCACTTGCATGTTTACTTAAGTTTAAGCAATATGCGTAAACCCATTCCGACTCACTAAGGATTTAATTTTATAAATACCAGCAAACACGTCCTTGTGGCTTGTGGTTTCAGACCTGCAAAATGTCTGGCTGTATTAAACATTTCTCTTTTGTTGACTCTCGCTCCTGTCCTGCCATTAGGTTTTCCCACAAGAGGGAGCAATCATTCACCCTTAAGAATAACATTTTCCTTATGCTACACGTAGCAGCAGGAGTGAACATAATAAGCATGGGTTTGGGGACAATGCTGAACCTGTATTTTATGTTCTTCCAGGTAATAGTTTGGGGAGACTATGGCCGAATGGACCACAAATGCTTCATGGGAGTTGCCCAGATCCTTCTGGAGGAACTGGATCTGTCCAGTGTGGTAATAGGCTGGTATAAATTATTTCCGCCTTCGTCACTAGTGGATCCAACTTTGACTCCCCTGACACGCAGGGCTTCCCAGTCATCTCTGGAAAGTTCAACTGGGCCTCCCTGCATTAGATCGTAGTAGCAGGTGCTGTCTAATAAAAACATCACCCAGGATAACAGTTGGAACCAGATATTCACATGATCAAAAAACACTGTTGGAGAGAGACAATCACTTCTGTTTTTTCTTGTAGTAGTTATCCAAACATATGTCTGTTTTGTCGAGAGATGGCTTAAATTGACAGAACAAAGGTGTATCACATACGGCCAATCTATCAGCTATCACTGATGCTTATAATGATCCGGGGGGGGGGGGGGGGGGGGGGGGGGGAAGAGAGAGAGGGACCTTTAGATTCGACCTAAGTCAAAGATGACCCAAACTGGAAGCTCTCACTCTGTTAACAATGTTGTATTTTTCACATTTTGACAGAGCCCTCAAGCAGTGTTACCTTCCTGGTGTTTCAGCAGTTTTTCTGTACTTGTCACTTCCACTAGTTTTTTGCCATGTGATTCTGCTAGTTTTGTAGAAGTCCTCACAACGCTAACAGAGACCCTTCCTTTCTTTTTCTAAACCAAACAAAAAAGGGCTGAAGCATATCTCTGTAAGCATCGTTAAAGTGTTCAACAGCCACAGTTACGATTCCAGCGAGTTCAAATAGTTTCTCAGTTCTGGTACTCCCAAGTCTCTCACGTGGGAACCCAGAACAAATGACCAATCTAAGTTATATTCTTCAAAATAAATAATCATCACAGTGCCACTTTTTCTTTGTAAAAAGCAGATACGTTTGCATTATATATAATAACTTTTGTGTTTATGATGTTTTGCATGGAAGAATTTTGAAGAATTCTGCAACTACTGCTGGGGACTGGTATAAAGCAGCTTTAGTCTTAATTTTGACATTGAATATGTTACTGGTAATGCAATTTTCCTCCTAGAAATGGAGAGGAAATATTTACGTTTCTGTGTATAAATGTATATTTGACTTCCCAAAATGTTGACCAGGAATGGATTGAGCATATGACACTTTCAGCTGTACCCAGGCTTCTCTGATGTGTGTCGCTTCCGACGCACCTGTCTGCCCTGGATAGAGCATGGTATGAGTTGTTCAGTGTTTCACTGGAAATTCCAGTTGAAATTTTCTGCACTTACTAATGTTTTTATCAAATTTTAGTTTACATTTCTTTGAGATTGATGCAAGCACAAGGCTTGATTTTTTAACGCAAGATATCTTACTTTTTGGAGAAAAAAAGTCAAAATTCAATTTGCTTTTTATTCATTTGAGTTCTTCTTGGCCTTGAAATCCCTTGTGATATTCTGTAAATGTGCGAACAACTGCAGATTCCTGCAGGTGCATTGATATGTTTCCCCTCCTTTTACAGGCCATTCAATTTTGTGATCACACAACTAGAGCAGCATGACTTGGAACTGTTCAAAGCTGCATGCACGTTTTGTAAAAAGAGATGAAAAAGGTTATTTAATAATGTATGTTAGTTCCACATAGGCCAGCTTGTATGTTGCATGTACTTGTACAGTTTGCTCGTAATTACTATACTGAAGTAACCAAGAAATCTAAGCCATCCATTTTTCTTATAGACATTTTGCAGGTTTTAGCCAGGCTAGGTCTGTGAGTCTGGTGCTAAATGTCTATAGATGGACTTTATTTTTTACCCTATGGAAAACGTGATGTAGTACGGACCAAATTCCTTCTAATAACTATTTTGGTGTAGATTCCTACTGTGGGGCTGTAACACATGTAGAAACTGTGTACACACTAGGTTTTAATTCATAGACATACTGCCTGCACCAAGTGAACTATTTATTATTACTCAACACGTGGGAATTATTCTGCCCATCTTTCCATAGGGCGCAGATTGGTTACTGCTCGACCTGCTGAGCAGGAAGAACTCAAGCATTGGTGCACTACTACTAGATCCTGTTCTGTCTTAGTGGCCAAAAACCAACTAGTTATAATTCGATAGTATCTTTCTATTTTGACCACTTGTCTTAACACTCCCCTGTGCTTTTAAATGAACTTCCAACTCATGTTATGTAAACATGTTTAATAAAATTTCCTTTTCATGTCCAGTGTAGTAGTTGTGCTCTCTGTATGTTCTGAGGTTCATCTGTGATTCTGCTCGCTGCAGGACTGTGTGAAATGTGTTCAGGAACAGTAAAATGATAAGTAATTTGTATGGTTCTTCTGATTGCTGTAACAGTGTATGTTGAAATCTGGGGCCAAAAACTGAGGCCTGGTGAAAGTCATGTTTGGTTGGCTTCCTTTTCACCGAGAAAGGAGCCAAATTGTGCTCTCATTCATTGAAGCAGGCAAATTGAAGTAAAAAAACAAATTTAGCCAAATTACCATCTGGTGAAATCAAATCAGTTTATTGGAGTTGAGTGATGCTCCAACTGCTTGCACTAGGTCAGCGGGGCGGTATGTGTTAGAGCCGGACACCAGCTCTCCATTTGGTGTGTGCTGAGCCTGTAAGACGTGAGAACAACTCCTGATTTTTTGAACTTTTTAAACCCAGAAATACACCCTTGTATTGTAATGCCGTTATGGACAATGCTTTATAGAAATTTACTGAGAGCAGAATTTGGCGCTAAATTTTATTAGAGAAGCAAAGATTATGTACTTTGTTTGATTTTTAGTTTTCCATGTCCCACAGATACCTGGTCACAATTTAAAAATAACATAAAGACAATATTGCCTCACTTTGAACACTTTTGTTTATTACTTTATTTAACTGAATACATGGTTAAGCTACTGAAAAAAATGAATAATTAAACATGGTAAATCTCTGAACAAAAGGCATGTTATATTTCTGCTTCTGTGTGGTGGGAGTGATCTGTTTAAATACAGAATTTGTCATACTGTTGCAAAAAGCCCTCAATTTCATAAATCTCATGGCTTTGAATATTATGTCCAATACTAGGATATCTTTTCCTTGCTGATCCTGAGAAATAAATAAAGTTCGGCATTTCTGATCTCCCCCTAGAGCACAGAAAATACAGCAGCAAAAAAATGTGCTGAACTATTTCATTTATGGTGTTACTGATGAACGGGGATCACATATGCAAAGGTTTCAGGAATGAAGTAGTAGACTGTGCTAGGACAGATAAGTTGTGTGCTGGTCTCCTTTCCCAGGGACTGTTGCCTCTTAAAAACTCATTGCTGAATGTTGGGATTATAATACGCAGATAAATCAGCTTTAGTGCCCTCCTGGTTTTCCCTTGAGAATGCAGTACTGCCTTATACGGCATACGCAGGGAAAGAGCAAAGATACTAAACTCGTAATCCCTGCCATATCATCAGACAGTTATTTTCCTCGTGATGAGTAAATGTTCTAAATTTTGTATTGAAATGCAAATTTAGCGTCCCTCTTTGTGGGCAGAGAAAAAGCTTTTGGCCTTGACCTTTGTGTTAGAGAGACATCAGAACTGCTGTGAGTGGGTAGGACAAACCAGAGCTTCATGATCTCCTTCCTTCGTAATTCCCAGAGAACTTTCGTTGCCTGTTTTCACTAACAAATGATAGTCCCAAAAGTGGAGTACAGCCCAGGTATGATATGCTATACGTAAAAGAAAAGTTCAGAGTGGATCTTCAGTGGCTGTTCTGCGTACTCCAGGATTTTACTTATAGCCTGTGACTTGTCCTCTATGAAGTCGGCTGTTTGCTGCTCCTGTGTAATTGCTACTCTACTGTCTACAGCCCATTTAACTCTAGGAAAAACGATTGTGGGCCTCATACTCTTCTTTTGCCTTAAGTGAAGAAAGTCATGGCAGACAGCAATGTGGCTCTTTCTTTCAAGCCCCAAATGCTCACCCCATGTTACCCTATTATAATTCTGCAGACGTAGAAGAAAGCAGTCTGCAAGAAAGCAGATTGTTATTGAAGGATGTGGTTTCTCAACTCGGGTAATGAGTATTCTGGCCATCTTGAGTGATTAAGAACTCCACTAACATCTATGAAGAGTAACAAGAGTCTCAATTAATACCTCACCCCCAGCCCTGCCATTTTTTTCCAGGAGAAAAAGAAAATGCTGGGGTCGTGTATGTGTTTTCTCAGTGTCTGCATGGATGACCATGTATGTTGGTAGTTAAATACCATGGTTATGAAAGAGGTTGTGTGTGGCAGGCATGTCACTTGTATCAAATGTTCTTCCAAGTTTTGTGATCCAAATTCGTCCTACCTGAGGTGCCGGAGATGGGAGGGGAAGCTGCCTTCACTCCTTCTAGAGTCCAGCTGCTGACAATGATTCAGCTCCTGAACGCACAGCCTGGTGTCTAACGAAATGCCCCTTGGTTAGGTACTTTTTAGTAGGCGATGTGATTTGAAGCCATAGTTATGCATCAGGGCATAAAACCCTAGACGTTCTGCCTTGTTGAGTCAAAGTGTCTAACGCTCCCAAAGTGTCTAACTGAGGGAAAGGGTAAAAAGTTGACAGAATCTGTAGATTGCAGCACATCAATACAGCAATACAGGTAAGGCAAATATTATGCAGCTGCATTTATGTCTCAGCTAGTACAAGAAAGGCATGCTCGAGAGCTGAGTCTTTTGGAGGTTTCAGATGCTGGCTGCTAGAAGCAAGTCACCTAAGGGTTTCACAGAATCTCACAGGTGGCCTCTGAAAAATTTACCTTCAAAAGGTGATGAGCAGCAGTTTGTTATCATAACGCTCCTTGGACAACTCAGAATTATTTATTCTGATTGCCTTTAACACGTCTACAATTTCAGAGCCCTGCTAAAATGCAGTTACAAATCAGTAGTGGCCCACTTGGTAAAGCACTGGGTCTGTATTGAAAGGCTGTGTGATATCACCATCTGCGTGGATTTTCACTGTCTGCAACAATTCATTTAGGTGAAGATCTAAAGTCTTTTTTCACATTTCCTTCTCATTTATATCAGTGGGATGTATGCTTCTGGGTGACTCTGAGAACCTCGATATTAGTCTCTGGACCTGGATTTTGTGATGAATAAAATGGGTGTAGGTGTAATTCCCCATTTCAGAGACGTTGCACAGATACGGAAAGAGCAGAACATAAATGTGGAAAAAGCAGTTGTGAGGTCCTCAGAGACTGAGATGCCAAAAGATGATCCCATCTTCTTGTCCTGGCTCCCAAAGTCTTTTTTACACTGGCAAGTATCAGGAAGCAGTATCGTCTGTACTAAACCTTGTCACTACATTTCAGCTACAGCCAAATAAAAATTCCTGAGCCACACACCTAAGCAGGACACAGCTGTCTTCTTCAGCTTATACATCCCTTCATACAGAAGATGGCTCATGTCTCAGTCTCCTACTCTTCAGAAAGTACAACAGCACTATCACCTCTGCATTTCCAGTACCACCACTTTGTCTTTAGTCCCTGTTGTCTGGTCTGACAGCAAGTCTCCACAGAAGAAAGCTGCCCATGTACATGCTACGGCACTAATTATAGAAGACGGAATAATCCCATTTAGAACAATCTCATACAAGGGTCAGTAAGACAGTTCTAGGTAGTTTAAGAAATCTTGTCATGCAATTTGACCCAAAAAATTAAGATTTGCAAATCTAGCAAACATTGTAAAACAGAACTTCAATTAAATGTTACAGTGTGTACTCAGAAAAGAAATCGGTTTTGATATCTGTATTTGCATACTGCAGAAACAGTGTCCACACACAATGCAGACATGGTAGTATTACACTAGCACATAGGAACAAAAAAAGACCAATTATTATTTTCAGTAATGCAGAGGGTGAGAGATGGCCAGGAGGGAAATGTTTTCTAAATATTTAGTTGCTAAGCAAAGTCTGTTAGAAGCCAAGGAGCAGCATTGTCCTTGAGCTGCTGTTTGTTAAAGCTGCAGCAAAAGGAACCAAGAGAGCGCCCAAGAACTTCACCCTCCAGTTTTAGAAAGTGCTGTGTTTCTTCCAGTGACAGAGTCAGAGGCTACGTGAGCAACTCCTGAGTGCTCAGGAATGAACAAGCAACCCAAAAGAAAATGACAATTACAACAAAAAGGCAGTGCTTCAAAACTGTGTGGAAAACTGTCTTACGATTGTGAAGGCCTGAGAGTGCAGCTGTCCCCGGACCAGACAGAGAACAAAATTCTGGATTTAGAACGAGTCCCCAGATGTCCCTCTCCTACTACAGATTAGAAGGGCTGGATGTCTGTTAGCAGCCAATGCTACAGAGCTTCTGAGCACGAGTCAACTTTTTCTCACAGAGCAAGTTTGTATGTACAGCTTGCCCACGCTTTTCTCTTTGGAGATGGTCTGACAGGTGCATTGAGTGTGAGCTTAACTTTAAGGGGACGTAAAGGGTATACTTAATTTTAAGCTCAAAAAAATATGTTGTGGAAGAGGGATCTTGCATCAGCCCTCATAAAGCGTTGGCCAGGATGGTAAAGAAGTCTGGTGCTCTGTGATGGATAAACCAATGAGTCAGAAACAGAGGTCCCCGTGGAGGGCAGGGCAGGCTTGGGGAGCACAGAGGGGGAGGAGGGAAGGGAAGGAAATGGCGCCTCTGTCCCCCTGGGGGGGGACAAAAGAGGGAGACGTAGGAAAAAACCCAAGGCATAACTCCTTAGCTCCTGTCTTTTTGACTGAAAGCTCCAAAAAGAAGATGAGTGAACAACTCCTGAAAGCCTCACAGATGGCAGTGGATTTCTTCCTGGAGGGCTGAAGGATTTGGCCCAACTTCATTACTTCAGTATTGGAAACAGACTGACTGGTGGCAGCAGGTCTTGTCAAAAAGATATGATGCACTGTTTTCCTTTCTGATGGGTGACTCTCTAGGAGTTAACCAGGAGAGGAAAAGTAAGTTTATGGCACAAATAATCTTTGAGTTGCTCTGTACCTAGTCTCAAAAGGCACATAAAGGCTGAAATTGCTGGGAATAGGGAGTATCAAAAAGCTTCTCACAGGCAGCTTAAGAGTGGCGTGTTGACCTCTCTTGCTTCTTTTTACCTGGTAGGAAAAAAGGCCCTAAGATTTGGGAGACAGCTGAAGTACAGTATCTGCTTTCCTAGAAAATGTAAGAAATGCTGATTCCCTCCTCTCACCCTTCCCCTGGTCATTGCTCCTGCAAACTGCGAAGCAAAGTTTAGTGTAGTTTGGTGCCTGGACTCAGCTCTCAGTTGCTCTGCTCTGGTGCTGCCAGCAGCTCACTTGATTCCCAAGCCCGTTGGTGGAAAAGACCAGCATTCCTAAACCATTCATGTTAAAATACAAAAAAACCCCAACCCTCAGGCCTTCTTCATTCATCATGTGCATGAAAAGATAGAGGGAAGAAACCCATCACGTTTTCTTTTGTTGGAGAGCTTGAAACAGGATTAAATTACAGCCGCACCAGAAGTCACTGCCGTGCTATCTATATAATCCTTCAGCTCTGCTATACATGCAGGCTTCTTTGTTAGATTTCTGTTATGCCATTCAAATATTCCCTAAAACAAATCCCAAAATGTAAAGGAGGAGAAGGAGATACGTTGCCGTGCCAGTGAGCCACTCTTCAGGGCTTAACCTTCTCCCTTTGTTCTTCAGGTGGGTGTCTCCCCCCAGCACTAATCTTAGCCTTGTTCTCCCATCACTTGTTTGCCTGATACCAGCTCAGAGCTGTATCTGTTGTCTCCAGAGAGTACCTGTTAGATTTGATAACATTTACATTTCTTCAGCGAGTGACAGTGAGGGGAGGAAAGCAGAGGAGGGTTTTTGAATACCTCACCTCTCTGGGGCTGCTCTTCCATTTGTACATGGCTGGTTTAAGACCACTGTTTTTCCCCCTGTACTTGCACATCTCATACACGCTGTGCATTTTTTATGGACTCTGGATTTGCTTCGTCTGCGCTGAAGAATGTGGGAATTTCACCACCGACTTCAATGAGACTGAACTCAAAGTGCTTTTGTGACAAAAGGTGACTGATGCAGCGCAGCGAGGCTCTTTTGGTGACGACAAACCCCAAACAAAGCAGGACAGCCAGCAATTCCAGCTGCGCAAAGCACAGAGCCTCATTTTCTCTGTAAGGAGGCGGCGATCCATGCGGCGACGGCGGAGGCGACAGCCAGCGGCGGCACTTCCAGCCGAGGTGCCGCATCCGTGACAAGACGATGTTGCCCGGCCCATAGATGGAGCCTCATTTTTTATTTCTGTAATGCATATGCCCTAACAAATAAGACCAAAAGCTGGCATTTTCTGGAAAGCCACCCACTTCAGAAGAGCAGCCACAGAGCGCGGCTCTGGGCTGTGTGACAGCTGAGGTGGCGTTGGACGGTGCCCGGCCCGGTGTGATGCTGCCGGGGGTGGCTGAGGGGCAGCGAGACGGAAAACCTGCCACCGCGGGCGATCGCTAGTCAGCCAGCTCTTGCAAATAGTGTTATTTATTTAGAAAAATAAATCTACTTAGGGACATTTATTTAGAGGACAGCGCCCTGCTGCTTGCAGGCTGCTTGCAAACAGTGGAAAAGGACAAAAAGCCTTCAAATAGGTTGTTCAGGTGAGCGAGCACCCCGCGGAAGGGCGGGAGGCTGCCGCCGCGGCTCGGGCCGCCGGTACCTCACGGCCGGCCGTTGCCCCGCCCCGCCGCCCGCCGCTCCCCCCGCCGCCGCCGGAGGGCGCCTCAGCACCGCGGGCCGAGGGCAGCCTTGCAGCGGGGCCGCGGGCCGTTGGCGGGGGCGGTCCCCTCGCCCCTCAGCGGTTTCCCGCCGGGCCGGGCTCGGCTTCGCCCAGCTCCCGAGCTCGTCCCGGCTCTCGGGTCAAGTCTAAGTTTTAGGCCCGCCTGGCTGGCCCTTCACACCGCCGCCAGGTTACCCCGCCCATCCCCGTGTGCCCGGCCTGTCCGCTGAGGCCGAGGAGCCAGGGGTCGCAAAGATCGCCGCCGTGATGTGGAAAAACAGGCGTCTGCTTTATTAGGCACTTTTATTTGAGGAGAAAAAAAGCTGTAGTGTTTTTTCCAAGTGTTGGACGTATACCTGCAGATGCCATGAAACCGGGTGTGTGATCACTGGCTGTGCTTGTCTACTGGTTTCACATAAGAGCTCTCAAAACAGTCAAAACTCAAAAGTTTTGAAGGAGAATTCATAAAGCATAAAAAGAAATAATGCTTGTATTTAACAGCCTGCCCTTTTCTCTGATTCAGTAGTGATTACAAACTCACTCAAATCAATGCAGTTCCACTAAGGAGGGTTAAAAAAGCACATTTGTCCCCATTCCTGCATTATTTGCAGTGGCTGCTCTGACAGATTAATGTCAGGCTACTGTGTGGTTAAGTGACAAGCCACATTTTGTTTTATGAGTATTATTTCTATTGTTAGACTGTGCTGTACCCTCACTACACCTTTGTTACTTTCATATTAAGCTGCAAGTCAGATACATCAGGAGAATTTCTTGTGACCAGTGAACGCTTGTGCTGGAGAATTATTAAACTTTGATGATAACCTGTTTAAGGAGCAAAAAGTAGGTATTACTGCTGACAGCCAGAATGGTTTGATAACTCAGGTAGTGCTCATCTAGCCGCTATCTGAGTGAGGTCAGTTGACAAGGGCATAAAACGAAAGGTCTTGCTCAGTCAGTGCGGACAAAAAAGCAGGCTGGGTTTAGGGGAGCAAGGTCTAATTTGATACCTGAGCCATAAAAAGACATTCAACACCATGAAGGAACTGAAGCAGGGAACTGCACAGGACTGTTTTGTGTAGCTACTGTGGCGTTTAAATTGCCAAATGAGTGGATTAAAGTCTTCATGCCTTCAGCTCACCAACATCCTCAAAGAGTAAAACTAAAGTTTGCTGGGATTTGGGCTCAGGCTGACCTGGCATGGAGAATCTCACAGCCCAGCTACAGGCTGTTGGACAGCGCATACGTGCAAGGGCTGAGCCCTGAGGCCAGTGCTAGAGCTTCTCTACCCAAATCACTGGGGGCTAACAACACGCCACCCTGATTTAGGACTCTAACCCAGCTGTTGGGAATCTAAAAGGGGAGCACAACCAGAAGAATGACGCTCACCTTGGTATAGCTCCAAGGGTCAGCAGGGGACAACATGCCTTGCTGCCCCCTGCTCGTGACAGCTGCACTTCAGCAACAGGGTTCTGCTAGACGGCAATGAAGGAAGTGCTCACTTGATATAAAGTGCTTTGGAAGATCGCTAGCGTAAAAATCTGCAACTGTAAAAACGACCAGTTCTCAAATTAGCTAGCGTGGCAGGGCAGCTGCCCTCTGTGGCAGCTTCGCACTAGATCATAGCACAAAACTTCCTAAATTTAACCCTGCATTTCCAGCTTTTTGAAGCTCCCCTCTCCTGTGCAAGACACAGGAGGTCAACAGAAGGTGTCCCTGGCATTTTCCCCCAAGCTCCTGGAGAAGAGGCTGTTCCAGGGGACATGACTAGCGTATCCTTATGTCCTGGCAATGCTTGGTTGCCAGAAAAGCTTCTCGAGTTGGTGGTTGGCATAGCTCACAGCAGCCTTTAACCTGCTGTAACATGCTCTGAAGTGAGGACAGCTGCAGGCAACACTTACTTCTTTTGAACTATGCTCCAGTCCAATGCACACATGCTGCCCTTCAGCAAACTAGCACAATTGCAGGCAGAGAAGGGAGGGCCTTGCCTGCAAGCTACAGCCTCCAGTTGTGAAGCCCTCTCACTTCCTCGTGAACAGGGCTGGCGAAGGCCTGCTGAGTTGGCTTCACCCGGGTATGCGAGCAAGATTCAGCAGGACTTGTTCACAGAAGTTGACACCGGACCAAGCCCTTCAGATGCACATTCCTGAGCCCACTCCTCCCCTTTAGGGCATTTTATGCCAGCCACTCCCAGGTTTCCCCCTCGCCTTAATTACCTTTTTGTAGGGATCAGCTCTGTGTGTGTGTGTGCATGCTAATGCTAGGAAGGGCTGTCAATGTAGCTTTGCAGCCCAATCTCTTCTAATATGATCCTGGCTTTAGGCTGCAGCTTTTTTTCCACTGCCTAAATACATCGCGTGTGGATATTAGGTGAGGGCAAGAATTTGCTTTTTTCTTGCACGCAAAACAAGGAAATGCATTCTGCCTCGCCACAGCTGCCACAACCACAACTTGCTGGCCTACAGCGAGGCAGCCAGAGCAAACTCAGGAGTCACTCCGTTCCTTCCCTCGTTGCTGTTCCTCCACCAGAGTCCTCTGGACACCAGTCCCACAGTGGGGACTGCAGAGTCTCTCTCTCTTGAGGTGGATAGAGGAACCTTTGGTAAGTGAGCCGCAGCCATGTGCAGAGCCCTAGAGATGAGGGCTGGCGCAATCCCGCAATAGTGGTCACGGCTCTGCAGCCAAGAAATGGAAGAGGAAAGGGGGAGTATTGAACCGGATGATGTCACAAGGCAATCTGAGGAAACGCCCCCTTGGAAGTCCACTAATAGGCTGGAGATAATGGTCCTTGCCCTGCAGCCCTTGTAAGGCCCCACTGGAACTTGGCTACGGTAAGAGGGGCTGGGAGGGCAGAGACTCAAATTATTAGTTCCCGGCATGATTCAGAAATATCTGCCCACACTACAGGCATGACTCAGAGCCTAGAAAGGTCTTTGGGATCTGTGAAGATAACCCAAAGAGGTCCAACCCTTGAGAAACAGTTTCTTAGATTGGTCTTGTCTCCAGATCTGAGCTAATTTTTGGCGGATGCAGGATTTCCTGGATGAAAGTTAAACAGAGCGGCTGAACATACCTTGCCATTGGCTTTCTTGTTGTTGGTTGGTTTGGTTTTGGGTTTTTTTTAATGCTTCTGTGGTGGTTTTTTGTATCTTTGCATGTTTCAAAAGGATTGAAAAGAAGTGGAAATGCTAACGGGTGTTTTGGCTCATTCTGCCGTGTAGAGGGTTTCTGTGCCAAAGCGCTAGTTACCTAGGAAACTGCTGTAGGATTGAATTTGGATAGATGTGTTGTCAACTGCAAATGAGTAGAGTGGCTTTTCAAGAGGAGGGGAAGAGTGTAAAATGCACTGAAAATATGAATGCCTGTAATGTGATTTCTAGGTAAGATGGTGGTCCTGTCTTTTTGACTGGCATTTTGTAGGCACCCTGACAACTGCACAAAGGGATCACAGATGGAGTGCATGGCCATGCCTCGGCACTTGAGTTTGAATGCCCTTGTATTTGTAAGCTGGATGAGCATTCGTCTAAGTGTCAAACCACGACTGTCTGCAAAGAATAGTACTAAGGTTGCCATTAAGCATTTTGCCCATTTTATTACAACAGAGTTATGACGATCCAAGGAAATTACAGCCTTTCTGGAGATTTGAACTGCAGCACTGCACGGCCATTTGCAAAAAACCAGAGACTGATGAAACATGTTTAATGATTGAGATACATCTAAAGGCTTATGCAATGAAGAAAAATGTGATTGCAGAGCTTTTCCTGGAAATCAATAATGGGCCTTTTTTAACACAGCAGCAAAAATGTGAGAAAGCAAATAAATGCTTCAGTCTGGGGGAGTTATACTGATGTCTATCAGTTCTGCCACGATGGCTAAATCTGCAAGTGGTTACTTATCCCAGGGGAGTCAATACTTAGAGTGGTCCATGGCTGAAAAAAATAGGCAAAGCAGTGGGGTTTACTCGGTTAGAATAGATCTCTCACAATTCATAGAATCATAGAATGGTTTGGGTTGGAAGGGACCTTAAAGATCATCTAGTTCTAACCCCCCTGCCATACGCAGGGACACCTTCCACTAGACCAGGTTGCTCAAAGCCCCATCCAACCTCGCCTTGAACACTTCCAGGGAGGGGGCATCCATAACCTCTCTGGGCAACCTGTTCCAGTGCCTCACCACCCTCACGGTGAAGAACTTCTTCCTTACATCTAATTTAAATCTACCCTCTTTCAGTTTAAAGCCATTACCCCTTGTCCTATCACTACATGCCCTTGTAAAAAGTCCCTCTCCAGGTTTCTTGTAGGCCCCCTTTAGGTACTGGAAGGCCGCTATAAGGTCTCCCCAGAGCGTTCTCTTCTCCAGGCTGAACAACCCCAACTCTCTCAGCCTGTCTTCATAGGAGAGGTGCTCCAGCCCCTCTGGACTCATTCCAACGGGTCCATGTCCTTCTTATGTTGGGGACCCCAGAGCTGAACCCACTACTCCAGGTGGGGGTCTCACCAGAGCGGAGTAGAGGGAGGGGATCACCTCCCTTGACCTGCTGGTCATGCTTCTTTTGATGCAGCCCAGGATACGGTTGGCTTTGTGGGCTGCAGATGCACATTGCTGGGTCATGTTGAGCTTCTTGTCAACCAACACCCCCAAGTCCTTCTCCACAGGGCTGCTCTCAATCCACTCATCGCCCAGCCTGTATTTGTGCTTGGGATTGCCCCAACCCATGTGCAGGACCTTACACTTGGCCTTGTTGAACTTCATGAAGTTCGCACGGGCCCACCTCTCAAGCCTGTCAAGATCCCTCTGGATGGCATCCCTTCCCTCCAGCGTGTTGACTGCACCACACAGCTTGGTGTCATCGGCAAACTTGCTGAGGATGCACTGAATCCCACTGTCCATGTCACCAACAAAGATGTTAAACGGCGCCGATCCCAATACTGACCCCTGAGGAACGCCACTCATCACTGGTCTCCACTCAGACATTGAGCTGTTGACTGCAACTCTTTGAGTACGACCATCCAGCCAATTCCTTATCCACCGAGTGGTCCATCTGTCAAATCCATGTCTCTCCCATTTAGAGACAAGGATGTCGTGCAGGACAGCGTCAAATGCTTTGCACAAGTCGAGGTAGATGACATCTGGTGCTCTTCCCTTGTCCACGAATGCTGTAACCCCACTGTAAAAGGCCACCAAATTTGTCAGGCACGGTTTGCCCTTAGTGAAGCCATGTTGGCTGTCACTAGTCACCTCCTTATTTTCCATGTTCCCTAGCATAGTTTCTAGGAGGATCTGCTCCATGATCTTGCTGGGCACAGAGGTGAGACTGACTGGCCTGTAGTTCCCCGAGTCTTCCTTTTTTCCCTTTTTAAAAATGGGGGTTATGTTTCCCCTTTTCCAGTCAGTGGGAACTTCCCTGGACTGCCACGACTTCTCAAATATGATGGATAGTGGCTTAGCCACTTCATCCACCAGTTGCTTCAGGACCAACGGATGCATCTCATCAGGTCCCATGGACTCGTGCACCTTCAGTTTCCTTAGATGGTCTTGAACCTGATCTTCTCCTACAGTGGGCGGTTCTTCTTTCTCCCAGCCCCTGCCTTTGCCTTCTGCAACTAGAGCAGTGTGGCTGGAGCACTTGCTGGTGAAGACTGAGGCAAAAAAGTCGTTGAGTACCTCAGCCTTCTTCATGTCCCAGGTAGCCAGGTCTCCCGTTTCCTTCTGGAGAGGGCCCACATTTTCCCTAGTCTTTCTTTTATCACTGACGTACCTATAGAAGCTTTTCCTGTTGCCCTTGACGTCCCTGGCCAGATTTACTTCTATCAGGGCTTTAGCTTTCCTAGCCTATTTCCTAACCTGTTCCTCCTATTCCCTCCCCTGCCCCAAAGCACGTGCAGGATTAGCATTTGGGCTTACACTGGACACCAATTTCCTTGTATTTCACCTACAAAATGCACTTCAAATGGCAAATGCGAACTCTTAGTAGTTTATTCATGTTATGACAGGTGTCACTTGTTGGCACAGCTACACGTAATCTTCAAAGGTTTGGGTTTTTTCCCCCCCTCCCAAGCAGGTGAGCAAGTTTCTAGCCTTGAAAAGGCAGGTTGTGCTGCTTGTTTTGGGTTAGGCAAGTGCACCAGGTGAGAAGAAGGCTGAGGTAAAGCACTGCCCTTATTCCTCTGGCTAAAGCTCTGAGGCAGGACCTGCTTCCAAAGCCACTTCTGAGGCCAGCTGGTCCCTGCTCCCTGCCACTGTGCACCACCATAGCACTCACATCCCCTCCATTTCTCTCTGCAGGTGCTTCTTTCCTCCCAGGGGTCTAAAATAGATGCCAAAGTCACCAGTCCTAACCTCTGGCCTGACCGTGGGGCTGTACAGGCTTCCTGCAAGGAGAAGATGTGTCTTGCTTTTCCTTCCTGCTGAGCGCTGCCCAGGCTCTACCTTCAGGGCAGAATCAGTCCCTCAGAGCTGAGGGTCAGATGAGGGTCCCGCCAGCCGTTTCATCAGCTTGTGTCAGGCTGGCACATCTACATGACTAAAAGACAAACCACCCTGTGGACGTACCTGGACTCTGCCCCTGCCTACTTTGCTGCCAGGAGGCCGGGCTACATGGGTCCAGCCAGCTGCTGCTGCTGCACTGGAGGTAGACACCAGCGTCAAAAAGAAGCTGTGATATCTCGGATCTCTCATCCGTTGTTTATAAGAATACAGACATCCCTGATCACTATTCCTTCAACGACGTCTTTAACAACATTTACATTGGAGATCAGCCAAAACCTATAAAACTGCAGGCTGCCGGGCCTGGAGGTGGCTGCAATACAGTCTGTTGCATCCAAACTTTCTCTCTGGCCCCTGTCTTTGGAGAGGGGCTGAAGTGGCATCCAGGGCCAGACACCCTTCCTCCCCGCTCGAGCCTGTGTGCACCGGCAGATGTGCACACAAACCTAAGCAGACTCCTCTATTTCAGGCCCATCTGTAACCTGCATAATGAATAATGTACAATGAATTTGTGGTCTACATGTTTATTAAGTGACTCAGTATTTCCAGTGGAGATTTTGTGCTCATGTTTTACTCACATCGCAAAACCCACTCACTCTTTTATTATCCCCAGCAGCGGTAGGCGATAATAAATTATACAACTGCAGATGACGGTAACTATATCAACAAACAAATTGTATCAATTTTCAGTGCAAGTTTAAAGCTAAGTTTACTGGTTGTGCAAACTCTGAAAAAGGAATTTGGGAACGCTGCTGCTGTTATTAAATGTTCTTACCAGGCTGTAATCCAAGCCTTCCACAACGCGCCTCTAAAGAAGATTTTTGCCTACTCTGTACCACTGCTTTTACATATGGGATTAGGCATTTACATACGTAGGAGCAGAGAGAAAAATGTAACTTTCGAAATAGTGACAGCTCCCATTCGTTACTGCGTGAAAAGGCTGAAAGATAAAAGGCACCTTGGTGGTGGAATTCAGAGCTAATCCCCTTCCACTGCATTTGCAGAAACACATTCATACCCTCCAAAAAACAAAGGCTTGTAGCAAAACGTCAATCAATCAACAGTGCAGCTACATCCTGTCTATTGAAACAAGCTCACACACTCTCTAAATTAATCTGGATCCTGTTTTAAGCTTCATAAGCTACACAATTAATAATTTGTATGGCTGTGGAAAGATGTGAGCTTATGCCACAGCAGCCATTTTGAAACAGCCGACACACCTGTGGCCAGGGATTGACTTTTTGGGGAAGCAGGTGTAGCAGTATTTGGAAAGTTACAGTATCCTTTCCAAGAGGAACGGAGACTCTGTTTATAGAGAAACTCATTTCTGTATGATAAAGGCACACATCAGTCACAAGACAGAACACTTGGGCAAATGTAAGTGTGGCTCGCTCACCACGCCACATGCTCTGTTCTTGTTTTAATTGAAAATTTTCCATTTTTAGTTGTTTATGCTCAGTGGCTACATGGAAAAATGGGCCTGGAGCTGTGTCGCTTACCCGAGTGACCCTCACCACCTAGGTGCTGGATGGGGCATACAAGTGAGGGAATAAATATGGCTGAAGCTTTCAGTGAGAGGAGACCGTTCCGCAGGCTGGCTGATGGTCAGATTTTGCTCTGAATTTCCTCGCATAGTGATCTTAATCCCTCTGGGTCTGGGACAGGCTGAAGCGATGCAGAGCTGACTAAGCTGCTGCATGACTAAGCCTCCTGGACCTCACCAGGCTCAATAACTAATACTTTGAACTGAGCTGCTGATCACCGTCCTGACACGCCAGCCGGGTTTTGCACGTTTCGTTGCCCGTAAATATGGTCAGGGCTGTCGTGAGCCTTTTCTGCCTGCTCCTTTTGCGGTTCCTTGTTCCCAGGGGCTGCGAAGGAGCCCTCTGCCAGTGGAGCTGGGGAGGTTTCAGCCCAGAAAACTCCTGGAAAAGAGCCCTCAGAGAGACTGAACTCAACCACCTCCCTTGTAATTGCTATTGGGACCTGGCAGAAGAAGTACATATTTGCAATTAGGGTTGGCTGTTAAGGTGTTCTTGGAGCTCGACACCATTAACTTTGACACTGAGAGCTTGAGGCCAGACCTTTGAGCATTTCCTCCTGCAACATCACCAATCTTTGCATGAATAAGTAAGACCAATTACAGACATAAGTCGGTTCTTGTTGCTCGGATGTCTCTTATCCACAGACTATACATTCCTCAGCATCTTTTTAAAACAGCAACCAGTCACTCTAAAGCCAGCAGTCGGTCAGGACATATGGGTTGTTGCTGTTGGGCTTTTATAAGGATTTAGGTGTGTTACACAAATTGCCAATTAAACTGGAAAGTTAAAATGAAGAAAAAAGTCAGGTAGTGTCATTAACTTAGCTTCAGACCGCAAGAACCTATTCTCCAAATAAACACAGTATGCCTGGAAATCCAAGCACATTCAGAATGGCTCCCATTTTAGCATCCATCGACTGCTTGACCATTTTTAAATTTGAATAGTTAATTATTCACTCAAACAGGCTGCAATGTTCTGTTTATTTTGTTGTAAGCTGAGCATCAGTCTTCCCTTCTGGAGGACACAGAGCTAACCTTTACCTAGGCAAAGCAACTCACTTTTATTTTGATGGGAGGGATATTAGATTTTGCTTCTTTTGTGTTCCTGTTGGCTTGCTGTGGGTTTTTTTTCTTCTCCCTGAACACTTGTCATCTTGCAAACACCTCTGCGTCCTCAAAATGACAAGATTCATATTGTGTACAGCAAGTGCCTTTTAAAGCAACCTGATATTCACCGAGATAATTAAAATGTTTTATTGCACTCTCTCACAAGAGCAAGGTGACCCAGGCCACTGCAAGGGACGTATCTTCTGACCACGCAGAGGCCCCGCTGCTGGCACCCCCCGTGCTGGCAGTACCCAGTAACCGCTCCCCCAGCTGACCCTCCTGCCTTAGACCAGCTCCGTGCTCCCCTTGCTTCCCAATGGCTTCCAGCCGAGGAGCACAGCTCACGTTCCTGCCCGTCTCCCTCTCCAGCAAGAACAGCCTTTCAGAGGAGATTGCTTTGTGCTTGATTTAAATTATTTTGGATTGCGGGGGGGTATCTACAGCCAGGTCTGGACTAATTTTGCTTTTTTTCCTTATATCTGATTCCCTTATGGTGAGAAACTCCAGAAGTTAACATTTGAGTAAATTACCCTACTGTGTGTGAATAAACATAAGAATGATCAATAGGAATAACGTAATGTGTTCGCCTTAATTTCATAACAACATCTCTGCTAGGAACATAATATACCAACAAGTGAAACTTTTGATTTCAGAGGTAATTTTAAATAAGATTTTTTATGGCCACGCCTGGGTTTTTGGTCATATCCTGCCTTCTGTTTGTATGTCCTTTACACTAGATCCTCTTTCCTGACAGACTCCCCGTTTGCTGTGTCCCTTCTTCACGGCTTCTAGAAGCAACAGAAGCGCTTGGAGACATGGAAAGTTACTCTTCCTTATTACAATAATGATATGTAAATGTATGCTACATCCTCAGCCTCTTCTGTAAATAGAGCTGGGTGTGTTATCTTTACATTCCAGGGCTGCTGTTATTAAAACATCTCACACAAACGTACACTTAGTACTTAGTTTGTACAGAAATGGCCTTGCTCATTTGCTTTTGGGTGGAAAAAGAACAGGCTGCTGTTAAGTACACGAGAGCCTGGGCAAGACCACACCACCAAAACAAGCTGACAGAGCAAGAGAGCATCTTTGGGAGTATGCCTTTACTAGTGTAGGAAAAAAGAGATCTTCTTAATCGAGGTTCACTAACCTGATTTCAAAGAGCTGTGAACAGCAGGTTGTTCACTTTTAACTTGGGTCAGCAGCTCAAGTTCAAACGTTGTCACGAACCCGATACTTTAACCTGGCCGAGCATACTAGGCGCTGGAGGAGGCCGGGCAGGTTCTGCAGATGGGCAGCGTGGCAAGAGGCTGCGGTACACTCCCGTGGGGTCCCAGCTGAAGCGAAGAACTGCCGGTCTTTTCCAGCTGGCTATGCGGCCATGCTGCCCACTTTGCTGGGATGCGCTGGGAGCAGAGGCCAAGCATCCCCTTGGCCAGGCAGCAGGCAGAGGCTGGTTCCGGGCAGCTGCGCTCCTGGTTTGAAGCACGCCTGCATGATGTAGCTGCAGCAGTGCGGAGGGTCAGCTAGCAAAGAGCAAAGCAGCCCATGCACCCGTCTGGGCCAGTGTGGTTTACCCACAGCTGGGCTAGGTGGCTTAACCAGCATAAACTTTCTTTATGACACCAGTGAAGGCAACCAAGCTCTGCCACATCCATCACTGTGGAGAGCCCGACCGTGAAACCCCACAGGACACAGCCCACCTGGGGCAAGGAGGACTTCTCTGAGGGTTCAGAAATACACAACATCACTCTTCCCACAGAAGTGGTAACATCCCCGTTAGGTGATGGGGAATTGCTTTGGGAAACCTCACCCTAAATTTTCTTGGAGTTCAGCCTTTCTTTGCGTAGTATTTACCCTCTTCCTTCTTTGTCAGCTTTAAACCGGGAATATGGAATTTAAGTGGTTCAGGTATGGGGCTGAGAAAATAGTCTTTCTTTGTAGTAAAATTTAGGGTATTCATTTAACTACATTTAGTTAGATGACAGCTGTTTGGTAGTCAACTAATTCTATTTATCAGTCTCCATCTGAAGTATTAAGAAATCAGGGCCAGAATTATTTATGGATTCTTATTTAATCCCTCTCTGGTTGGTGAAGCACTGAGCAGGCAGGTTGGTAAAGGCTCTGGCAAGCTGATCTGTCTTGCAAATTCACCCTTGCCTGCTCTCCTGCAAAAACACCCGGATCCCTCAAAATAAAAGGGTTAAAAACTATAATAAACTGCAAAATTGAGAGAGTGAAGATGTACTATACTGTCAGCAAGGACTAAGCGATGACTGTGTGTGGTGGGTTGACCTTGGCTGGATGCCAGGTGCCCACCAAAGCCACTCTATCACCCCCCTCCTCAGCTGGACAGGGAAGAGAAAATATAATGAAAGGCTTGTGGGTTGAGATAAGGACAGGGAGAGATCACTCAGCAATTACCGTCACAGGCAAAACAGACTCGACTTGGGGAAAAAAATAATTTAATTTATTACCAGTCAGATCAGAGTAGGATAATGAGAAATAAAACCAAATCTTAAAAACACCTTCCCCCCACCCCTCCCTTCTGCCCGGGCTTAACTTTACTCCTGATTTTCTCTACCTCCTCCCCCACAGCAGCACAGGGGGATGGGGAAGGGGAGTTGTGGTCAGTTCATCACACGTTGTCTCTGCTGCTCCTTCCTCCTCAGGGGGAGGACTCCTCACACTCTTCCCTGCTCCAGCGTGGGATCCCTCCCATGGGAGACAGTCCTCCATGAACTTCTCCAATGTGAATCCTTCCCACGGGCTACAGTTCTTCACAAACTGCTCCAGCGTGGGTCCCTTCCACGGGGTGCAGTCCTTCAGGAACAGACTGCTCCAGCGTGGGTCCCTTCCACGGGGTCCCAAGTCCTGCCAGCAAACCTGCTCCAGCGTGTGCTCCTGTCTCTCCATGGGGCCACAGGTCCTGCCAGGAGCCTGCTCCAGCATGGGCTTCTCATGGAGTCCTCCATGGGCTGCAGGTGGACATCTGCTCCACCATGGACCTCCATGGGCTGCAGGGGGACAGCCTGCCTCACCATGGTCTTCACCACGGGCTGCGGGGGAATCTCTGCTCCGGCGCCTGGAGCACCTCCTCCCCCTCCTTCTTCCCTGACCTTGGTGTCTGCAGAGTTGTTTCTCTCACATATTTTCACTCCTCTCTCTGGCTGCAATTGCTGCTGTGCAGGAACTCTTTCGCCTTCTTAAATATGTTATCCCAGAGGCGCTACCACCGTCGCTGATGGGCTCGGCCTTGGCCAGCGGCGGGTCTGTCTTCGAGCTGGCTGGCACTGGCTCTCTTGGACATAGGGGAAGCTTCTAGCAGCTTCTCACAGAAGCCACCCCTGTAGTCCCCCCGCTACCAAAACCTCTCCACTCAAACCCAATACACCGTGCCACAACGATACACTTTAATCTTAACATATCAAGGTCAAAACAAATCAAGGAGATTAGCTCCACCACTATACCTTTTACTAAGAAAGTTTCCATTTCCTTCTTGACAAGTACGAATGTCTGTTACTGGCACTGTGAGTATGTGCCTTTTTTCAAGCCAACACTCTTTGTAAAATTTCTTTTAAAAAAATTGCTTAAAGCAGGAGTTAACCCCTTGTTAACTTGAATTGACAGATTCTTGGTTCAAATCACTTCTTCTCTACCACATTGCTTTCTCCAACTGATTTTTCTCTTCAGCAGCTTACATTTCAGTGACATATTTTCTGACCTCTGTGCCATATTTTGCATATAGCCCTGCCTAATGTGCACTTCAGCCTGTAAGCAAATCATATTTGTTTTCTCCTATATCCATCCATTCTCTGGAAAATCTGTTTTTACAGCCAAGGTTTTACAGACTTAGGTACTCTATTTCATTGTAATGTGGCTGTGCTAGTGCCAAGATACGTCAGTTGCCTGAAAATAATGGTGTCTGAAGGGTTTGATTTTCTCTCTTTGCTGTAATTAAATACTGTGGAGATGGAGTTAAGGATTTATTTAGAAGAATTATTGAATTTTTTTCTTCATCTTTCTCACTGTTTTTTTCTCATTGTGAAGTTTTGTGCCTATTTTGTTTTCCTATTTTTGTTAGGCTACTTGTGAGCCACAAAAAATATTATGCAATCATGGGTCATCCCCTCAAGAATGTTAGGTAAAAATTTCTGTGAAGGCAGCTATAGAGCTGCTATCCATTTAAAATCTTTTTTGAAGTCTGTGGTAATAGATTTCAAACTAGTCTGGAATTAAAAAATAATTAAGAATGTTTTTGTGGATTTTTTTTTTCTTTAAATGGATAACTTTGAACTTCAAAGAGGATCATTTCATCAAGTATTTTGATGAAGAATTTCTTGTTCTCCGAGCAGCAGGACTGTGCATGTCCCAGGATGTGCTAAGAGATGGGTTGTGCTACGGGAGTGGGTCTTGCTAGGTTTCTGCTGCAAGACCCAGTAGCTTTGGTAAAAAATGACAGTAATCTCAGGAAACTACCCAGGCAAAAGACTTTCTGTGGCTCTGATGCTGCCACTGAATGGAAAGGGAATGTTTATTTAATGACCAAACTGGCTTGTCCTCAAATGTGCCATTTTGTCTTCATAAATTTTGGGAAGAATCCGGAGAATGTTGCCAAGGGCAACCACTGCATCTTGAGGAATTGGAAACGAAATACAGGAAGAAAATAGAACAAAGATTCCTTAAAGGAGTTTACCCTGCTGTGTTCAGTGCCTTGTAAGTAAGCACATGTTACAACTACCCTGGTTATCCCTCAGCAGGTAAATTAAATTACCTGCTGAGGGGCATTAAATGTCAAGTAAAGTTAAACTGCAGGCTGAGTACCCCTTCCAACATCAGTCAGTGCTAACGGGCTTCAGCTGACACTGTTAAGGGGCAAGGTGCCTCCACAGAGCACTGCCCTCATTGCTCCTCCTCCTGCACTCACTCAGACCATTGAGGGGATTTTCCTACAGCTGCAATCCCCTTCCCAAAGTGACAGTGTATTTCTTTTCTCTTTCCTCCCCCTGTGGCCATACAGCTGGCGTTGCGTAGGGATGGGTGAGTGGCGGCTCCTGTAATCACGGCTCACTAACGTAGTCTGCAAACGTCATCACTTGGGTCAAACGTAGGCAAAAGTCCCTGACACAAAAGGCAGAGATCTGTGATTTGATCTGCAGTCCTGTGAAACTGGTCTAAATTTCACGGAGGACCTGAAAGAGTCATCAAACATGGAGGAAAACTCATGCAGATGTTGACGTGGGAGAGATGGACGAAGGGTCGTCTGGATGAGAGTTCAAACAGCTACTGGTCCACTCAGCTGACCCCTGTAGTCTTCTGAGTCAACAAGAGCAATGCAAAAGAGAAGCATGTAGTATAGTGCTGGCAACTGTTTTAACGAATGACCTTATGGGGGGTGAAAAACTGAGAGATGGCTCCTACCCAGTATTATGATTGGACCCTCCTGACTGTCCTTCTAGAAGATGGATGACTGTTTCTCTATGAAGAAATCAATTTATAACTCAGTTTCAAGCTCCGCTACGTTTGGGATGGTTTGGCTCTATGGTTTGCTGTTCAGGCTCATCCCTATTAAAAAAAATATTCCGGAATTATTTTCCCATACTTGGACAGCTATATGGGCTGTCGCTTCCAGACTCTCTCCCCAGAGCAAATTCTCTGAATTCATACAGCTCAAGTGACCTTTCCCGTTCACAGCAGTGACTAAGATTCCCAGCATTTGTGAAAGCTTCGTAATTAGATATACATACGTACATGTATACATATTTATACATAGGTCTATACATATACTATATGTATAGTATACATGCACACACATAGAGAGACAGAGAGAGTATGTATGTGTGTATGTATAAAAAGACTGCTTAGAATTTCAGCTGTCGTGTTCCCGAGCTCTGTGTCTATACAAGTTATGGAACTTCTGGCAAAAAACAGAAAGCGACAAGCATATTTTATATTCACACAGCTCATCTGTTGAAGCATGATTTTAAAAGCCTCTAGCTATTTAAACATTTACTGTAAAGCGAGTGAGTAAATGGTTTTCTGGATTAGGATTTTAGTCAGGTTGTAAATTTTTAGAGACTGGGTCTGTGTTTGCCTGATTTTGTACACAGGCAATAGATTTTGGTCCCTAGGAGCTGTCTCTGAAGGAATAATTAGAACTGCTCCAAGAACTGAGAAAATGCACTGAAAATTGCTGTACTATTTAGTTTCCAGTTTAATTTGGTGAAATTTTCCAGACAGTTCCTCAAATAATAAAAGCAATAACGAATACTTTTTTTTAAAATGATATTTCTCCTTTGCTAGGCTTCTTTGACAAATACTTGAAATAAACCCTCTGATGTCTCAGGGCAGAGAAAGCTATAGGGTCTGTTACAGTTTCAATTGTTACTGCTTTTTTTTTTAACATAGGCTGCTTGCTGGCAGGAAACGTTTCAAGACAAAAACCTATCCAATCCAGCCAATATAATCTTCCTGAAACTGTTGATAAAATTTGATAAAACTCTCTTTTCTCTGGGGTGGATACGAGTAGCTCTAAGGAGTCTTCAGCATATGCATCTGGTTAGGTAAACACTTGGGATGCTGCTCAGTTCAAGAATGAGAAACCTGAAGTTGAATGTCTATGTATCTATAGGTCTTTAAGCTCTGAGCGTAACAGAGAGGGCAGGTCAATGCAGTCAGTGGAGCCTAAAGCTAACCAGTCGTGGGGGATGAAATCCAGATGCCTATGTAGTTTGAGACACCAGGGGCACCACAGGCACCCAGGAGCTGCCCAGGGCTGGCAGATCTGACATGGGATGTACGAGAGGCCACATGGGATATCCCACAGTGCCTAAACCAACGTCAGATAGATGCCTATGTTTAGCCGACTTGACTGAGCCCCAGCTGCATACCAAAGGCAACCTGAACCGTGCCTTATGCTCCACCGCTCCGCTGATTAAGACCTTAATTCAGTTGCCTGTACCAGGCATCTCAAGCCATTTGAAAAGCCTTAGGGTAGCCCAGACATTGGTAAGAGGCCGGCAGATGTGACCCTTGCCTTTCTGGAACAGCAGCTGGAGCAGCCAGCTCAGATTACAAGGGTATTTCAGCTGCCCGTCAGTGACCTGTTGAACTGCTCCCTAGATCTCAGTGACGGTAATGGGAGCTGAGACCCCAGTGCACATATAGAAGCCTTCAAGTATCTAAGTGGCCTCACAGCCCTTTCTGTACCAGTCTGAAGTTTTCCAGTGATGTTTATGCAGCTACTTCATTCTTCTGCTGTTTATCCACCCGCTGCCCTGCATTCTCTCTTCTGCGTATATGTACTTTGGCTTGCATATTTTGCCCGGACATTTTTAGACTTACCCAGCGTCTTCTCTGCTGGCTCACACACTCGATCCATAAACTTTCCTTGCTGCCAACCAGCTTCCCACCAGAAACTCTCCACATGGCTCCCAGGCGAGGCATGAGGAGCATTCGTCCTCCCACCCCACTTCTCGTCCTCAGGGGGAGAGCAGAGGCTGGAAAGCAGCAGCGGCTGGAGCTGGAGACACTGCCTTCTTCCTCTGATAGCCATCCTTCGCTGGGCCAGGGACATCATAACCACTGCAACTGTCTTTCTGGCAATACTCTCATGCAATGCATGGTTTTGTTTTTGGTTTTGTTTCCGTGGAAGACCATAGATACAGTTTCTTGTAAAATATAATATATATTGTATTTAAAGAGACCATTACAATTAAATGATTGTTGGCCTTTTTTCCCCAGGGAATTGAAAAGCGATTAATCTGGTGTTAGTGGCCAGGCATACCAGGTCAAGCTGGGCTAAAAATGATTTAAGTGAGTAAAATATACTTATAAAATTCTATCATTTTACATCTACATGTCTATATATTTCTTCGAATGTCTGTCACATTGCCATCAAGGCAGCAGTTGGTAGGTTTGTGCTCTTGCAGTAGAACTCCCTGGAGAGACTAGTGCCAGCGATAACCCAAAGAGGAAACGGAGGTAGCAGCAACTGTGACCAGAAAGAAAGAAAGAAAGAATAGAAGTGAAGAGTACTGTTTATAGAATTACAGTGTCCTCTGTGCTTTCAGACTGAGATGAACATGTCACAGCATTATAAATGTGTCTGTAGGCTAAACAGAACCTTCCAAGTAGCACAGCTAAGAAAAGTGGTACAGTCTAGAAGGACCCCAGCCCCTGAGAAGCCTTCCCCGACCCCCCTGCCAAGTCCTCCTCCAGAATATTTACCTTTCACCACAACACAAACATTATTAATGTTTCATGTCTGTCTTGGTTTGCTTCTCCTTGAACACACAGCTAATGTCTTCACCTGTCCATTCCAGCAAATCTAGATTCTCTTTTGTACTTTTTAATAGATTCCTGCCACATACGTATTATTGAGCCCTGAATGTTATGTTCAGATATTTTCTTTTTCTAAAAATAAGGCAATATTGGTTCCACCCTGTTTGATCTTCAGCCAGGCCATAGTCATCTCAGATTCCAATTTAAAATTATCCTTCTGGTGTTAAAGGTTCCCCAGGGACTCGTCAGCTCTAGAACAGCTATTTGACTTGCAAACCAGTGTGCTTCTAAACAGTGGTAACTTTTCAATTTATCCTTACCAAGGGTGCTAATATCACCATTAAAAAAAAAAAAAGAAAAAAAAAAAGAAAAAAAGAAAAAAAAAGGAAGAAAGGTAAAAACAAGGTAAGAACAAACTGTGGGCCCAAGGAATGACATTTACAGCAATCATGATGAATTCATTAGGCTCATTGCATTAATTATCATACTGAAACATCTTATTTCTTTTGATTGTCACAGTACCGTGGCAATCTCTGAGCAGGAAATAAAACCAAGATTTTTAAAAAAAAAGAGCCTAATGTGTTTAACACAATTGAAGGTAGTTAGAAAGAGGAGAGTATGTCACCCTAACTGTCTGAGCATGGGATGTATTTACATAGTAGTCTCTTCAGGTTTTGGACAGGTAAATAAACTCCCATTAAGTTTCTTGTTGCTGAAGAAGGTCTGCCGCTGGTCTCCACGGCAGCTCATGTAAAGGTAGTTCAGGTGCTGCTAGAATTAATCGAAGCCACTCCTGCAGCAGGATGGAGACGTGCCCTTCCAGTCAAACACAGAGTCCAAAAGCTCCAGGCTTTTCGTATTGGAATTTGACTTCAAAAAGTGGTTTGTAAGATGCCTAAGGCTTTGGCTAGAGAAAAATTCCATTAGCGGTATTCTGGCACTAGTACCTCAGTGATTTTTCTTTTCCTGTTTGTTTTACCATGGTATTCTTATTATCTGTTTTGCTCGTGACCCGGCATTTCAGTGTGGCTGCTGTTCTGCGCATGTGCATATTGGCAACACAGGGCCACAATACGGCACGCAACTCCTAGTCCCAGATTAGCAGCAACCTGCAGTCTGACTTCAATTAGCTGGAAGGATGATGTTTCTTGACTGTCTGGTGTTTAAGTGAACTGAAAATCAAAACGCTGTTTTTCTTGGTTCTCTTCCAAATCGCACACTAAGGTACAGTTTGCCTCATTAAAGATTAAAACAGATATTGGTAAAAGGAGATAAGTCTGAATCAAATTTGAGATCCAAATAGTCCCAAGCTTGTGGTTTGGGCTCTTCTCTTCTGAAATGTAGGAGGAAACATTGAACAATTCAGATCCATGGGATGAAGGTAAGAGGGGCTGCAGGGGCTTAGCAAGACCCTTCCTTCATTTTAGCGGCTCTGTGAACTCCCTGTCTGTGGTGAGCTGCAGGTGAGGTGCCCGCTGTAAATCAGCAAGGACGCCCAACAAGGCATGGGGAGATAAGGTCCTGCAGAAACACCTTGGCACCTTTGCCTTTGAAGTGCTGACCCAGGGCGACCTGGATCCCGTGTCCCAGACCCAGGGCGCAGGTGCTTTTCTCTCCCTGCAGTGGACCGTAAAACAGCCAGAATACTGCTGCTGCCTTCTGCAGTTTATCATATGAATTGAAAACAAGAGAGAGAAAAGGCCGGGGAGAACACACAGTTACAATGAAATAATTGCAGCTAATCTAATATATAGTGGTAACAGCATCTAGGTGCCTACTCACTGTGTGGAATATAGGTATAATAATGAGGAAAACCATTGGGGTTTTCTTTCTTGGGAACATCATCCTGCTTCACTGTGACCTCCTCAGTTAACTTAATAAGCCAAGTATCTTTGTATGAAAACAGCTTCTCAGTTTCCACGCTAGAGAATACACTGCCTTATCACTTACTATAATTTTGATTATGAAACAGTTGTTTTTCATAAGCCTTGCTTTTCTGTTGCTTGGAGCTATCAGAAATCTTCCTTTTTCAGGCTACCACTTCCTTGTGCTTCCCAGTCCTTCAGCAATAACACTTTGTCCAGGTGAGGATTATATTTTAAAGAAAACCTCTTTGATCATGTTCTAATGATAGTTTTTCAAATCCTTGTCATATACATATATGCTGTTAGTTGCAGAGGTTGGACATATAGTTTGTAAATACATAGGTCAATGCAGATGCCTCACTTGGCCTAACAGTTGTTCTTCAGCGTAGCCTTTCCTACTGGTCGTAAAGTCTTACGGTACAGCTTCAGGGGAAGCCAGATACCTCTGGCACAGAGGGGTGCTAGTGAAGCCCAGAGCTGCTGTAGGCTTGTGAGCCCTGATGGTTTTCCCTGGGGTGGAAACGAACACCTTTGGCCCTGGGGAGTAAACCTTTTGGAAAATAGTCTTGTACGTTGCCTATGAGTATTCATTTCATGTGTATGCACCAACTTTTGTTTTTCTTCCAAAGTTGCTAGTTTCATCATGTACCCCAAAGGGTGCATCACCCCTCAGGTCCCTCCGAAGCTCGGGCTCCCGCCTCCCCACTGTGCCTACGCTCTCCACGTGGGCTGGCTGTTCCCAGCACTGCGCCGTAACTCCCCGATGGCACCAGCACCCTTTGAAAAAGCCACCAAGCTGTAGGCCTGATTTCACTCTGGAGCTCAGTAGGTGATGCTGATCTTGTGAGAGAGTAGGAGGCACATCAAGCTGAGGATGCAGCTGATCAGAAAATGTTTGACATTTTGTTTTGGTCCAAATGTTCTCTTATTAAGAACATGCTTCCCTTTTGACTAGTAATTGAGATTTCTCCTCTTTAATATTAATCACTTGGCAAAGAATTTGCACAATTCATTTTCTTAACCACGTTTTTAAAAATGCAGTTAGAGCCAGCTATGCTTTCATCCCGTATCACAGAGGGCTGTGATGAGGAGGTTTCAGTTGTTGCTTAGAGGTGTGTGCTGCTGAGTGCTTTCATACTGTACTTAAAAAGGAGGTGTTTATAAAGTCCCAGCAAAAGAACTGAATGTTCCTCCTCCAGATTCTGTGAAAAAATAATTAGATAATATCGTAGATCTCAAGTTCATAGCCACGGCTGTCTGCGCTGCCTCCAGGCCATCTAACACGGCAATTTTCTCTGACAGTAGCTGATACATCTGATACATCAGTGGTACCTTGCCTTCCTCTGGGTGCTGTCACCCCCACCCCACATCAGCCAATGTCCGCAAAGGATAGTTGGGATGAAACGGGTTTTCTAGCCCCGTGAATAAAGGTTGTATAGTTGTCTTTTCCTCAAAAAATCCAATTTGCACAATCCTAAATTCTCTCATTGTCTACCCAGATGCCACTCCTGGCCTGAACTCTCAGCCTTTCTGAGACAGGAGGACAAGAAATTTCACTTCTGAATCATAGCATTTTGTTAAAAATGCATTAACATTAAAAGTTGCTATTCTGACAGTCATATTAAAAACTACATAGTACTTGAGCTCTCTCTATATTTGGCTTCTGCTTCAATGCAGGAGCTGTCCTTTCACAAAGAATCAGGAGCAAAGCTTGAGGCCAGGGGGAGGTTAGGAAGGTAGGTGCAGCAGCTTTGCAAACCAGCGAGCCACTTGAAGAAGCTTATTAGTGTTTTTATTGAAAGGATGCAGTATTTGATGCTCAAAAGATAAACTTAAGGTTAAAAAAAAAAGGATATTAAAGAAACTCTACATAGCAGAAAATCTGAGTAATTAATCACTACATTTGCCTCAATGTTCAATAGCTACTTGTGCCCGTAGAAGTCACAGGGTGTATGTAAAACATCCAGAGGCACAAAGGTCATTCCAAAGTGGCATTTAATGGGTGACGTTTGTACGTTTGATTGCTGCAATTACGAGGCAGCAGGCAGCCAGGGAAAGAGGGGGGTAGGTGCCACCACCGCCCGGTGCAGCTCAGCTGGCAGCGGTCAGGCTGGCACCGTGGTGTTAAGGTGCAGCCTTTGTGGTGAAGGCCGGGGGCCATGTCCCTCCTCTTCTGGGGTGCTCCATGTTGTTTCACTGGGGGCAGGTCCCAAAACCCATTTGGGTCTCCTCTGGTCTCACGAGCCCAGGGGAGCTGCAGCTGCAGTGGTGTTTGTGGCTTCCTTCCCGCTCCTGCTCCTGCGTCTCTGCAATTGAGAAACTCTTTTTCTCTTCCCGCAGGAACAGCCATGGGTGAAAAGGGAGGCCAAAGGGGTGACATCTGCTCTGCCCTGACCTGTGGACCCCAGCCCCACCTCAGCGTCACAGCCGCACCTGCCCGGCCACCCTGGATTGCAGCTGGCCAGACTGACAAGCTATGTCATAAAAACCAAGTAATTTAAAATAATTTTAAAGGAAATAATCATTAATATTCCAAAAGACTTTCAAAACTCTGTGCTAATGAATGACCCTACGTTTCCCTTTATGCTCTTCTGTATCCTTGGTCTGTGCTTGTCCAGCCTCTCCTATGCCATTTCATCTGCCCCACAGTGGTGCCACCCTGGGCTGTAGCACCCAGAAAAACAACAGTGGAGGCCTCAAAGTCTCTTGTAAAAAAACCTCTGCTGTCACTAGATCTGAAAATCATAAGCATTTTCAAAATTATTAGTATTAGGAGACTTGTAAGTGATCACCTTGGAACTTAGATGGTATTTCTCTTTTTTAATTCAGCTACCGTTTTCCTCATTGCAAAATAAACATAATTTAAGTTATGCTATTTTATTTAATTTTAAGAATACAACATCCATTATAAAGTACATTATAAAGTATGTTTTGCCAGAAACATCTCCAATATTACAGTGAATAATCCTGTTACATCCTTCTATGATTTATAGTGCTTTTTTTTTCTTGTCTTCAACTTTAAACATTTGCCAGTAAAAGATGGTAATGTCAGGCTAAGAAGCTCCATAAAGATTTATGCACCTGGATAAAGAGGACCCCTTTCATATTTTCTGGTTTGACTTCTATATGTATTACTTTTTGCTGGAATTGTTTGCCGTTTGGCTCGAGTTTCTTGAAGAACATGAAAGTAGCACTGCAAAAAAATAGTCCTCTGAACGGAAAATACGAGAACGAAAAGATCCCCTGAATTGAGGGGGGAAAAAGTCTACAGGAACAGTGAATTATAGGTGTCGGTTCTTGGATCTTCTTTCTAATTCTAGTTTGACTCACTGTATAGCTTTAGTCGAGTTAAATAATCCTCTTTCACTCCCTGATTCGGGATCTGCAAGGATAATAGTCTTTTTGTGCTTTGCAGGGCTTTTGAAGGAGATATGTGAATAGACTAACACAGAAGTACAAGGCCAAATTAGTAAAAGTATAATATGTAGCAGCTAATGTTTTCCTAGTAGGAAAAACACTGTACCTCATTGCATATCATTTGGACTGTGGCTGTATTGTAAGTATTTTCCCTTGTAAATCTGTCACTGGAAACTGCAGAGGACAGCATAGGAACAGGGTATTAAAAATGTGATGGACATCTTAACTCTTCATTCAGTATGAATGAGGAAGAAAGGTGTAATAGAAGAAACAACAGTGAAGGGAAACTTCTGTTTTCTAATTGAAATATTCCATGTATTCAGCATTTCCTGTTGTGTAAATACATAAACAAAGGGATTTATTAAATAAAAAGTCATTGCAACTGCATAAGCCTTCTCCACTTTAAGACCAGCACTGTAAGGGAGGATACAATCTGCATACTCTGACAATTTAATTCTTTAGCTTCACCATACACAAATGTTTAAATCATTGGTAGTCTGTAAAAGATATATTTTCCCTGATAATATAAGTCAGCAGAAGCTAAAATCCTTTACTGGGATTAAAGTAGAGCTCACCAGCTTTTTCACTGAGATGCAGCTTAATAAAAAACAATCTTGGAGGACATACCTCCTTGGCTTTGCAGACACGTACACAGGACTGCTTCTCCCATTCCCCAGCACAACCCTCCCCCTCTCTGATCCGAGAAAATGGAGAAATAATGTTATTCTATTTTTAGCTTCCTTTAATGAGATTTATTGGATAGACAGGAGACAGAATTTCAGCAGCATCGAAGCTGCAGGTATGCTGGTGCTGTGTTGGGTCCCCCTCAAGGCCTATAGATCTCACGTTGAGAGCTGCTGAATTGTCCCGAGGAGGAGCGGGATGGCTTCAGGGTGGTAACTCCACCGAGATACTTGAACTTTTCTATCTATCTTAGCTGTGCATTTAGGTGACAGCTAACATAGTGAGCTCTTCTATTTTGTTAGGCTCTCCACTTGTAGCTGCCTCCTGTACTCAAAGGCTTGTCCCACACCCTTCTCGATGCTGAGGTTTGGTCATTACATGGTGCTAAATGCAATGAATCTCTGGAAAAATCTGGGTTAAGGATCCTGGAGAGCCTGCTGGCCTTTGCCAGCCGAGCGTTCCCCACTGGGGAGTGACCACACGCTCCCCAGGAGAACTGGAGACCTGGGACGACAGTGCCAGCAGTGAGCTCTCCTCCTAATTAATTGTAGCTATACTGCAATCTGTTAAGGAGCTGTGTGATGGCAACTGAACAATGATAACTGGCACCCACTGATGCCAGATCATAAAAAGCTGAATTACGTGTTTGGTTGTCCTGGTATTGGCGGGGGGGGGAGGGGAGAGGAGAGGGAAAAATACCATATGTTGTTTTTAATCTTTTTAGAGTTGTTTAACGTTCCTCTAGCACAAAAATGGTTTTTTAGGAGTACTTTCCTTTGCAGAATTTCTTTGTGAATTTCCCTTTCAGCTTGAATGCACACTATGCAGTACCACATTAGATACTGTTTTCTTTTTCTAAGTATTGTTGTTTAGTAAGTTTCAGAATTCAGAAAAAAAGAAAGTAAAGGAAATTATATTTTACATGATACCTAGGAAACTTACAGAAGGAGCTCAATCTTCCTTTAAAAAAACATTTAAGAAAGAGAGTTGAAGTATTGCCTTGAGAAGGAGCGTTCAAAACTTGCCTGGAGAAGGAACATGAGGAGAGGCTGTTTGGCCACAAAAAGTTGTCTCTGAAGGAGGTTAAACACTGAGATTTTGCAGTGTGGGTGCGCGAGAGACACCTGGACGGTTACATGGGCACAGAGGCAGATACCGAGGCACCTTGTATACACATGCACCATGTGAGTTACCTCCACATACTCAACAAAGAAAAAAAATCACAATTTTTTTTTAATTGAGGTTTTATTGGCCATTATGAACAAATATGGTGACCAGCTGATAGTCATAATCAGATCTTGCTCACAGTTAGTTTTATTAGATTAGGGGAGCATGGTGGGGGGGACCACCCCAGGAAGCCGCACAGCTGGTAATTATTATGTATCCTTTTTATCTGGATTTAAGAAACAGTGCCTGCTTATTTCTCAAGTTAATGCACATGAAAGAAAGAAGACAAGACCAAGATCTTGCAGATATTAAAGTGGAAAAAAATGCTGAGCAGCCACAGTTTTTGCAAGCGGTGCACACTGGAAAAGCAATAAAACGACCAACATGGGCATATATCATTGCTGCAGAGGTTTCCTTCTTAGCAAGGGCAAGTTTATCCATAAATTGCAGCAAGCAGAATATTGCTGCTGAATGGGAACCACATAAAGAAAGAAAACACACAGGAAAGTTGAGAATAAATGGTTTGAACGCAAACATTTCATTTTTCGGGAAGAAAACCCGGACCAGCAGTGTCCTCCTAAGCTCTCCAGCTCTCAGGCACCAAGAAGGGTCCTTTCATTTCTTTGCAGAGGCCCTTCAGTGAGCAGGGCCCTGTGAGAGCTGCATGGCCTCCAAAGCAAAGAGGGCTGGGCCCCCACAAATTATGCTGTGGAGCTGGGGGGATTTCCAAGGACCTCCAATGCACCCTCCCTTAGCTGCCAGGGCAGGAGAGGATGCTGCTCGTGCAAGCATCTGTCTCTGCACCCTCCATTCTACCAGACCACTGGTTAGAAAATCTCTGTCAAAACTCTTTTGAAGTTAAATTTCAAGTTTTCTTTTCACAAAACAGTGCTTGCTTTCAATGGAAAATGTATAGTTTTTTCTCTTCCCTCTAAAGACTGAACAGTAAAAGCCAAAACATTTTGGCCAGATGTGCGGAAAAAATTTATTTGGTACTGTTGCCAATGGCTTGTGGGAGTCACTGTTTGGCTGTCTCACGCCTCTGCTCTCCTCACCAAGCCCCCGGATGACAATATCTCCTGAAATGCACTGTGGCAAGCGTGCTGCTCTGGCATCTCTGCAAAGGAGAGAGAGTGCATGGGGGAAGAGCCTGGCCCCAGGAGCCAACAGCGGAGAGCCCCTCCACAGCAACACCTTTGAGCCATATGGGCACCTTTGGTACAGGCAAACATCAAAGTTTCAGGTTCAGATTTTTCTTTAAAAAGATGAAAAGTGTATTTAGGAAAAACAAAGCCCCTTTCCAAGCAACTCTAGTTGAAACTTTTTTTTGCCTTTGCTGGGAGGAGGAGGACAGTGAAAGAATCATCTTATCTCCATCAGCTCATAGCAATGCTCTTCCTCAGATGCCCTAGGATGCTCATTCTCTCCTATATCCTATGCTTGCCTTTGCTATAGACCTTCAAAGGCAGCAGTAAAGTAGCAAACTTTTGATTTTTCACATGCTGAGATGAAGACAATTCATTTTCTATTCCCTAGCAACTACCTATATAAACAACTACCAGATGAGCAGTAAAACTGGGTTTGAGAACTACAAGCAAATTGACATTCTAAATAAATTGTTTTCGTACCTGAAGTGGTGTAAGAGGAGCAAAAGGAGAGTTAAATCCACCTGGACATAGTTGTTTTTTCCTTTAATGAAATACACGTATGTAGCAGAGTAGAGCACTAAGTCCAGCCATCTTTTCCCAGCAGCACTCACCAATTTTCCCAGTCCCAGCTTCTTCACATTGCCATTTCCCAAAGCTTTTCCTGTAAAATTAAACAAGCTTGGCTATTTCACGAATGCAGAAATACTGCAGATTTTGACTGATTTTAATTTGCTTATAGTTGCTCCCATTGTGTGTGTGCTCCCACTTGCCACGTTTGCTTCTCAGCTCACCCGGCTCACCTCTTGGCCATGGTGCTGCGGCACCACCAATGCCGACCTCGCAAGCGTTTCCACTCATCTGGCTCAGAGCTCGTTGGGGAAATTGCCTTTCCTCCTCCTCATGTCACGACCTGAAGGGCTACACAGCCTGCAGGTGTGTAGAGATCACGACCGTGGGTTTGTAGGATTCTGTAATACAAAAGAACATGGAGGCTTTATCCTCTAAATTTCTCTGCTATATTACACATTAGCACAAATACCGCAAAAATCACCACTAGCAAGTATACCTATGATTAATAAAGGGAATATATGTATCTCAAGCTATTACAAATTACTATCAGCAATTAATAATATGGCAGCAATCAATAATAGTAACAATCAATAGCATAGCAGCTATCAATAGTATGTCAACTATTAATAGTAGTATGGCAACAACCAAGTAGGTATATACCATTACAGGTTACTACAAAGTTATCATTAGTGAAGCAAATTATCAACAATATAACAGCAGATATACTTATGATAGATTACTTCTATGAATATATAATATCAGTATTAAGCAAATTAGACAGATCTCAGAAGGGGCCAAACCATCCCAAAAGTGGGAGGACAAACCAAATCGACCCCAGAAGGGGGCCCGAAGGGGACCAATAACAAAACAGAGAGAGTCTCACTTCAGAGATGCTCTGCGTCACGGAGGCTGGAGTCAGCCAGGCATCCCCAGTGAGGATCCAAGATCTCATAGAAAGTTCACGTGGAGAATTCAACCTGTTTAGGGAATGAAAAGTATGTGCAGCACAGGAAGTTCTCAGAGAGAGAGCAGCTCCATTTTGGATAAAAAATAAGTCATTTTTATATCACAGACACATAAGAGGGCATAGGACACCACCACTTTGAGCAGCCAATAGATGCTGTTAATTTCTGTTCTTCATCTGGAGCAGCCAACAGATGATGATGTTTTCTGTTCTTTCAGACCAATTCTTATTTTCCCAGACTGTTTTCCTCTTCTTGCAGTTAGAACAGCCAATGGCAACTACCAATTCATACTTTCTCAGGATGTTTTCCTCTTTTTTCCAGACTGTTTGTCACCTTTTCAGATGATAACTTGGTGTTACAGTTCCTTGTTTTTGCAGTTATCAATGGTATCTCTGGATGTCTCCGGTTTCTAGGTACCCAGCTGTACTTCAAAGATGCCAGCTGCATGCTTCTCAAGGATGCTTCTGGTTCCCAGGCCTGGTTCCCAGGCTCGCAGTTCCCAGGCTGGCAGGCATTTCCTCTGTCGGTATTTTTCCAGTAGATATTTTCTTCTGTTAAGTAATTTTCCCCTTCTAACCAGGCTGCGTTTATGGCTGCTCCCATCACCTCACCAAACAGCATCACTCCTCAGTGGCCACCATGTTAAGTCTGCAAGCTGCTAGGATTGTCTATGGAAGGGAAACTAGTTATTTTGGCAGTTGGCTTGTCTACAAGGGGGAAGAGGTGTTATTTGTCAATTTGTTTTTGTTTTAAGCCAAAAAAAATTAAGCAGGAGCTAGCTTGGACCAGCTGTGAGGGTTTCTGGGAGGGTCTGAATGCTAAATGCTGCCTGTGCACAAGTTGCAAAAACAGATGAGCTGAGATTTGTTGTTTGGTTGGGTTTTTTTCCTCCATCAGAATGTATGTATGTTCTGAAAAATTTTTGCTTTATATTCTAGCCAAAGAGATGCATAGGAAGAAAATTACAAAAAACATGTTTTTGCCTACATTTTCCTGTTATCCCTTTTCAAAAAGAAGCTGCTTTTTTTTCTCTAAACTGATTTTTAGTGAAAAAAAAAAAAAAAATCCCTAAAAGTAGAAGCCCCAGGCTAGACTGTTTTGCATGATATGAAAATGGAGAGTAAGACTCCCAGCTCAGGCCTGCTTCAGTCCCCCAGAGGGAAGGAGGTGGGACTGTGTAGCTAATGCTCTCCATCTTGCTATTGCCGAAGATCTGGACACAAGCAGAAATGGCGCAGATTTTTGAAGATATATTGACCTTGCTCCTATCTGAAAGGTCCAAATCATTTAGAAGGCCTTTACAAAAAGGAACACAGATGCTAGGGTCTCATTGACAGTCCATGGGTGTTTTAAAATCTCTTCAGAACCATCAATGGGTCTTGCAACACAAGAAGAGCAATACTTAAAATACTTAGTGAGGCTGACACATTGTGGGGTTGGAAGTGATTGATGTCTTTGACACCTACATCTATCTCTGGGCAAGGTCTGGGGCCCTGCCAAAACACAGGGCAGAAAGAAGCATAAGGCCAAAGTATGATGTAAACCAGAGATTTTACTGTTACCTTATAAGAGAAATCTGGACATAAAATTGAATGTCTGATGAGGGTCATCAAAAATATAGCTTTTACCTAGTCTGCTAGGCAGGGATTTGTATTTATGAGTTTTTATTGTGTTTACACCATTTTCATCTCCTTCATTTATTTATCTGTTCTCCACCAAGTTTCCTTTTTTCTTAACAGCATTTGACTAGATGCCCTATCATGAAAGAAAAGTGTGAAGAAATAGTAGTTTAACAAAACTGAATCTAAAATATGTGTTTTATGATTGTTCTTACATATAGTACAGATTAATTGTATCTATCTCAGTTGTTGTAAATCTGCCTTTCATAGCAAATATTGTTATCAAGAGCTGAGTATTTCTTTGATACAATTCTACTGAAAGCAGTGTAGTTCACAGATGCAGGTCTGAAATCCGTGGCTTAGCTTTCCTCTGTTAGCTCAGTAAGAGTCTTCTATGTTTGACAGTATACTTTTTCCAACTGCCTATGCAGAAAGTGACCAAAAGGTAGGATCTGGAAAGTTAAGATGAAAAAAATATCACTATCTTAAAAAAAGCCCACATTTCATTTCCACTAAGCATCTTGTTAGAGGAAGATGAGATGACGAATTAGCAACATGGAGGTAGGAAGGCCAGGCTGTGCAATGGTCAGCTAAATCCCTCCTATGCTGTGTCAAACATCTGAGAAAAAATACTGCAGCATGAAGAAATAGGAAATCTACTTCTGCTTCTCATTCAGAAAATATACTCAGTTGTCGTGGTTTAACCCCAGCCAGCAACTCAGCACCACGCAGCCGTTTCCCCCTCCCCCCTCCCAGTGGGGTGAGGAGGAGGAAAGGAAAAAAAAAGTAAAACTCGTGGGTTGAGATAAGAACAGTTTAATAACTGAAGTAAAATATAATACTAACAATAGTAATAATGAAATATAATAATAATAGTAATGAAAAGGAATATAACAAAAAAAGGAAGGGGGGGGAGAAAAAAAAACAAGTGATGCAAAATGCAATTGCTCACCACCCGCTGACCGATGCCCGATCCGCGCCTCCAGGCCAACTCCCCCCTGTTTATATACTGGGCATGACATGCCATAGTATGGAATATCTCTTTGGCTAGTTCAGGTCAGCTGTCCCGGCTCTGCTACCTCCCAGCTTCTTGCACACCTGCTTGCAGGCAGAGCACGGGAAACCAAAAAGTCCTTGGCTTAAGATAAGCGCTACTTAGCAACAACTAAAACATCAGCGTGTTATCAACATCATTCTCACACTAAATCCAAAACACAGCACTGTACCAGCTACTAAAAAGAAAGTCAACTCTGTCCCAGCTGAAACCACGACATCAGTGCTTCATTTCTGATGTTTGTCAGCTGGATAATGCTACTGGATAATTGAATTTATAGCTTTGGAAAAAACCCAAATCTATTTAGGGACAGTAGGATTCCTTTTCAGAAAGCAAACAAACCAACACTTATACAAGCAGCAGGATGCCTCGTAAGAGTCCTTTCAGTGACAATCCTCTAGACTGAGGCGAGGCTGAGAGTGGGTCTGTGTGCATGGGGTAATGGGCATCAGGCTGGGAATGAAGCAACGTTTTGTCCTGCAGAACTGGCTCACCGCTGACACTGCTCCTTCCAGCTCACTTTCTGAAACACCTCACATTTGCTGGGTGTGATGCCTGCCAGAGTCATAGTAACCTGCAGCAAACCGTTATCTTACAAAAAACATGCAGGTATCATGCAGGCAGCTTACCTTCCTGTAGTTCCATTGGCACAGGAGAGGTTTACTCCTTGTGCAGCTTTGAACTCTTCAGCAATTATCTTAAAATGTGCATTAGCTAACTGGGTTATTCTCTTTCTTGTTGTGACTGGAACTCGGATCAAGGGTCCCCCAAACAAATTCCTCTTTACCTTTATGAGCATGTGTTCAGGAAGCTCTCTGATTTGCAGTAAGTGGCCAATGGTGTTTTTCAGTAGGTATGTATATATATAAATTCAATATTAAATAACAGCAAGATCACCTGAATTTTAGATAAAGGATAGACAGCGATTGCAGGTGGAGTACAGCCTGGCTGTCTGAAGGAATTGGCTGAATACACTGTGGACCCAAATGTCATATTTCTGTTACCCATCAAGTATTGTACCCCTTTGGGGTGACAGAGATCTCAAATTCCAGTCTGTAAAAAATAAGCTGCATGAGCCACATCCCATTTCAGTGTTAGGAATTGTACCAACGAAAATGTATCTGATTTGTAGGCATATGAGGGTAAGAACATTGTCACAAAATAGGTACGTCAAAGTATCTATGGCATAAAGAACAACTAGATTAGGAAACATGGTATATAAACCATCAAGATTTTAGCAGAGGATTTGCCTTTTTCCATGATGGTATGTCACACTGGGAACATGGGCCACTGAGGAAACGGAAGAGTGATGTTGATGACAAAGACGGTGCTGTGCTGATGAAATCTCAGAGGTAAGCACAGGAAAGGATGTTTTCAGGTCACAGCATAAAAGAATCCACACGGCTGAGGCCCAGGCTGGGCTTAAATGGAAGGAAATATTTATCACAGAGCAGATACAAGTTATAAAGTACATTATGTACAAAGCATTTACGTACAAAGCATTTCCATAAAGCCAAGGATAAGCACAAGGCAATAGAACTGCTGGCATTAGTAAGATCCTGCTGTAGCTCTGAAATACAAACACGTACAGGGAAATGAGATACGAAATAGCTCCATTATTTTCTGGCTCATTTAATATTGTGTATTTTTCCTTTGGTGAACGTGAAGCATGAGCAGCAGAAGCCGGTGGCCAGTTTAACTGTAAGAGGGTGAGTCCTGGGACCTTCTGTCCCTCTGATACTCACCTTCCCACTTGATGCCTGGCAGGTCCCATGGTAGTGGCTGAAGGGCTGCTCCCGCTTACAGCACTCCTCAGCCAGAGCTCACCCCGGCGTAGCCTCCCCTGGGGGGCTACAGGGAAGTGCCTGCTGGCTTGATACCAGGAAGAACACCAGAAGGCTTAAAGGGGTGGCTTTGCATCTCTAGATAACATGCAGGCAAGGGGACCGTGCTCTTTCCCATGCCTGCATTCAGTGTCACGGTGAGCCCACACTGTCACATCAGTAAGCCTAACGGGTTGTTTCACAGCTGGGTCCTCACAGCATCCCCAGTACCGTTGCACTTGATGCTAGAGGGCAGAAGGACTGCCAGAGGAAGAATAGATATTTAGGGATCAGTAGATTGGGCAGAAACAGGGTGCAGCAGGACAGAAGATGAAGCAGATGAACCTTAAAACAATCTGAAAAATTAAAATTGGGAAAAGGTGGAGATTATTACTGATTTATACTCTGTCAGTAAAGCTACTTTGAGGCTGATGCTGTGCATACCCTTCAAAAAACCCACATACAGTATATACCAATATTTACATGCAGTGACTTTCCCTAAAATTTTAGTAGGAAGTAGAGTAACAAATATGACAGGGAACTGTGATTATTTTTTTCCAAGATTACTCTGTCCAGAAGATAAAAGCTGTAGATCCCAAGGAGGGAGAAAAAGCATTGAAAATAAAAGTCACTGTTAACCCAGGACCTGAAAGCTGTACTTTTATGCTGTACTACAGTAGATGGTTTTTAATCCTCAGAGAAACTATATATATGAGCGCCCATGCAGCAAAGTCAGCTTGTGGGGCTGATGGGTGTTAAGCTAGAAGATTTGAAAAAAATATATATAAAATAAGCAATTGACAGTTTGGGAGCAGCAGAAATTTAGCAAATAGTTTCAAAGAAGCTTCAAAAGGTGGCCTTATGGGTGATACCTGTAGGGCCACGACATGCTGGTAACCTGGGAGGTAAGTTCACCCTTATCCTTGCTGATTAGAGACAGAGATCTGAAGTGGATCTTTGTCCTCCCAGCAGGATCATCCCGGTAACCCATGTGGTATGGAGCCTCTCTTCTGCCAAAACAGTCCCATTTTAGAGGAAATGGGAAACATTTTTGTCTGTGGTTGGCCAGAGAGCTAATCAGCAGGTCATGGCCTGGGGATGCCCAGCAGCCAGTCCCTGCTCTGGTCAATAGTAAATGTTTTATACAAATTGGAAGCATGTTGACCAGTTGATAGTGAAATGAACTTCCTTTAGACTATCCTACATGCAATCTGTTCTGGAGGAGGTGATAGGAGGGATTTGAAATAGGTTTCCCAAGTCCGGATGGAAGTCTTAAAGGAAGGGAAGAGTAGTTTTTTCTTTTCTTTGGACTGCTTCCCTCATTTTGGCCAAACATACTCAACAAGATCAGCTCAGATTTGGAAATTGGATTGATTCTAATTAAACCAAATTTTCAGGGAACAAGGTACTTCATAAATATTATAAACAGTTTTCATGCAAAAGAAGAGAGAAAGTTAGATAAAATAATCAAAAGCAGACTAGAAATCCAGAGTATATATGAGATATTTCTTCACCCAAGCTTGTTCTGTAACCTTCTGCATTGGACTCTTCTTGCTCTGGCTCACAGAAGTATGACTACCTACCTGAGCTACGTCTGGGATTTACATACCCCGCTTGGGGTCTCCACAGGCTGTCAGACGTTGTACACCAGAGCTGTGGCGCTGTGCTCTGTTCCTGGACCCCTGCCCTGCCTGGGAAGAGAAGTCAGGCAACTCCCAACTAAGTTCATTTGATGCACGCTCCCACCGAGTATCGTTCTCTGAGCCTGGTCTGGCGTAGCAGAAAGAACAATAAAACCTTGTACAACTGCTGCATGATGGAAGTCTTCGATTTTAAGACCGGTATCACCTTTAATGTGTTCCTCCTCTAACAAGTCTACAGGGAAGCAGTCAATAGCGGCATTTTCTCTTGCTCTTCCTTTACCGATTTTCTCCTCTATTTTCAGTCTCCAAGAGCTAATGAAAGGACATACCAGGATGTCTAATAAAGTGCTAACAAATGAGCCTTTCTGGTGTTTTTCAAGGCCTTGGATAATAAACAACAACCAGAGGTCTCACTTGAGTTATTTACCAGCCATTGGATACAGCAAGGACTCCTGGGCTAGCGGGAACCGAGTGCCCACTGTGACGGCCCATCAAGAAGCACAGCGCGGTCCCCCCACAGCCCGCCACAGTCATTGCACAATTACCTTTTTTTTGCCATATGCCCCTGTGAAAGGAAGGTTAGATAGAGACCTTTTTGCTGTAATTCTCACTGAATTTTGGTGGTTTATATAAGGTAAAATAAGATTCTGTAATATGCTGACCCTTTTGGCATAACAACATATGACACGGTTATCTTTTTCTGTTGACAGTTCAAGGTCTGACTATATTGGGAAGAAATGACAATCCGTAGTGGGACTGGACATTTAGGGTCTGGGCAACTGTGCTTATTTCTGCTTGAACTCTCCGTTTGGTGTAAGAAAACTGGTGCCCATTTGGCTGCCTTGTAGGAAGACTGTTTAGGGTTGGGTGGCAAGGCTGAAAGGCACCATTCATCCCCCTGTGAGAGAAGAAGCAGAGAGGATACGTGAGTGTAGTTTAGTGAGGGATGCCACGTTCCTCTTCCAGCTCCCAATGGACCCAAAACCCAGAGGAAGTCTGAAATGAAGCCAGGGGACTTGGCTAAAATGATTTTTTTGAAAGTGCCTGCAATGTTAGGAACTTCCACGACTATCTTAAGAAATCTGTTGGGTTTTGTCATTATACTGCAGGCTCACATAGGACTTAGGAAGGAAAAGGCACCTGATCTCTGGCTGCCATGAGTGGCTTGGGCTGTAGTCCTGTGGCCACAGGTCTGTTCTGGGTTCTGTGCTGCTTCAGCTGATCCTGGCCACGAGCTTGTGAGACAGTTGCTGCCCTGCCTCTGTCCTATGTCCTCCATTTCACCACTTGATTACAACTTAAAATAATGCTCCACCTTCCTTCCTTTTTATTGTACCTTTATTTTGTATCACTTCTAAAGAAATGATGGTTGCTTTTCCTTTTGCCATTAGGGAAACCTGGAGTTTCTCTTTCTTTAACTAATATTCTTTTGAAACCTCTCTCACTTCTTTTCCAGCTTTCTCTTACTATTAACATAATGTGTGTCTTTCCATCTCAACTGCCATCTTAGTCTGAAAAGTGACTGTGAAATTGCTTTTATCTGTAATGTGCTCCCTGTAAGAGTTCGGTTGGATCTTATTTTAGTGACAAAAACAAGCCCCTCTTGCTATAGCTGCCAAATTAACATGGCTAGGAAAAAAACAAAGTAGAGTCTGTTTCTTCATTGGTATCTTAAAAAGAAACCTATTTATGTAAAACTTACCCATTTTGTTCAGACTTATGTGATTCCAGAGCCTGCTTATGTAAATAAGAAACGACACAGGTCCTAGTTTTCAGTTGTCTACAGCTCTGAAAGCTGTCAACAGACCTGGATGGACAAAACTTGTCATCTTCATGCTTACGAGCTTGCAGAAGAAAACTAGTTTTCAGATCACAGATTGAATCTGCAATCAGTTTAATGCCTGGAGGCAAGAAAGAACAAGCTGCTTATTTGCATGCTGGGCAGGCTCAATTCCAAAGTATTGAAATCTTCAGTGTCATTTTGTTAATAGTTTTCCATTAAGACACCAATGTTTTTAAAAGGCTGGGAAGTTAAATTCCATAGCTTTTTATTAACTTAGGCCAGGCCTTCACTTTTCCAATACGATGCAGAAAAGGAGCCCTTAAGCCTCATGTGGCATTAATGAAGGCAGGGCTGCTGCAGGGCACTGGGAGTCACGGAGCCCCTGTGTGCACCACGTATCTCCCACCCCCTGCCCTCTGAAAAGGGATACCCCCTTGCCTTGTCAGATGTATAGCTGATGGTCTTTATTGAAATGAATATACAAAGGGATAAAATTGGGCCCCGTCTTGTCCTTGTACAACTGTCTCTGTAAGTGCATTTGATAGGTTTTTCCTGATACTGTTAGCTTGGCCCATTTTTTTGCACGACCGCAGCATTGCAAGGTACATCACATTATCTTGCAGTGAGTAAAATAAATTATTCCATTTTAATTTGCTAAATTTAATATAAAATGTGTTTTAGCTGCATGTTTTAGTTTTGAAAACCCTTTTAACAATTAATAGACAGTACTGTATGTTTTTAATTTTCTAAATCGTTCACTCCTCGTTCAAGTCATTAAGATTTATAGACTTAGTATACTGTCTGTTGATGCTAGCATTTTCTTGCTTTACTGTCTCTTTGTAGCAGGGATCCAACTTTTAAACTTAATTTGCCTTCTCAGTTTTCACCATAAGCAGTGATGTTCCACGGTGTGTTTTTAGTGATGTCACAGAAGACTGAATCATAGAAAAAAGGATTCGGAAGGATCTCAAAAGATCACTCACCCCTACTTTGAGGAAGGATCAACTGCATTTCTGTCGTGATTCACAGGTATTTGCCAAAAATATTTGTTTTTGAAAGTGTCCAGTAGTGGATCTCCCAGGGCTTGTCTGGTAATAAAGCCAGTGCTTCACAATATTTGAGGGTTTCTCATTAGAGTTTTCTTCTTCTGTCCAGTCTGAATTCCCTTTTTACAACTAAGCCCACCCATTCTTGCCTTTGCTGCTGTATGCATACAGAGAAAATCTTTTTTCCTTTCCTTTGAAACATTTTTTTTTCAACATGCTTGAATACCATCTCGTTCCCTCAGACTCTTTCTCTGTACACTGAACATCTTCTCTTCATTCAGCCTTTCTCAGAGATCATGTTTTCTGGTTCTCTGATGGTTCTTACAGCTCCCCTCTGCAGTCTCTGTGCTTGCTTACTGGATCTCCTGAAGCAGAGTGCTCTGAGCTTTATTTGTAATAGAGCTGAGCTAGCACAGTACTGTTTTAAATCATTTTAGGGAGACAGCAGTACCAGAAGGAAACCCAGTAATATCTTCTTTTAAAAAGCAAGTAAGGAATAAGTGGATATGTTTTGTGGTAGAAGCCAAACAAGCAAGGAACCAAAGAAATTATTAAGTTTTCCAAATGAATTCAATATTAAAAAAAAAAAAAAAGAAAAATCCCATATACGATGCAAATGCAGTGAATAAAATACAGCTAATATTTCTAGACTATGAGGCAGCTTGTATAAACTTGGCTGAAAAAGTCTGCACTAACGAGTTTTAATGATATGAGGGAAATAAAGTGTGTAAGCAATTTAAGGAAAAAAGAAATCCCCTAAGTGGGGGCATGAAGCCTGTGCTGCATTGGGGAGGATGTACTTGAGTGAGAGAGAGAGAGTGAAATTGCATTTCTGTTGGTAAGTCTTAATGAAATTGAACTATTTATAGCAAGACAGTTGCTATAACAGTTGCCAAAATTTGAAGGAAAGACCCTAGGTCATAATAAATGACAGCACAACTAGCATCTGAAATAAAGAATTTACTCTGCAGGAGAGAAGAGCAAAGAATGTGTTAATTCATACAGCATATGCCTGCTGTCATTCATACAGAGGGAGAATAAGGATATGTTTATATAAATTTTTTTTTTTTTTTTTTTTGGAGATACATTTAGCTTAACAAGTGCTTGCTTTCACCAAGATGAAGCATGCATCACCACGGCCAGGGTGGTTCATCTAGCCTGGACAGTGCATGATACTGCCACTGCTGGGATTTCCTGGCGAGGTGCCGGCTGCCCGAGGGCAGTGGGAGTCCAGACTGGGGTGCCAGGCTCCCTGCCACTCTCCCTGGCTCCACCCTGGAGAGCCTCATGCAACATCTCTTGCCTGTTTCTCCTTGTATAAAATGGGAAGAACATATTCTGAGTCTGCGTCATGCTTTGGGTTCTGACAAGTGACAAACACTTTCTCCAACAGGGAGTTTCTATTTCCAAAACTATTTCTCAACGGATCTACCAGGCACACCGTTAGGGTATGTATGCCTTTCCAACACGAAGATTACATATGCTTTTGTCCTAAAGCTGCAGTAAAAGTGTAACTTAACTCATCCATTCCACACCCTGCCCCCCAAACACTAAAATGTCCCATGAAGGGACAGTGAAGTCCTCAAAAGTTGCAGTTCAGTCTGTGGCCCTGCAGGAATTCATTTCCTTCACCACCATTCAGGTTAGTGAGGCTCAAGAGGGTTTCTTGTATTTGTTCCCCTCTTTGACTTATCCTTCCCTTTGAATTATCCTACTGGACTCTTGAGTTACCCAACAAGCCTCTTCTGGCCTCTGGTATCTCAAGAGTAATTCAGGCAATTAGTTGCTGTCTTACAGAGCTAACTGCTGATGCAAACCAGGTATCATCCATGAAGAAAGCAAGAGAAGTGCTAAAAAGAAAAATGCTGAAGCCTAAAACTGATATAAAATGAATGAGAAAAGGCAGGACTGGACAAGGCTATCTTTACCCCTCCATTTGTGTTTTACTCCCCCATATGTTGCTTATGCAACATATAACATTCCTTGCTGCCACCAACAGACAAACCCGTCACACTTAACTGACTGTCTGGCCATCACATCTGTAACTTGTGTCATATGATATTATGTAAAAAGTAGGCGAAGCGAAAGGGAGTGTTACTGCAGTCTAATACCAAAATATTATTTCTATGGAATCTAGTGCAGCAGGGTAGATGTGTTTCAAGAAGCCACAAAAAAGGAGAGAAATTGTTTTCAAGGTGTTAATCGAATACATGAAACGCTGATTTTGCCATCCTGAACCTCAGGGTAAAAGAGGTTCAGGTTTGATATTTCTTTCAAAAATCTGTTACCAGGAAAATGGGATCAAATCCAGGACTTCACTGAGGAAATGAATGGCAGAATTCCTGCTGGCTTTGATAGCATAAGAGTCTGGCTCCTGGTTAGGATGCAGCAAGGGGGGCTGGTTCGCTTCCCTGGAAGATGGAGATGCCTTCCCTTACCCCACTCAGAGGAAGTGCATTGGAGCTTATATGGGGTGAATTAATAGTTCTTAGTGTTTCTGGAGACATTCGGACTGCATTTGTTCATGCTTCAGTGGGCAGCTGGATTAGTTTTGGGGTTTTGCCAATGATAGCTGGTCTTTCACCATTAATATCTCAGACTAATATATTGGATTTTCATAATTCTGGCTCTCATCTCTTTATGTGTAAAATAAGTTTTCAGATAATGTGTCTCCTCACGTAAATCTACAAGATATAATGAGTGAAGGCAGAGGGAAAGGCAAGCAGGAGCAGGGGACAGGCTGTGAGAGAACGTTAGTGACAAGGGGCTCCTTGGAGAGAAGGAAGAGGATGAAGGGGAAGGAAGGCATGGGGCTGGCTGGCTGGAGGATGCCTAGGGTAAGCTCCTTGAGACCCAGGCTCCTGCTGAATCACAGGTTTCTATTTTTGGTTAAGGCATAGCCTCTGAAAAAATATTAGTAACCGGTGCATTACTATCAGATAACAAAGGATCCAGTTTACTTAAAAGACTAGACACACTGCTGTGGTAATGCAAAAGTTAATCATCAATTACACAAATCTTCAACAACTGAAACAAATAAACAGGCCACTAGATAGAAACTATCTGTCTCTGCTGGGTCCAGGAAACCATTGTTTTGGCACGAAGAATGAGAGGGAGCAGATAATGGAATTGCCCATGCTCCAGGGTGCAAACATACAAATCCTCACACACTACTTCATGCAATGAACTCTCTGAAGAAGTTCATTGGCTCATTCCAAATGAAGTTCTTCCAGATAAAAGATGCACTTCTAGATTTCATGTCTTTCACATACATGCGCCACAAATGCTGTTGGTGCTATGGACAAGATTTAATGGTCCTAATCTGCAGTATTATGATTTTACTTTCTTCCTTTAGGGAAGACGCAAAGTAGTCGCAAAGTCCTGGTCCATTTATATTTTCTGGGTCACACTGGAGGAGCCCCTTGGGCTGGGCAGGCTGATCCAGGTTCTCTCTCCCGTGGTAACACCTCTTTTCTTTTTTTTGTTGGGAGGCTAGATGAGCGTTTCCCTTGTTTTCTGCTGTAATAGGGTTTCCAGAACAGCTGAGCACAGTTCCTAGCACAGTGAGCTGAGGCTGTCCCTCATCACTGGAGAGATGAAAGCCACGCAGACAAGATTCTCTAGCAGGATGGTCTTCATTCCCTGGAGACCCCAAGAGAAGTCTAGGCCCTGGGGGGCAGCAGCAAGCAGGTAACACTCTAATACCCCGCACCTGAAACACAGAGCCCTGCCTCAATTTTAAATGAACATGAGCAACTTCAGAGGACCTTGTATATTAACATAGTGTCAGTAGATCATGGGTTGGAGGTAACTTCTCTAGGGGCTGAAAGGTTCCCTTCAGAGGGAGCAATGCAGCCAGGCTGTTGGAAAGCCTTTGGCTTATGCTATACTTTTGTTGGCTCCTATATATTTGTATGTGGGAAAGACTGTTTTTAACTCTGGTAAGAGTGTTGCCTCAAACACGGTAAAAGCTCATGACTGTAGCAGAGAACACAACTACTTCTTAAAATGTAGGTTGATCAGTGCATGGAAGAGCTCGCAATCGTGGGGGCCTGGACTGTGGTGCAGGCAATCCTTCCATCTTTGTTTTCATAATAACGAGCACAGTTAGACAGTGAATGTCCTCACTCAGCCACTCAGCCAGAGGGGAAAAGCCTTTGAAGTATCCCCATCTGATCTCTGCAGGAAAGCTTGGAGGCCCTCTGAGAGCTCAGTCCCTGAGACACCCTTTGGGCTCAGGTTGTTCTCTCCTTAAAAAGGAGCATACCTCAATTCCCATACAGCTAAAGATCCCTGTTAAAAATATTGACGAATTGGATGCTGAAGTTGTTATATGTGGAGAAATTGAACTCAATAATTTACCCAAAGATCCTCGAAGTATCCCTGGATCATAAAGCAAACACTCAGTTGATATTTATTGTTTTTTCCCCCTATATTGCTTTGCTGTTTCAGGTGTGCTGGCACACTCTGCTCTAATTTCACTTCTCCCCTTATGACTAATCTATGATGAAGACATTGTATTTGCAAGGAGAGAAGAAGCTCCATAGTGAAAAAGGCCTTGCCAAGTGAGGCAGAGGGAAAACAATACCTCAACACTTCTTGGCTATCATTCGTGGTTAAAAATGTGCTCTACACCACAGCTGGGGAGAATAGCCCTACCTGGAGTCTCTGGCAGAAAGCACCAGGGGAGACCTGAGGTCGACCCCTAGGGTTTTGGAGTCAGGGATACAGAGGATCCAAGGCCCGCTATACTCCAACTGAAAAAAAAATATTGGCAGCGTATGAAGGAGTTCGAGCTGCACAGGAAGTTCAATGCACATGACCCATGTGGTGGAAGTTTCTAACCTGCCCTCCTACAATGCAAGCAATTCAATTAATATCAATTTGTATTGTTCCTATTAAAACTTTCCAGCTTAAAGGGCTAAGTTCTTTCCCCTCCTGAGATTTTTTTTTGTGGGAAGTTTGATGTCAAGGTCTAATTCTGTTTCTGCCTCAGACTCAACCTCATACCCAAAGGCACTTAAAGTTGCCAGATAACTTCAGATTCAACCACTGGCTGAAGATCTTCATTGGACCCTAGTGATTTTTCTCCCCACAGAATACCATTGTAATCATTAAAAATTTTGCTGAATAAATAGAGAAGTAAAAGATACAGCCGCTTAGCAGACATTAAGTCTAGGCTCTATAATGAAGGGCATAGTAAAAGTCAAGGTAAGAGGTAAGAAAAACAGATGGTTAAAACCCAGGAAACAATGGAGCTTCAAGTCAGAAGTTATGCTGATGTGGAAATTTAAGTAGGATTAGCATCAGGCTTAATCATTGTTAATGCAATACTTAGTCTTCATTTTCCATTCCTGCCCAGACTTGCATTTGGTAAAATACTCTTGAGAAACAAGCACTGTTATACTTATTTTGTAGTGAGAGTAAGCTTTTAAGCCTTTTCTACAAAAGCTGTTGCAATGGCTCAGGCTAGAAACTTTAGGCTGCCATATCTACCTCTTCACCATTGAATTGTTCTTATTTTGCAGATGTCCTTGGACATCTACAATCCTTCCTGTCAGCAGCCTCTTGTGTAGAAGGTGGACAACTGGTGAGGCAGGTAAAGGCACCAGAACGATGCCGCAGACCTGAACACATATTGTGAGCCTGTGAAAGCTTTGTCCTCTGCTCTTCAGCCAACTCCCAGCCCTACTTGCAGGGCCTGGCTGCAGCACGCTGCCAGCCAGCCTCGTGCTGCTCCACCCCACGCCACTACACCTAGCGCATCACAAGAGGACTGAATCAGACACGTAAGGTTTACAGTTAATATTTTCACCAAATAGATGAACTGTGTACTGCTCTGTATATCATCCACAAGTGGCACATCATGAAAGAGTCACTACCAAGGTCCCAAAATATATATCCCTCGTCAGCTCTTCTCTACTAGGCGAGGCCACTTAAAGGCTGCTTTCAGCGCTCACGCTAACACTTCTCCATGGGTGGCAGGAGCAACGTGCCAGCTCAGCAGCAGCTGCTTGTCCCAACTTTCAGGACATCTCTAACCATTATGGGGCTGTAGCTGGAAACCCCAAAGCTATCTTCCAGTTCCATTTTCACAGCCCACAACCCACATTGTGAAAATCTTTGAATCCCAACCAACATCAAAAAACCTTCGCCTTCTCTAATAGGGGACAAAAATACAGAGTGAGATGCTCTTTTTTTTTTTTATATTGTAGCTTTTTTGAATACTGCTTAGCAGTCAGAAATGACATTAGTATCTTGGCTTCATCATCAAGGCCATAGTGTAGTTCTTCCCTGATAATCAGATGCTTGTGGAGCACTAGTTGCATCAGTAGTTCATGACGATGCTGCACAGTTGTGTATTCCCCTGGGCTACTTTAGTAAACATTATTTGTGTCCCTAAGCCCCATTTTATGTCTTTTTAGTGCTGCATACAAGTGCCAGTCCTTGAATTTAAAGCAGGACATTTGAAGTTGGATTTTACAGGGAATCAGGTTTTCCTTTGGTACCTGGAAACTACTCTGGGGAAATAACTATTGCCACTCCAAAGGCAACCTGAAGTCATCCAAACTGAAAGCAGGGTGATGGTGGAACCTCAGACTGCAAGTCACTACGTGAATTGCTAGTGATTTGATGATTTTTCCTTCCATAGGAACGTGCATATAAGAAAAATTGTAAAAGGAATGTTTATATTCATACAATGAGAATATTTCTGCTATGCTTTACAACTTTGTGTTATTTCAAAAATATGTTACTTTACATGAAATTATTTAGCTTTTCTTACTTTCTGATGCAAAGCCTTTTGTCTTATTTGATTATTGCAACATCTTTACAATTGCAACCCACAGTTGCTCAGAGACTCCCTCTTTCTCTGCTGCATCTGAGGTTTTAGACTTGCCCTCAGATTTATATGCTTCATACCCTGTCATTACTCCGTGTCTTCCCTGTCTTTTAACATTGAAAGACAGTTGTGACCACTAACTGGTTTCTTCAAATGCCCCCTGCTAAAATTTTCAAATACCAGCTTGTGTGATCTTCTCCATCCTGGCCCTCGTGTTTGGTGGAGCTCTCTAAAATCACCTGCAATGAGGCAATGTTGAGTCTTTCAGGCTACTGATGCAACCCATCTTTGTAGGAACGCCTACAAAAACCTATGATGTGAACTGTAAATTGCGATTATGGGACCTCTGCCAGGAGTATTTACTCATAATGTGTTTGTTTTCCCTGTATCTGTCTGTTTTTCATCTGCTTCACTTCTCTGAGTAGAGCCTGGCCTTTCCACCTCTATGTATAGTCCTTAACACAGTGGGTTTTCAGTTCATGACTAGAGAAGCTATGTGGCTATATGCTGCACTACTACAAATAGCAAATGATACTTGTTATTTAGACGTCCTGGCAAGCAAGACTGAAAAGTTCTCAGGCCAGGATCTGTCTTTTGTGCAGCACCTAAAATCACTTGCTTTTGAAAGATGATCAGAAACCTCTGAGTAAATATTTTGTCTATCGTTAATATCAATGCAGCAATTTAAATGATCAATATCTGTATTAGTTTACTGGAAATAGTGAAGCTTCTGCTCTGACTACTTGTTTTGTCACTCTTGGGTCTTTTCTTTCTGCCTCCTCCATCCCATCCATGCTTTCTGAGCACCTTCTGTGTAAAATTGCACAGGGACAGCCTGGAGTAGCTGTTAGTTGGTTTCACAGAGCTCCTGCCAGTTTTCCTTCTCAGGGTTAGAACTTTGCTTTGGTTACTGCAGTGGTTTTGTTTTCTTTTGGGGGATATTTTGAGATATGATATTTTTTTCTCTCTTTCCTGCATGGGAAAAATTTTTTGAATCCAAACTGGAGCTATCTGTAGTGTGTATGGGAGAAGAAGAAAAGGGGAAGGAAACAAGAGGCGTAAATCCAGCTCCTTGGTTCTGACCTCGAGGGGAGTGGAGAGGCTCCACTGGACATGAAGGCAGCGTCTTTCCTTCCTAAGTGCCCACTAGCCCTCAGCAAGCTCACAGTTCAGCAGCTGTAACTCACTCTAGCAGCTTCTCTCATTGGCAGATGAAGATCACTGCTGATGAGATGGCTGGCAATATTTGGCAGCTGCCGATGGCAGTGGTTCCAGAGGCAGCTTGCTAGATGAGGCATGCCCGCAGCATCAGCAAAATCGCAGTCGGTCCCGTTGCATTCCCACGGATATTCTGAACACACATTTCTGTGTTTTTCTACTGGGGTGTGGCATGCTATCCTACTTCAAGCACGAAGCGCTTCTATCACTGTTCTTAATTTTTCTTTATATTATGCACATTCAGAGATCAGCCCAGTCCTTTAAGGTGCTGATAAGCACAAGCACACTCACTCTGCTATGTACATTCCCAGGGGGAGGACAAAAGTTCAACTGTTTACTGAGCGAGGCCCAAGCTCAACACTGGCTGATGTACCAGGCTCTCAAAGCCTGTGGCGCTAAGACTTGAAGCGGATAAGGCCTGTTTTTGTCTTTGCCTTGGATATTTGTTCAAAAGCAATGATTTATGACAGTGAGCTGAAACATGAACCTGACTGGCAGTGAAATTAAAGTATGGGTAGGTTGGTTTAGCAAAATCAGATCTCTTCCCTGTCAATGTAGCTAGACTGGCTTGAGGTTGTGGGCAATAGCCCTAGCTCATTTTGGCCCAGGAAGTAGCTTTGTTTTGGCATTTGTTTGTGAGCTCTCTGTCTGAACAATAAAACTGTGCTCTAAAGGATTGGGACGATGACACTTTTTTGGGCAAGTGAGGTGGGGAGGGTTTTTATAAACATGCACACTTACTTTCTCACTTCCCCTGCTGTTACAGTCCCAGATCAGCTTTGGCTGGGAGGTAGCTGACCAGCCAGAGGTGAAGCTTGGTCACTTTGAGACTCAGCTTCCCATGGCGGGATGCCACATTTTGCAAGCTTAGAATTCAGTGCATGGAGGAAAGTCCACACCTTGTTTAGGCCCTCTGGAGCACAGGGCCTTTGCTGTGCTAATTTAGACAAGAAATTTTGCTGCAGCAAAGGGAGTTAACATCGCTTGGTCCTAGAACAGCCACGTGTTCTGTTCCCAAAGTGTTGGATGGTGACTGTACATACGCACGTGTTACCAACGTGCTTGGCATCCTTCTGTAAGGACAGTGTTGCAGAGTGTGGTACTTCCCGGGCTTTGTACTTCCTAGGTTGAAAAGGGTCTGGGCTGCTCTCCATGGCTGGGAAAGATGCAAAATATGGCCAGTCCACCTGGAGTTTGTATTTGCTAAGTTTTGGAGTATGCTTTATTCATTTGTGTATAAATGGCAGAATGCCCATGTTCCACTGAAAAGCTTTGGAAATCACTTATAATGTTGTCCCTCCAGAAGCCGGTAAAGGTAGATCCAGTTTAGGGAAATATTGTGCCAGCTTCCCATAGCAGATAAGCAGTTGCATTTTTCATTTGTTTTCTTCAGACACTAGGTTCTCCAGGCGATCTGAGTGAAGAGAGCTTGATGGTATTCAGCTCTTCAGGACCTGTTAAAACTCCTTTAAATCTGTAGATGGTAGTGCAGCAGTGCGTGTGTAGGAGGAATGAGAAGAGAAGCTGGCAAAAGAAACCTTCTGCCCTTACTTTGCTCCAAAGTCTGGATCTACGTTCCCAACCTGATAATGTGCAGCCACCACACAGCACAAATCCCACAATCCAGACATTTTTCACGGCATTTCCACTGCAGTTTCAGCTCTGCAGGTCAGGGAGGGCCACAGCATTTTGTACAGCCCAGCCCTGCCAGCATCAGCTGTGTCTTTCAGCTACAAACTGGCTCTTCACATCTTTACAGCAGGGCAATGCTGCAAGGGACTGTGGCAGTGCTAGCGCACGGGAGCCGTGGACTGCACCTCTGCTTTGTTCCCACAGGAACAGCGTTGCCTGTTCTGGAGCTCTTGCCTGGCTGCCCAACTGCAGGATGGATAGGATGTCCATTGCCACACACCGAGCAGCTGAACCCTGCACGCACCATCTTTTCCTGTTTCCAGGTTCTCCCTGTTGTTACCATACCCCATGTTTGCTGGCACCAGCATGACTCTGTGGAAAAAATAAGTAAAGACATAATTAGCAAGACTTAACATCAGGCTTTTAGAGACAGATTTGGACAAAAGTTGCAAATAAGATAAATATTAAAATGTATTTTTTTATTGGTACTTAACAATGATATTCCTTTTTAGCTATTTTCTATACCTGTCACCTACATTCTTCTGGCATGTCCTAGCTGCAAAAACTGGGGCTTCAGACATTTCCTAGGGCTTCCAGATGGCTCCCTAAGTTTTATATGACTCTACCTACCCCCTCTGACATTTCTTTCTAGTTAAGATTTGAGTACAAATGGAAATATTCCAGATGGCTTTAGCTGGAGCCAAGTGCCTTCAGTACTTCAGAGCTGCCTAGACAGCCCACTAACTAATTGTCCCTTCTCAGTCTGTTCATGTTAAATTCCTCAGACTTCTTTTGGGGTTACAAAAATGTTCTTCTGTGATACACAATATCAGTACATTATATTTTGTTCAGTGACATCAATATCCCCAGTTTCTTTAAAAGACTACATATAACCCATTTAATAATAGCATGAATAGCAGACCCAGCAAGAGATTTGCTTTGCAAACATGTCTGGCAGTTTCCTCCTCTTCCCCTCAAAAACCCCATGGTTCTTGTGTGGCATGGTATACCTTGTAGTTTTATAAGTGTAGGTAGTGCTTATGTAAACCAAGGTATATTCCCAAGATTTCCAAGTCTGGCTTCTTGTAGTGAATAATGATGTAATCTGAATATGATTAATTATTGGAAAAGCAAATCTGGAGATGTGGATTTAGAGTGATTTACATTGAGGGCTGCCTAAGATTTTTAGAGCTTTACTCTCTTTACTTTTGCTGTTAGTTGCAGCAGTGTTTCCTATCTCTTTTCATGTGCTTTTCCATGGAATTCTTAAGTATGAACATAATGAAATGAGCACAGTGGTCTGCAAAATTCTAAAACTAACATCTTCCTAGTAAAAAAGAAGCTAATTCCCAAGCAAGGGAAACAACCGAACGCTTCAAATCCTTTGTTCCGCACTGCTACCTAAGGAGTGCAGAGTGACTTGCCTCATTAGACTTCAAAGCATGACACAGAATATAGGAGATAAAAATATCAGCAAGACAAGCTTTGCTAATGGCATGTTTTTCATGTTTAAAAAAGTTTTGTATTCTACAAGAGATTTAATCAGGAGAGAGTACCAAGGTTCATGCAACTCGAAATTAGCATTCAATTTGTCTGTTATAAGAAAAAGACCTCTGTCTGTTCAGGGCTTTAAAAGTTGCCATCCCACAGAACAACACAGAAAGGAGAGCAAACTCTTTTAGGGCTTAGACCTGAAAGTGCATAAAGCAGAAATCACTGCTGAAATGTCAGAAGACAGAAATCAAAGTCTCTTACAACCTTTTAGGTGAAGTTGACGTATGCCTTTTTTACCCTACATAAAAAGGCTAGCGTAATTACATCTATGGTATTTGAATGCATGCTATTAGAGATAAAACATTCATCAGCTGCTTTTATTAAAGATACTGTTAGCATTTTGTTAATTAGATGTATTATTACACAAAGCTGATTGTACCCCTTCATATTCCTGGAGAAAAATATTGAGATGGGCATGAGAAGCTATACACTGGCTGGCAAAAGAGAATGAGCATGGGATGAAGCCAAAGGTGAGAAAAAATGAAGCTGATGAAAAAGAGTCAGGAAAATCATGTTCACTACTTCATGCTGACTTCCAGATATGTATACTCTGCGATTCCTAAGTCTTCCTATTCCCTGTGAACAGATTTCTATACTAGTATACCTCTGTCCCTACTAGAGCTGTTTTTCTGAGTAACAAGTTAATGCTACTAGCTGTTACTCCATTGCCTTCTTGTGCAGCTCAAGTGGCAGACCTCTGTGTGGTGGATCAAAGATTTCCAGCCCTGGTGATGACCTTCCTAAGTATTGATACAATCCACTTGAGAGACCTTCTGTTTTGAATTTGCTGTTTCTTCAGTTCCTGTCATTATACTGATACTCATAGGAATATACAATCACTACCAAAAAGCAGTGTTAAAAATGGTATTAAGCTGGCAAAGTCCACTACTTAAAAGTTAAGAAATGTTGAGAAATTGAGAAGCACAGTGGCACCATATTACAGCTCACACCACATTACAAATGTATCTGACAGTAGTAGAACTTAAGAGCTGTTTCACATGAGTCCCAGCACAACAAGATCTAAATTCCCAAGGAAATTTTGCTAAAGGTTTGTGAAGCTGTCCAGCACCCTAATTCTCCTACCGACCTCTGGACTTGGACTGGTAGACCTTTTCCCAAACCTCGTGTCACAGCACCTTTTATTGTACGAGGGACTTTTATTGTAAAGTGGAAGAAAGGTTACTAAATAAATTAAGGGGATCTATTGTATTAATTGAAGAGAGAGAGTCTACCAGCACAGCTCTGTGGAGCTTTATGTAAAAGCCTTGCAAGTGAACTAGAAGTCAGACTGAACTGTGCCTCTGGCAATGGGAGCAGAGGGAAAAACAACTCTTGACCTGATTTTCTCTCCTTCTCCTGTTACCTTACAGCCACGCAGAAGCCAGGTAGACTGTGAGTGTGTGCAGACTAGGCGGGAAAGGAGTACTCATTTTGAGCCAAATGTTCTCAAAGCTTGACAACAGACTTTGCCAGAAATTTTGCTTTTCTTATACAGGAACCAGGTGTGTCTTATAGTACAGTGATAAAATCTTTGATTAGACAAAATGTGACGAAAGTTCTGCATACAGTAGAATAAAGCTGAACAATCTCTGCCTCTGAAACAGCCTAGTTTGCTGCCTAGGAGATAAGGTAAAGAGGAAAGGCTGTTACAGAAGGCAGCAGATGTTTTTCTTATCTATATATCCTTTAGATGGCCTCATTACAGTAGTGTCTGGGTATATTGTTCTTCTTCCTGAAGACTCTCAGGAGGTAAGGAAGTGATATTTTACCCATTTTCAAGGAGAATTAAGGCACAGGGTATAAGCAACATCTGTGGCATTGTAGGAAGCTGACCCCAGCTGCTCAGTTTCTATTAATCTATCTATGGACCTTCCCTCAGTTCTGTTTTTGCTTCTTGTATGTGCAGCTCCATGCATAGTTTTAAGCATCTGCAGGGAGGTTGCCTTCTTTTATGTGTGTAACTACATTTATCTAAAATACAAGATTCTTCAGTAAAAACAATCAAAAGGGAGGAAACAGAAGAATGAAGTATGTACAGTCTTATTTTGACTTCTCTGGGCACATGATTATGAAAGTCCAATTGCATAAACACAGATTTTTTCTTCTTCTCCAGACCCAGCATTTTTCAAGCAGTAATGATAGATGGTGATTGTTATACTGGAATGTCCTGTGTTTCTATTCACTCCTAACTCTAAATTTTATAACCCATCTTCCAATTTCTCCACTAAGCACAAACTATTAAATTCCTTGTGGACTTTGCTGTGCTTTCATCACTAGAGTGCTCCACCACCACTGAGGAAGATCGACCCAGACTCCCAGAAGTGCCCACTAGGTTTCAGTGCCTGATCATGAGTAACTTGTTGATTTCTCATGGACTTCATCTGCTCTCTCCAACTTCCATGTCATACCTTTGGGGTCTCAAGCAAGCAACCAGAAAGTGAGGAACATGGTTCGTGGTTGTGAGTGAAAGTTTTAGCCTATATTATATAAAGGACATCTGAACCATTCAGAAAGATGTGGTCTTTGAACAAGGGATTTGGGCAGAGTGGTGGTGTTCAAATCCCAAGCTACAGTTCTGAAACCTCCTAATTCGGTTGCCATCCAACCTTTCAGTGCTGAAATGCCATAGGGAGTTTATCACACTAGAGGCTGAGGGTCACTGTGGGTTGTACTTCTATATATGCCTCAGCTATGACAAAGAGCGGTTTGTTACCTGGCTTATTCCTGAGCTGGCCTGGCATCTAGAAATGGGATTGTGGCAGTTAGCTGATTTCCCTCAGTAACTGGTAATTGGTAGACCATCCTTCTCAGCAGCATGTGTGATGTGTTACCTCAAAACCAAGTAAACTGTCTGAGAAATTGGATCCCAGAATTCCTTGTCAGCCCAAGTGGTAGCAATTTAAAATTAAATGTTACCATTTTTCAGACCTACTGTATACAGGTGTTGTGGTTTAAGCCCAGCCAGCAACTAAGCACCACCCAGCCGCTCCCTCACTCCTCGCTGCTCCCAGTGGGATGAGGAGGAGAATTGGAAAAAAAAAGTAAAACTTGTGGGTTGAGAAAAGAACGGTTTAATAACTAAAATAAAATAAAATAAAATATAATAATAACAATAATAAAATATAATAATAGTAATAATAGTAATGAAAAGGAATATAACAAAAAGAGAGAAACAAAACCCAAGAAAAGACAAGTGATGCACAATGCAATTGCTCACCACCCGCTGACCGATGCCCGAGCAGCGATCCGCCCCTCCCAGCCAACTCCCCGCAGTTTATATACTGGGCATGACGTTCTATGGTATGGAATATCCCTTTGGCTAGTTAGGGTCAGCTGTCCTGACCATGCTCCCTCCCAGCTTCTTGCACACCTGCTTGCTGGCAGAGCATGGGAAACTGAAAAATCCTTGGCTTAAGATAAGCACTACTTAGCAACAACTAAAACATCAGTATGTTATCATCAACATTATTCTCACACTAAATCCAAAACACAGGACTGTACCAGCTACTAAGAAGAAAATTAACTCTATCCCAGCTGAAACCAGGACAACAGGGTAGTGGACTTGGTGTCCCTGGGATGCGGGATGGCAGGAGTGTCTCTGAGGTTATGGGTTAGCCTTAACAGTTTCCAACCTCTTGTGTCATCTGAGCAGTCACCTCCATTGTGGGTTGCTGTTTCTTGCTCCCTTGAGTACATGAGCAAACAAGGTCAGACGACAGCAAGTCTCCAAATACTTATGTATTCACCCACTCCCAAAAACTTGTGGATGTGAAACTGACAAAAAGCAGGGGCACAAAGGTAATCAGCCTGAAACCCTGCCTATGTTTTGAGAAAAACATTTGAGCTCTGTCTTGGCCAGCTCTAATTTAATTAGAGGGAGGATGCTGCTCCTGTTGTCTTTGGATGCCATTTATAGCTGAGGTTGGGTTGAAGGAAGGTTAAAGCTGCAGTAGTGTAAATAATGTAACAGTATTTCATCTTGACTTGGGATCTTAAAAAAATATTATTAGATGACCATCCTTCTGTGATAAGAATCTGTTCGAACTACTATTTGTTGAAATAATTTTTGTCTATTTTCACTGGGTGTGCTTTCTGAAGTAAGAATTTCAGAAAGCTTTAATATGAAGCAAAGGGTTGAGCTGTTGTCTTTGTTATAATCCCAGATTTTATTTGTTTATACATTAGCATTAAAAAAAAAAGGAAAACCAAGTTCCATCCAGGAAAGCATCCACTTATAATTCTATTCATAAATATTCAAAACATTACTTTATATTAAACATTTAAAGTGTCTAAAGTGTAGCCACTGGAAAGGTTTCAGCACCATTTTTATAAGTCGCACTTCATGGTAGAACTCTGTAACTAGTGACAACTTGGACTGAAACTAAGATACAATACCCAAAGCCATTGTATTTCACATCTAGTACTCCTGGGACTGGCCATGTGCCTGCCCCAGCGTGTGACTTTCATTGACAGGATCAAAGTTTGCCGGGCAGCAAATGCTGGATTTCCCCATTCTGGCCCAACTCTGGATTTTGTTATTAGCTACGAATCAAAGTTGAGAGAGAGAGTGTGTGTTAAGATGGCAAATGCTTGATGGCATGCTTCTCCCTTAGCTAAATTAATATTGAACAACATGAAACTCATTGCATGAGTCAGCCAATGAGTCAGCAGATAGTTAGTGGCGAAAGTGCAAGCCTACGGCTGATAGACATGATTTAGAATCTAAAATCCACAATCTGTTTTCTTTATGAAACTTTAGAGGTCTCAGGAAAACAACTTAACATGATTGCCCAGGCTAGCAAGAAACCTTCTCCTTTATCACATAAACACTCCTCTGTGTGAATTGAACCATAAAAGTATATCCACAGAGAGCTCATCTACTGCTAGAAAAGGTTTACACATGCTTCATTTCATTATATTTTTTTCTGTGAGATAAGAATATCTAGGCTTGCGTGAAATGATCACACTGACACCAGCTAACGCAATTCATACTGCTTGGCTTCTATTCAATATGAAATCCCAACAGGAACACAAAACAAAGAGGGGATGACTGTGTAGTCGATGAATTTTTTTTTTTTTTGAAAGGAAAGAGTAAAACCCTCTTTGAAAACTATGATCAATTGTCTTTAAAATGTGCCCTGTTAGCAGTGCTCATATAGGTAGTGCCAAATGCATCTTATTAAAGTCTAAATTTATATATTGACAATACCTGGGTATAGCAGTTAAATAATGAAACCGATAAAAATTTAAGATCAGTGTTTTTTAAAAGGGATTTTTAAACAGAGGGATACATGTCCTAGGCTGTAATTTATGGGATCTTACACTGTTTGGATTTTTAAAACTGCAGCGTCACACATGATGGAAAAAGTTTTCAACCAAAAACAGAGTTCAGAAGTGCTCACTGGTGTTGGGCCAAAATATTCTATAATTAGTCACTGTCTAAAAGGAAAACCTCAAACTCAAAAATGTTTTAGCTGAGGAATGTGTGTGTAGGCAGGTGTCGAGAAGAGGAGAGGAAAGATCTCCCTGTTTCTGTTTTTCTTCTTTTTCTAATAAAAGATTTTTTTTTACCAAAATTTTGACAATTTTTTTGTGAGATTTGTCGCAGAAATGTACTCTTCAATGAGGAGAATTGTCATTGAACAGTCTAAAGAAGATCAGCTCTCTTGAATAGCCAGGGAAGCTTGTATTACATGCCCAGCTCCTTCGTGAACAAGTTTTCTTACTTAGATTGTGAATCTGTCTTGATCCTTTTGCTGGAGCCTCAGATGGCTGTTGAGCTGATGTGTCTGGCATCAGCGATGCCCTGCTTTGTCATCTGTGGTAATGCTCTGTTTCAGGTTTGTTGTAAGTAGCAGACAGTCCATACACATCATTGGTGCTGCTGGAGCTTACAAGGGAGTAATTGGTGCATATATGGGACTGTTGGGGCACTTGCACTGGACCAGCTCAGTAACATTAAAAGGTTTTGAGATTTCACCCTCTCTGGAGAAAGTGGAAGAAGTCTCTCCCAGTGGAGCTAGTTATGAGGTAAAAACACAGTTGGGTTCAGGAGCTCAGAGGTGCATTTGCCTGTCCTTGTTCTCTCTTTGCTCTTCTGCACACTATCAAGATGCTGCTGCAGCAGTTGTGAGCCTAGAGCTCTATGATAATTAATTTGGGAGCAGTTGTTACTGTGAGGGTGACCAAACACTGGAGCAGGTTGCCCAGAGAAGTTGTGGAGTCTCCATCCTTGGAGATATTCAAAACCTGACTGGACAAGACTCTGAGCAACCTGCTGTAGCTGACCCTGCTCTGAGCATAGTAGGTAGACTAGACAATCTTCAGAGGTCCTGACTGACCTCAGCTGCTCTGTGTTTCTATGAAGTACTAATGGTCCTGGGCAGCAGTTCTTCCTACACTAGCTCCAAGACCATCGAATGGTTCCTCCATTCAGCAGGGTAGTAGGCCTCTTTCAAGGCCTTGCTGTCTCACTATGCACTGTATAAACTAGAGTGTCCCAAGAGACACATTAGAGTTAAATATCAGGCCTTTAATCCCTGCTAAAGCTAAAGTTCCATGGATTTTATTTTAACAGAAAACTAATTTACTGTTTGTGTTTGTGGAGCTCTCAGGGTATCATTATGAGGACCTAATCATGACAGACAGTGTTCAAACACAGAGCCAAAAGGGACTGCCTACCTCTCAAAAAGTGCAGTTCAAGAATAAACCAGAGAAAGATGGATGAAAAATGCATGGATAAAACAAGCAGATATTAATTAGCAACATTAGGAATCTAACCATTACCAAATTTTTGTAGGCATTTTGGGAATTTAGGAACATTTCCTGAGCATGGGGGAAAGGGATCAGCATGGAAGAAAGCACAGTAGTTCTTGTCTGAAAATGTAAAAAATGAGTGTTGGTAGCCAGGAGATGGTCCAATAATTGAACTGCGCAGAAGTGAATGATTGGATGAGTATATGAGAAGGTCAGTGCAAGAATAAGGCAAATACCAAGGTCAAAGAAGCAAACAATGTTGGATATGAAATTAATATGAAATTAATATGAAATATGGGTATATGCCAAAGGGAGGGAAATACAGAGATGAAGAGGAAAATGGTGGTCATAGCTGAGGATGGGTGGTAGTGACCAGGAATGAGAGTTTGAGACAGCTGTGAAAAGAAGGAGGAGAGAAGAGATGCAGAAAAACCTTTTCTTCTGAAGTTTAAAAACTGATGTGGTAGTCATGCTCCCAGAAGCATCCCTCCAGCAGCTGGAGAGCACTGTCCCAGCTTGCCAGACATGAGAGTGCGTAGCCACATCCCTGCAGGCCGTCAGAGCTCCCATGTTGGGAAAGGAAGAGATGGCTGAGCCAGGAGCATGCCACGCCTGGCCCTGCAGGCACGTGGCATGTGGCTTTGGGTCTTTGTCTTTTCAGGGCAAAATAAGGCAAATATTTTACTCGCTGAATATCATAGTAGTTAACTTATTTTCCCACTTATATTGTTAAGCATTGGCTAGAAAATATCCCATACCCATGCCACTTAGCCAGCAGATAGGCAAGAGATCAAGCATATGGGAAGGACACTTGAGATGAATGTGAGTAAGCGTAAGACATCTTCTTGAAGAAAAGCACTGGTTTTATTCATGTTAATACCTGGGCTGTTTAAAAAGAACCAAGCCAGCAGACTACATGTATATGTAAAATATGCTCTATGTCAAAGATTGTTGTTGACCGTATTTGTATTAATGTTACAGTGCTACCTAAAATAATAGAGTTCCTGAGACATTAGTGCTTGTGGTAGGATAAATGAGGTCACTGTATGAGCTGGTCTATACGGCTACCATTTTCTGAACTTACCACAGACATTGTTGCCTGTGTCCTGTGCTGCTCTGTTGCTGTCCTCATTGTACAGCTGTTTTGCCTGAGGGCACACGAGGAACGCGGCAGCTGGAAGAGACACAGCTGCTTTCTGCTTCCCTGACCCAGAGCTTTGATGCTGGGTCCATGCGTTGCTTCAGCTGCAGCAGCAGGTCCCAAAACCTGGCTTTAGCGGCGTCTGAAATGTTATCCCATTAATCATAGTCCTTGCTTTCCTTCCCATCTCCTCATTTCATTAACGTTTTCCAGTAAGAGCTGTGGCGCTTGCTGGCTCCTGCACATGGTGGTGAGCATGCGGATCAAGCTTTATTTGGTTTTGGAGTGATTAGATCTTGCCACCATCCTTTTTTCGGCAGGACGCTGTCTCCTCCAGTGCTCCCCAGGCAGCAGGTGTGATGGAAGTGCTGCGGGTTTATGTCTTCGCAGCGTCTGTGACGAACTTCAATAAAAGCATTGACGCTGCGTGGAGCTGTTATGGCAACTGCAGGGGAGCTGCAGGCGGCACTGGGGAAGGCCGTGGCGGAGGTCTGTGGTCGCTATGGAAACACACAGCCCCATACCTCCTCAGGGAAGCTGATCTATGGCGTCCTCACTCCTCTGTCTCAAAATACCTGGACAGAAGCAGGTGTGTGAGGTGACCGTGCCTATAGGAAGCACCCGCAGGCACTCACTGGCCAGGGACTTGGGGTCTGGCCCCCTGCCCCTCGCGGGGCCCTTCTTGAGGAGCCCTTGGTGCTGCGACGTTGGGCCTGCAGGGCCAAGTCCCGGGCTGTCCTGGATGAGGACATGGCAAGACGGGGGCACCTGCGTTGCCTTCACCTACAAGTGCATCTGCAATGGCTGCAAAATCCTGTTTCCACCAGGCAGGACCCCATGAAACTATCGTTTCGGCCTGTCTGCCTTCCTGCCTGCCTATGGGCCACATAGCACGTCTCCCCACGCTTAGCAGAGCCTGCAGCACTGCCCCTCATGGCCTCTGAAACTCTGCTGTTCCACGAAAAATATCTTCTGCTGGAATATTACACTATTGGTCTCCAGAGGAAACTCATTACTTTTATTAAAAAAAGATTTCTAGAACTTTTCTATGTGACTTTAAAAAAAACCAAAACACCACCCCCACCCCCCAACTAACAAGAACTAATTAAAAATAGTTAGAAATTGCTAGCTCCAGCATAACACTGGAGAAGACGGAGAAGGCCAGCTCACTGAAACCAGAGTCAGCACCATGCTCTCCAGGCCTGTGGAGTCTAATGCGATTTTTTTTCACCCTTAATAGTTAGAGAAAAAGATGAGTAAACAAGGGAAATACACAGATTTCTCTTAGTTTAGACTTAATTAAAACATCTCCCATTCTTGCTTTAGCTGTTACATGTTTTGTTATGTTTCAAAAGTCCTTCAAAATTGTCTCCATGTCTGTGCAGGCATTAATGTGCTTTTCTGAACAATCTTGCACATTTCTACAACATCCATTAAAGATGTCAATTTAAACACTCTTTGTCTTAAAAGACTAAGTTATTCCAGTTGACAAAGTCTTAATGGGGAAATTAAAGCTGTATATTTTAGATTGTCACAAGGGTGTGGATTGCAATAGACTTCTGCTCTATTTTGCATTAATTCTCCATGATAAGGCTTTTGATGCTTCTAACACCTTGTACACTAGCAAACGCATGCATATGAGTAACATCTTTGACTTACACAGAGGTACTTCTGCAGGGATGAGTTTGAAGTTCTGGATAATATTTTTCTGTGGTGGCATTTGGCTTGATTATCTTCATCAATTATGAAATACTTTTAAGACCATCTCAAGAATGATGGATTTCCCTATGGGACCTAAATTTACCATAAACATTACTCTACTCCAGGTGCTAAGTACCTGTCTCCAGACTCAGTTTTGCTCCCCCTCCCCCCCGCCAAGTAGTCCACTATTGTTAATTGCATGTGTTTTATATTCTTTTGGTTTTAAACCACATCCCATTTTCTTCTATGGTATAGAAAGAGAAACAGAGAGAGGTAATATTTATGAGTTATACCACAGAGTGAACTTGAGAAAGAATCCCATCACTGCACTAGAGTACAGAAGAGGAGAGTACAGGGTGGGACAGCAAAGTGGAGAAGCAAAGCATAGAACAGAATAACAAACCTCAGGAGGGTCAGAAGGGTGTCTTCTCTCCTGTATACAATGGACTGCATCCCACAGTGAGGAGACATTGATGCCAGAGGAGTTCTGGATTACAGATGACCTTCTTAATTCACTGTCCAGTAAGCTCTCACAGAAAGCTAGATGTCTGGAAGATATTAAATTCCTACAGATTTTATAGAAACTGGTCAGTTGTTAGTGAAGAATGGCCCCCGTTGCTGTCCCATTTAAGGTAAAGGTTGCTGAGTGAACTCAACACTTATCCTCTGCGTTTGACCTCCTGGCTGGCAGTCAAAAGCATGTACTTTCAAGCCATTCACTGTTCATGCTGTCCCTTGCCCCTTTAGAAATTATGTGACTTGCAAAGTAGATGATAGAAAATGCTTGAGGGAATATGAGAATAAATACAGGAGTACTGGGAGGAGGGGAGCGTATGTGGGAGAAACTGGAGGTATAAGAGGATGAAGCTGGGACAAAGGACAGAGGGACAAGGAATGCAGTGGGGATGTGCAGAGAAACCAGAATTCTGTTCGAGTCAGCTTCCAAACTTCTGCTAATTACCTAGTGTATATGTCTGAATATAAGGCGGGGGAGGGAAGGGAAGAGAAATGCTACTTTCGTATATTTAATGGCTATAAAAAACAGTTGGAGCTTCCAAAAAGATACTGCTTTTTGAATTATTGAGTAATGAGACCAAAGCTTTTTGCAATAATAAGAATCTTTCCAATAGGTTCAGCTGGCTTAGATTTGTAAGATTTTTAGCATAATTTCTTCGATGCTGAGTTAGAGGTCCCTGCTCTTAGGAGCTCATGACTGAAAAAACAGATGTTGAGCTAAGATACAATGCAAGAGTTAGAGAAAACAAATTATATGGATTTCTTTTTTGTTTGGTTGTTTGCCAAGTATGTAAAATCAAGATTCTTCGGCTGGGAGCTACTTGGAACGGTAAGTGTTAATGATAAGATGTAAGTAAGTTTTTTGAACTCCAAACCCTACTTCCCTCACAGATTAAAGTTCCTCCACCATTTAAAAATGAGCATACATGTTACCATGTATATTCTTAAAACCAGTTAAAGACCAGAGTACTTAGGACTTTTGCTTTCTCTTTGTGCTGTCTGCAAACAGCACGAGAAAGTTAAATGAGGCTGTTGGGTTTTCATCAGTTTTAAAGGTCACCATTGTACCATATATTCTTTTGATGAATCATAAAATTCACTGTAACTGTCCCTTTCTTGCTCTATGTTTTCCAAAGTATTGCTGAACCTGAGCCACATCACTCAATTCCCTAAACCAGTATAATTGTGTTTTGGCTGTATATTCTTCTCTATAGCAGATTAATTTTGTACAGCTCTGTTCAACAAAATTTATCTTACCCATTTCAATACAGTCAGGTCTGGAAGAGCTGTTTAACAGTAACAGGATGACACACAAGGTAACCATCTACTGCCAAGTTGGAAATTTCAAAAGAAAATATGCCTGTACCGAATTCTGCTCTCTTACAGCTAATTACTGGTATTTAGTTACTTATGGGGGAAAAGACACCGGGATTTTATGGGATTTGTGAGGTCAGTTGCATATCTGAAAGTCAGAGCATGTATTTAGTACTTAAAGATATTTTAAAATGTTCAGCCTGAGGGCTCCATCTTTAAAAATGTTGGCCAATATACACATAATCACGTAGGGATGGAAAGAATGCATTCTAACGAATCTTTAATCTGTGCAAAAAACAATGGTGCCAAAAAGATTTCTATGTAATCCAAATTCAGTTTGTTCTTGAAAAGCTGTCTGGAAGGAGGGAATATGAGACACAGTTCACACTCATATCTCAGGCTTAAATAACCAGTTCTGATTGAAAGGTCTTACGTTAATTTACTTCCAAAGTCTTTGACATATAGCAGTTTTCAACTGATGATGTGCTTATAATAAAGCAAGGAGGTAAAGAACATTCATGGATATGTTGTTTTTGGGGAACCAAGTCATCTATATTTGGATCCTTGGGAGCTTGAAGTGTACATTTCCCATGTGTGTCTGTCTGGGACAAAGGCAATGAACCATGCTTCCAGTTCTCAAAACTAACTCGTTCTGTGAGGAGAAAAAGCAAACAAATGAAAGCTTTATTAAGCATGCGGGTGCTGACAGCACCAAAACAGTTTTGGAGGTTTGTCCAGTGTCAGAGGAATGGCCTAAACTTTTTAAAGGTTTGTAAAGTCTGTAAAGGTACAGACTTCTGAAGTTTGGTGATACAAAGCTTGGTGCTACAGTCAGCCCCTGATCAGTAATATATTTTCAACTACTTGCTTCTCTGTCAGGTTTTCTCCATGCATCAGAAAAGCTGGCAGAGAGAATGAACTTATTCAAGAATAAATACGAAAGAGACTTTATACTCCTCTTTCCCTCTCTCCACCGTAAGTGCACTTTATGACCTTATGTTTCAGACCATTAACACTGAAAGATTTTAAATATGGCACAGTCTCATCACCCAGAAGGTTAACTAAGTGTCCTTCATCCTATGTTTTTTCTAATCATAATGTTAAAATTTGGTATTTTTGTCTCCCAGGCTTTTGGGTGGGTAAGTTGAAGTGTTCAGGTAAAGTTCAAGATTTTCCACATCTTTCAATTTTTTTCAAGGAATTGATTTCCTTAATAGCAGTTATTAGTTTTTCTGCCAGATGCCAAGGCAAATATGGATATGCAAGATAATGACAGTGTAGTAGGTGCTTTCAGTGGTGTGAGCTGCTCTGATCCTTTCTCTCCCAAAAGTGTTGAGTAAACCTTTTTCAGTCAGGGCATCTCAGCCCTGTGAAAATCCTGCCAAAACTTATATTTGGGTACCTAAGCACAAGTTAAGAGCTTAACTTTAGTTTTTTATTCTGGCTTTCACTGGTATTACTCAAATACCAGTCTGTTTCTCTTGGAGTGAATCTTTGAAATGCACAGTTATCAGCATGCATTGTTAAAGTCATCATAAAGTAATAAAAGAACAAAGCCATACCATGTAGTCCCAAGGAGAGAAATCTGTTCTTTGCTCATAAAAGAAACTTACAGAAAGGAAACCTGCAAGCAAATTTTCTATAACTGAATATGTGAAGGAAAGAAATCAGAAATCAAAAGACAGGTAATGAAGAGACAGGACAAAAACTAACCAGCTCACACTAGTTGTCCTTTTTTGGAGATGTGAATTTGCAGAGCAAAAGTGGATCACTGTTGCAAAACTCCCTTTTGAACTATTGAATACAAAATAAGGTAAAATAGACATGGAAGAATTTACAAATGACAAAGCTTGGAAGTCAGATTTAGGATCTCAAAAAATATTAGTCCAAACAAGATATTTGTGGTTGGTTCATCTTCAGGTAATTTTGCCAGTGGGAATGGAAAGTCTTTTATCTTAAAAATGATGACTTAGAAAGTTCTGCAGCTCCAAAACACCCAACTTAATGAATATTATAGACCTTTCTTGAAAGATAAATATTTTATTTCTAATTAACGAAGAAAAAAATGTTGAGGTACTCTTGCTTACAACTGCAATTAGTCTTGTTCTCTAGTTAACGTCTACAATGAAATCAGAATATGTCCATTCTGTCACATAAGGGAAAAGATACTTGATCGGTACCAGACATCCAGATTAACAACTAACTTTATTTAGCTACGTGCCAAGCTTGCTGTGTACTGTCTATAAAAAAACCTAGATAATAAGAAGTGCAGCAGAATTTGATAAAGTACTGGTTATCAAGTAAGCAGTGAAAAGGTATAATCCCAAATGTGAACAATATTTGAAAAATCCAGGGCAAAAGGATTTATGTGAACAGTTTAATATAAAAATATCCTCAAGGTAAATACTAAATGAAATGTGCAGATCAAATTTGGGATGCAGAAATTGCTTCCTTTCATTCTACAATAACAAGATATGGTATAAAGAATCTCTTCCTTCCCTTCCAGCTAATCTATTGCTCTAATCTCACTGGTTCAGCGAGATAAATAAGCACATGCCCAATTTTGCACACTTCAGTAGTTTCTATTTCAGAGGGACTATTCTCCTGAGAAGGTTGAGCAGGAGCCTAGTCTCTTACTGAACTGGTCCTTTTGGGCTTGCTGCCCTGCCCATTGGGGTCACTGGAAATCTAAACCCATGCCTTTTTCCTTTTCTTTTTCTCCTAGGAGCTTGAAATAAGATTTAGGTAGCCTTTAGGCCCACAAATTCAAACTTGTAGTGCAAAAAATACTTGTGCAGCAGCAGCTTTTTCTGGGGAGTAGCTAAGCTCTGTGATTTTTTCCCTTTCTGCCCCAAGACTTTCCCTGATGCCCAGATTTTCAGGTGTGGGTATGCCCAGCTCAAGTGATGCCTGGGCAGGTAGTTCCCACCCAAACCCTAGCTGAGTGCAAGACCAGGGTCAGTCTGTAGGTTCATCTCCCAGAGCGTCTGGCACTGTAGGAGTGCTCACCATCCCCTGCCCAGACCTGATCCCTGGCAAAAAGAAAAAAAAATCTCTTGTCTTTTTGAACTGTGGAAGTAGTAATCCCCTTTTATCTGAGAGGTTATAGCTGGGAAATAGTAGGTCTCCTAGCAACCTGAGAGCAAGCAAACCCACATCCTTTGCCTTTCCAGGAAGCTCAGTCTATGGGCTCTACCGAATAATGCAGGCAATGTACGTAGCTGCTGGGTACGAGGGGAACTGGTGATGTGTGCTGGAGAATGCTTCTAACCTGAACTTTATACTGAATTTTGCTCAACTGATCTGTTAGAGACCCGCCAACATTGCCTGTGTTACCCCTGCAGTGGGGTAACTGGGGTACTCCTGCTTCGCTCGGGGTCCTGCCAGGGTCCCACAGAGCCATGCTGTGTTCTCAGGCGCCAAGTTTCACAGCCAGCTGCCGAGATCATGGAAGTACAGAGCAAAAGCGCAAACACAACCAAGCTTTCTGTTCGCTGGGTACTGCTGGAGTTTTTTTCCTAAAATTATCTGGAATAATTGAGGTGGGTTTTTTTGGAGAGGGTATGACAGAGTTATGCTTTATAGTAATAAATCCTCATAGCCAAAACGAACCCCTTCAAGGGAAGGACTATTTCTTCTTTCAAACACCACTCCTTCACCTTCCACACCCCTCCGCCAAAAATAATTTTGGAAGCAGTATCCTAAATGACCGTACATATGGTACAAGCAATTTCGGATCTCAGCTGGCATCAGACCAGGAGGCGGGGAGATGTGCAAAGTAGATTTGTAGCCTTGGTGTTTTGTATACGTTAATGCCTCCAGGTGGGTCCTGGTGGCACATCAGGTTGGTTTGCTCTCCATCAGCACACTGGCTGCCCGCAGAGGAGAGGGTGAAGGTTGCTGGGACCTGCCAGGGGAGTGGGGCCAGCTCCTGCCGACAGCCCACAGCCCCAGAGGTGGCTGCGAAGAAGCCAATAGAGGAGCTGGAGAGGCACCATGTCGAGCAGGACACCCTCTGCTCCGGGGTGCAGGGGGAGCGGGCCACCGGCACACAGCCAGCATTGACAGAGGTGGGAGGGAAGGCATCCTGGGGAGCCGAGAGGAACGGGCACAGTATGATCCCAAGCAGAAAGCTTTAGAGTTGGCCGAAAGCGCTCCAGAAAGCGAGGGTACAATGAGCAGAAGAGACATTTGTTTATAAACCCTTTTACTTCTGTTCCATCTCACCCACTCACTTTGACTGCTTCTCTATTTATGAAGTATTTATATCCTAATAAGACCTGTCTTTTTGATCTTTCTGGGAAGTTACTATAGTGAAAATGCTGGCCATTTGAAAGTGCTGGCTGGGTCCCATCACATTCCACTATCCCAAATTTTCAAGTAATTTAATTTGGATGTTAACATTAAACTTTGCATTTTGAACATATTTCTTTAGGAAATATTTATATAATTCTGGCGCTAGTTTTGATGTTTCTTTTTATAGTATTCAGAAAGAAAATTAATTCTGATTTTTTTTTCAAGACACTGGAAATGATGTACAGGTTCTGATTGCTCTCAGTTTCTGTGGTCCTTAGTATTTTGAAAATGCTAAGAGGTCTTAGGACTACAGAAGACAGAAGCTACTGAAGGTTGAAGGTGACTGTGGTTAGATTGCTGATGGAAGATGTCCATCAAGACATCCCGGTCATAATGCCTCTCTAAGGAGAGAAAGAAATGTTCCTGCTGTGTCTTTCAGGTAACTTTGGGCAACTAAGGAACCTGAAAGTTAGCCTTGACTATTTATTTAGGAAAGATTGACATATTTCCTAATCATTCCTGCTAAGCAACTTGTTTTCTTGACAGTCTCCAAGACAGAAATTGTACAACATCTCTGTAGACTTGGTTACAGCAAACCCAGTGACTGGGTGGCATTTAGTCTTAACTACAGTTGTTGTTATTACAGCATCACTATAAAAGCTGAGAGCTGGTCCTGGATGGGAGGCTCATCAGCCAGATGCTGTACAGAAAGAGAACAAAGAGATGGTCCCTGATACCAAGCACGTCAATACCTTGAGAAAACACTATAAAGCTTTAAAAGATCTGGAGTGAAAAGGTAGCTTGTGGCAGAGAGCATCACGCTGTGCCTGTAGCTAACATGGCTGCAGCTGTTTTGTTACTCAGCTGCAGGAGGGCAGAAGGGCAAGGATGCCATTTTCTGTATTCTGGGACTGAAAAAAGACCAATGATGATCAGTTACCAAGCTTCAAACCAAAGCGAACGCTTATTGAGAAACATAATGCAGACCCTGAAATGAACATTTGTGTTACTTACCTTAAACAGAGCAAGAGGCTATCGAACATAAAGGAAGAACTAGTGAACTATTTTGGGCTGAACCAGCTTCGCTGCTTCTGCAACAGTATCTTAGTTTAAAAAAATAGCAGTTAAGACTGAAACACCTTTGCTGGGACCAGCCAGAATAGAGCAGTTTTTTCTTTGCTTTTTGAAGGAATATCTGGCTAGATACTAGAGGCTCCCCAAGGAGAGGCAGCCTGGTAGCAACCTGATGTTTCTCTCTGTTTCCTACATCTGCCGTGTTCTCTTTTTGACTTGGTTCTGTGTTTCCTGTCCTACCTGGGAAAGCTTGGGAGAGGCTACTGCAGTTGATTAATCTTTCCCTCTGTACACTGGCAGGCTGTTGCCTATCACAATCCATTGTTAGGAGCTGCAACACATCAGGTCCTATCATCTCGGAGAATCGGGAGTCCTAAAAACACAGCTTTGCTCTTCTCCCTAAGCTACCATGGAGAAACATTTTTCCCACTGGGATTAAGCAATATTTTCTTAGATCCTTTAATATTTGTTCCTTTGTGAGCATAATAAGGATTTTTTAAGACATAGATAAGAGCTCTTGTTGACTTTGGAGAAAAGAAGAACATGTTGTGCCAAAATTACTAAGAACCAAATTTATAAAAGTATTTAGCTGTTTAAGTGTAGTTGTGATTCTTAGGTGGGATCTGCTTTTTCTGGTGAAAAGTCATCTCTTTCAAACTCCTAATCTTCTTCTTGCGTTCCTGCATTGCTCTTTGCACAGCCAAGTACAATAACCTAATGAATTCTACAGAATCCTTTCACATGCTAGCAGGAACACAATAAAAATATTTGCAGAGAAGAGGTGAAATACAGTAATGATGACTAGCCTAAGCAGATGGGGCCAAACTCGTCTCTGGTTTCATGGAAGACAATCAAATGTAGAATTACACCAGGATAATTCAGGTGCACAGAGCGTCCAAGAATTTCCTTTAATGGAATGTTATTAAGAAAAGCAGATTTACAGCAGATGCCAGTTAAAGCTAAGGAGAATAAGATAATATAATGTAGTGGAGAATCATTAAGCACATAGGTTGGTGGCATGTAACAACTGCATGTTAAAATGTTTTCTCAATTTTTTCATATTAAAGCCACCTATACCCACAACAATTCTCTGCCCAGAGGACTTCTGATAAGATTGTCAGAGCTGCTGAGAAGTGTGAGAAGCCTAAAGCAATTTGACCCAGGACCTGAAACAGCTCTTAGGGACCCTGCACTCTCTAACTTTTATTTGGAGAGTGAGCGGCAGGCAATGAATTGCCGGAAGAAGTCCCAACTCTTCCACCAAGCACTGTTTCTGATCCTCAAAACCAGAAACAAAATCAGTACTGGCCTCACACCCCATGCATCCATATAAGGGACAAGAGAGGAACAGGGTTGGAAATCAGGATGTAGAGGGTTACTAAATTAACCCAGCAGAGTCATGAAGGGTGGGGAACAGTGTAAACCTTCTGAAGAAAAGAATATCTTGTCCTGCAGTAGAGGTCTCAAAACCCATCCAAACCTGCAGATCCAGCAAGATTTTTGTGATCCCTAGTCCAGATATGCATCCCCACAGCAGAGCTACGCTTACACATCCACTGGTCCCCTCTTTTCTTACATCTTTGTGCTGGGGGCAAATGCAGGAGCTCTGGGTGGTGCCAAGATCCAGCAAAGTCCCTGTCCTGGTTGAGGGCGGACCCATTGTGCAATGCAACAGGGTCTTGTTGCTCAGCCGGCCAGAATTATCTCTAAATCACCTATTCAAGTATTTAGGGGATTTAATCCTTGATATAAGCTCTCTGCAGATCCAAGCATACACCACTGCATAGATTGTGCTTGAGACTCATCAGGCTTAACTTTACTATGCAATAGTGATAACTACAAGTATGTAAAAAGTCTGCCATCATCATACAGTGACTGCAAGAAATGGGACCAGACATACGCCTGCAGTTACATTGGGCTTTCACAGTCTGTTGCCTATTGTGACTCATTCTGCCAAAGTGTACTGTTTGGTTGCTTTACCATTCCATGTAAGTGTGGAATAATTTCTTATTAGAAATACTCTCCGACAGCTCTAGTTCTAGTTCTGCTACTGACTATAATATCTTAGTTTGTCATATGGTCTACTTTTTACTTATTAATTTCCTTTTCTCAGGTATATTAAAACATGCTTAAAAGTGCATCATATTAGATTATCACTGAAAATACCTTTTATATTCATCTCATAATCACAGACTGAGAACATGAAGTAGCACAGTCAGGTTGTAGAGTCTCCCTCCTTGGAGACAGTCAAAAGCCATCTGGACATTGTCCTGGGCAACCTGCTCTAGGTGGCCCTGCTTGAACATGGGGGTTGGACCAGATGACTTCCAGAGGTCCCTTCCAGCCTCAACCATTCTGTGATTCTATTCTAAAATTCAGATTCCCTTTAGGCTTTATTTTTAGGAGTACTTTGGTATGTCTTCTTGACACCTATTTGGTAATAGCACCAGTGAGACAGAAAATAGTTGATTTTCAGCAATGGGAGAGAGTTACATTCTACAGACACATTGCTTTCCATTTTCTGTGCCTAGTTCTTGTTTTAGCTACTGAATGAGTACAATGTGTTCAGCATGAATTTCAGTGAAGACCTGAATAATTTTATTTTAGAAAATCTTTTCCAAATGCACATGTTTGCCTAAGCATCCAATTTATTCTGATGTACTTTATCAATCTCCTTTTTCTTTTTACATAATGACCATTTTAAAGCCATTCCATGGCTTTTCTCAATAGACTAAAATGTGCCAGTCCTGCCTAGACTTTATACATCAGCTATTTTTTATGGTTTTATTTGTGTGTATGGTTTTTTGCTTTTAAAATGTGAGTTATTGTTTTTGTCAATCTGTTCTTCCAGCGCTAGACATGGATTTTTAGAAGGATAATGTAAATTGGTATAAATTTATTTTGTTTTACATACTACCTCCAAACAGAAAAAGAAATGGCACTTACTTTTTTTTTGTTTACCACAACTTATAATTTTAAAGTGTTCCATTTTCTTAATTGTGTGTGTACGAATATTATTACATGTGTGTATCATACTGATATATATCAGTATGTATTCATACTGATGTTTATATGTGCATATATGCATACAATTATTATATGACTTAGGCATTTCATGTCAAGGATTTAGAGCTAATTTTGCTACGTGTATTAGAACAGCTGATTACAGATAAGGTGAAAGTCTGTGAAATCTGGTGTATGTGATTTCATGTTAATGGCATGTCCTTATTTTGATGTCCAGTTCCTCATTAGAGGGACCTCGATTTATGACACATCTTTGATTCTCTTCTGCTTTTTAGTCTTGTCTATTTTCTGTGCAAATCTAAATGGCAAATGGGAGGATATAAGGGCATTTGCTGGTTTCAACAGAGAATAAAATTCATTTTGAAAGATGAAAACTCACTTACTTAATTTTCAACAAAGTAGAATGAACACACGGACAGAAGGAGTCTTTGGGGGTAGGACCCATATGACCAAATACAGTTGTCTACTTGTGAGTTAGTTACCCTCTGCACTGTTTAGAGTTGATGGAGATAAATAGGCACTTATAACTGGGGTTCAATTCAGCATGAAGTAGAAGTTTAAAATAGATTGGATGAATCACATCCCAGAAGTTCCTGTTTATTTCCACTAACTATAAAATGGCCCTTGGGTTCTTAGCATAGATGTAGGTATCTCCGTTGTAGGCATATAAAACTGGTTGAGATAGATCAACCTGAACACAAGTGATAGAGGAGCCAAGGAGAAGAGGTGCTCTGCTGGACCTCATACTCATGAACAAGGAAGGATGTACTTGTTGGAGGATGGGGATCTGAAGGCCAAAGGCAGCCTTGGCTGCAGTGACCATGAGATGGTGGAGTTGCGGATTCCCAGAGAAGGGAGCAGGGCAAAAAGCAAGAGCACAAGCCTGATCTTCAGGAGAGCAGATTTAGGCCTCTTCAGGGATCTGCTTGAAAGAGTCTCATGAGATAAGGCCCTGGAAGGAAGAGAAGTCCAAGAAAGTTGGTTGATATTCAAGGATCACCACCTCCCAGCTCAAGGGCAGTCCATCCGAACAAGCAGGAAGTCAGACAAACATGTGAGGAGGTCTGCATGGACGAACAAGGAACTCCTGGCAAAACTCAAACACGAAAAGGAAGCATAGAGAAGGTGGAAGCAGGGAGAGGTAACCCAAGAGGAATACAGAAACACTATCTGAGCATGCAGGGATGGGGGTTAGGAAAGCCAAAGCCCAACTGGAGTGGAATCTGCTGAGGGATGTCAAAGGCAAGAGAAGAGCTTCTTGTAAGTACATAGGTGACAAAAGGAAGAGTAGGGAAAATGTGGGCCTGCTACTGAAGGGGGCAGGGGCCCTAGTGATATGAGACATGGAAAAGACTGAGCTACTGAATGCCTTCTTTGCCTCAGTCTTTACTAGCAAGACCAGCCTTTGGAAATGCCAGGCCCTGAAGACGAGGGGAAAGCCTGGAGTGAGGACAATGTGTCCTTGGCTGAGGAGGATGCAGTCAGGGAATACGTTAGCAAATTGGACATATATAAGTCCATGGGCCTTGATGGGATGCACCCACAAGTGCTGAGAGAGCTGGCTGATGTCTTTACAAGGTCACTTGATAATCTTTGCATGATTGTGGTGACTTGGAGAGGTGCCTGACAACTGGAGGAAAGCAAATGTCACTCCTACCTTCAAGAAGAACCAGAAGGAGGACCCAGGGAACTACAGGCCAGTCAGCCTCACCTCAACCCCTGCACAATTAATGCTGGGAACCATTCCAGGCACATGAAGAGCAAGAGGGTGATTGGGAGTAGTCAGCATAGATTCACAAAGGGAAAGTCATGCTTGACCAACCTGATAAACATCTATGATGAGATGACTGGCTTGATAGATGAGAGAAGAGCAGTGGATATTGTCTACCTTGCCTTCAGGAAGGCTTTCGACACCATCTCCTGTAGCACTGTCATAAAGAAACTGATGAAATATGGGCCAGATGAGCAGACAATGAGGTAGACTGAAATCGACTGAACAGCCCAAAGGATGCCGATCAGCAGTGCAAAGTCTAGTTGGAGGCCAGTCACTAGTGGTGTATCCCAGGGGTCAATACTGAGTCTAATACTGTTCAACAACTTCATTAATGATCTGGATGATAGGGCAGGTGTACCCTCAGCAAGTTTTCAGGTGACACAGAACTGGGAGGAGTGGCTGATATGCCAGCAACTCATGCTGCCATCCAGAGGGACCTGGACAGGTTGGAGAAATGGGCAGACGGACACCTCATACAGTTCAAAAAAGGGAAATGCCAAGTCCTGTGCCTGGGAAGGAACAACCTCATGCACATGTTGGTGATCAACTGGCTGGAAAGCAGCTTTGCAGAAAAGGACCTGGGCATCCTGGTGGACACCAAGTTGAACATGAACCAGCAAAAGGCTACTAAGATGATTAAGGGACTGGAGGATCTCTCCTATGAGGAAGGGCTGAGAGAGCTGTGACTGTTTAGCCTAGAGAAGAGAAGGCTCTGGTGCCATCTCATCAATGTGTATAAATAGCTGAAGGGAGTGTGTACAGAAGACAGAGCCAGGCTCTTTTCAGTGGTGCCCAGTGACAGGACCAGAGGCAATAGGCACAAACTGAAGCACAGGAGTCTCTGTCTAAGCATCAGGAAACACTTTTTTACTGTGAGGGTGACTAAGCACTGGCACAGGTTGCTCAGAGAGGTTGTGGAGTCTCCCTCCTTGGAGATATTAAAAAACCATATGGATATGGTCCTGGGCAGCCTGCTTTAGGTGAGACTGCTTGAGCAGGGGGGGGTTGGACAAGATGATCTCCAGAGGTCCCTTCTAACCTCAACCGTTCAGTGATTCTGTGAACCAGCCCTTCATTGGTGTGATTCCCAGCTTCTTGCTTACTGGGGCTACATACCAGGAACACTTCACTGAGGATACATACCAGGAACCCTTTGGTTCTTCCAGATCCCTGAATCACAGTGGAAAGGCAGGACACTCACAGATACCTGGGTTGAGAAGCTGTGTCATTGTACCCCAGGAGAGGAGCAGTTAGAGCAGACTACATAGGAGAGTAAAATATTTGGCAACGATTAATGCACATGCAGAAAGGAAAACCTTGCTTTCATGAGCCTACGCAAATGATTCAGGCTGTTGTCATATGAAGAACAGTAACTCTGGGGAAGAAGAAGGTCTGATGAGATTAAATTCCCACTTCTTCACACATGCTAGTGAAGGGACTACCTCACTGGTCCTCTTTCCTTGATTAAAATCATGTTTTCTGTTCTCTGTGCCACCAAGCAGCAACAGCATTTCTTCTCTATCATGCTGCTTACCTGTAACTAATGTATGAAACGAGGTGTTCTGAATGGGGGTGGTGAAAATCTCCAGCTAAGAGATGGAGGCAGGGTCCTCACTTTATGAGCACTGTGCAGTTTGTGAGAGGAAGGAGTTGACTCCAGAAAATCTGTGTCCTTACCTGTTTGAGAAGTTTTCATCTCTCTGTGCCTTTCATGTCTAACACTGAAGGTTGTAGGCTAAATTGCCCAAAAAGCTGGTATCCAATTAGAAACATTTCTGCACTCATGAATCTCTTATAGGTCAACAAAATTAAATACTGGACTAGGGTTGGACCAGTCATGTTGCTACCTGGCCTCTGAGCATTTCAGAGATGTTAATGGAGCATGAGAGCAACCAGCCCTTAATGCAAGATGGGGGAGGAAGGCCAGAATGAAAAGAGAGAAAAAGGGCTGGTGGACCCTGTCTTGCGCATCCGGTGACAGAGAAAGTGGATGATTGCTCTTCAAGGCCTGCAGTCTGTTTTAACTGCAACTGAAAAAAGCATTAGGCTTCTAGGCACAAAAAAGATTGTTTCATGGCAAAATGGTTAATATTGTAACAAAGACTGTCGAAAGTAAATTGCGAGCTTTTGAAGAACTGTGACTTAAATTCAGAATGTGAAAAAAATGCAGAAGTAAGGAAGAAGCGAATCCTGTTCCTAAGCATAACTCTCAACATATGCTCACTGAAAAGCAATATTCCCCGCCTCCACAGAACCGCAGCAATATCTGTGTGAACAGCCTGCTAGCAGGTAATCTTCCCATACCAAAGAGACACAAAAGGCAGTATTGCATGTCTGTGTATAAATGCACACTGCGGTCCCCTTCAAGATATGTTTCGCCTTACTCCAGTGTGAGACACTTTCCAAGAATATAGCAACGGAAGGCCCTCCGGACACCTTGCAGCCAGTCAATGCTGCCCCTTGTATGCCCTTTTCTAAAGTCTACACTGACAGCCAGCTTTCGGAGAATGGCAGATGGGCACAACCACGTGCATGATGCACTTCCACTGCCAGACAGCAGGTGATGAACATCACAACAGGATCACAACCATGGGTTTGCACCAAGCTGCTTCTGGTCTAAATGTTAGGATTGAATCAGTGATGCTACAAGGCCAGCCTGAGGCTTCGAACAGTTCAATTATTACTGGAAGGAAAAAAAGTTTTACTACGTTTGCATGCTTATTTTTTCCTTAGTTATGCAAGTAATTTTCCAGATTTCTCAGGTATGTTTGCAAGTATCCATTGATGTAATGCCAAAGACATACATCTTGAATCTGATGGTTGCCGTGATGAAATGCTGTAAAAAAGATCAGTTCTGCCAATTCATTTAACTGTCCTTTTGTGTGTGATCATGTATTCTTTTTAAACAGCTGTTTTGGTTTCTTTGGGGTTTTTTTGCTTGCACTGGTTAAGCTGTGTTTGTGGAAAGCTCCTATTTGGCCTCTCCTCACCTTATATTCATCATTCTAAACTTAGGTGTACAGAAGACAGCACAGGTTTTTTGGTCTTTAGGTAAATCTGTGAGACATTTGTAGTGAAAGTGTACGTCATTCTTTAGGGTGGCATATGAAAAAATAATTTGTTTTTATACAAATGGTAGTCGGTGGCAGTATTTTGTATTACTGGAATGGTAGTTTTCAGTAGTGCCTCTCATGAGCCTGCAATAATTTAGATCAATGCCTTCAGGCTTTAAGTTTGACTTGTACCCTCAGCCTTGATCTATATGTTAGCTTGGGATTCAGGACTGTGCTTGAATCCAAACTCCCTAATTGTCCCTGGTGCTTATAAATTAGCACTCACTTTGCGGAGAGCAAATGGCTGCCTGGGCAGGGACGCTGAGGCCCAGGCTGTTGCGGGGGGACCAGCCCACACTCAGGCTCGGCCCCAAAGCAGGGAGGGGTTGTCCCCCCTTCAGACTGCTCAGCTTTGAGAGCTGGAGTCCATAATCAGACACAGATATTAAAAAAAAGGCAGTATGCATCCTGGTAGTCATATTTCACCTCTTTAAGTGAACAGTTTTCTTTTTGCAACTCAGAAATCATACCATTTATTCATTCTTCTTTTTTGCCGCACGCTTAGTGTTGGGACTTAGCTAAGGATGGTTCTCTCAGTTTACAAGAAAGTCCAATTTTTCTTAAGGATTTTTGTTTGCTTGTTTGCAGGCTGTTTCCCCCATTCCCTGCACACATTCTGCTATCAAACAAGCAGAGATCAATACTGTGTTTTGGTGTCTGAAGTGCAAAATCAGTAGCAGAACAGTCCAAGACTTTCCTATGCTCAATGCAGGCTAGGGAAAGTCTTTAAGCAGCCAAAGTGTCTTGCTGGTCTTTAAAAAGAACAAGTAACGTTTTCCTAGAAAGAGCATCATTTATTAACTGGACAGAAGGTGTCTATGAAAAGTAGAAGTTTACTGTTGCTATCCTACTTCACTGATTTTAATTTTTTTTTTTTAATTTAAAAAAAAAAGTCTAGCATACTGGAATTTACAGAGCCTTACAGTTGTCGCAAATGGTGTCTTTCTGCAGCACCAATTCAGGGCACTAGGGATGACAATTTGACCAGGATCCATTTCTGCGCTTTTTCTCTATCAATGGATTGTCATATGCAATTAGGACAAAAAGAGAAAAGAAAAAAAGACTGTTCTTCCAGGCCTACCTCTACAACCAGTGAAGTGAACAAGAGCAGAATAAAAATCACATATCCCTCCTTCTTTTTTGGAGCGAATGATGGACATTTGAGAGGTGCTTCCTGCATGTGGTGGGTTGACCCTGGCTGGATGCCAGGTGCCCACCAAAGCCGCTCTCACTCCCCCTTCTCAACTAGACAGGGGAAAGAAAATATAACAAAAGGCTTGTGGGTCAAAATAAGGACAGTTTAATAAAGCAAAAGCAAAGGTGGCCCGGGAAAGCAAAGAAAAACAAAGGATTTTATTCTCTACTTTCCATCAGCAGGCAATGTCCTGCAACTTCCTGGGAAGCAGGGCTTCAGTACACACAGCTGTTGCTCCGGAAGACAAACATAAATAACCAAAGCCCCCTCTTCATCCTCCTTCTCCTAGCTTTTATTGCTAAGCAGACGTCATATGGTATGGAATATCCCTTCGGTCAGTTTGGGTCAGCTGTCCTGGCTATGTTCCCTCCCAAGATCTTGCCCACCTCCAGCCTACTGGTGAGGGGGGTCAATGTTGGAGAGACAGCCTTGATGCTGTGGGAGCACTGCTCAGCAGTAGCCAAAACACTGGTGTGTTATGAACACCTTTCTAGCTACCAATACAGAGCACAGCACTATGAGGGCTGCTATGGGGAAAATTATCTTCATCTCAGCCAGACCGAATACACTGCATTATGTTTATTACTTGGTTTGAGCTTTTGATGAAGAAGCAATAAGAAACTTAGATGAGGATAGGAGGTTCTTTTAAGTGGAGAGGTGACAACTGCCTAATCCTTTAAACAGCAAATTGTCAAGAAATGTTCTATGGAAGGATATAGCAAAGACTCTGGTTCACTCTCTCCTTCCTGCAAGTGCAGTTTGTGTCAACAGATGATACCTGCATTTTGCTTTTTCCTCAAAGGACTATGAAGGAGAGTTCAGAAAAAAGCCATTATATCCACCTGCTAGGGAGGAGTTACATGCATAAATAATAGTGTCCAAATGGTCATGGCTTTTAAGAAAAGGAAGAGTGGTGCTGCCTGTCTATAGTGTAGGAGTGTAGTGTAAATCATTGAACACACAGAAATGTTAGTAGTAGGTAGCCTGAGTTCTAGGCATTGCTTAGCTTTTGTGGACTCAAATCCATCCTTACCACCTTCCAAAGTTCACAGACTGACATTTGGGTACAGCACTTTACCTAAATAGCAGCTTAGGCAGAAATAAGACTATGTGAGTCCTTCCCAAAAAGTCAAAAGTCACTTTAGAAAATAAGATTTTGGATTCTAAGACAATAAGAAACTCCCAAAAAGTTTATGCCAAGCCTAGTGGCATCCAACTTCAAAGTGACTGAGCTTTGCATCAGAAATACTTTTGACCTATTGGTTTTGTAACAAGAATGCTGCAGTCTTGCTGCTGAAAAAGAAAACTTTCACCAATGTATGGTGAATCCAGTCAAAATGGCTGTGTCTTCCATGTCTTCTTACTATCTGAATTTTCAGTAGTATATATTTTGAGATTATTATAATCCCTCTGGGGAAAATTATGAAAACTGTCAGCCTGGGATATTTTTGAATGAGACTAACAGCTTTCTTTGTCTTCAGATCAGAGCATTTAACAAACAGTGGGCTTGTAGGATAGGAGTTCTTGAGCATTACAGTGATTGTGACTGACAGTTTAAAAATTACAGAACAGAAGATCTTAGACTCTTTATTTGCCAATGAGACTTAATGCTAGCTGGATAGCTAATACTGAAACCCTAAGATTTCTTTGAAGATTCCTGCTTTGCCCCTAGTGACATGTGTTCCACCCATAAATAAATGTTTTCCTTTTGGGCACCTTTGCTGTCAGAGCCTAAAGCTGCAAGTGACCCCTGAGAATAGCATTTCTTTTTTACAGAGGTGCTGTATTTTAGTGGGATTGTCTCTGCAGGAGGGCTGGAAGGGAAGGCTCCAGCAACTGTGAGTACTGGCTGTGCTCTAAAACCCACCTGATGCTGAAGTCCTTACCAGAGCACGCAGGTTTTGAAGCTGGATTCTGAGGGAAGGAAGTATCAGGGTCCTTGTTTCTTTGGAGCCCTGCTCCAAGACTGACAACCACAGTTGCTATAGGAAAGAGCTAGAAACTGTCTTTGTTATTTTGAATTCAGAAGTCTTTGTGCAGTAGAATGTTAACCTCAACACTGAAGAAAATTACATCACAAGGAAGAGAAGTCTGCGGTACTTTGAAAAGCACAGATGACAACATAGGAAGAAAATATCTGTTAAGGCTAATAAACAAAGAAAAGAATGATACTTGATCCTAATATGATCTATAATTTTAAAATATTAATAGCAAAAATGCTAACAAAGATGTTACTGAGACATAGCATTAAGGCTTTTTATCCTACGGATGCCATCTCTAATGGCAGTCTCAGTATCCTCAAAGAGAGCAGAGTGCAGAATATGTGCTTTTTGTCCCTCAGATCTACACAACTGGTATTCTAGTTAAGGCGTGTCAAGAAAAAGAAATAGGAAATGTTATAGGAAAAGAAAGAAAATACACGGAAAAGATCCTTTGTCTTCTCTTTTCCTCTGTCTTTTCATTCTTTTCTCCTTTACTTCTGTCATTCTTTTACAGAGGGAGGAACAAAATCACTCCATTGTAAACATACATAAGTGGGTAATATTTTAATTTATTTTGTAGACAAGATGTACAGATTAAAAAAAAAAACCATGCAGGGTGCACTGAAGTCATCATGCTGTGACTGTGGGACTAGGGTTAAAGGGACTGGGGTAAAAGGGGCAGTCCTTTGGCCTCTGCCAGTGTTGGGCTCCCTGAAGCAAGAGAAGAGGGCCAACAACTCATAGTCGATGTAGGAAGAGGCCAATTTAGTTTCCACTGCAGAAGTAAGAAGGTGGATGGATGCATTCCACTAAACTGCCAAAGAGGTAGGGGTTTTTTGATCAGCAGAGTATGGAAAATTAGAGACAGGAAAAGCACCGAAGCAAAACTGGGGCTGCATATTCAAGAATGAAAATCCTAAGCAAGAAAAGCAACATTTGTAAAGTCAAGCAGAAAGTGTCTAGTTACAAGAATAGTTGAGAGACAGACAAATAACAGGATATGGCTGGTAGAATAAATAGGCGAGGAGTCTACCGGCGTTTCCATGAGTCACCGCTGGGCTACATACAGTAACCAAAACGGCACAGAGAAATGATTCAAGGGGATGCAAGGGAAGTGAATGCAGAAGAAATAAAAAGGAGGATAAAAGCGTTTTAAGGCTGAGGAGACAGGGAAATGGATGAGATGGAATGATGTCATGGAGAGATACCTTTCTTGGCCAGACATGTGGAAAATTGAGGTACGTAGATTATAGTTCTGTTTATGATCTGCTGCCAGCAACTGCTTGTTTACAGCACTGAGGGTTAAGATGACAGCTGTACCTTAATATGACAGGAAACCTTATTTCACAGCAAGTCTGATTGGTCTGGCAAGGGATCATGTCTGGTAGCAATGGAGGTCTGAAGAGACTTTTTAAATCCAGAGCACATCTGAAAAGAACCAAAGTGGAAAAGGAAGAATATATCTTTCTTTTTTGGATTTATGGTACTGAAAAAGAAAGATCATTTTTTCCAAGAATCATTGCTAGATGCTGGTGAAAGCAAACAAAATCAAATGGGCAACTTGGAAATCAAAGCATATTTTATGATGAAGGATTTGTTTTTATCCTCACCAGGAGTAAAATCTGGAATGAACCTGAGCCTACTGTTACCATGTAAGTGTCTGAAATGAAATAAACAGTTTTCTGACTGAATGGCTATCCCCATGGCAATAGGAGAGGATCTTGCACATTAAAGACTGAAAGGAATGAACAGATGAGAAGGAAGCACAGTAGATCCTGACACAGCCCAAGGTACAGCATGTATCCTTAGAACTGAGCTGTGAAGGATACAGGCAGAAGGAACATTCCCTGTATTTCCAGGGTTTATTAGTAATATGAGATAGGACTACACTGCAAGTCAGGCAAGGACAAAAAGAACCCTTGTTAATTTTAGAAGCACGGGGATTATTGTGTCTGGAGCACTGAAGGTGCATTATTTAATGGGTGTCTAAAACTTTTATTAACTCCTCTTCAGTTACATTTATTTTCTATTCCATGGCTCAAACACAGCCCTGGATAGTTACCAGGGTAAACTTTAAAGCCAAAAGGAGCTGTGCCTATTTATTCCAGGGTTGGAAGGAGCTCTCTAGCTCCAGCTCTAAACTGAATAACCCTTGCAAACCTGCAGCAGCGCTCTATATGAATTACTGATTTATTTTTTTTTAGTTCTGCTGTAAAACAGGAAATGAGAAATAAAAATGTTATTGGCACCAACCAAATTCTAAGTTCTTATTTTGGCAAGAACAAAAAAAAGATGTTCTGACACAGAATGTTCCCATTTGGCACAAACAAAACCATTAAGGTATTTGAAAGAAAAGCCAAAGAAATAACGCATTAGCTTCATAAAATATGATGTGGCAATTTCATGCCTTTTCTCCATAGGTTCAGGGATCAGATTTCTCACCCAAGCTATGACCAGCTGAATTCTCTCCTCTTCTACATGCCTCATATCCTCGCAGAGCACCCCACTCTCCAGCCTGGTAGGACAACTCTAGGTTGAGCTTTCTCTCTAATCCCTGTTAATATTCTTACATTCCATTGGAAAAAGGAGATATATATATTCTTTATATCACAAAGTGTGAGTGAGGGCAACTTGTTTGCTTGGTTTACACCAGGAAGGTAAGAGGGCAGGTTTCAGTTACCTCAAGCAGAAAATGGAACTTAATTTGCATGTCTAGTACCCTGCATATTCCTGAAAAATCCTGAAAAGCTCTGGTTCTTAAGCCCTTGTGTGACTGGGCAACATTATTCCTTTTTCTTTTATTCTGGTTTTGTGTGTCTGGTTCTTAAAGCAAACAAACCAACCCACTTAAAACTTTTCAATACAGCTGGACTGAATTTGTTATTTAAATTCAGGCGGATTGAAATCCTAGTTTTACCAATTATTATTCACTAGAAAAAAATCTACCCAGCTAGGGTTGAGATGGAGTAAAGTCACCTCAGATGATCTTTACAAATCTCTCCAAGCTCATATTCAGTGGGAAACACCCTGGTCTTGACCCTTCCTTCCCCCCCGCAAAGTCTCTCACACAATAAAAAAAGGAAAGGGGAGATGATGGATTTTCTTCTCCCATAAGCAAAAGTATCCTCTGGAGTCATTTATCTTCCCTGATCTTTTTAGCCCTTTCACTGTTAGTGAAGCTAGAGTATGCTACCTTGCCACGGGGTCAGGGGAGGGTTGTGATAAGGTGTCTCATGTTTTAAGATCACTGGACGATCCTAGATTTACATACATTTATAAAAACAAAAAGCTGAAGCAATAACTGGCCTGGTCCTGATTTCCTCCACAGTTAGCACAGTTAGTTGCACATTCAGATTTAAAGGCAGAGGCTGGAAATAAAATAGTCAATTTTGTTAGTGCTATATGACATCTTTAGAAACCCCAGTGGAAAGAGCTATTCCCCAGCAATCCATAGTTGCAGAGATCACTATGAACATTCATTTTAAATTGCCACACAGGATCTGAAACAAGAACTTAGAAATCAGAGTGATCATTTTATTTCAGATGGCCTTTGGTTTCTGAAGGTTTTTCACTGAAAGCAGTTTAGCTACAGGAGAAAGCACAAATAGCTACCTTTGCAAGCTTTCCTTGACAATGCATAAATACAATGCATAAAGAATAATAAGGTTACAAAGTCAAGCAGTTAAATGGAAGAAAAAAGCAAATTCACAGAATCATAGGATAATCCAGGTGGGAAGAGACCCCAGGAGGTCGCTAGTCCAACCTCCTGTTCAAAGCAGGGGCAGCTAGGGGGTCAGACCAGGCTGCTCATGGTTTTATCCAGACGGGTCCTGAAAATGTGCAGTCCCCAGGAAACTTGCTCCACTGCTGGGCTGTCCTCACAGTGTAAAAGTTTCTCTTTGCACGCAGTCTGAACCTTTCTTGTTGCAATTTAGGTTCGTTCTCTCTCATCCAGCCTGTCTCTGTCTTCTTGATGACCTTGTCATAGGTCCTAGAAGGCTACTTGTAGGAACCCCTTAAGATTTTCCTTAATTAACTTCAAGAAACTTAATTAAAGTCTTCTCCTCAACTTTATTTTAGTTTCCTCGTTTATATGCATATGGCATGTGCTATCATAGAGTCTCTAATTACCTGAATGAATGCTACTTCTTTCTCAAGATTTCATCTTCATTTACTGAAAAGGATGGATGGCATCTTACTTAAAGGGTAGCAGCTTGTTAAATTTTTATTCTGCATTGTTCAGCATGTGGTCTCATTCCTCATTTACAGCACACTCTTAAAATTAACCCCCTAAGGAGATTTTTCTCATTATCATTAATTCCCTCACAGGTTTATAATAGTATTGACTGTGAGACTTCTGTGGGAACTGGAATTTGCATTACATGATATTACATAGAATGAATAGTCTTGTATTTTTAATTTCTGATTTAGAAAACAAAGAAAAATGCTCCTGTAAACATTTTTAAATTAGAAATTGACCCATTTGTGTGTAACAGCTCAGACTGAACAAAGCCGTAATTGTTAAGTTACACGATTTGTTTTCACAATTTCATAATTTCAAATACCAGGTGGCCTGAAGGTCTATTATGCTTATTTACAAGTAGGAAATTGAACCACAGAATAAGAAAGTTCTAGGGCAACCATGTATTTTGTATGTCTAAACTGAAACACTTGAGAACGTGGTTAAACAGAGAGCTGAGAGAAATTTATGGAGTCCTAAGCCCTTGTGCTCTTCCAAATAAAGAGATGAACACTTGTGAACCTTAAGGAGATTATGACACTCTAGAAAGAGAATGAAAGGGACTTGAGTCTTCTCTGTTAGTCTGTAAGGGTCTACACAGGGACAAGCATCTTGACTTGATTCCATTTCCAGCTGTTTTGGAGGACAGAGTGCAGCTCATACATTTGCTGGGAAGAAGAACTGCCAAAAGTTGATGCTCTGCTTACAAGTCCAGTGTAAAACTAAAAATAAGTGACAGTTTTCTGATTTGGCTAGTCTGCTCTCAGACACAGCAAGTTTTGGAGGACAACACACAGAGGCTCAGAACAGCATCCGCATACTCTGCAGTGGTGGTGACGTGTGGCAGGGCATCATCCCAAGCTCCCCAGGACTATCTACCCCTGGCACATCAGAGACCTCGGACCAGAGTGAGCTCCTAAGGGTGGATGCAGCTCTGCGGCTGGGGGCTGTGGAGACACCAGAGGCCTCTCATCAGGGGCCCAGCTTAGACGTGCTCCTCACCTGCCGCACATGGGTGCTGGGGAGGGCCCATGCTGCCATCTGAGGGAGCTGCAGGAGGGGGTCCACAGACTGCACAGCATCAGGGATGGCAAACAAGAGACTGACTGGAGCTTCTCCAAAACCCTGCAGGTACCAGAGCCTGAACCCCCAGCTGCATCGACAGAGGGGCAGGCAGAGTGCATGCTTGTGGCACTGGAAAATGGAGACTGCTGTGATGGTGAAGGCTGGAAGCTGGTGACTTCTGGCACCAGGAGGATGGCTGCAGCCCCATCTACAGATCTGCAGCTCCAGAAGGGGGTCAGTGCGCTAGTAGCAGAGGAGAGGCTGGGTGCTGTGTCCATGAAGCCTCTGAGCTGGCAGCATAAGATGGTGAAATTCAGGACCCTGAGAAAAAAGAGCAAGGCAAGGAGCAGGATCACAACCCTGGACTTCAGGAGAGCAGACTTTGGTCTGTTCAGAGATCTTCTTTGAAGAATCCCATGGGATACAGTCCTAGAGAGAAGAGGAGTCCAGGAAAGCTGGTCAGTTCTAAAGGATCCACCTCCTTCAAGCTTGAGACTGGTCCTTCTCCACATGCAGATAGTCAAGAAAAGGTGGCAGGAGGTCTGCATGGATGAACAAGGAGCCCCTTACAAATCTGAAACATAAAAAAGAAGTGTACATATAGGGAAGCAGGGACTGGTCACACAGGAGGAATAGAGAGAGAGACATTATTTGAGCGAGCAGGGATGGGGTTAGGAAAGCCAAAATCCACATGGACTTGAATCTGGACAGGGATGTAAAGGGCAACAAAAAAGACTTCAGCAGATATAACAGCAGCAAAAGGAACACAAGTGAAAATGTGGGCCCACTGCTGAATGGGGCAGGTGGCCTGGTGACAAAGGACATGGAAAAGGCTGAAGTACTCAATGACATTTGCCCTCTGTCTTTAGTGGTAAGAACAGCCTTCAAGTGTCCCAGGCTCCTGAGATGAGTCGGAAATTCTGGAGCAATGGAGACTTACCTATGGTGGAGGATGATCACATTAGGGGGCATTTAAACAAACTGGGCATGCACAAGTCCATGCGACCTGACAGGATGCACTCGTGAGTGCTGAAGGAGCTGGCTGGTGTCATTGTGAGGCCACTCTAGATTACCTTTGAAAGGTCATGGTGATCAGGGGAGGTTCCTGAGGACTGGATGAAAGCAAATGCCACTCCTGTCTTCAAGAAGGCCAAGAAGAAGGATCTCGGGAACTACAGGCCTGCCAGCCTCAGCTTGACCCCTGGGAATATCCTGGAGCAACTAATTCTGGAAATCATATCTAAGCATCCAGGGCAAGACAGTGATCGGGAACAGTCAGCACGAGTTTACGAAGGGGAAATCATTCCTGACCAACCTGACAGCCTGCTATGATGAGATAACTGGCTCAGTGGATGAAGGGAGAGCAGTGGATATATTTATCTTGCCTCTGGTAAGGCTTTTGACACTACCTCTCATAACATCGTCATAGACAAACTGAGGAAGTATAGATTAATAGGCGGACAGTGAGGTAAATCAAAAAACTGGCTGAAGTGCTGGAGTGAAAAGGTTATGATCTGCCTGTGGCATAAAGTCCAGCTGGAGGCCCGTCACTAGTGATGCACCCCAGGGGTCAATACTGAGGCCAGTGCTGTTTAACGTCTTCATTAATGATCTGGACAATGGAGCAGAGTACATCCTCAGCAAGTTTGCAGGTGATACAAAACTGTGAGGCATGGCTGATATATCAAATTGGTGTGTCACCATTCAGAAGGACCTTGGCAGACTGGAAAAAAGGGCCAGTGGTTATCTCATGAAGTTCAGCAAAGGGAAATGCCAAGTCCTGCCCCTGGGGAGGAATAACCCCATGTGCCAGTGGGGATATACCTCCATGCTGGGGGCCAATGGGTTGGAAAACAGTTCAGCAGAAAAGGCACCGGGGGTCTTGGGGGACTCCAAGTTGAACATGAGCCAGCAATTTCTGGCTGAGCAATTGAGCTGCGCCCTTGCAGCAAAGAAGGTCAAAACCATCCTGGGCTGCATGGTGGGGACCATTGCCATCAGGTTGAGGGAGGTGATCCTTCCCCTCTACTCAGCTCTGGTGAGACACATCCAGAGTGCTGGATTGAAGTCTGGGCTTCCCTGTACAAAAGAGACATGGACATACTGAAGCAAGTCCAGCAACAGGCCACAAAGATGACGAAGGGATTGAGACATATATGAGGAGAGGCTGAGAGAGCTGGGACTGTTCAGCCCAGAGGAGTGAAGGCTCAGGGGGATCTTACCAATGTATATAAATACCTGATGGGAGGGACTAAAGATGGAGCCAGACTGTTAGTGGTATTCAGTGACAGGACAAGATGTAATGGGCACAAAAGGAAATAAGGGAAATTCTATGTAAACATAAGAAAAAAATACTTTACTGTGTTATTGAGCACTGGCACAGGTTGCCTAGAGAGACTGAGGTCTCCATCTGTGGCGATGTCCAAAACCCAACTGGACACAGTCCCGGACAATAGGCTGTAGCTGACCCTGCTGTAAGCAGAGACTAGATGATCTCCAGAGGTGCCATCCAGCCTCAAATGGTCTGGGATTCTGTGATCCTATGACTTTTTTCTCTCTGAATCTGACATTTCAATAAACACTCTACAGACAACAAAATGGATGGAGCTTGCTTTCATTACAGCTTTTTCTTTCTGTTCCCCCTTAAAATATTCTCAGAAACCTCTTGCTTGTGGTGTTTTGGGTCTTCACAGGTTTCATGGAGTTTTCTCCACATATTCTAAAGTGTAGATCCTGGATGCTACCACTACTCAGGATCCGTGTGGAGTTATGCTCAGGCCAAAGTAAGGTGTATATACAGTCCATAGTCCCGTCTGTGTTCTCAGTAACAGATGGTGAGAAAAGGGTATTTATGATACAGCAAGGTCATGTTTCCCTTGCTGTATCTTTGCTGCGCCAACTTCCTGCAACCTGGCAGTTGGCACTGTTTTTACCTGTCTTTAATGGTTCTCAATGATCTTTTCACCCATACATTTATTGAAGTAAATTTGAACCAATTTATCTTTCTGGATTCCTTAATGTCCTGCAGCAATCATTTGACAACACTTATGTTTTTGACTACATCTGTTTGCTTTAAAGTTGCTGCTTAGATTAATTTCTTTATTCCTGTGTTGTGACTAGTGAATAATCACTCCCTCTTCATGTTCTCCATGGTGCTAATGATTTCATACACTGTTAAAATATTCGCCTAAGGAATCTTTTTCTGTGCTAAAGAATACTAATCTATCTACTTAGAAAGCAGTTGTTTCATACTCCTACTCATCCTTGCCACCTTGCTCTGTCACCTTCCACTGTCCTTATTCTATTAGATGTGTCCATGGGCTGGGAGGACAGGACCTTACATAATGCTCAAGATGTGGACAGATAGTAGCATCATATTTTTTCTTTTCTCTTTTCTTTTCTTTGATTCTTTCACTTTTCTAATAATTTGTAATGTTTTAAGTACTGAGCAGACATCTTCCTAAAATAATCCACAATGCTTACACGATCTGTTTCCTGAGATGTAATAACTGATTTAGAGCCTTTCAGTGAGTATGTCTAGTTAGAGTTATTTTTCTCTATGTGTTTTACATTCACCTACATTAAAACTTACCTGCGATTTACAATTTTGCTAGACCTATGGCTCTCCCACAGCAATACCCCAGTTTTGTTAGGCAGTGGTACATTCACTCTTTCTGGCTTTGCTGTGCTTTGGTTCAGCTATCTCATCCTGCTGTATTTGTGGCCTGCCTGCAGCTGCCTTCTCCACAGTAGATAACCTGTGGCCATTCTTTTGGTGGTAAATTGAGGTGCTTTATCTGTTTCTTTATCATATTTACCCATCCTGAGTAACCGTCTCATCAAAAGATAGAGGTAGTTCTTGCTATCCTAATGCTACTGCAATGCCGTTTGAAGGAATTGCAGTCCAAACCATATGAAATTTTATATTGGTTTTTTTGCTTGTTTGCAAAAATTTCCATGCCTGATATCAGTGTATAGCAGTGAAGGTATCTTGCTTCAGTTTTCTGCAGGGAAAAAAAAAAGTCCTATACTTCCTTAGTGATATTCTTACTTTAACTGAATAGTATTAAATACAGATGCGTGTCAATCTCGGTATCTTTTTAGGTAGGTGCTATATTTTTGTCACTAACTTATTCCAACTACTTAGGCTAGAGGTAATTGGAGCTAGTTAACTATATTTTTAAATTCAAATTTCACTGCAAACTCATGCCTACTGAAAAGCATGCTGTAGTCAGGCCAGGAATACTATATTCAACAAAAATAAATGTATATGATCATTTGCTTAAGCATGGTTACTGTCTAGTATTGTAATCTCAGGGAAGGCAAAACAACTATAAAAAAAGCCTCATCATAAATAAATATATATAATGTAAAAAAACCTCTACCTGTAATTTCTTAATGGACCAGGTCTTCCTATATCACAAACATTGGCTCTTTCAGATGACTTGCTATATATATTCTTTGTACTTTTTGTAAGCCAAACAGCCTTAATGAAAGCAATTGTTCTTTTTAGGTCAACATCAAAGTCTTGTCCTACTCTTAGGTTTTTGATTCTGTAAATCATCCTTATACCTATCCTTTGAGGCAATTTTTTTCTATAATAACTTGGCAATCATTATCTTGGTGCTTTCAAATAAAATCTCAACAGTACTGAAAGCCTTCCCTTACAATGGGGTCTAGGAATACACTGTACTGGTTCTCCAGGGCTATTTTTTGTAGGGTCTTGTTCCTAACAATAGTACCAGGAATAATAGTCCTCATTTTCACCTGCAACCAGACCATATTTTCAATCAGATTCACAGTACATAACATACCTCTTGACTTAGCTCCATTGCACTGTCAAAATGCTCTGAGTGCGTCCACAACCACTAATTCTTTCCCCACTTGGTGTTCAATTTGCAAATCATACATTTGTAACTGAAAAAACAAGCTCTATTCTTAGCAGCAGCAGAACGGTTTGCCAGGCCCCTTTTGGCACTGTCAACAAGTGGTTTATGGTCAGTGTCAGCTAATAGTGGCCTCCCATAAATAAAAATATGAAACATTTTTCACCCATGGACTGAGACCAAAGCCACATTCTTTATTTGAGTTTATTGAAAGCTTGGTTTTTGTTCATTCCTGTGATGATTATTCTATTGGGGTTTTTAAGTTTCGACCACACCATTGTAAAGGATTGTGCAATGCTTTTCTTAGAGCCATCAGTGAACAAACTTGTTTTGCATTTATCATCATAGCAACTCATGACTGAAATCTCATCGACCTCTTTAATCTTTTCCTTTTTTTAAGGGCCAGAATAAGTGTTTCATCTTTGTTGGGATACCAATTTACTACAGCCTCCTGGTTCATTAAGCATGGAAAAAATCACTTGTATTTACCATTTCTCTAAATATTCCTCGCCTTTCTAGGTAACAGAAAATGTTCCATTTTAGTGTGACTATTTAACTTCTTGGTGTTGACATCTAAATGGAAGGTCCTCTTTCTGCACTGAATTGCATGTGCCTGGACGTTTGTTGGTTCTCCTCATTGCCATATGGTTCTGAGGCAAAGAGCCTACTTCCCTATCTTCTTGCCCCAGACTTAGGGGGTTTTGTGAGATCGCTGGGATTTTTCAAGTGTAGTACATAGAACATAGGTGTGAACTTCTTTTTCCTCTGAATATAGCCTTGGAACATGTTTAACACAGCTGGTTCCCCTGCCATCTCCAGCAAACGCAACTGCTGGATGAAACCAAGGGTTTTGGCACGTTTCTAATGTGGGCTTTTCCCTTAGTACTCTTACAGAGAACGTCTTTTCCATACTCTGTAAAATGGAGTGTAAACGCCTCACACAGGAAAAACCTGGAAAAAGTTAATTAAAATATATTACTACCATACCCTTCCTTTTCCTTTATCACACACACATGTACACAAAGTTGAGACCAGAGAAGCAATTAGAAAATCTGCTGCAAAGGCATGGTGAAGGGGCAGTTGCTCAGTGAGCTGCAGAGTTGCAGGGGGACAGCAGCCCGTGGCAAGAGGAGATGGGCAGCGAAGCCAAGAAGCCACAGCCCACGGCTGGCTGGTGAGCAAGCTCAGCAGGAAGCAGGACAGGCTGTTCCTGAGGAAGGGCAGTGATGTCCAACAGCAAAAGTCCCCACAGGCAAGAGCCTCCCACACAGGGGAAGCCAGAGCCCAAGATGGCCATGCTTGGGGTGCGCATTGGGCTGGGCTGCCACCCATCAGGGGCTTCCCTGGCTCACGGGTCCTTGCCCCAAGGCACACAAAGGACACCAACACTGAGCTCTGTGATGCTTCCCTGATTATAAGCATTGGATTATGGCAGTCTGTTTTCTTCTGTCCATAAGGTTGTTGCTGGTTTTTTCCCTCAGAGCAAACATGTTTGCTTTTGGCACTACTTTGGCTTCTGCTCCTCTGACTGTGTTACGAGTAATGTGTCCCATTAGCTCTCAGGCTGACTGTCCATTTGTCATCTGCTGCATCATTGTCCTGCAAGGCTTGTTTGAGCTAGCAATACGGTGGCATTCGTTATTCCTCCTGTGCACAACAGAAGTGTGCGTCCAAGGTTTTGTATCTTTTTCCATATGCTTGGCATTGGCAGTGCTGTTTGGCAAAGGATACGCAGCCTTTTGTGCTATTTCCTTGTGGAATTTTATTTTAAGCTCTCATATACTTTTCTGTCCTGGGCCATTCTTTTTGCACATCTTGCTGGGCTTAGGTGTCCACTCCTAATGCATGTCACTCCAGACAGGTAGGCTCCTTTCCTTGAGAAAATCTAATGGCTTTGTCCAAAGGTTAATTGTGGGAATTCCACAACAGTCTTGAGGTGTTTTGTCTTGCATCTAAATCCAAATTCATCATTTAATATGTGATTTGGTTAGTGCCACATACCTTCCAAACTGCAGCCTTCAGCTGTCAGCCTTTGTTCAATCTTTTTCACTTCTTTTTATTTCTTAGTGTGTTGAAACCTGTTTCTCCTAAGTTTCACTTTCATGTGGAGACACAGACAAGATATGAAACAGCAGAGGACAAAGTCAAGGTGAAATTATGCAAAATCAATAGTTACACTATTGTTTGTGTAACACAACGTGTGAAATGAACATGGTACTACACTGAACTGACTGTAAAAAATTTTAGCTTTCCTGATTTTTTCAGTTACTATGGCTCAGACTTTCCTAAAATTATCACTTTTAGAAAGTTCAAAACATGAGTAATTTCAGCCCCCAGACTCTGACATCTATGAAGAAACACATGTATAAAGAAAAGGCTGATTTTTAGTAGAAATTATTTTAGTCTCCTAGCTGTTTAAGCATTAACAGGAATCTGCTGCCTCTTTGTACTGTCCCTTAAAAATGATATTTCAATGAAATTCCTTGTCTAACGCAGCAAAATGGAAATAAAATTAAATTTTGAGCTACCAAATGATGTTGTTGAAAGAATATGTTCCCAGTGTATGAACAGGAAAAGAATATATTTGTTGCCTGCTTTCTCCTCCAATTCTGACCCGAATGACCCACTCCCCTGCCTTAGCATCTTAGCAGAGCATATGAACCAGCTCCTACTTCTGAAGGACAGTCATATAATTTCCATCACTCAGCATCACAGTTTGCCTCTCCATAAAGCTTTTCTTGATGGAGGGCTAAGCATGCTGACTTGAAATATGGAGTCATAGAATGGTTTGGGTTGGAAGGGACCTTTAAAGATCATGTAGTCCAACCCCTCTGCCATGGGCAGGGACATCTTTCACTAGATCAGGTTGCTTAAAACCCCATCCAATGTGAACTTGAACATGTCCAATGATGGGACATCCACAACTTCTCTGGGCAAACTATATGCTTCAGTTCTTACCCTAAAGACATTAATATTTAATTTTTATTGGTGCTTTTTCATGCCCTCAGTAAAACAACTCTTCCTCTTCAGGCTGAGAGTGTTTCTTCAGAGGAGTGCTTACTTGTAGGTCAGTTCTCCCATGCTGACCTGCGAACGCTGCTCCCATACAGCACGCCTCCACTGCGACCAAAATCCTCCTCTGGCTTTTGCAGAAAAACAGGCATCGAACAACATGAGAAGCAGGAGCTATTCTACCTCTCCACACCACCTATTAGTAGAGAAAAACCTTCCTACATGAGTCTAACCCCTAAATAAGAACTTTCCAGCCTGACACCCTTTACCACTGTGAGTTTCATGGTCTGCAAGTACCCTCCCAGCTTCCTCGGCAGTGATGTTCAGCGATTACAGCACCCACCGATGCCCTCCGAAGTCCCTTAGGCCAGAGCCCGCCCTGGCACGTGCAGGTCCGGGGCTGTTGCTGCACTGCAGGGCTGCCATGAGGGCTGGGGCTGTGTGCGGGGCTGCGCCGTAGGCAGCGCCAGCTGGTAGCCCCGGGCACAGATGGCTCCCAGACACCATGTCCTACGCGCTGGTATGGCTGCCTGCGCTGGATCGCCTCACAGTTAGAGAGAGTTTGATTTTCTCTGCATATCTCCCTTGGAAATTAACTGTTTCTGTTTCATATATCAGTCACTCTTCTAAATTACAGGTACAAAGTTAGTGGCTGATTGTGCGCTGCCACGGCCTCCTGTCAATGTATTATTGTTTGAACATCTGCCTGTTTAAAAAAACCATGCTTGCTCTAATTGCAGCTTTGGGCAGTTAGAGGCACAATGCACTTTTGAGGTTTGATTGACTATTTTGTCTATTTTCATCTTCTATGGAATGATTTTGCTCCTTTACAACAGGCATGGTCTTCTCTGGAAACATCTAAAATTACGGCCATACAAATTACTGCAAAGACCGGAGGGTGAGACATTCTCCCCTCCCAACATTTCTGAGTGCACATGTTGGCTGGTTAAGTCCAACGCTCTTGCATTCAGTGGAGCTGGGCCAGCTGACACCACTTTTGAATCTGGCACTTTGCATTGAGAAAAAACTACTGTTTCATGCAGAATCTATTTTTTTCCTCTAAGGAAGGAGTCCAGGAACTGCAGTCATGAAGGGGTTTACAAATGAGTCTACAATTTAGAGCCTCAAAACCGCTGTTCAGGCACTATCTTATCCTGGATTAGAGATCGCAGGTTCCTGGAAGCCCTCTGCCCCAAAGTATCGAACAGCTAATGCCATCTTCTTAAACCCACCCCACTAGACCTCTGCATGAGGTGCACTGCGGATGAGCAAGCTTGCCTGGGGAATGCTTGACTGATTGGTCTCCCCAAAAAATGCAGCAAGGAAATATAGTGGATGCAGTCCCCTTAGTTGCCATCACCCTCGCTTGTTCAGCACTTTTGTGATTACCCCTGGCATTGGACATCTGTGAGAGAAATTTGACTTGCATCTGAGGCCACCACAGCCAATGGCACAGGGCAGGTTGGGAATATTCATATTTCCTCTAGGTCTTGTTCCACTTGCCTGGAAGAAGTCAATATGCAGTAGTTCAGACAGAGAATGAGGATGAAATCCCTTTTCCTGGTGAATTAGGGCATCCCACCAGAAAAAGGGATACAAGGCTGCCAGGTTTGATGAATATTAAGTATACAGAAGTCAAAATACAGCAGTATTTAGGCTCTCCTCCAGGTAGGTAAGTATATTGATCACTAGTCTATAAAATAATTTTCACTGTCCCACTGAAAGTAGGAACTTACCTATAATGCCTGGGTACCATTCCTAGATTCAGGCATAAGTTTGTATTCTCTCTTAGTAACTATGAAAGGTCTCTTCTTTCTTTTTTTCTTTTTTTGACCATTACTGGAGTTGTATACATAAATGAAGATTAACCTCAAATGATGGGGAGCTAGAAATTAACTGCAGCATGATTTTAAACAAGCAAGATATCTTATATGGATCTACGATATTTTTAAACTACCTTTTTCGTGTATAATTTTGAGTCCTTTATCTCACCAAGAATTCTTTTTCCCAGAATTTAAATCCATTTTTCTTTGTTTACACTGAAAAAATTCTACTTTCCCCAAGTACAGAAAACTACTCTGAACATAAAGCTTTGCAGTTGCAGCTTTTTCTTTTCTGTCACTTCTAGCAGTTAGAGAGTCTTATTTATGACTTTAATGTAAATTTCTTTCCTAGTGTATTTGTCATTTTGATCTTGTTGAAACTTTTAAGTCATAAAAGTTCTTTATCCCCAAAGGCATTATTCTGTATCAGAATCTTGTCTTTTCTCACCCCTAAAAATGAAACTTAAGGTTTTCTTGATACTGTGTGCTAATTCTCTCCATCTTTACAATTCTTTTCAGTAACTGTGATCCCTCTTAGGTTTTACACATGTGTTTTGTTTTAAACTTGTGATGAACTCAAAGAAACTGCAGTTTGTCTGAGAGACTGGTGGGATGGACAAGAAAGGATTTGTGCCCCTCATTTCTCAGACTTTGGGCTGGAGACAGAGAATGATACCTAAATATAAGCAACTAATGTAATTTGAGATATCAGATGGCTCAGATGTCTCAAATTTCCTAGGGCATTTCAAGTCTATGGCCCTTGAAATGGCACTAAATGTCTGTGTTCAGGTGACTGATTCCCACCCCAAAGAGGTGGGATTAAGACACCTGAAGGTAGGTAGCTAAATATAGGTGTTTACATGTGAGCTAGGTGCCAAGCTTGCATTATAGTCAACAGGGCTCAATTCAAACTGGCAGCTGGAGGCACGCTATCTGATGCCACATGTCACTCCACATTTATTTTTAACTTTCATAAAGAGTACGCAATGCAGCTCGTATGTCACGCTGGGGTGACAAGAAATCACTCCTCAGCCAGAGGTGTGCCAAAGGCGTTGCACAATTGCCCTCTTTGCAAACAAAATGGATTTTCACAGGCATGCACGCGCTGGGTGGCAGGTGGGCTGTAAAATTAGCCTGCCACGTACAAAAGCTTTGCACACACAGCCCACTGTGCAAGGTCCCATGGCAGAGTACGACCCTTGCAGGCTCCACGTCCTTCTTGCTCCTGGCCGTTGGAGGCTCCCGCATTGCTCCTGCAGCTCAGCATGGGCACCTGCCCTGGGAAGCAGAGCTGGGGGAGCACCAACACCTCTGGGAAGGCAGAGGCCTCGCCAGCAGGTACAGCAGCACGCACCAGGCGCACGGTGACAGGGACGGTGAAGGTGCCAGGGCAGTGCTAGCAGGCAATACCTTGCTGCTGCACATGCTAAACAGAGTCTGCTGGTGTGCAGGGGGCACAGCTGTGCCCTTGGCACGATTACAGGGTTCACACGGGTCTGCCGAGTGCTGAGCACGGGGCACGGCCAGGCGCAGGAGAGGGAAATACTATGGGGCGTGCACAGACCCACCACAGGCACATTTTGCTCTTCAGGGTGCCGAGCGAGAGCAGAGTGGGGAGTAAACAACACGCACAGAGTGACCCAAGGGCCCGGGTTTGATATGCGGCATGTACCCTTGTGAGAGTATGCACATCCTCAAACAACACTAGGAGAGCATAGGTGGACCATTGAGCATCCATCCTTCTTTTGCAAAGCTGAAACTTCTCTAAGACTTTAGTCAAAAAATCCTCAGACTCCCTGCACAAAAATACTGTCCTGCTATTATTTTTTGGGTAACAAATCATGCTAGCTGGTGCAGTGAGGTTGTAGGACTGGGATATCTAGACCTGCCAAGATATGTATGCTAACCAGTCAAAACATATCAAAGGTTAAAGTTTCAAATAACACTTTTCACTGAAACTTGAATTTTGGCACAATTTGAAAAACAGGTAGAGGATGGGAGGGCTCAGTGAAGCTCCCATAAATCTTTAATTTAAGGTATCATCTGTTCTGTACCTAAATAATAATAAAAGTGTTGGCATCACATCTGGACTTTTTGGTTACGCATTCTCTCTTAAAATGCGGAATAGTTAGGGTCAGAATCATATTAACTACTTGGAGGCCCTAAAATATGTCCACATCTTAGGTGTTATAAGCCAAAGCCTTTATCTGACTAGATATAGCTCAGACGTGTTTTAAGGATATAATTATGACTAAGACAATGAAGATAATGTCTCAACAACACATTTTCATTCCCAAAGGACTAAACAATTTCTCCTATTTCCTTAGCAAATGCCTTAAGGAAAGTGAACAGACTAAATAATTTTTAACAGCTTCATTTTTTTCCAGGGGTATGTTGAAAACTGCTCTTAAAAATCACCCACATCTATTCAATATGCAACGTTACATGACTGTCAAGTTATCACCACATTAGCAATGGAAAGATGTTTTTTCAGTAGAAATTTATGCAGCAGAACAAACTCTGAAAAGCATTTGCCTTGTCTTTTCTGCATTGTGGATTTATTTTCTGGAAAGATGTGAATGGCCTCCTAACATTGAATCCCAGCTAATATAATTATTTGCAAAGAGTCAGACTTTGATGGCTTTTTTCCTTGAAGCACCAAGAGTGAGACTCACTTCGTAGAGGGAAAGGGAAGGAGTTGTAGGAAAGAGGTTCCTTCACAGCATTGCTAAGGTGAGACCTGTTGGTGCTGAGCACTAAATGTACGTGGGCTCAACAGCCGAAACCACTGGCCTTAGCAGAGCTGAAGTCCCTTCCCTGTGGCTGCCCAGAAAGCGTGGCAATCAGCATCCACTGCCACCCCTGCAACGGATGTTGGAGAAGTCAAGGGGTTCTGACAGTGCAACATTAAGTGCAAAGACAATGATTTATCTAGCATCCTTCCCAAAAATCACATTGATATGTGACTGTGTTGTGACCTTTATTGGATTTTTTTTTTTTTTGTCAGATGATAGTATTTGGAAGTAGATGAAAGAAGCACAGGATGATGTAGGTATGAAGAGTAAGGCAGGAGAAAGGAGAGTTACAGTCAAAGATGAAAGAGAAACATTAACATTCTGTTGAAAAACTTCCGAAGTGAGTTTCCTCGCAAAATTATGAGAACAAAATCAGACTGGTTTTAGACTCTTTTTTAATAAGCAGTTTGGACAGTCCACTATTACTGGTGGGACAAAGCAAGTCCTTAAGTTGCTGATGTTTGAGGATAGTTGAAATTTATTTCCATTGTGAGGCCAGCTTTATGACAGATCCTCTCTGTACTCTTGAGGGTACCAAATGATGTCTTTCAGAGTAATTTTCAGAATTACTGAAAACAGTGCACCTATGTGTACAGGTATGAGGAGAAACGACAAAGCTGAATAATAAATAGAAATTCTGATTGTTTATTGTACCTGCAGATCTGGATGCAATACAAGTACTACGTGTTGAGCGATAACCCAACATTTACCTTCTAAAGATGCTGCAGAAATAAATATCGTAACCCTATTCCTCATCCTAGGAGGGATGATTACCTACTTAAGGGTTTTTAGTGGCAGCAAAACTTCTAAACACTGAGATTTCCATTTCTAAGTGTTAGGATGAAACTGTCAGCCAGTTCATCTGCAATTCCACTCTATGAAAAGACCTATAGTATCACCTAGGTCAGGAAAAACACTCTGAACACTCTAAATTTAATACATTACTTAGCTACACACTTTCTCCTGGGAGAAGAAACATACATCAGTTTCTATCAATTTAATTTGTGGCGAGTTTCTTAGCGGAAAACAAGCAAGTAATTGTGGTGACCCAGCTTTAGCTTCAGATTTTTTTTTACCCAGCAGCAGAATATTTTGGTCAAAACACTGAATATAAATCTTTGAAGACTGTGATCTCCTCTTTATGGCTTCTAAAAGATCTGTCATATCATTCTCCATTTTTTTAACAGCACTCAATTACATTTTAAAAGGCTTCTATTAAACTCTCTTTTTTGAGTTAGACTCAAACCATTTTCACCAAAAAATTATTTTAAAAACCCTTTAAAGTCCGGTAATTTCCCCTCAAACACAGAAGAGGGGAGACCTCTGTTACCCCTACAAAAAATTGCTATAGGTCATTAGTAATAATATCCAGAGGACACTTTAAAGGCCCACAAACAGAATTTCCTTAGCTAAATCTTTTTTCTTCAGAGCAGGCATTGTAGGTTGCTGGGAATAAAATATTCCCAGCACTAGCTTATTTGTAAATGCCTTCAAAGAACAGTGGGGGAAAAAAAAAAGAAAAAAAGAGAAAAAAAGTCATCTATACTATGCGGTATCCAGTAAATATTACAAGGTTAGATTCCTCAATCTACTGTCGTCAGCCAGCTACAAAGCTGTGTGTGTCATGGATCCTACAATGTTTCCCACTTCTGCTGATGTGGGCACCTTTTTAGTAGCTGACATTTTTGCTGCCATGAGAGCTGGAGGGAAGCTCTGGCAAGCACTAGACATAATTTCTTTAGAGATGGGACACATCCCACTCAAAAAAATATATCAATCTATCCCTTACAGTGATTCCCAATTTTCTGCTTTTAGTAAAATTTTAGTTCTCCTTCATAAGAAGTCACCAGGATATGATTTAGGTAATCATATCCTTTAAATAATTCAGCATGAAATATCTTCTTATATCTTAGCACTAGAATATTGTACTCTTTTGCCAAGCTGGATGAAATCCCACCTTTTGAAATAGATGGATGTTTTGTTGTTCATTTCAGGAGAATGAAGAATTTCCATATTGAGCATTTCTTTATTCTAAAAATATTGAAACAGTCCATGAGGTAAGCACTTACTCATAATAAATGAAGACTTCCACTGTCTTCAGTCATTAATTACTGAAGCTATACCCTCTTGATGTAAGAAAGTGAAAAATGTCATAGCACAAATAAGCTCTAACAAGTAGACATTCAAAATCCAGGGGAAAGCAGTAAAATGTATTGTGTGATTAAACTGCTCAAGACTGACATCTAATATTTTCTCAGTATCCATTAAAAAAAAAGGTTTAAATATAAATTGCAGACTGGAGCAATGCATTCCAGATGCTTGCTTGGTTGAAAAGGAAAATATAAATCCAGCACGCAATTTTTTTCCGTAAGAGGTGAGAACGCTGGGGTCCTGTCCCTGCAGCAAGGGCAGGAGGATGCCCAAGACATTCACACAGGCTTTTATCTGGAAGAAGGAGCTACCCCAACTAGTGGTGGCCTCTCAACAGAAAAGAGACCAATAAAAGAGTTCACTGGGAAAGTGAGGAGGTGAGGGGGCCCTCTTCTGCTTGGTCTTCCAGTTGGGAGGCTCTGCATCCCGATTTGGAGCTAGCCTAGCAGCTGGAACTTATTCAAGAGAGGCACAAAAAGCTTGGAGGAAAAGTCAGCTTCAACCTGGCTGCTATTTCTGGAGAAGACAGTGCCTTCGTTTGCGAGCCAGCTCACCGGGTTGACGTGTGAGTGGGCTGAGTCCACAGGGGCTGTCTGTTAATAAGCCTCGCTATCAATTCTAAACAAAAGATTTGCAATGGAAAACAGGGAGCAAAAGAATTCAGAACAGCAACAACAGAAATACTGTGTTGGAGACTCTGTGCTTCAAGTAAACAATTCAAAATCCAGATTGAACTGCCCCTAGGAAGGAAACTCTTAATTTACACAGTCAGCTTTATTCAATGTCATGAGATTCCTCTGGCAGCCCCTCAAAGTCACCTGCCACAGAACAGGGATCGTGGATTACACAGCATTCCCTTGGCATGTGGGTTTTTCAGGGTCTGACATTTGATTATACACTCCACCCTTTTTAAATAAAAAGGCTGTGCATATTTTTAACAAGAGTGCTAATGTGTGTGTGTGCATACATTATATATATAATAATGTGTACATACACTAAATTATAATATATAATGTGTATATCTACAATATATGTAAGATATGAAAGCCATTACATAATTCTAGAAAACTGTCAAAACCAGCCTGCTGATTATTGTTCAATGATTTAAAGATGTGAGTGATACATCCCAAACTGACATTTTTCTGATGTGTTTTGTAGATAGATGCTGTCCCCAGGCAAGGCACCTGCAAGACGCCACTGTTATCAGGCAGGTGGCTGATTCCCTCGTGTGCACAGTAACAGGCACACGAACCTCTAAGCAGAAGCTGGAGAGGGGCAGCCTTCCCCAGCTCATTGCTACGTGGAGGCTGCGTTACATCTGCAAGGTGGTGACAGGTCATGCACAGGTGACAGACCTGCACGTTCACTCTCTCGTGCCCCTCACCTCTGTCCAGTCGTGCATCCATTTGCACTTCTTCATTAAATCTTTGCCATTCTCTGCAAAAAGACCTGGGAGGCTCACGGTGCTTCCCAGCACCCCTCAACCAGCATCAGCTCTGGAAAGAGCAGGGACAGTCCATGTGGACAGAAGAGTTTAGGGAACTGCCTTTGCCCTCAAAGCTATTTCACTGAAGGCCCGACTGAGGACATGCTGCCAGTAGATTACCTCTCCGGCAATCTTTATCCCTAGGGCCGGTTTTCAGCACATTGGCAGCAGGCAAAGGACACTGTTCCCAGTCGGAGATGACACAGAGGCTCTCTCAGATGACACAATGCCTTTTCGCTTTCCCTCTTTCCCTCTGCAGAAGGAAAGGTAAAACACAGCTGCCAACTCCTGATGCACAGCCAGGTCCCAAGCCAGGTCCTCCCCCACCTCCAGCAGAATGTGGCTGGCAGTCAGGATCGAACACGAACAAGTCCAGACCTTTGCATTTCCCCTGTCCCGATCAAAGCAGGGAGTATACCCACGTATTCAGCCACTCCTGGGTCACCGGGCTCCTCAGCAATGAGATGCCTTCTTTCTAGAGATGGTAATAGGAGAAAAGGAGAAGGGAGGAGGAAGAGGATAGGCTTCTGTAAAAGCCTCTCCTTTCTTCTGTGCTTGGAAATAAGAGGTATCTACGGTTTCCACGGACTCAGAGGTGGTGAGGGAGCCCTGCCCGCAGCCTCCAGTCCTCTGTGGTTGGCAGTGGTGCTTTTCTGCTGGGGGACGGAAGGGGCGGTCGCCAGCAAGCTGATTGGTATGTTTGGGGAAAGACAGGGATATTTAGGAAGCAGAAGCGGCATCGCAGTGGATAAACATGTCTTTCGCTAATATTTAAATATTTTCAGAGTTCAGTAGTTGTTTAGTGTGGAAAAGCTGTGGAGAGCTGGTGCCAGATTTGGCATCAGCAGGGATTTGGATGGGAATCGCTGACAGAAAGTTACACTACTTTTTAAAATAAATTTGGCATCAGACCCAAGAAAGTTTACCATCACTGCTGCAGAAAAAAGATGAGTGGAAGTACAAGAAAATATTTGAAATTAATATTTTATATGCAGGAAGATTAACAGGGAACCTTAAGAAACAATTTACAGTGTTGCCCTCTTCTTAACTTGTTATTCCACATCTTAGATTTTCATGTAAGAAATTAGATAGAGTTTTTATATTTTGACCTAACTTGGAGATGATCTCAGAACATTTTTAATGGAGTACTCTTCACTTGTAATTTAGTTTTGCTTGTATCTCACACCTAGGTGAGAGTGAACATTTTCTTTGATTCAATAGTCATGAAAGATCACTCATGACGTAGAAGAAACTATCCTGATATTTCTTCTGTGCCCTTTAAAACCTGCTCACTTAGTACCCATTAAAAGCAGAAAAAACACTGGAATTGGCAAAAAAAGGTTTAAATGTCCTTCCTGCTTTTTATTAACCTTTCAATAGATGACTAGTTTGATTTTTTTCCAGAAATATCTGTTTTAGAGTTGGACCCTTTTTTTGTTTTTTTTTAACTGTATGGGATGAACTAGACTTCAATCTGAAGAACATTTTTACTGTTTGAAGTAATAATATTAATAGCTGCCTCTCCTTCTTATTAACAGGAGTTTCCAGAAGTTGGCTTTTGAGCACCGGCGTACTTTTTTCATTTTGTTTCTCATTGATAAGAAAATTGATATCTGGAAAAAAGCCTACATAATAAGATTAATCATTAAGATACGTTCTGGTGCAGTGAGAACCCTATAATTATAGTAGCCTAATGTGCTGTTTAACGTCAATTACATCAGCGAGGTGTCATCTGTTCAATAAGGTGTTTCATGGCATGGGAAAACAGACTTTTTTTCTGTTGTTTATTTTCACAGTTGGGCAAGTGGGTCCTATAGCTGATCTTCATGTCCTTCATATCTCCAAATCAAATTTGAAAATCGGGTATGATAACAGACCTAATTAGATAAAGCAGATTACTTACTTAATATAGCATGATGCCAAGTTTGCCAATTAGTTGTGTTTCTAAATCACTGTACAAGAAGGTGGTTATTACCAGGGGGTTGTTTTTAACTCTAACTGGAAAATAGTTTTCATGAAGGATAATTGCCTGCTACAGCAAATGCATTGAAGACCTTCAATCATTAAAATCCCTATCTTTCAAATATGCAGGCAACTCTCATAGCTCTATCAAATTCCATGGAATAAGCTACATGTGTTACTGTAAATAAACTGCAAAATTCCAGTAAAATCAACTGAAAAAAAAAGTATAGTGAAGTATCTAATCTCAGCAGTAGAAAATTTTTCTTATTAAAAAATCTCTTTAAAAATTCAGACTCACATTTGTTTGCTACCTACCAGAGCTGAAGAATGTCAAGAGGATTTATCTCTTGTATGTGGAAAATCAGTGACTGATGGATAATATAAATGACTGTTTGAGAACTAAATTCTGAAGTACATGCTATTATACACTCTATGCCAGTTAACTGAGTGCTGCTGTATCTTATTATTACCTAAGAGTCTCTTTTTTTTTAACAAAAACAAAACCTTCTATTATTTTGATTACAGTTGATAATCAAACCACTAGCAGAACATGTTTTCATTAAAATAGTGTAGCTCTCTTTAAACATTTTGTGAAGTCTTGTCTTTTTTACTGAAATTTCATTTATGTGAGGAAAAACCAGGATGAAAGGCTCTGGCAATGTCAAAATAGCTCATTTTGACATCTTTAAAAGAAAGTCTTATACTTTCCTTTTTGAAATGGCTTTTTACTTTGATTTTTGTATTTCATACAGACATATGTGAGATGTGTAAAAAATCTAAATTGGAAAGAATTGATCCATCTGAAACTAGATATTTTTCATTTTGCAGAACACTTTAATATTGAAGTTTTCTTGGACTGGGATAAAAATTCCTCTAGAAAACCAGAAGTTCTGGAAGCATTTTCATTCTCCATATAGTTCTAGATTTGCTTTAAGTTATGGAACAGACATGTTACCAGAGCTACAAGTAAAATGGCCTATAATAACTCTCTACACTGATGTCTACCCTGGAAGTGTGAGCAAACATGAAAGCTTTAAGAGAAGCAGCTATCCAAGCACTTTTGGGGTGTTAATTGGAAATTCAGAGACAAGCACCTCTCTCTGGTGATTCCATTTTGCAAATTTCTGAAGAGTAGAGCTGAGACAGAGGAACCACATTCTCTGAGTATTTTCTTCAAACAACCAGCATCCACCCTTGTATGATGGAGATGTTCTTTTGCAGAAAAAGAAAATTAACCCTTTGAAACCTGAGAAAGGTTCAAGCCTTGCTTTTACCTTTCAAGATCTCTGGCAAACCACGCAGTGGTCCTTGGCTTGTGCAAAATGAGGCTTATCTATCTCAGAGTGGTTCTCCATGGTTCTTCCCCAAGTTGTCCTTGAGACAGCAAAGAAATGGAAGCAGAAATAGGTGAAATTTAAGGATGTCGTTCTAAAAATGGAGGCAAAGTAAATAAATGTTTTAATTTTGGGAATGGCAAGATTACATTTTTCAGAGGTGGCATAGTGGATTCACCAGGGACCGGACTTCCTGAAGAGACTCAGATCTCCTGGCTCCTTGGTCACAGTAACGGCAGGTTGTGGTCCAAGCTGCCACCAAGCCTGGTCCTGTTTTGCAGCTGGCTTCAGCTGATTACGTGGGCCTTGTACTGCCCAGACAAGGTCTCATGCTGGCCCGGAGGAAGGGATATGAAAAGCTGCTTGCTCAGCTGCTGGCATGACCTGCTACCTTGCCTCTCCCACACGACAGCGAAGAAGAGTAAGACAGAGTCAGTGACAGAACAGCTCCGAGCACAGTTTTAAGTTTTCTACCATCACGATTGCCTACAGTGTGGCTGTGGAATGCACTTGGTGTCCCCATCCTGAACTTTTTCAGGGATGCTCCTGTGGAAGCACTTCTGAGTCAGCACAGTCCAGCACAGACCATGGCCAATGATATGAGACAAACAGGGTGTGGATGTTCTGCTTGATGTTGTGGTTTCGCCCTCCTAGACCTATCCCTACAGGCAGCAATGGACAGTCCTATGTGCAGCATCTAAAAATTAGAAGCAGACTTGCATGTTTCCCAGCTGTTAAAAAGTTGACAGCCCATGCTGTCCCTCTTGCTGCAGAAGCTGCCCACATTTACAGTGAACAGGCAAGGGGAGGGGACGACATGCCAAGGTAGGACGACCGGCAGGGCTTTTGAAGGTGATGAGTGACACACAATGCTACCACTGGGACATTTCTCACAGGAAAGAGAATGACTCGGGCGACTCTGCCTGCCCAAATGAAGCTCCTGGTCAGGGGAAATAGAAGTTGCTGATGTGCTGAGCATGTTCGCACCCACAGCGGGATTTCCAAAAGTGAGCCGCAGTTGTGTAAGCCTCTGTGCCCTTCTGTCTTCAGAAAATAAGCAGATACTCAGGACTTGTTGAAAATCCCTGAAGACTGGGAGGTGGGATAAATCCAGGCTTGCGCGGTGCTGCTTTGTAATGCGAGTCTTCCTGGTTCCGTCCCCAGAATAGTTTATCCTCAGGCCAAGTATCAGCTTACCAGTGGGAAAAAGAGAATGATTTAAAATGTGTTATGTAAAACCAAATATATAAACAAATTGAGATAATCTCTGTGTTTTCCTTGGTTTCTGTTCATTATGAAGTATATGGCCAATTTCTTTCCTTTCACTATTTTTCCCAATAACCTAGCTAAATAAACACAGTTCTGACAGTATTTATAATATAATAATACATGCACATAAGCTCTTGCATCAATAATTTAAGCAACCTTTATAAAACACAATAAAAAAAACTACAGAGTAAGTGAAATAACTTTTTCTTTTTTTTTTTTTTTTTTGTGAGTGGAATTCATACCGTTTGGGTGGTGCAGTTAAATTCCACTTTAGAAGAAGTTTATAGTACTGTAGTGAAGACTATCAGGAGAACCAATTAAAAACTTTTATATGACTTGCTGTTTATAGTAGTCCTGCTATATTATAATAATAACAACACTCAGGTATTGGAAAGATTTCCCACATGACGCTGTAAATGTAGTTGAATTCCGATTTTTCGTAATCTTTCCCTAGCGTCAAGACTTACTGGAGCAAATGTGGGGAGAGGCTACAAACTGTGCCTATATACAACTGATTTCATGTTTGGCTTTGATTTTTAATACTATGCAGTTCTACCAGAGCAATACAAACAAACTGCAGTACAGGTGATTATATGGACTACATTTAGAGCTAGATCTCTAGAGATGAAAAGCTAGAGAAATATCCCATTGGATTGACAGGTTTGTGCTCAGAAAACTCTAAATTCTCCCATCTCTCATAAATGTAACCACTGACTTAGTAAAGAATACCAAGTCACTGGAAAAATAAACATGAAACAAGATATTTTAAGATACAGGTACTACATACTTTATGTTACACTATACATGAACTGTGCTTTGAGGCTTGGAACAAAAGCAATGGCTCAATAATATCTCCATAATAATAATAACCTTGTATCCCAGTGCCCTGACAACGAACTATGGCCAGAAACGAGTCCCCAGGTCCATATTCTCAGCTGGCTGAATGGTCAGAGATGCTGCATAGCCAATAGTTCCTACTGACTCGTTGAAAGTTAACGTTCCCTTGTTGTTCATAGGAATTTGGATTTAATATATAACTTAAGGCAGCCAAAGCAGAAGGAAGTTTCTGAGCATCCGTAGCACAGTAAACTAGCAGGGCCAGCTGCTCACCAAAACACGAAAGTCTGACCTTGAGCCAGAGGCACATTCTACTGCATCCCTTGACACCCTGCATAATCTAGGTGGGGATTTTGTCCTACCTCCCCAAAACAGTGTGACTGGCAAATCCCCCTGCCTCTTATGGCTCCAGCTATGCAGCATAAGCCATCTTGCCAGGTGGGTGATGGGAAAAGGGACAAACAGAGAGCAAAGCGGTGGAGGAACCTTGGTTGGTTCACGTATCAACAAGGTGCTTGCAGGCTTTCAAATATTAAACTAGTCAATAAGTAGATAAATTACTTTGCTAGAGAGGGGAAGGGAATGTCAACATCCACTGGAGGAGAAACGAATACCACTCAAGTGAGCACACACTCAGAAGATTGTACTTCAGACTGTAATATTTTGCAATAAAACAGCAGCATAACTTGGTTTCAATATGGGTTTGATCCACTCCTTGTCATCTTGCTATTTCCACTTGTATGCATCAATTCAGGGTTGTTGTTTTTTTTTTTTAAAGTGGTGCTCGAGTGCTTCATGATTAAAAGTTTTAAGGCATTTTAAAATTATCTGCAGGGTAACTGAGTCAGATTTTGATTGGTTATGTATAACAACAGATGTTTGTTAGTACTGTAGAGCAATATAACAACATGCTACAAAATGTTCCGTTAGAAATGCATACTTGTCATAAGAATAAGAACATTTAATTGATTTACCCTTTGATAATAAATTTTTTATTCCTAGTCATGCATTAAAATAGATGTATTTTACACAATGACAAATGTACAAAACATCTCACTGACTAAGCAACATCCGCTCGTGTCAGAGTTATCCTGACTGTGAGCACAGTCCTCTCCATCTGTGGTAGATGACTGAAGAGAAAAGAAAAACTGTGCTGTTTTTGAATATGAAGGAAGAGTAGATGTATTTAACCATGGGCTTTTAACTCATCTTAAGGATGATAGCAGCAACCTTCCAAAAATTGAGGGGGATATCATTATAACACCATCTGAAGTAACAAATTATTACCCCAATTTTACAGTTGGGAAACTGAGGCATAGACATGCCATGTAATTTCCCCAAATCTGCTTGGGGAGACTGCTGGCTGTGCCAATAAAAGAACACCGAGCTCCCGGCAAACTAACGGATTTGCTGTAGTATCCTCCATACATGACACATCCAAGATAAATCAGCAGCAGTTAAATTAGAAAACAATCTTCCTTCTGATGGTTTCTCATGAGATCTTCCCTTTTTCTAAACCAAGAATTAATTCTTCCTCTTACTGCATTCCATAACAGTACTTTAATCTGAAAGTTGAGATCCTAACACAACTCTGGCCAAGATCTGAGTTGCTTTTATGTCCTGTCCCCCAGCTAGCTTAGGAAAGGGGAGTTGTGCATTTTGAGGGTCTTTCCTGCAATGCATTATACTGCCTGTATAACTCCCAATTGAGCAATCAGAGAACTTAAAATAGAGAGTTTTCAAAAAAGCTGAAACAAAAATCCCAAAGACTCCATTCCTCTGCATGCTGAATAACTAGCTCAGACAAATGCTTTTCTGATAAAAAACTACAGAAGGTTTACAGCCCCTGCAGAAAAATTATTTAATATCAGTATAAACATTTCCCTTGTTTATTAAAATTTTGTAAAACCTACATCCTAAATTGTTTTTAAAAATACTGCAGAGAAAAGCTTTTCTCAGGCAGATATCTCTATTGATCCTGCTTGATGCTCTCATATCATAGTGAAATTGCTTAGTCAAGTTCTCTTCTGCATGCCTCTGTGAAGGAACATAATGTCTTAAATGAGTAGCAAATTGCAACTTTACTCACCTGAAGTTGTCTGGAACAAAATGGGCAGAATGCTGAATGTACTAAATGGCAACACGTTAAATGCTGAACTCCTTTAGCAACACACTGAAAATCGGGGAACTTGGTAAGACACTTCTAGTTAAGGTCCCTTCCAGGTATTTCCTGAGGGTGTGATCTTTGCCTTTCTGTCTCCTTAGAAAGAGTTTGTGCCCTCTGAACAAATGAGCAAAATTAAGGGTAGGAAGTGGAAACTTTTGGGGGTTCTTTCTTCTGCAGAAGGACAATTTAGGGATCAATAATCGGCATAAAGTTCTCTCTTTAACTGTAAAAAACAATTGCTATTCAATACCATAATATAACTTGGAAAGGGAGTAGTAGAACTTTTCAGGATGTAAAGCAAGAAGAAAACAAATTTAAAGGTGTTACAGCGTGGTAGAGCCACCACTTGTAGCAACCACAGAAGTAATAAGGAATACTTATTTTATGTCAAAAAAGAATATATGATGCATGCTTCTGGTGATTGGGGTAAGTAATATAGGTACCGACAGTTACACGGACAATTGAAAGTCAAAATCTAGCAGGAGTGTATTTCCTATATGCTACTGGTGTAAGTGCATAAGGTAAGGCTACATTTAAAATAAAAATAAATAGATGAGGATAGTCTTCTTTATACCATTTCTGCAGGAGAAAGAGTACTTCATGTAAATATTAACTTCATAATTTAAAATAGTTTGTTTACCTGCAGTTACATGTGTTTCAAGAAATCTGTAAGCTGCAGATGTGATTTTAAGTAACTGCAAGCATCTGATCTAGTGCAATAGTTTGACAGCTGATAAAGCATAGCATGGAAAATGTGTAGGATTTTGTGTTTCCACAGCCTAACACCAGTCAGGCTTCCACTACTCTGCTGCCTTTGTACAAGCCTCTTTCATCAGAGCACGCGTTTTAATGAAAAAAACATTGCAGTAATCAGTTTGAGAAGACTTAAAGCCAGGGACAGAGCCTGGCTTCTTCAAAAAAGCAAAAGCCTGGGAACATTCTCCAATGGGAAGCAATTAGAACAATACAGAAAAGTTAGGTGTTATTGAACGCTGCAGGAGGTAAACAGAGCAGCGCAGCCATGGAAACCGCCGCACCAGCAGGTCTCCTCTGATGGAACGCGCAGAACCTCAGAGGGACGCACAGAACTCCCCAACCCGCACCTCCTTCCTTTCTCTGCTTCCCGCTTACTTCCTCTTCTGTCTCGAGATGAATCCTCATCAGTGGGCAGGTGAAGAGGAACTGTCAATCAATATGCCTCTCCGGGCTCCAGAGATAGGCTTCTGAAACTCTTGTCAATAAAGATAAACATACTCTTCCCTCCACAGAAAATGTATTATTTCCTAGTTGCCTGAAGCCCCAAATCACAAGACTTATCATTTCTTTTAAAAAATTTGAGTCCCACTTGAAACCATTGACTAGCCAGCACATGACTGCACCAAATTGCCACAGTTTCAAATAGTGGATACACAGCTTCTGAAAATAAACAGAAAAGCTGTCAGACGGCATATGCAAATGAGCCAAATATATAAAAATATATGTATTTTCACAACTTATAAACAGGTACTAGCAAATAAATAGAACACACAAAACACAATACTCCATTACTCTTGCCTTATTCTTTCTTTAACTAGAGAACCTCATGTGCTATACAAAAACCTAAAATAACCAAAAATAATGAGAGGTATTCATTACTGATGTCATTCCACCAAAGTTAGCACAGACACAATGGGGAACAGAGTCTGGATCAGCATCTTAACTACCCTTATTTAGATGAGTACTAATTAAACAAACTCCATTCAACAATTGTTCCTGCAAACCCTAATCCTCTTAATATGTAATCACTTGTGATAGTCATTAAAAAAAGAGATATATTTAAAGGCTATTTTAAAACACTTAAGGTATAATAAAAAATGGTATTACAGAAACACATAAAATACCTCAAAAAGAAATAGAAAACAAACACAGACACCATTTCCCATGGCTGGCTGTATAAACTCAACACGTTCACATGATTAATATTTTGGAAATTCAAGTAAAGAGGGATCACCCTGTCTGAAATGTAATTGTTTCAACATACTTTTACATGGATACTTCTTTACGCATCTGCTCCCTTCAGGGAATAGCTCAAGACTGGCAACGCTTATAAACCATTGTGTAAGCAGCCACAGAAGTATTTAATCATAACAGCATTAAATTCACACTGACCGAATTTAACAACAAGATGTGGTTTTTACCATCATTTACACACAAGCGTAAATGATTTACACGGCCATGATGGTGAAGGGACCGCATGGATAGGGGAGCAATACTTTTGATTTGTTTTTTGGGGGGGTTGTGGAGGGTTTTTTTTGGGGGGGGGTGGGGGGGGGTGTTTTCCTGATCGCATCAATTTTTGTTTGAAATGTCTCCGAGGAATTACTTAACGTCTATTAAAAGAGCCACGCTGCGTGCGGGGAGGCGGCGGCGGAGGATGGGGAAGATCCTGCCATCCGCCTGCGATGCCGCTCCCCCTCCCGGTACCCGCTGCAGCCGCTCCGCGGAGACCCGCGGAGCGGCCGCCTCCCCGCGGGCGGGCGCTGCCGGGGGGGGGGGGGGGGGAGGGGGGGCTCCGCGCACCCCGCCCCGCCCGCGGGCCTCCACTGCCACCTGCTGAGGGCACCGAGCTACTGACGGTCCCGGCCCCCGGGCGGACCCCCGGTCCCCCGGCGGCCGCCCCCCCCTCGGGGGGGGCGGCCGCCGGGGGACCGGGGGTCCGCCCGGGGGCCGGGCTGTGCGGAGGATGCGGAGTGCGCGGTCAGCCCCGCACGTCGATGCGGGTGTTCGCCGGCAGCATCACAGGGCTCAGGACGGCGTCAAATAAAGATAAATTCAGGGCCGCCGGTTTTCTTTCCGTTCCCCCCCGCAGCTGCTCAGTCTATCCGCTCCGGCCTCCTAAACCAGCCGGTTAGTAGGTCTTAAGCGAGAAGAAAGGATGTTTGGTGGCCTCGGGATTGTGGGGCATTTCCACAACGTGTGTTTCGCTGTAAATCCTTCCCTTTTACGAAGCATATTGTTCGATTTCAGAGGTGTGCTTTAGGAAGAGAACGTGCCGGTTCAGTGGGCAGCAAATAATTATGCAAGAGGAGGTACGGTTACACGGTGGAAATTATTACTCCTAACTAATGCGATGTATGAAACCAAAACGCCTTTAATAAGCCTCTTCAGCCAAAGGCAATGTATGAAAGAGATTGTCATATACTATATTAAAGAAAGAAAACCTCTTTGTTTTGTAATGGGGAATAAGATCCTAATGAATATTACTTGGGCTCTAAAGCAACATTGCTCTTCTGAAATTATCATCAGCATTGCAAATGCTCCCCTCTTTAGGAAATAAAGTCAGTAATTCTTCATCACTTGCGCAGAAGTAAACTATAAAATGTTTGTTACTATCTGGGGCTCATTTGTTTCAGCAGGAAACTGCCTCCGCTGTTACGCTACTCAAGTGTACAGATTCGCTCTGGAAACAGAGAGGTATCCTTATCTGTATGGTTTTAAATATGGAAAGAGACAGTGAATGGAAAGAACAACTTCAATCAGATATTTTAAGTTACAACTGAATCGTGTGTTTATGGCCCCAGACAGCGTGCTCTGCAAAATGTTCCAAAACACTCATCTCTAAGCTTTCAACTATTTCTCACTTCTGCTCCAGTGAAACATTTTGAGAAGGAAAAAAAAAAGACACCAAGGTTTGCTGTCAGGATCTAACATAAGGAAGGTGGACTAATAGTGATAACCGTTTCCAACTGAGTTATGAAGGTATTTTGTTGCTTTTATTTATCACCCATCATTATCACCTAGGCCATCATTTCTTTTTGAAATATGTAAGAGTTTTGCTTCCAGTACATGATCTTTACACTATAAAAATAATTTTAGAACCATCGTTTTATAGTGCACCTTTTAGAAGATAATGGCTTAAATTTCTAGTTTCTGTCTTTACTGCAGTGATAGGATAGCTGCTTCTATAAACCAGTCTAGATAATATGTCATATCTCTCTTCAGCAGCTACTGCACACATGATATAGGAAACTCTCCTGCTACTGGTTACTCATTAAAGTTAAGTGATAGGGATCCACACAGCAAGGTTAAATTTCAACACTTTAAACCCTGCTGAAAGTTGCTAATAATAATGTTTAGTTTTCATTCCAAGCATTTATGGTATCATCAACTTGAGCCAGTTATTTTCTTCTTCTCATTAGTTGGAACCAACGAACCTCCCTGCAGAATAAAAATCTTCAGGCAGAATAACAAAATAGAGGCAGAATTTGACCCCTGCTTAAATTAGACAACCCAAATGGGTTTAATGTGAATGTCCTATTAACCAGAGGCAAAGTTTGATCAAGATTTTCAAAAAGGACTACGGATTTCAACATCCTAGTAGGGAAATGCTAACAGAAACATGATTTTCAAACCAGGAGCACTCGACACTTTCTTAAAATGGTATATTATGTAGGGCAACTAAAATAACTACTCCCTTTTAAAAAACAAAAAATTTTAAATGTTGCCTTTTTATTAGGGGAAAACAAGGTTTGCAACTAATCACCCATAATCTCCTGACACTGAAAGGTCTTGCCGCAAAAAATTCAGCCAAGTTCAAACCATCTCACAGGGGAAGAAAGAGATGAGAAAAAGAAGGATGTTTGCTATGGCAGAGAGGGCTGGAGAAAGGAAGGGGAAGTCAATGGGCTCCAGAGTGGTGGGACCCATGGTGGAGACAAGGGCAGGTACCTGGTCCTGTGCTGTTCCTCGCGGTTATGCTCGCATGGAACCGTGCTATGATGTTTCTCTCTGCTCATTCTCCCATCCTCCCCCTTTTTAGAGAAGCAATCGGAGGAGCTATTACATCAAAGGCAGAAACCGCTGCTATCCTTTCAACCCTCTGCCCCCTGCACGTAAGGTTTGTGATTTTGCAGCGGGGGCAGGATATCAGGAGTGACAGATGCTTATGCGTCCTTACAGTATTGACCAGGTCAAACTTATCAATGGGTTTTTATTTCACAGGGTAGGTCATAAAGTATTCATTGCCCTAGGTCATCTAGACTCATGGAATAATTTAGGTTGGAAGGAACTTCTAGAGGTCATCTACTCCAACCTGCCCAACGCATGGCTCTCATCAATGTTACGTCAGGTTGCTTGAGGCCTGCTAAGCTTTGAAAAACTTCAAGGACAGAGATTTCACAACCTATATGGGCACCTGTGCCAGTGTCCGATCACCCTCATGGTAAAAGGTTGTGGGTTTTGCCTTACAACTATATTTGTACATCTTGCTTCTCGTGTAAATACTCCCCTAGTAAATCTGGTCTATGGTGTCTAATCATCCTCTCCCCAACCCTACAAGGGTATTAAAAATCGCTTTTGGCTCATATGTTTCCTTGCAGACAATGATATATGTAGAGACATAAAACAAGGTAGCTTTAGATACATCACAGCTTCTATTTTATTCCTCTTTTGAAATGAAATAACTACCTCCAGCCTTTCTCTAGGAATACAGCTGTTAGACCACCCTTTTAAGCTGCGTGGGAAAAAGCCCTGTTCTCTAATATCATCTTATTCCCCATGTTTATGATTCCTGCTTACCTGTTGTTGTAAACTCTGTCTTGTTATTGTTGTTGTCTTACAGCCTCACTAGATAGCCTATACTCCTCTTAACCTTTCCTTTCACGTTTTTTGTCTTTCTCCTGATGGAAAATTTTGAAGTGCATGCTTTAGGATGAGATTTAAGAACATGGGTAAGTCAAGTGCCTAACCATGCCTGTAGAAGCCTAAGGAATTCCTTTCTGATGTGCTACGGTTCCAACAGCTCTGACTGAATCTCTTTACTCATCCAACAAGAGCTCTTGAGGGCCCTACTGACCTTAGACACTCTCCCCTCTGTCTTTACGGTTTACCTAATGACAGGAATAAATCTCACTGAAGTCAACAGGAACGCAGTAGCAAAAAGGAGGAGCCCCAAGCATACAATTCCTACAAAAGGTTTCCGAAGACCAGTTGTCATCTGATACACCAGTGGAAGCACATGCTGTCAGAGTTTGTGTCTATTCCAGCTTTCTGTGGTGCCTGTAGCTTATGAGTAAGTTCTCGTTATGTCACTTGGGTAACTCAGAGGGCACATCTTATTCCAATTCTTTGAGGATCTTAGATGCTGTCAAATCATTTGAACAGGCACATAGAAAAGGCCAAATATTATTATATTTTTTATTAAAAATGGCAGTAAATTATTTTTTATTTTAAAATGTACCTGCAGAATATATTAGGTTGGTGATTAACCATCTGATTTAGAAAGAACGTTACTCCAGTTACAATGAATTACAGTTATTTAGTTTTGAGTCCTGTATTTATGCTATGAATAAAGCCTAAGACACAAGAGCATTTGTACGCAAGATGAACAGCTGATTATCTTTTGAGAATATTAAATCACTCCTAGATCTCAACAGAGACTTCAGATGCTAGGAAACTCTGTGCTTTAGCCCCTAAAATTTTAAGTCCTATTCCAAGAGCAGAAACCAGACTCCTATGTTAGCACTAGGCCATCTCAATAATGCATGAAGTGTATAGGCACCTCCGTATGAGGGTCACAGAAGGCAGGGCACCAAAGAAGGAACCTTTTAAACTGGCCAGAAACACGCAGACGATATTCCCTTTTGCGTGCCGTACGTGAGATTAGTGATGCTGCCAACCTGTCCTAGTGGTCAGTGGTCCCACCCACCCACTCCCTCCAACCTCGGCATGGCTCTGCTGCCCAGGAGCAACACCTGGAGATGTTCAGCATTTCTGAAGTACAAGCACCCTGAGGTAAGAGCACCTGAAGCAGTTGGCTCTCTACTCTGCACAGATTTTCTTAAATTTATTTGGGCCAGAGAGAGCAAAGGTGAGCACATCTCCTGTATCTACAAGGTAGTCTATGGAAACAAAGAGCATAAATGCAAATGATGTTCCAGTTGACTCAAGTGAAGACTGACGGGCTTCTAGGTATTTTCAGAAGAAAAATTTTAGGTGATTCTGAAATATTAATGTCAAAAATTTCAATGCTTCAAAGATTAGGCCACAGTTGAATAGAATTTACAAAATCAGAGCTGCTATAGTACAAGTGGAAGAGATGTGCAGAGAAGGGGAAAGAGGAGATGGCCAGAAGTTCATACCTGGTAAATAATGAAGGTCACTATAGCCTAAAGGAAAAGCTCATAATGAGATACACCAAAATATGAGCCACCAGCTTCTTTCAGGTACATCTTTAGATGATCTAATGCATAAACTAAGACTATATATTGCGTGTCTTAAAGGAATTTTGTTACCTCTAGGGATCAAGCTGAGCTTTCACAGAATATTTCCTCCGTACTCAAAGAAACCAGAAACAAATCCAAACAAAAAAAATCCTTACTTGTTTCCTACACTGGTAACCTGAAAAAAGAATGTCCTCTTGCTGAATTCCTAAATAGCCATATTCTGACTTTGCCGGGTTTCTTCAGGTCTGCTGTGGGTTGTTACCATGCCTGCTGGAAGGAACTGCTGACTTGCAAGCTAGCCAAACTGCACTCTTCTCCTTGAAAACAAGCAATTCTGAAGACAATATCCCAAGGATCCCAAGGATCTCTTTTCTTATTTAGAAACTGCGTTTGGCTACAGAAGACTGCATTAAACATTAACATTTTTGATTGGCATGTTTTCTCCAAAACTTCTAAGAATTTGGGGGAATATGATTTTGAAAATCCAAATATTTTGAGAAATGAAATCTTTCTATTTGAAAAAATATTTCCTATTCTATTATATTTATATTATATTCCCAGCTTGTGTATGGTAAACTGCTCTGCAGTTCTCAGTATAGACTCATGTCTTTTTTGGTTTGTTTGTTTGCTTGTTTTTTTAAATGGTCAAATGCTTTGGTTTCACTAGATTGGAGAGTGGAAATGGTCTATGGAGCAGGCCCTGCACCTGTGGCAGGGTTGGCACCATTCAAGACATATGGTCTTGTTTTGTCACCAGACTGTTTGCTCAGGAGTCCAGATAGCTGAATCACAGAGGGAGGAGGCTTACAAAGGAAGGGAGACAAGCACCAAAAAATAGTGAAAAAAAACCCAGAATATGAAAGAGAAAGTAAAAGAGATGAACAGAAGAGCCATTTACAAGAGAGGGTGTTGGGGTCTGGCAATGACTTCACAGAGAGGCATGCCTTATTAATGGAGAGTGATGTTTAGATATTTAGTTAAGTAGGAATCAATGGAATCAATTAATTCTCTTATCAGGGATGAATATCTGATAAGTGAGAGGAAATACTAGATGTCAGGAAGCAAAATGAACATTTTGCTAGGACAGCCAGACGGCACAGAAACAAGGCCAGGAATTTCTGCCGTTGAGCTGGACCAGGCAAGAAGAGGAGGCCAAACCGTTCCTCTAGCTGGGCAGGAGCAAACAGCTCCTGGCAGAGGAAGGGGTCCACTAGAAACAGTTTTGGAACTGGCCCTGGTTTTTACAGATGTAATAACCAGGCAGAAGTGTTTCTAGCATACCTGCAGCCAAGGAGGCACAGGTACTGCGAGTGAGCCATTAAGGTCTTGTACTCCGATTAAAATTTAGCCTGTGCTGGTAGTAACCCAGAGTGATTATCAGTGCCAGCCATGGTCTGCTTGGAATGGAAGTCTGGTCTCAGGGCAGCTCTCTGTGGACACAGGTCTTCCTCAGAGTTAGCAATATCACAGCAGTCTAACAGCAAGATCAACACATAAAAGGGACATCAAAACTAAATTACTTTTCAAGGTACTCCCTTGAGTTCAAGGTTAAGGGGTCTCATGAAGAATGCACTGGCAAGATTGGGCAGTCCTTTCTGCTGTGTTCAGTGTATGAATGCCTCATGCTACTGACAGTCTTGCTTCTTTCATTTATGTGAAAAAAGCTTGCAGGGACATATTCCAACATCTTGGAATATTAATGCTATATATAATATTCCAACATCTTGGAATATTAATGCTATATATAATATTCCAACATTTTGGAATATTAACATCAGAGCCCTACTACAGCTGCTAGCAAGTTACATGCGCTGACCAGACAGCTTGTAATATGCATCCTAACATGCTGTTCACCTCATCTGACATTTTGCTAATGATTTATTATGCAATAGTGATGCTCATTTTGGGGTTTCCTGGAGATGCATACCATGTATTACAGGCCACACAACAGGTGCACATAGCAAATTAATTGTTCCTAACACCTAAGTGCTTTGAAAACTTATTCCTGACTCTTGTATGCTTGACACCAAGAATAGCTATGTGTATCCCCTCCTCCATATAATTAGGCAGAAAGCTAAAAATCTTACGAAGAGATGTAAAACTAGAGCATACATGATACCTCACAGTATTATATAACACAAAAAAGGTTATTAACAAGCAACTCACATGAACTCAAAACATGATACCACGGCAAACTGACCTTTGCAAAGCGTTGCTACGAAGGCCCTCCAGCTTGCGCTCTGGCTGCTTTTCTGTTTAAAACAGCCACTGTATGGACGTGATTTGTACCGTTCCCTCTTTGCAGTATTTGAGCATCTTGCACTGTTCCATGAATTTCTGCTAACAATCCCTCTCTCTACGAACGAATTGCTACCACCCCCTGTGACAGATACGTAATTGAGGCACAAAGACAGGGAGATTTTTGAAATCCATGTAAATACTCAAAGCTGCATATAGGTACACAAGTGGTTTTCAGCAGCTCAGTAAGCATCTGTCTGTGACTTGAGGCAACTACACGCTCAGGTACTTTGGACTTGATGTGGGCAGGCTCCAGCTCCTACCTGGCCTGGCAGCACAGAGCGAGGCAGTGAACCGGACATCCTGAACTCCGGCCACTGCCCTCCAACACCACTGGTCTTCTTTGCTTCCCTTTTTTTTAACAAAGTTCTTCTTCTATTAATATCTACCCTGTGTCACGATTACACCAGTGCATTTCAGTATTCCTGTAATTTATCTGCAAATTTAGTCCTTGTGAAGGCCTGCTTTAACTTCTAGTGTGGCTAACCCCAAAATTGCATTAGTAAATGTCTTAGAAAAGAAGTTCACATGCTGTTGCAAAAACATATTTTATTGTAAATAAGGGAATAAGGGAATATCACTGCTGTTTAAATTATTTCCACTCTTTTATTAAAATGGAACCCAGAAACACTGATTTAAGACAACATTTCACAAGTAACACATCGGAAAGAAAACCCTGAAAATCCCAAACATATGTAACATTTTGTTCCTGATCAGAAAATATTATACGTATCAGCTGATCCTTCCACAAATCAGGATATATAACATTTGATGTATACATTTGGAATAATGCAACGTGATCTTAAAACCCGTGATTTACAATTTTGGTAGAATATGTTGTTGGCCTTATTGGGCTTTATTTGCCATAAAGCACAGTAATGGGTACTCCTCAGCAGCACTTTAGCATGCCATTTTCTTTCCTTGTCCCGCCTGCAGGTGGGATATACTGTACCTGCAGCCTCGAGAACTCAAGACTCCTTGGGATGTTCTTGCCTTGGAGATTTCGTCAAGTAGATCCTCTTACTGACACCTGAACCCAGGGCGACCTTGGACCATGCGGACATGCTAGAATTTCACATGACTCATCTCTGTAGGTATTACATAGTCTGAAGCCAAAATATCAGGGGAATTTGTTGTCATATAAATGTAGACCCATATTTTGCAATAAATACTTAGAGGAGGACTAGCTTTTTTACATAGTACAGCACCCAGCTGCCTGGGTGCTAATGATCTACTCAGCATTCAACCAGCATATCATGTCCTGGTTATCTGACATATTAACAAGTAGGATTAGATTAATTACCATCAATCTCTTCTCATAATACATACTTTTTAAAGCATTATTTAATAAAAGATAATAAATGGGAAAATACTTTTGTTCACACACTGTAAAAATAAAATACTCAATTCATCACTAAGAGTATTACTTTTGTTTGCTTCTAGCTGTCCTGGCATCTATGGCTACATTTCAATATTGGCCCATACTATTTGTGCTCACAGACTGCTTTCCTTACTATTATTTACATTAATAGTTGATTTTAAGCGCCACTAGAGGGCACAGAATTATAACAATATTTCTTAGTGGATCACCAAAAGTACAGCAGGAACAGGATTTCAGTAATTTCCATAGCTTATTGTCCAAATCCCCAGTTTAAAGCCTCGATCCTATCAACGGTGATGCATGCGTGTAGTTCTGCTGCTGCCAGCCGTGCCATTGCCTACCCATGCCAACTAAACGAAGCTCACGGGCGAGCGCTTGTGGGACGGGGGCCTCGCTGAGCGGGGTGGACCATGTGCTCCCAGTTGAATGGCACAGTTTACCTTTCTGGAACTTGAGTACCAACACTCAAATATTTTACTCAAGTGACTAAGGCCAGTAGAGTACAAATCTAAGCATGGTGCCGGAGGCCCAGCTGATGTGAAAGGCATGCTATACATCTTCGGCTGTAAAAGAGTACATAGGGATGACAAAAATGAAGAGTATAAACACTTGCATATCAAACCAGGGAAATGCAAACAAGCAGTAAATGAAGGATTAATTAACTCAATTTACAATTCAAAGGAAGAGGAGTAGATATGTGCCACTGGAAAGCTTAAATATTAATGGGGTTGCTGTGGATACTTATATCAACTACTTAACATCTGTTTTGACATGTGTGCTGTTTCTGCCATCCTTTATCACGAGCGTGAGTGGCCACTGTAGTTCACATTAGAAAGTTCCTGTTTGAAGCTGCCTGCAGTGGAGGAGGAAGTGCAGTGAAGAAAGGAAGAAGATTAAGCTCTTTCTTTAAAGAAAACTGATTGGCTCTGGAGACACTGTAGCAGTAAATTAGTACTGTTGATGTTTCCAGATGCCAGAATATGACAACTACTTCACCGCTTACTTCTTCTTTTCTGGAAGTTGGAGATGGTGTGTTAAGCAAAGGGTTGAGAGCCTGGCCTCTAACTAGCCAGTGCAAAGAAAAAAACCCGAAATTTAATTGAATTTCAGAATGCCTCTATTGATTTTCGCATAACATTAGCGTCCACATTATTACTTTTCATTAACCCTTCACGAATTAGCGTCACATTTCCTCACTGCGGTGCTCAGGCTGCAAAACCAGTCACACGCAGCTATTTTTCATGAAGTGGGTGCTGAAGTGCCCGGGCGGCGGCTCGCCCTCTCCCCCGGGCAGCGTGGGGCTCCCAAGGCGTCCCCCGGGGGTCGGGGGGCGCTGCCGAGCCCCGGGGAGCCGCACGGCCGGCGGCTGGCCGCAGCAGGCAGCCGCGGGGCGCGGGGCGGGGGGGGGGGGAAACGGGGACGGACCGAGCACCGGCAATAAACACCGGCCAAAGCCGGCGCGACTGCCGCCGGCTCCGGGCGGGGAGGCGCGGAGCGGCCGCGCCTGCGGCGTGGAGGGGTGGATTTTTTTTTTTTTTCCTTCCCCCCGCAAGCTCACCTTGATGCGGCGGGGAGTTAAAGGCCCGCTCTCGGCAGGGGGAGCTTTGTTTTCTCGGCGCAGCTCGGGCACCGAGCGGCGGCACCGCTGCGCTCCGGCCGCACCGCGCCGGGGCCGGAGCTGCCGGCGGCCGGGGGGGAGCCCGCAGGGAGGGCAGCCCCCGCCGCCGCTGGGATTTGCTCTCTCGCCGCCGCGCGGGGCCGGGGCACGGCGGAAGCGCCGGAGCGGCGTGCCGGGCTGCGCCGCCCCCTCGGGGGGACACCCGGCGGCTCCCCTGCGCTGCCCCGCCCGGGCCGGCCGCGCTCCCCGCCCGCAGCGGGGTCCCGCCGCCGGCCGAGCCTCCCCCGCGCCGCCGCCGCCGCCGCCGAGATTTACGGCAGTTTTGTTACTTTCTCGGACTTAAATGGACATTTCCCGGGAGCGCGCGTAGCCCGCGGGCGCCGCGTCCCGCCAGCCGCTTGCCGCCCGCCCCGCCGCGGGCGCCGCCGCTGCCTCTGCCGCTTGCGCCCCGGGACGCGGAGGCACCCGGCAGCGCGGCCCCGGCCGGCCCCCGCCGGCCCGCCTTTCTCGCCGACTCTCTCCGCCGCTGGGAGCGAGAGCAACAGCTTGCCCGGCCCGGCCGGGCCAAGTGCCGCGGGAGGCAGCGAGAGAGCGGGCGGCGAAAGGCACCGCCGAGCCGCGGCCCGGAGCCCTCGCCCCCGCGGCCTCTCCGCCGGAGCTGCGCGGAGCTGCCCTCCGGCCGCCCCGTCCCGGGCCGCGGGGCCACGCCGGGCGGCGCTGCGGGGGCCGGCGGCGGGGCGCCGCCGCCCGGGAGGAGAGCGCGCCCGGGGGGGCGCCCGCTGCCTCGCCGGGGCCCCCGCGAAGCTGCCGCAGCCCGGCCCGCCGCGCCGGGCGCCCAAAGTGGCCCGCGCCCCCGCGCCCCGCGGGCGCCGCCCGGAGACCCTCGGCCCCCGCTGCCTCCTGCGGGCCGCCGCCGCGGGGTGCCTGGCCGCCGCCGCCCGCGCCCTGCTCCGCCGCGGCCCCGGCGCTCGCCCCGGCGCCCGGGGTGATGCCATGCCCCGCAACCACGGCGGCGGGGAGGAGGGCGGCTCCGCGGGGCTCTGGGTGAAGAGCGGCGCGGCGGCGGGCATGAAGGATGTGGAGTCGGGCCGGGGCAGGGCGCTGGCGAGCGCGGCGGCCCGCGGCGACGGCCTGCTGCTCCTGGGCACCGGCGGCGCGGCCGCCCCCGCCGGGCTGCGGGAGGGCCGCCGCGGGAAGCACGGCGCCCGCATGAGCCTGCTGGGGAAGCCGCTCTCGTACAGCAGCGGGCCGAGCTGCCGCAGGAACGCCAAGTACCGCCGGCTGCAGAACTACCTGTACAACGTGCTGGAGCGGCCCCGCGGCTGGGCCTTCGTCTACCACGCCTTCGTGTGAGTACCGACCCGCTCCCCTCTCCTCCCGTCCCGTCCCCTCCCATCCCGTCCCCCGGGCCGCCGCCCGCACCTGCCCCCGGCCAGAGCCGCGCCGGGCGGCGCGCACCTTCCCTCCGCCTGCTCCGCTCCCCGAGCATCGCTCCGCGGCCGGCGGCCGGTCCCGCCGGCCCGAGTCGCGCCGAAAGTGCCCGGGAGTCATCAGCGGGGGCGGGGGAGCCACGGCCACCTGCGGCGCGGCGCTGCGCGGGCGACGGAAAATCCGCGCAGCCCTCGGTGGGAGGTGATGGGGGGGGAGAGGCTCGGTTCGCCCGGCGGAGAGAGCCGGAGGAGAGCACGGCGGGGAGCACATGCTCGCTTGTCTCCCGGGCGCTTGAGGCCGCCGGCTTGCGCGGGGGGGGCTGCGCGGCGCTTCCGCAGCGGCCGCCCCGCCGGCCCCGAGGTTAGACGGGGCGAGGGGTGCCGGCCGCTTCCGGGCCCCTCCCCGTGGCGGTGAGGCGCGGTGGGTACGCCGGCGGTACCCGCGGCGTGCGTTTTGCTTCGCGGACACCGAGCGCTGCGCGGTTTGAAAAGTTAGCGCCGCGGAGCCGCACGGCGCGTTTCTTCCTCCCGCGTGTTTTCCGAGCGCGCGTGGTTGCCGCCCCGCAGGGAGTGCGGGTGGCGGCGTGGGCCGCGCCGCCTTCCCACGCGTGTGCTCGCCGCGAGTGCACGGCGCCGCGGGATGCTGCGGCCCAGGTGCGCCCACCTGCCGCTCGCAGGCGCCGGGGCCACCCCCGAGGAAGGGCGCAGTGACCAGCTCCCCCCCGCTGACAGCCCGCTTCTCCGGTATCTGTCATGTCTGCGCGTTTTCTTTTAGCAAGTGACTCCTCCTGCCCCCTCCTTCTGAAGGAGCCGGTGACTAAAATACACGTCCCGTCGCATCGCTCTGTGGAGAGGGGTACTGTCACCGCGCTGCGAAACTTGTGCTGCTTTACTTGCAGAGGCTGGCCTGGGAGAGCTGTGTGAGGGGGACCTGAGACTGTAACTACTTAAAGTATCCCTAGGGTCAGTGGTGTTCCTTAGTTCATTAGCAATCCCCTAGTTTTACGGGTTTTGGTAATATTCGGGGGAAAGGCCCGACTCAAAAGCCTTTCGGATGGCTGAGCAAGACGTGCAATACAGCTTGGCAAGGAGTCATCGCACTGGATCATAGCCCTAGGTGAAAACGTTGTGATAAATTACAGAGGAGGGATGATAGGCATTACTGTATTGGGGATATAATACAAGGTGTTTCTACATTTGACTACAGAAAATATATCGTAAATAAATCAGAACATTTAACTGATATGCTGTAGGTAACTATATTTCCATGATAGTTGCCGGAATCAAGCTAGAGGTTACAGCAGCTGTTCCCTAGAGAGCTGTTCACTAGCTGGAGGTTACAGCAGCTGGAAGGAACTGTTCCCTAAAAGCTGTTTGATAGCATAAAGGGTGCTCCTCTCCCAGCAGCAGGGGAATCCCCAAATCCTACTTTAATAAAAGTTTTTATAAGTGAAAAAATACTTGCCAAAAACATGGCAGCCTGATTAATAAGATACTTTGTGGATAGATTTATTTAGTAGATCAAAATTGCTATAGATAACAAGCAGTAGAAACATACTTAATGTTATATTTTGTTCAGTAAAAGGGTTTTTGTCCACTTACTTAGAAGATCTGCCCATTCTCTCTCTTTTACTGTGAAAATCAACTCTTACAGCTTGAACTTTCTTCTTGGAGGGCATTTATTTGGTACATTTCGCTGTTTGGGTTCTTACAGGTGTCATCTTGCGGTGTAGATGGATGTAAATGAATGTTGTGAGAATCACCAAAGTATTTACTAGGAATTATCTTACTGCAGTGCCTGAAGTTGCCATACAAAATCTGTAAATTGTAGTTTTGGAACTTTCTCTTTGAGATCATGATGAAAATCATTAAAACAAGTAAAGTTCAAGTTGGAAATAAGGTTGACAAGTTCAAACCTCAAAAAAAAAAAAAAAAAGTAAATTTCCAAACAGAGTGAAGTCATGACACAGCAGCACTGTAAACAAGGAACATTGCCAGCTGCGTTTAGATAATTGCCTGCGTAGAAAGAGTGCCAGTTTTAATTTTTAATTGCAAATGACAATTTTGGCAGCTGTAAATGCCAACATTATATCTTTTATCTGAGCAGATCTGTGTGAAAGAGCTTGAAACATTACTGTAATATAAAAGCATCTAGTAATAATATTACCTTTAAGGATCTATCACTGCTACAGTGTTCAAGGTGCATTTGAAGTTCCATTGGGTTTCCATTTGACAGCCAATTCTCATTGCCAGTCTATAAATTATTTTAATGTATTTATATAATTCTGATTTAATGACTGCCAGATATTCAGATAATATTTTTGGTGTTTCAGGCTCAATTTTTTCCGGCCATCTGATCAAATACAATTGCATCTTGGAAAACATACTTTCTTACAGAATTAAAAAAACAAAATAAAACACCCCCCCCCAACTATTTGGAAAAAAAGTCTTGAGACAAGTAGTTTAGAGTTGCAAAGACATTACTAAGTACGTGGATGAGATGTCTGCTCCTACCTCTGCTAAGCTGTTGGTGACTGCTGTGAAGCCTGTCATAGCTCTGTACTATTTCTGTTACAGGAATGGGCTATCTGGGGTGAGACCTTTTGTGTAGATCATTGGTCTCCTGAAATGAAGCTCATGCTGATGTGTAGGTTGAAGTAATGCACGGGTGGTTTCAGAGTTTCAGTTTAAACTCTTCATTCTAGAATTTTATTTAGGTTTGCCTGTTTGTTTTTGAAATAAGAAGTGGTGAATTAAGCATCACTTACAAATAAGAAGCCATCCCTGCAGTGATATTTTAATTTCTCATTTCCATAGGGAAAAACACTTTAGAGCTGAGAATTATGCACAGTTAGCTCTTCTTTTTTTCTTTTTGCCCTTTCAAATAAGAGAAAAATAGGCCAACCACCTGAGGAATGAGTGTTGTGACCTACATTCAGAAGTCAATTGGTTAGTTTATTTGTAAATATAAACTTGCCAAGTGCTGGAAAAGACAGCTGTTCTGCAAACTTCTGCTACTAGAAGAAGGATTTACTCTGGAGCAAAGGCCTTTGACTTCAGTATAGTTGTGCTGGGGAGTAGAGCCGTAAATTACATGTTTCTTGGCTCCTTTTTGTGCACCTCAGTAGGTCTTTACATGGAAGCCCTAGTTAAAGATCTAAGATCTTTCCTGCAAGTTTTTGAAAAACTGCTTTTCAGATACCTTCTGTTCTTAATCATTCAGGAACACTGAAAATGTGAACATTTATAAAATCAGAAAAGAACATTCATACCATTTGTAAGTAATGAGTCAGTAACTTAAACTCCTGCTAGTAAAATATTTATGCCACACCACATCACCTACACATGGAGCATGTGCATATTTATCGGGCGCGCGCCTACATTAAAATGCTGTGATATTGTAACTTTTCAAAAGCATTGTCTTGGGATGTCATAGGATTTCTTTCTGTTGTTGCTGTTGCTGTTTATTTAGATTATTTTGGGTTGTTTAGTTTGATAAAAATCTATAGACATTGCCTTAGAATGATCATAAGGGGAATTCCAGATTTGTTGGAAATTTAACTCTGGATTTCATCTTTAGTTGTCATAAGGATTTTGTATTATTTTTATTCTTAATTGACATTCTGAAAAAGAGATGGCATAAGACATTAAGAAAAAAATACTGCTCTTTGATACTGTTTATACTGGTAGGATATAATTAGTTGCATAAGTTTCCTAATTTAACATGTTGGATTTATTTCAGGAATAATGAAGCTTCTGTTTCTTACTGACTTCTTTGTAATATATTCCATGCAAAAGTCTTTAATGTTTGTTGTGGGGATGTCCTCTTTACAAAGCCACCACCTTTTTGCTCTGGAAGCTTCTGAATCACAAATCGCAGGGCTGGATGCGTGCACAAGGGCAGTATCACTTTGCATGACCTGTATTGATAGGTTTCCACAGGCATCCTCTGTTGGGCACTGCTGGAGATAAGATATGGTGCTAGATGAATTTAAGAGCCTGTATAATGTTCTTCTTGTCCTTTGCGTTATTGATGGAAAAAGGCTGAAAAATGATTTCTGAAAAAAATCTAATGATGCCATCAAAGATTTAACTAGCTATTTTAGTTTTCCAGATCTGCCGGAAAGGGCATAGCTTACTAATGATCAGATGGCTATTGAACAGCAGCGTCTTTGCATGTGAGCTAACAGTGCTGCATCATGCTGTGCCATTTGTATAATTAGGGAGGTTCCACATTCTGATTAAAAAAACAATAATGTGCAACAGCCTAAATACTTGCTTTTTCTCCTACTATCAGAAAGTAGGAGAAATGATTTTATCTCTTTATTTTATCCATCTCAAGGCATCTAATGAACTAGTTCCAGGTGCTCTGTGGGTAGATCTATGGCTTTCATCTTTTCAAGCACCATTTCAGAGTCAGGGCCTGATGTTGTTAGGATAATAATATATTTTTCTATGCTTTAAAAAATAAATAACAGCATGATATTTACAAATAACGAATAATAGGGTTGACAACATAAATGATGTGGCAAAGCAAATCTTACTAGGTACTAAGGAGGTAAAAATTTAAAACTCTTTAACTGTAACACCTAAACTTTAGTAGGGTTTTTCTTTCAGGGAGTGACAATGAACGATGGTGGATATTTAGACGGACTTCAGTATAAATCTGCAGCAGTTTGCTGCATCTGAGGCAGTCTGTGATTCTATATGTGTGCATATTTCTCACTTAAACATTGTTTGGAAGGGACCTTTGGAAGTCACCCAGTCCAGCTGGAAGACACACTCTTCCCAGTCGTGTCAGCCGGGCTTTGTCTAGACAGGTCTTAAACTTCACTGGATGGAGGTCCCACTGCCTTGCTGGGTAACCTGCAGGTCTGCAACACCCACCTGTTGAAAAAGGAGGGGTTTTGGCATGGGGAGGGAAGGACGGGAGAGCCAACCTGAACTTCCCAAGGGGCTATTTATGGTCATTGCCCCTTTATGTGTCATCTGGCACTAGCAAGAAGAATTTGGCTTCTTTATCCTTTTAATTTCCCTTCAAGCAGCTGTAGGCTGCTACTAGGTCACCTGTTAGATCACCCTCTTGCCAGACTGAACAAGCTCAGCTTCCTCAACTTCTCTATGTAAGACACAAGCTCGAGGCCCCTGACTATCTTGTTTGCTCTCCTGCATCTCTTCCAGCTTCTGCACATCCCTGTTTAGCTGGGGCGGGGGGGGGGGGGGGGGGGGGGGGTGAGGGGGCACAACTGGGTACCATAGTGTGAGGCCACATTGAGTAGAAGAGAAAAATAGCTTTCTTCAGCCTGCTGGCCTCACTCGTCTAATGTAGTTGTATGCTGCTTGCCTTGTTTCTGATGAGGGCATGCTGTTGGCTTGTACTCAACCTGCTGTGTCCACAGGAATGCCAAGGCCCTTTTTGGTGGGGCTGCCACCGAAACAGTGGGTTCCCAGTCTGTATGGATGCGTGGGATTATTCTGCACCAGATTCAGATCTCTGCTCTTCTCTTAATTGGACTTCATAGGTTTTAATGTTCACGTCCTGTATTTTCTTGTGCTATCTCAGTCACTATACACTGACCAGAGAGGTGGAGATACAACAATCTTTAAAACCGCTTGCACTTTCTCTGTGATTGGCAGAGAAGATAAAATGATCAACAACACTTCATTCCTCCTCTTTCCTGGTGTTGTTCATGGACAGCAGTCCTCTCCTGGAACCCTATCCCGGGCAATAAATAACATCTAGCTTCTCTTTTTCACTTGGTTTTTGTTGGAGAGCTATTGCCCACCAATTTTCAGTAGACAAGTATCAGGAATGTTTATCATGTGATGTATACTTACCTTAGTAAAATACTGTTTCACATTTTATTTTTTGAGGCTTGATCTACTAAGTTTTCTTGTTTGTACTGGCCTTACTTTCTGACTCAAGAGCAGTGATCCAGGGGAAACAGCTAATTTGCTGTAAAAATCAAAACTGATCCTCAACCGTCTAGAAAGAAGAGAACAAAAGGCTTTCTTTGAGAAAGAGTCACCAAGACCTGGATTGGGGAAAGTTCATGCACATGGACTTTCTTCTGTTTGTCATAAGGTTTATTTCTCACATGGGATTAGGAATTGTGTATAGGAAGGTGGATAGTATCTTAGGTTAGTGTTTGGGTTTCAAATTTTTAAATAAATGTACAACCTTTGCGAGTAGGATCTTCTCCATCTTTTCTCCATCATAAAGCAAGAAGTGAGTTATGAGCTTTCTTTATCATTATCTTTTTGCTGTAATTTTTTCCCATCATGCAAAAATCATGCAATTAGCATTACATTTGGGGGTGAGAGTCCTGTCTTAGATCTGTTTTTCTTGGTGTGCCAGTCTTGGGTGTGACATTTCTTGTCTTCCTTATTGGGTGTTTTGTATGATGTGGGGACTGTTGGTGAACTTTCTGTGGTCTCATATGGTGAAAGAAGTTGCCCCAAAACATAGATTTTGTCCAGGGGTTGGATGATCTGTGAATACATAATGTGGCATTAAATAATGTGCTGTCTCAAAGGAGCAGTTGTTTTAGAGGATGCAAGAAAGATTTTAATGGCCTGTGAGACAGTATTTGTGTGACAGATTTTCAGAGTAGGCTCTAGATGATAGCTTAATGAGCTAGACACCTTATTTTTCCCAATACTTTTAACGTTTCTCCAGTGTTTGACTTTTTAAAGCAAAAATAGAAGTCATGATATCCACACAGACTTGATGCTCTTTCCATGCTCCAAATCTGACTATATTTTTAATAGCTATTCACCCTGTTTTCCTGTTGTTGCTTGTAGCTTAATCCAATTCCTGAATTGGATGAAAGTGCAATTGAACTAATATTTTTGCAATAATTGCAAATAATTCCTAGCATCAACTAAATGGAATACCAATGATTATTCAGCCATTAATAGTGATTTCCCTATTCATGAGAATAAACATCATTAATGTATTTACCAAAACTCATGAAAGTGCAGTGAAATTTTTCATAATAGTTTCAGTGGAAAGGAAAAGCAGATGGTTTGTAACTTTATTAATCTTCTTACGGAGAAAATATATAGAAGGAAAAACTTTTATTCCTAGACAATGTAAACTCCTGACATTGCTAATAAAACTCACTGCTGTAAGGTAGTTGTTTCTTAATAATTCAAAGGTAAAACTTAATTGCCAAGTGTTTAACATTTTTATATGGTTCATATTTCCATGACCATAAATGTCTGATGAAAATTAATGAAATTTGCCACTGATTTTAATTAAAGCAAAAGTGAGTCTTCTGCACACAGGTAAAAAAGATGGAGTAGAAAGCATAAATAATACTATCTAATGAAAAATTTTCAACATATATATGTAATAGACATCATTTGCTACATTATTCCTAATGAGGAAGATGTTTATTCTTACAATAAATGTTGCTTTTTCCCTTTGCAAACCGTTAACACAACAGAGCATGCATTCTTGGGTTTTTAATTAATACTGGTGTATTGAGATTCACTTCTAGAGATGTATTATATAAACTATGTTGAGTTTGAGGAAACTTGTATTTTTTTTCTCCTTTCTTGTTTTCTCTGAGAGATTTTGGTTTTTTAAGTTTGGTTTACAGTTTTCCTGTAAGAGAGCAGATGTAGATTACCCAAGGGATTGCCACCACAGGTCAGTTAAGGTACAAAATTCATCAGCTGTACAGTTTATCAATTGCAAAATAATTTTACGCAGTTGCTGTGCTCATGTGCAAAGTAAACTTCCTTTAAAGATATTAATCGAAAGTTCAAAGGCTGTCTTACAGGTCAGCTGCACTTAATCGAGAAATATTTTCAATTTTCTGTTGAGCGTTAGATTTATCTTGTGATAGCTGTCTGAGTTGCAGTGTAATTGCGTTACAGGAAGCTCAGCAAAACGTTCATCATTTTGGGCACTGAAGTGTAGTCTCAGGCAGTGTCTTCTACTTGAAAGACTATGTGATTACTTCTTAATATATACAGTCTGGTCCAGTGATTCAGAGGTGGACACAGTCCTCCAGCTAGACATATCTGAATTTCTCTGTTTGGCCTTCACCCAAGAAAATCTTCAAACATAAATGTGTGTATTTTCCTGAACAGAGATGGACATAAATATGTATGTAAGCATTTTCTTGAAGAGTGAATGATTTTCAAAGGCATGGAGTACCTGCAGCTTCCTTTCATTATTCTATTGTGCATTCAATGGGTAATTCACTTTTTTCTCCCCACTTATGTAGAATGAAGTTTAACAAATGAATCATGCTCTTAAAGTGATTAGAAATAATGAAGAAAGGAAGTTCTGTAGCTGCCCACTTCTTGATTTAAGCAATATATTCCTGTTTGTCTTGGCTTCCTTCTTGCTTTGAGACTCCCTAATTCAACAAAGCAAACATATTACGCCTTTCAGGATTTTTGTAGAGTTTTAATTATTTTATTGTAGTCATACCCGATATCATATGGTAGCAACAGACTGGTGCCAGGAGTCAAATACGACCAAACCAAGAGAGTAAAAACTTTCTGCTTTGAGAGGAAAAAAATGCTACTGAACACATTCAGATGCCTCCCTAGTTCAGTAGTGTCATAGATTAGAGCATTTGCACACACCCTTTTGAGGTCATTCAGTCAGAAATAGCATCTAATTTCTCCTAGGGCATTAAATTTAATTGCTTTGTACGGCCTAAGCTCATCCATAACCATGGTATCTGAGAATTACCCATTAGAAGCAAATGCACAAATCTTCCTCTTCCAAGCTCTCGTGGCAGGAGTGCACTTAAAAGTTACTGCTGGGGCCTTTCTAAATAAGTGTAAGGATCCTGACATACTTGAGAGGGCCTTTTGTGGGAAAATTAAGATGAAATATTGTTTTGGATGCATTTCTGTAAATAGTGGGGGTGGAGGGCCACTGATCCTTGGCAGTGAGTTTGGAAATGTAGGTCAGTCTCCCCAGGAGACAAGTCTGTATCAGTAACCACATCTTTTCAATGGCAAAACTGCCACGTCATTGGAGAATGACAGGTGATGGCTCAGTTGAAGCTGGAGTGGCGTCCTCACTGCAGCCGGGGCTTGTGAGCAGGTGATGTCCTCTTCCCTTCAGGTGGCCCAGCACCAGAGAAAAGGCATTGCCATGTTGCCAGAAAATCACATCAGCTTGAAAAACTCTTTTACATCCAAGAAAGTTATGCTGACTGAGGTTAGAAGTAGTCTCTAAAATCATTAGGAGGAAAGAAATCTCTGTTTCTGCTCTTGTCTCTGTGCAGTTGATACTTTCCTGTAGAGTCAGGTTTTTTCACATGCATCAGATGAACCATTGCCGCAGGAAGGAGCACAGTTTTGCTCTTTGCTGCTGTCTGCAAAAGGATGCATATAGGTGGCAGGAAATGTAAAGCAGCGTGTGAATGAGCTACTTGCAGGTATCTGTGCAACGGAGAGGAAGGAAGAGCTTGTGCTGGCAGTTGGGGGGTTTTTCTTAGACCTGTCCCTCAGACCCTTCTGAAGTGCAGTTGGGAGGCAGAACTTAGAATCATAGAATCATTTAGTTTGGAAAAGACCCTTAAGATCATTGAGTCCAGCCATAAACCTAAGACTGTCAAGTCCACCACTAAACCATGTCCGTAAGTGCCACATCTACACGTCTTTTAAATACCTCCAGGGATGGTGACTCCACCACTTCCCTGGGCAGCCTGTTCCAATGACAATCCTGTTCCTGACAACCCTTTCGGTGAAGAAATTTTTCCTAATATCCAGTCTAAACCTCACAGCGCAACTTGAGGCCGTTTCCTCTTGTCCTATCGCTTGTTACTTGGGAGAAGAGACTGACACCCACCTCGCTACAACCTCCTTTCCACCTCCTTTTCTCATGCCTTTGGCCCCACCTACTTGTTTTTACTAGAAATGTTAATTAAATGTTTTTTTCAAGGAGGTTCCAGTACACTTCCTATGCAACTATACTTAGTTGCAGTAAGTATGCATGCTCTCAAGTGATTTATTCAATTGCTAGTCATTTAATCTGTGTATGTTTCTCTCTTTGAGATGTCCCAACTGCATCTGTAGACTGAAGATGAAGCAGAATTTAGAATAAAAGAGAAACAGCTTTGCTAATGCCTGTGGATGTTGTAAATTTTTATGTAATACAACAGTTTGTTCAGACAGACGTATTTCTTTCCCCTTAAGCTTAGAAACAATAGATTTTATTTGGTGGTTGGAGATACTGTCTGGAAAGAAGTTAGCCTTCCTCAAAGGTCGCACTGACTGCTGACTAAACTCATGATTTGGCTTCTGCAAATAATCTGTTTGCCAGGGTATTAGAATTGAGAGGTTATTGTAGGCAGTGATGAGGCAGGTGATGATCCTGAACTATAAATACTCTTGGGAAGGAATTTTGATTTTCATCCTGAAAATGCTTGTAGATGTACTTTTTAGTGGTATTATTAATAGTTTTAGGCACTTACACAGTAATTAGTAGAAATCATCAAACTGAGCATTGATAAAAGCGCTATCTTTCAATCAGGGATGGTGGCGAAAACCCATTTGAATTAGGGACATGTTTATAAAGCTTCTGAAGTTATACTTCAGACATTCTTCTATGGAGAGAGGAAGGCCTATCCTGAAATCTTCGAAGCTACTGCATTATGTATGTGCGGGCACTCCACATGAGATTTTGCTGTTTGGAGATATTATGTAGGGAGAGTTATGGTGAGAGCATTTGTGGAATTGCAGAGGCAGGAGAAGTTATCTAGGTGGGAACAAAATCATTGAGGTGAGGAGAATTTATGAATGTCTACTTGACTGTAACAGTACTTGGCTGATACTGAATATTACTTTCAGGTTAGAAATGTGTTTGTCTTATATTAATAATAGGTTTTTAATTAACATTTTTCCCCTTTTATTATCTGCTTTCTGTCAAGACAAAGCTGACGTACCAGTGTGAATCAATTTATTGGGTTTATATATAAATAAAACATGGTATTGATCTTTACATTTTTCTTCCATTGAGGTCTTGACCCTGAGGAAATAATCAGTAATATTTTTACTGCAATATCAAAATTTTATTCACTACCTGATTGTGTTTCTGATCGCTTTTCCTTTGGTAAATGTTCATGTAAATCTCCTTGCTGAGACTGAGCCTCAGCTGCTTTATTCCCATCTGGATCCACTCTCTGCTGGAGCTTAGGTCACTTTTTAGCTGCTCCTGCGGGTCATTTGACGGGAAGGGCTGCGGCTGGGTCAGCACAGTGCAGCCCAATCTCTGGCCTCCAGCATGGCTACATCTACACTTGGAGGAAAACCTAGGGAGGTGCATCTGAAATCCCAGTACTTCTCAATACCCTTTAGCTCGGTGAGAAATACAATCCTCAGGGACTTTTTCTGCAGGAAGGAATTCAGTCAGTCTTATTCCTGTCCAGAGAATTTCTCCTTGAAACCATAGCTGAGTTAATGATATCCATAAAATATAAAATATCAAAGACATCTAAAAATATGATAATATTAGATTAAATGTTGTTATTGCTGCTGTTCATTAATGGGAAAGCTGGAGCTGAAGTAGCTGTATCAAACTGAAGCGCGATATCACACCAGTAAGTGTCAGAAGAGAAATATTTACTTGGAAAAATGCTCTGTATAATTTTGCTCTCCAGTATTTTTTCATCTGCCCATGTCTGTAAATTACCTCACCGCAATGAAAGGTCGTGGCATTCTTTTTGGCTTGCCTTTATCACCAGCTTTAGGAGTTAATCATAAATAATATGATGGATAGTGACTGAAAACTCAGATATATTAAGACAGTGCAGTGACATTTCAGATACGATCTGTATCTGGAAGATAAAATTAACTAGCAGAGTGCTCAGTATTTAAGAAAATGATTTTATGAAATTTTGATTGTGTTTTTCAGGTTTATTAATTCCTGGCAAAATTGTATTCTTCTCTGTCTTGAGTGTAAAAGAGGCAAATCTCTGTGAAATAAGACTAAAATGAAAATGATCCTCGATGAAAATGTGAACAGTTGTAAAGATTTTGACGTCATTTAGAGAAGAGTCAGTCAAGAGATCTGAAGTGTATTTTGATTTTGGGAATGGGATAAGTATATTAGGGAGGCCCACTCATCTCCCAATACCTACCTTTAGCATCCTGCAATGAACCAGTGTTTACCTTCATCACAGTCCAGCATGTATCAGAGAACCGTGTCTTATGAACACGGAGGGTATCTGCTGTATTCAGTATGTTGCGATGGCTCAGTTATAAAGTTCTGTCTTTCAGCCTCATCTTTAAACATGAGGCATACTGTAATGGATACGTGACGTTGGCAGGTTATGCTGTTCCAGGTATGGATCTGTGGATTAATTTCAAACTGAGGGCTGCCTTGCCTACCTCTAGAGGGTGTGCAGGTGACGGCAACAAATCACTGTACATACAGTTAATACTGTTTTCTGGCAGGAGGATAAAACTGGTATCTCACAGTCTAGCCCTGGGAATTGCTGGTGTATTGGGTTTGCGTGGCAAGGTTTTGGTAGCAGGGGGGGCTACAGGGGTGACTTCTGTGAGAAGCTGCTAGAAGCTTCCCCTGTGTCCGATAGAGCCAATGCCAGCCAGCTCCAGGACGGACCCACCACTGGCCAAGGCCGAGCCCATCAGCGATGGTGGTAGCGCCTCTGGGATACCATATTTAAGAAAGGGAAAAAGTTACTGTGCAGCAGCAATTGCAGCCAGAGACAGGAGTGAGACTATGTGAGAGAAACAACTCTGCAGACACCAAGGTCAGTGAAGAAGGAGGGGGAGGAGGTGCTCCAGGCGCCGCAGCAGAGATTCCCCTGCAGCCCGTGCTGAAGACCATGGTGAGGCAGGCTGTCCCCCTGCAGCCCATGGAGGTCCACGGTGGAGCAGATATCCACCTGCAGCCCGTGGAGGACCCCACGCTGGAGCAGGTGGATGTGCCCGAAGGAGGCTGTGACCCCATGGGAAGCCCACGCTGGAGCAGGCTTCTGGCAGGACCTGTGGCCCCATGGAGAGAGGAGCCCACGCTGGAGCAGGTTTGCTGGCAGGACTTGTGACCCCGTGGGGGACCCACGCTGGAGCAGTCTGTTCCTGAAGGACTGCACCTCGTGGAAGGGACCCACGCTGGAGCAGGGGAAGAGTGTGAGGAGTCCTCCCCCTGAGGAGGAAGGAGTGGCAGAGACAACGTGTGATGAACTGACCGCAACCCCCGTTCCCCGTCCCCCTGCACCGCTGTGGGGGAGGAGGTAGAGAAAATCGGGAGTAAAGTTAAGCCCGGGCAGAAGGGAGGGTGGGGGGGGGCAGGTGTTTTTAAGATTTGGTTTTATTTCTCATTCTCCTACTCTGATTTGACTGGTAATAATTTAATTTTTTTTTCCCAAGTCAAGTCTGTTTTGCCTGTGACGGTAATTGCTGAGTGATCTCTCCCTGTCCTTATCTCGACCCACGAGCCTTTCGTTCTATTTTCTGTCCCCTGTCCAGCTGAGAAGGGGAGTGATAGAGCAGCTTTGGTGGGCACTTGGCATCCAGCCAGGGTCAACCCACCACAGCTGGTTATGTGTTCTAAAAAATCATTAACATTTTTAGTTTCATTAAAAACAATAATTAATGCAGAATACTGGAAAATTGTTAGAATACCTTGTGAAAATGGTGGCACACACATCTACAGCTCTACAGGATGTCATTCACTAATCCACCAACTTCTTTCATGTAACAAATGCAGGAGATGCAAGTTCATGATTAAATAACACCAAGTATTTGTATCAATTTTGTTCCTGGGTGTTCTAGTTACCTATCTAGCTATCTGTCAGTGTCTTAGATGCTCTGCAAACAGTGAAGAATCTTCACAAAAGAAATCTGTCTTTTCTCTTGGAATAATATGGAAAGGCAACACAAAGGCATTGGTCAGCATTGTAGGCAAGAATGTCAATTCTCCGCCTACATTTTTCTGAATTACCACAGGCAGCCGTGTCACTGTCTTTTATTCAGGATGGTAACCCAGGTTTCATTGTTGAGATGGACCTTTGTCATTCCTAATATGATTTCTGTCTACCTAGTATCTCAAAGGTATGACTTATCTGTCGCCGCAGCTCAAACTATTGCTCAAACTCTTAATATTTCAGTTATTGCAACCTCCTTCTGTTGAGGTTCAGAGCAGTATGCTCTGAGTGCTCATCCCTGTGACTGTATAACCCCTGCCCCTCAGTCCAGAGTTTGCCCCTCTTACTGCCTAGGGAGAAAGTTATTTCTCTTAACTTTCAATAGCTGTAAAAAGCATCTGGCTAGTTAATTTTTAAAATTACATTTATAACTGAGTAACGAAAACAGAAAGTCAACTTTGCATGATTCATTAAGTGGAAAAAAAGAACAAATGAAACTGTTCCTTTTTGCTGGGTCTGACAACCTCAGCAGCATGTGATAGAAAGGCTGTTCATTCAACAATAAACTACTGACAGCAGAAGACTAACATGGGTGCATTTCTAACTTACTGCAACTAAACCCAGCTTCAGTAAATCTGTAACTAAAACTGTGGTGTATTTTTTCCAGTCACTTTTTGAAAGTGACACTTACTTTGGCAGATACTGAGCTGTTATATTAGCTGGGAATTTCACTGTGTAATGGTTTTATGAATGTTATGTATCACGTGGTTAATGAGAGTTTTCTTCCTGCATTATTTGGCTTTGTCTGAAGATAGTGAGTTAGAGAAGTGGATGACTGGTGGAAGAACAAGCAGAATGGCAACGCAGCTTCCCAGCATGTGGCAGGGATGCCAGGATGCAGATGAATTAATGGTGGTGAAAATACACCTAGTCTTACGACTTTTTCTGAGGTTGGGAGCTAAAAAAACAGCAGATATTAAGTGGCTGATAGAGACTAGTAAGAACGCGGGGAAAATAGTCCATGGGATGCCCTGGGAGGACAGATTGATATCAGTCTCATTAGTTCTTTGAAATAGGCAGTTGTCAAAATCCTAGGGCTTGACAAACTTCGAGAAAGGTAGACATGAATTGGAGTAGTTTGTTCGTTTTAAGGTATGTTTTTATGAAGCTGCTTCTCTCAAAACAGGCTTCTGCATCTGCATACTTTTGCAGTCTGTAGTATGGAATGAGGATGGACTTAATGCTCTTGGCCTAGTTTAATTAATTTCAACTGACCATATTGCTGTGATATGATCACTGTGTCTTTTGGGACATTCTACCAAACTTTTAAAGCTTTCTATAAATTTTGTGCAAATTCTTCAAAAACAGGAGTAAAAAAGAATATTTTTGCTTGTGACCTAGGATGGAACAGCAGTTCAGATCTTTGCAACTAGAAGTCTTAAATAGTTTTTCTATCTTACCAGCTAACCTCTAGATGACAGGTGTTTAAAATTTATGTATATTGTGTCTAGGTAGGCTGAGTCCACTGTGTCTGCTGTTTCGGTTCTGCATTGGATCATTCAATACATTGTGTTCATTAAAATAGACCCTAGAATTTGCTGTGCGCGTGTGCACACGCACACACACTCTGAAGTCTTCTGGTTGTCTTTTGTGTTTGTCTTTTTAGTGCCTCAGAGAACGCGCTGGGAAAGCTAGACATGTATGGCCTTTCCGTTCATGCAACCATAGCAAACCGAAGAGAACCCACACTTTCCTGAAACCTCACCCTTGTTCATGTAGACGCTTTTGTCTTCCCCAAAACCAAAGTAAATAGGACCGCCAGCTCTTTTATCCTGAGGGGGGGGGGAAACCCCAAACCGCTGGAAAAACATGGTTATTCCTTTTTTTTATGTGGAGAGTCATGGCGAGCTTTTGAGACTGAAGTGAAGTGTTTCTAGATTCTTTTTACAATGGAAAGGTGAGGAAAAGCTTCTTTTTCTTCTTAGCAGATTTCAGGTATTTTCTATAAAGCCACTCAAAGACATTAGATTTCCCTTTGAGAGGCTTTTTAGCTACTCTGCCAGTCAATTTTTATTTCTTGTGGTTGTGCCTAGTTGGTTTCCTAAGGGACTAATGATCTTTTCCTACCTCTGTGCTCTCTGATTAACTCAAGTCCTCCCTCAGAGGACTATGGGACTGGAACCTAAGGGCTTACTAATGGTCACCCTTGTAAGAGGACCCTGTGGACATTGCTGAGGGGTGAAAAGAGCACAGCTTTTATCACAGTGGTTTATTTCCTTTGAAATTTCAGCACCATCCTGGCATTCAGCTCACACTGTTTTGGGCTTTCAGAAAACTCTTTGATGCATTCAAGCATGTAGATGTTTATAGATATATATATAAAAGCGCTGACATACATTGCTGTCCCCATTAATAAAAGCAGAGAACGTGATTTATATTTTGTTGAGTCAAACACTAGTACTTTTGGATAGAGAAGTCTTTAGCAGGTACAAACGGCAGGCCAAATCCTAAAGCTGTTTACTAGCCATTAATTCCAGGCTCAATCCAGAAGCTCTTAGTCAAGCAAAATACCAGTGAAGTAATAGGATGCTTTATCTGTGTTTTCTTGAATTTTCTAAGAGTGCTGTGTAATTTAAAAAAAAAAATTCTACTTCACGTTTCTATCATGACGCCTTGCGTCATTGCTGTCTTGTGCAGCCTCACAAGTGATCGCTTGTGCTGTGTGAACTGTGGTATATGGTAAATCATCTGCAGCTGCAGTGGATCACAGTATGCTGTAGACAATGTTTTTAGATCTTTGCTTTAACCATTTGCAATGAATAACAGAGACTGTAAGTGGTAAAATACTTTTCCTTGAAAAGTAGCCATTAAAATACTGCTGCAAAAGTAACCGTAGAGTTTGGAAAATGATATGGTACAAAATAATGTATTTTGCTACATGCAATTTTATTCATTTCTGAAAATGATTGTTCTCTTGCAGGCATGGAAATCTGGATATGTTCCTAATGTAAAATCAATAGGAAATACTTCAGTTGTTCAAATAGCTCTTAAACATATTTTAGTTTGATAGCTGATTGTATATTATGTTTGCAGCCTTTCTGCAAAGCAGTGTTTAATAGCGGAGTTTGCTTCTTAATGAATATAGATGAAGACTGTTCTTTATATTGTCAATCTAAAAAACCCCACATATTCATATAATGCAGTTGATGTTAAGTTGCCACATTGCTTGGAATTTGTTGCCACATTGCTTGACACATAGCTATCTACTAAAAGAACTCCTTGCAACTCACACTCAAGACTTATCACTTCCCATTTAAAAAATGACCTTACAAGTTAGTCAAATGCAAGGTTAGCAAGGTTATAAGGGTTCTACGTAACAGCAGCTATTAATGGAAAGTTCTCAATACTGGCATGGCTCACTTACTGGTTTCTCCTACATTGCCTATGTATGCCGTGGTTATCAATGACTATAATTGCTTTGTCGTTCTCAGGCCATTCTCTTACTGTTATGATGAATTTTTAGCTTTCCTAAAATTTAGGCAGGAAATATATGAGGATTAATCAACTGTTTTGTTTTGTGCTTTGTCTAGCAACTTTGTGTAAGTTGCTAATTATTAATGACCACCCTTGGGGCATGAAAACAAATATCCTAACTTTCTCATGGTGAAATACATTTTCTTTTGAAATCTCTGGGACCATATTTGGTTTGGTTGATTTACATAATTTGCTTGCATAGTATTGTGAAAGAGTAAAGTAAAACAGCTCAGCTGCACCTGCCATCTTAGAGATGTTTCCAAGTGAAGAGACCTGGACAAGCATGTTTTTTTGGCGGTCGTCTGGTCAGTTGCGCACCTGTCCTGGACCACTTGCAAAATACAGCACCCGAGCTTACCATTTTAGTTTAAGGTTAATGAAGAAGTCTCAGCATGAGTTGCTAGTTAAGTCTGGTTTTGTACCAGTTCTATGTTTGTCAGAGTCATTAAAGGAATTAAATCTGGCTGGAAGACTGTCTGCAGAGAGGGATGATTATCAAGCAAAAAAGCTTGCATTTATAAAAGTTTAAAAAGATGGTAGGTAACAGTTGGCAATCAAAGATGTCACTGCTTTAGTGCACGTATCCTCATTTGATGTTTAATCCTGTTCTGTAACATTCAGTTTAGAATAGTTGGTCCTCTGACTCAAATTGTGTAAGGTCACGGTTGTGATGATATTCTCAGCCGTACTGGGGACAACTACTACTTTGAAACTGTTTCCTGTTGTGATCTTCTTCCTTGCAGTGTAGTGTATGCTAATACATTACAACTTGCAGCTTGCGGTGTTTTATTGCTTAATTTAACCATAGCTTGCATTTCTTATTGTTTGATTGGTTGGCAAAGCATGCAGAAATTCTGAGTCAGATACACCTATTTCTGGATGCCCAATATAATTAGGTGCAGCCCTGAAGCAACACCTTTTGTGCAACTTTCCAGGCGCACAAAATGCAGAAATACAAGGGATGGTTTAAAAATTGCTTGGAAAAAAACAGTGCTATTTAACTTTGAATTGTGACTGTACTTGTTCTGATGAGCCTCTTGGTAATGACGAGATTCTGCTTTTTTTTTTGCTTTTTTTCTTTTTGCCTTTTTTTTTTCTTTTAATAATTATAACTTTGATACATATGAAATATGCCAGATGAACATTCCAGGAAATGTAGGTGTTCTGTATAACCTCAGAGTGGCTATATAGAACCAGCATTGTCATTAAATTCCAGAAATTTCTGTTTTCTATAGCCCTGTCCTGGGGCATTGCTGTTGAAAGTGAGTTTTGTTTCTGTAGCTTGTATAGTCTGCTTTGCATGACCAGCCTGCTAAAAAGTGTGCTAATTAGTGGTACTGCAGTTGGGTGCACGGTGCCGATTGAAAACAGGACTGAAACGAGCAGCTTGCATTCCAGGAGACACAGGAATCATTCACTGCTGATAATTTTTGGCTCCTAACAATTGGGTTTGAATTTGTCACTAGGAGAGGGAAGCAGTTTGACTATAATTGTCTTACTAAAAAGGAAAAGTATTTGAAAAATGTTTCTGCATATTTGAAGACTAAGATTCTATTGAACAGATAAGTGTTCACTGCATCAAACATGATTACGTGCTTAATTGCTTATGTGTAAATAACGGAGTAAAATCCTTATGGGTAGGAATTGAGACACACCTGGGAGCAATTAAGTGCAGCAGTATATAGTATTGGTTTCCTTGAAATAGAAGAAATCTATCAGTTCTCATAGCACAAAGTCACATACCTCCATGTATTGAAAATATTGCCTCCTAAGCAAAGCGGGTAGAATTTAAGCCATAGGGAAAAAATTCCATTGGTTATGCACTTTTATAAAGAAACCCAGAATCTACTTTTAGTCTTTCTTGAGATTTGTCTTTTGAGGTCTGCCATTGTTTTACCTGCTTCGTTTGAGAGCTGATATCCTGCCCAAACTCTACCCTTGGCTGAGAGTGGGCATGGTTTTCTCTGGGAGGTACCAATAAATGTCTACCAAGGAGTGGCCGCGTGGGAAACCTGGCTTGCTTTTTGGTGCTGTTAAGCTGCTGGTCTGCTGTTGTTGTGGTAGTTACTTCAAATCTGAGTAGTCAGTGATGCGAATACTAGGTTTGGGTCACTATGTTTTTATATTTATGATTAGTTAGGCTTTTTCCCTATTGTGTTTCTTAATTTATTTTTTTTTAAACGTATGCTCTGTGAGTCTTGTTTATTTCCCCTACTAAAAAGCCTTCGCATGTGAATTTTTTTTCTGTGAAACCTTAAGATTAAAAATACTCCATTTAAAATATACATATTGCAAAATTGTATTAAATAGTTAAGGCTAGGTTATTCAGTTTCTTTTATTTAAAATACATTCTATAATCCAGTTGAGTAGATAATAACAGTAAATGCATTCCCTAAAATTCCAGTGAGTAGCATGGACAACATCTTGAATTACCAAGAGAGGAAAAATGAAGTGACATTGAAGACGCAAAGAGTGGAAATATAAAGTCAAAGCTGAATTTTGGGAAATTGCTGTGGTATTTTTGGTTTATTTTTAAAAAGAGAGGAAATAATTTTTATAAAACTGTCATTCTAAAACCCATACACAGTAATTTTTTAAAAATAATATTGATGTGAATGAACATTTATCCCTTGCTGTGTAGCTTTTGAAACTTTGACATTTCTTCTGTGTTTTAAGCTTTCGCTTCCTTTCTGTGATGTTTCTTTCTTTTGACCTAGCAGCCATACACTGGATAGGTGTGCCAGTGCAATGTGAGCATGTTTAACTGTTACTTAATGTATATGCTGGCTTATTCTTCATACTAAATGCATACCAGAAGTACCACCAAGTGAATCAATTCCAACAAATTGCAGACCTGCCTTAACGTGCGTCCATACAATGGACTTAGAGCTTTTATACATAAGTACTTATGTATGTATGTACAAACATGTTGTTCAATGTAGCAACTCCTGATCTGGAGGTGAAATGATGCAGGCTTTCCCCTCTCCACACCACTTAGGGCTGACTTGCACCAGAGTTGACGGGCTGTATCTGTCCTGTCTTGTACTTGGCCATGGGCCTCTTCTGGGCATCAGGTGGTAGTCCTTTAGCCCTTACACATAGTCCATGGGTTTTTTGATCCAAACTATCCAAAAGAATGAGAAAACTATGTTGCAGCCCACCAGAATGGTGGTTTTTATAGCATGACTCCCACTAGAGATTTCTTGCTGCATTTTTCATGAGGAATTCACAGGGGGAGGCTGATACTCTAAAAGATGAGCTTCTTCACTCTGGTTGGTGCTCTAGGAAGCACAGTTCAGTATTAAAAGTACAAAGTAGAGTTGGGGACCTGAAAGAAGGGGTGGAGAAAGAGGGTGGAAGTACTACTGGATACTGGTTAAAAGCATTAGAAACTGTTAAAAGAATTTGGCAAGCTGACCCCCAGCTTTAACCTTTAATCACCTACTTCTACCTTTCCAGAAAGGCAAAATTATGTGAGAAGGTTGGTGAGTCTGTCTGGGCTGGTTTCTGAAACTTGGTGAGCAAGGGTGCTCTGCTTTAAAACTGTAGGAGTTGTATGTGTAAGCACGTATTTCACTCTTTTTTAGACTCAGACTTCTGTGTTCTTGGTAATACTTTCAGTTTGGATCTTAGTGTTTTCTAGGGCTTCTCCTGTAAGGGAACCAAGGACCATGCAGCAGTGCCCTGCAGCAGAGCTTAATAACCAGCATCCTGGCTGGCTGCAGCGCGTAACCAGGCTTGCACTGCACGTGCACCAAAGAGACTCGCTTTTGCCTTTACTGTTATCAAGGTCTTATCCCTCATTACTGCAAACATAGGTCTATACTGTGGAACGATCAATATTTGCAAACCTTTAATGAGCCAGCTGCAGTGTCATCGTGCTAGCTGTTCCAGGCTGCACCTTTTGTCCCACTCGAGATGCAGATGTCCCAGAAGGATCGAACTAAAATGAGATGTTAGTCTTCCATATAGAATCATAGCATCGTAGAATAGTTTGGGTTGGAAGGGGCCTTTAAAGGTCATCTAGTCCAACCCCCCTGCAACAAGCAGGGACATCTTGAGCTAGATCAGGTTGCTCAGAGGTCCAACCTGACCTTGAATGTTTCCAGGGATGGGGCATCTACCACCTCTCTGGGCAACCTGTATATTATTTGCTTACTTTTACCTGAAGCCTTGTATATCTAAATAATGTTTTAGAAGCGTATTGTATCCACTAGCACACATTAAAAAAAGATGAGTGGCTCCATTCACATCTATTTCTTCATATCTATTTAATTATAATTTTTCTACCTTGATATGTTTTTTTTAAAGACCTCTAATCAAATCGAGCCGTTCAGATACCAAATGCAGCCTTTGTGGACTTTATATGAATGTATGAAATGTTTGGACTGATAAATAATGAGTGTAGTAGTATTTTTGTGTTTAGTAGTATGATGTAGTATTTTTAACCTGTTTATTTTTATCTGTGCCTGAAATACTTTTAAGATAAAGAAGCCTTTTTGTTATGCGACTAATCAGAGGATAATTCAAAGCAAAGTTGCTGTTACAAGTTAGAAATATTCTTCAGGTTGTTTAACATTTCACAACTCCTTGTTGAGAGAATGCAAATGAAACAAGCCAGTAAGTGAAGACAAGTTGATGTTAACACTCTGGTGTTGCTTCTTTTAAATTTGGCTTAAGGCATAAAATAACAGCTTGAGAAGCCAGTGCAACAACGACTAACTTTTATGATTCATTTCAAGTAGTCACATTTTTAAGCATGAAGGAGCTTTTTGAGGCTACGCTCTTGATATAAAAAAAATATTCATAGGAAAATGTGCCGTTAAAGGCGCTTATGTTTTTCTGCCAGGTGCTGCCGTAACAGTAGTGCAGATTTCTTAGATCAGGAAAATAACCTGAAAGCTGTAGGGTTTTTTTATGTTATGTTACAAAATACCAACCAAGCGTCGTTCAGCATTGAGTTCTGGGAAAATAATATGTTTGTTTGGCAATTTCTGTTATTCCTAACCTTACTAATCTCAGTTAATAGTTGTTTCTAGAGAAGAATCACAAGGAAGTGCCACAGGAACCTGTTGATCGTGCTACAGTTCTGGCTGCAAGGGAGGCAGATGGCTGACGACTCTCCATACTGCTTTGCTTCGCACTCCTGCCCACCAGTCTGTCCTGCTGTCTGCCTGCCTCCTCAGCTCCCTGCGCTTCCAGCTTGCCATTTGCCATCTGTATTTCCTTAGTGGACCTCTCTGTAGGCAAGCTGAAGGGAAGCCCACTGAGCAGAGACATCCATGAGTTTGGTAGCTGCGGCTTTGGAGATCCTACCACATTCCCATGGACTTTTTCAAAATCACATAATTTAGGAAATAGTCTTAATATTTCTTAATATTAATATTTCTCCTCATTAAATTAAGAATTGAAAAATATTTGGATTTTTTTTTTTATTTCTGTGGGAATTTTTGTGTCCGCTCCAGATCTTGAGTCTTTTGTAGTTTAAATAAACATCTAAATGTTTTGTTTGAAATAAAAATATGCAACATGCTGGAAACAGATTGACCCAGACCATTTCCATAGTTTTTATGTTTGGTCTGTGGGGAATGTTCGCTATGGAGTTGCTTGCAGCTCCTTGATAACCTGCTACCCAAGGTTTCAGGGTGAAAGAAAAAAAAGGTAGCTGATACCCTGCGGCATGACTCTTCCCTTGCTCCTCCTTATGTCTCCTAATGATCACCACTCTCTACATATGTAGGGGAATTGTGGGGCAAGGACAGCTAACAACTCTAGGTTGCGCATTTTTTTAAAGTTGAGGTTAGAAGCTAGTGCTAGAGATCACCATTTATGGTTTTGAGCTACCACGTGGACCACACAGGTTAATTTTTGTAACATGCAGGGCACAGAGAACGTATTAAAATTCATTGGGAATGAGTTGCTGAGGCCCCTGAAATTCCTCGAAGTGCCAGGCAAACGCAGAGCAAACCCTCTTCTGGGCTTGGCAGGACGCAGGCATTGCTGGGAGCCCGGTCATTGGCAAACAAGTATTTCTGCTGCGACTTTTACTGCAATTGAAAAGCAGTTACTGCTTCACATTTTGCGAAGGTATTTGGCAGCCACAAACTAACTTCATGTTTACTGACTGATTCCAAGACAATATTGGTTACTGTATTCTCCAAGTCCCGTTCCTTGCATATGAAGTTAGCAATTAAAAAAATGCAAAAGATCCTGGGTGAGTGGAGAATTAGTGTGATTTTAATTAACAAGTAGCCCCATAAACAGCGGAATTAATAAGTTGTGGCGTTATGTTTCTGGATTTATTTCCTGGTTTGGTGCCTTAAGATGATCAGAGCTCAGTCTGACGCTTTTTCTTCAGCTGTGGCATGTTGCAGGTTTCTCTCCTATGCATTTCTGATGTGCGGTGAGAGCTGTGTCACATGCTGCCCCTTTTCTTTGGCACAGGATTTGCATATAGTTTCTTTCCTCTGCCAGGTCATTTATTTTCATTAAATATGTAAGAAGGTAACATTTTTGTGAATTGTCCCCTCTGTCAAGTCTGATCAAAATCAGGTACTGGATTGAAAAGTCAATTTGCGTTCAGGGGAGGCTGGAGTGGATGAGCATGCACACAAGCCGCCTGATTGCAGAAGCCTTGTTTCCATAAGAATCCCGCTCCAGTCCTACTGCTGGCCTATCTGTTACTGAAGAGGACTAAACTGACCATATTCCCAGAAGCATACAGTAACAGTTCGAGACTATGTGGCATTTTTTTGAGAATACGCTTAGTTTGTCCAGGGACAGCTGACTTAAATGAGTGGTAACACCAATTTTCTTGTGCCATAAACATGCATTGTGCTTTGGAAGGAAAAGATGAGTCCTCTGTCTCAAAGGTTAACCTAAATAAAATGCAAATCACAACATATTAAAATTGGCTTGTCACTTAGGTTTCACCCAAGGCCTTTCCAACGTGAACAAGAACAGCATTGCTGTTGAATGAGAGTTTTCCTGGAAAGATAAATGTTAGGTACCCCCACGCCTGTTGCTTAATCCTTGTGGACAAAAAAGGTGATGAATATGAAGATGAGAAATCACACCCTTTTTCTTTTACCAGCCCGGAGAGATGTTGATGTTAAGCAATGATAGTGCTTTCTGCATAGTTGCCAGCATTTAGAAGTGTTATCCAAAGAAAACTCTAAATAAACTGGGTGCCCGCTGGGCTGCAAGGAGTAAATAAACAGAGAGGTGCTGCCAAGAAAGCAGAGTACAAGGCACTGCTTGGACCAGGCCAGATGTATGGGGTGAATGGAGGAGCCGTAGGGGAAGGGGGCTTTGCACCTTCAAAAGGTTCCAGAAATGCTCTTACTCCTTAGGGAGCTGATGCAACCCTGCTGTGGGAAGTACATCAAATTAGATTGGACAAATACTTGAGACTGTGTGGAAAACAGAAAAAACACTAAATAAACTCAGTATTTTATATAGTAAAAGTAAAAGAACACTTGCATGTTTTTCTTCTCCACCCCTTTGTCTTTCACAGCAAAAGCATAAGCATCCTACTTTTTTGTTACTGAATAGTATCTTCTTTTTATTGATTTGGAAAATGAGGCTTTATTAGTGTTGAATGGAGACTTTCCCTTGGGTAACTGTTCTGTAGAATAACAGTTTAGTTGTTAGTGTTTGAACTCTGCTGAATAAATTGGTTTTGGAGTAAATGATTTTAGTTTTAAATCAGCATGTTTTAATATCAAGTGGTTTAGAGTGACTTTGCTGATCTGCACTACACAGAAAATGCAATATCCTGCTTCAGCAGAATAACATGTAGTCATATCTCTCGACTAAATTTTCATCAAGGCTGTACACATCGTTATTAATTATTATAGTGTCATTCACAATGTTGGTGGCAAAAAAGATCACATATTGGTGGCAAAGAAGGTTCCAACCAAAGTGGCTTTGTTTTTCATTTCATGGCTTTCAGGAGAATGATGATTTTAAACTCTCTTATTTTCTACTGCTGATTTGTAACTGTAACTGAGAAATACTTTTTCTCCTGTGGCTTTTGTTGTTTGTTTTTTTTTTCCCCCCAGCTTTAGCTCCAGCAGATTCAAAACTAAACTCTTGGTTAGGGTGTACAAAACTAGTGACAGCTTTACAAAAATACATATAAAAGCAATGGATGGGATTAAAATTACTGGTCTGAAATAAGAGGTGCACATCAATAATCCAGAATGACCAAATGCCTTAGAAACAACATGTTTAACGTTAGGTACACAATCTAGCTGATTAGCAGGAATTGAGAGATTGCGTGTATGTGAGCATACACTGTGTATATGTATATAAACTAATTAAATTCTAAACGTGGTAGGTAATTTAAATGTAAGACTTGGTTGGCATAATTCACATACCTGGAGTTCAAAAAGCAGCAGTATTTTTGCTGCATCCCACCCTGTGCGTTTGAATGCCATCCCATCTACATGTGCTGAATGCTGTGGAAATTGGCAACACGATAAGGCACGTCCCCCTTCAGGGTTCCTTGTTTGAATGTCACCTATTCAATGGCTAAAGATTGTCTGTGTCAAATGAGTTAGATGATACCTGTTTCTGGGCATGTGTCTACATCACAAAAAACCCATTTTATTTGTCACTAGTTGGCAGGATGTCTAAAAGCTCCAGGCAGAGAGGTTGAGAACTGAAGTTATGTGAAAGCTGAAATGCCATTTTCTTCAAGAAAAGGTCATTGAAAAGCTTGGAGGGAAAGGAGGCTCTTGGAAAGAGGATGCTTGTACTGGTTTTGGTTGGTTTTTGTGGGTTTTTTTTCCCCCACTAAAGAAAGAACATAATTTCATGCCTAAAATGAGGAAGAAAAACAAGCAACTAAGAACAAATGCCTAGCATTCCTTTTTATTCTACATATACTTTCCTTGTCATTTTTATAAGAGAATATTGGCATTTTAACAAGCCAGTTAGTAGCATTTTAGAGATACTAAAGAAAAAAAATTAGTGACAGAGCATCCATTGTTTAATCAAGAATTATTTGCTAGATACTCATGATTTTTGAAGGACAAGAACAGTTCTGAAAGACTTAATTAAATGCCATATCTTTTATCAGCAGTAAATGTGCAAGAAGTTGAAGTCTGTGTCCCTTTTAGGTTTCTAAGATTTGTAGAGTTGTAAACATTCTAGCAAAATTGCAGCATGCCAACAGAATCCTATTAAAAATATTATTATAAAGTTCTTTATAAAAACTTTTTTCCTATTTATGTTTTTATTGGCTCTCTGTAGGATATGGGTTCATAACCCAGTCATAATCAGTTCCACTCTGAAATTAGAAATGGGAATGAAGCCACTTTTCCACAAGTTAGAGAGTAAACGTTGTTTTTGTGCCAGCAAAAATGCGTCTAATAATGGTTCTTCCTAAAGACATGAAGTACAAGAGGTGATGTATAAAAATGGTTATCTTGATGAAATGCGTTAAGTCATTAAAATATATTGTGAATGAATGCAATTCATTTCTATCTACATCTGTAAAGTAAAAAATGAGCATTTTGCCTATTTATTTTAAAATATTTTAAATACTGTAAACGTATGCCAATATAATTTATATTGTCAGTTAACATTTTATATGCTTCTACCTCTAGAAATTTCCAGGGATTATTTAATGTTGTGGACTTCTAAAGCAACTTAAGCTGAAAACAAATACAAAGAATTGCAGAGCAGCTGTTAATTATTTCTTAGAATTCATGGGTTTTTTCTTCTTGGAATAAAAACCTGGAATTTAAGGGAACTGGAAAACCAGATGGAGATGAGAATTCCTATCTTAACATGCCAAAATATGATCTTATGGGTATGCCTGGTTTTGTTAGAATAAGTTGTATTTGCATGTTCAGGTTCCTCGTGTAGACAATATGGACAGAAATACTCCTGTCTGGTTGTGTTGTAGAGAGGGAAATGATGAGAAATTTGAAAGAAGTGATTTTATTTTAGTTGCAATGCACATTGAAAATGAAACACAAAGTGTAATTAGTGTATGAATTTCTGTGCATTACTGAGCTGGGAGGTATGCTGTGTGGAGGACCTTTCCAGTAGGTTTTCCACAAGCTTGTCACCCCGACATGCAGATTGTTGAGGAAGGGGTTTGGTCCCCTGGCCCAGGGCATTGTTCTCTGTTGGTTCCCTTGAAGCCTTTATGGCAGCAAGACACCTTTGAAGGAGTTAAGGGCCAGAGGTGATAGTTTGTATGCCGTAAAAGATTAAAGAAGTCGTTCCCGTCTCCGTAGAGCTATCTGAGATTCATGGGTGTCTCAACAGGATGGAGTGTCGAGGGACCCGAACCCCAGCTCCAGTGAGAGGACTGAAAATTAACTTCCTTAAGGTGAAACTCTTGCAGTTTCCACTCATTTGTAGAAGGATGATTGCTATGGGACCCTGGGAAAGAAGTGATGTCCAGCTTTTAATCTATGACAATTAATGCCATAGATAGAAGAAAACATTTGCTCTCGAGCATCTCAAGGTGAATCAGTCATTAGGACAATAGTGTGGTTTGAGTTAAATTTTTGAACTAAATTATGTATGCTGAAATACTTGCAATCCCTATATTTTTAATATCTGAGAAGTTTATACCAGGACCAGAAACACTATTTAGAGAGTCTAGTTTATGGCATGTTCATCAGTGGGGATTATGGAGATTATGATTTAAAAATTGTAAATAGAAGAAAATGGACAGACTGATACGTAGTTCTTGGATACAATTTATGTATCTTTGTGGCATAGATCCCATTCAGATGCAAAAAGATCCATTCAAACAAAGTCATAGTGCCAGTTAAGAATACATATATATGTATCAACAAAAAGTAGTTAGGTGATGTCAGAGGAAAAATTGTGCTTTGTGATGCACTATATTTTGCAATAACCAAGATATGCTCACATTGGATATATCACAGACTTTCGGTTTTATTTCTCTTGGCTATTTTGGTCCTTTGGCAAACTTGATCAAAGAATTTGTTTCAGAATAGTCAACAGAACCCCAGGAGTTGAGATGGACTGTAAGTCTTTATTAGGTAACAGCTAAAACCGTTTAAAGAAGGTTTGAACTGAGATCACAGATCTGGCTTGAAGCTCCAAGCATGCCAAATGTGGAAAAACAGTAGGGGAAAGAAGGTCAGTTTGATTAAAAACGTGATGGTTGTTGCAATTATAGCAGTTGAGTATCAAGTACCAGAACAGTGGATATTTGAGATGTGTGCTATTGGTAGACATGCTGGATTCAGATAAAATTGTTCATTGACAACTAGCAAATAGCTGTGCTGAGGCGGAGTGCACTTGTGCGGGGTGCCTTGGCTTGGTTTTATTTCACTCCTTTATCAACCGAAAGTGCGGATCTGCATTGCATGGTGCAGCGTGATGCACGTCACCTTCCTTGCTTGCTGGTGGGATCTCTTCCTGCTACTTCTCCTAACCAGGTGCATTTCATGATAATGTTCCTTAATGAAGACAGGAAAGTCAGTTCACCTCAGTAACATTTGAGACCTTTTTGAGTATGGTCTACTTTTTGTCATAGTATAAATTTTCATATATTCTAGGCAAGCTTTCTCTTTTGAAGCATTTTGTGTAAGTCTTGTGCCAAAACCACTGTAGCTGTTTTCTTGCTCAGAAAGCTGTGTGTTGAGTTTTATGCTTCTCAACAGGGACCTCAGTGACTATATCCATTTTTTCAACACTCATTCATATTTGCAACCCTGGATTTTTATACCCACCACATTTTTTCTGTAGGCATGTCTCAATCCCTTTACTCCTCCCCCAGTTTCACTGCCTGTTTGTGCTTTTCTGCCTCCCTGTTTTCTTTCCTTTCTTACATTCACCAAGGGCATCTCTTTTTCCTCTTAATGACTTTCATCTTTTTCTTTCCACCTTATTTTCAGGGTATCTTAGCATAAGTAGGCAGCGCTTGGGTATTTTGCATGTCATTTAGTGCCGTCTGTGCCAGTGATGCCAGCTTTTATAAGCTTCACATGGCTGAGAAGAGACCTGCTATATGGGTTTTGTGGGTGTCCGTTGAATCCCAGGCATCTGCTGTGGGAATATCTGAATACCAGGGAAGAAATTGGAGCTGGCCATTTAACTTAGGTAGGTATGGAAGAAGTTACCCTGGAGTCACAGTGAAAGCTCCACACATTTGCCATCAATTTGATGACTGGCAGCAAGGTTTTCTGAGCACCGTGAAAGAGCCCACGCTGAGGAAAAGCTGATGTGTGCCCCAGTCTGAGGACACTGGAGCAGAGGGTTCTTCCTTGCACAAAGTGGGCTTAAAGCGTTGCATTAAAATGGGTACCTCCCATGAGTTGTAACACGATTCACAGTCCATTTATATTCCTTGGAAAGACAGCAGCATAACTTAACTACTGCCTTGATGATGAGCAGACAAAGTGTGCAGAGCGTGTTGCTAGTGAACAGCGTAAAGGTCAGGCAAACTCAGCCGGTCCATCGCCAAGAAAACAGACACAGTTACTTTCAAAGACCATGGCGACTGATTGTCCTCCCCCCTCAGCTCGTTTATGCTGCGTGACTGGGTTAGCACTTCCCTGTAGCTCATTAGGTATAATTGTCTTTAGCAATAATTGGAAGCAGTGACTGTTGATGCAAGGGAGACGTTCGTGCTACTGCGAGCGCAGCCACCAGTCCTGTACCTCTGGCAGCACGTTTGTTCAGCAACGTTGAACCCTGTCTCAAAAAATAAAACAAGAGCTTTGAAGTACATCTTGCTAATTTGTTTAGTATCTGCTAAATTTGAACTTGATACTCTGTTCTGAATAACCAAATGGCACAAATTGGCAAATGATTTAAAAACAGACCTTCCTGTGTTTTGTATTTCTTCAATACTACTGAAACAATTTCTTTTCAAAATAAGGAAGCTGTCATTGTTTAAACATGACATACTAGGGCATTTAGAAAATAAAAATCGGAGCTGCATGTGTCATCCATGCAGAGAGCAGTTGTTGGCCACGTTGGTCTGGCTGCGGTGTGTACGCCTGTGCTCAGCTTGATCTTCCTACAGCTTGAAGCTCTTGGCTTCAGCCTTTAGGTCTGTTGCTTAGCCCACTCTGTGTACCTTGTCAGCAAGTTGTCAAGGTAGCAACCAACAATTGGGCTTTCAACATATTTCCAAGATAAAGAAAGATATGAACTACTAAAAGCTGTCACTGTGTATTCAAAGTTTAGTCTAGGTGTGCCAGGACAGCTAAACTCAAATTTAGTTCTCCTCTCTGAGACAAGGTATTTATCCCCCTTTTGTCCTAGCAGATCACGCCGTACAAGTCTGAACAGGAAAAATGAGTCAAGGCCATGTAAAATAAAAAGAGAAATTCCCCAGTATTTGCAATGTAGTTATGAGGAATATCCAGCAAATTGGTGTGTTCACATCATCTAAGTTGGATACAGATCACCAGTTTTCACATTATGGAAAATCATGTCGTTCCATACAAAGGCCGTACATAATAAAAGAAAACAAATGACGGTGCACACACATTTCATGTTCTGGGAAGAAATAGCAGGGCTGAATTGTATAAATGTTAATCATGTCATTTACCCCATGCCAAAAGGTTTTTGGATGGTGGGGTGATTAAGACTATGAAAGAACACATTCAAATTACAGTAGAATTTATGAACTGACATTAATGAAAAATTAGTGTTACCTGTCACATAAATACTTGCCATAATGAATGCAGATTACAAGGTTGGAAAAATATCTTGCTTTAGAAAACAGCTTTCAATAATAATACACAGTGAGGCTAATATAATGTTCCTAAAGATAGATATTTTTTAATTGAAAACTTTGTTGCCCTTGTTCCCTATACCATCAATGTCATGGTGAAAAAATATGTTTTCCTCATCTTTATACTCTTTTCAGCTTGATGACATTTACAAAAAGAAATCATCATAGCCAAATTATTAAGATATTTATTTTTTCAGTGGTGGAAGATTAGGTTAAACAAACAAAAAGTATTAATCCAAATTTTGATGATGATTCTTGAAACTGTTGATGTAGAATATCTACGTGTTCACTGCCTTTTTAAGAAATTATTGTAGGGTACAAAGCAATCTCCTTGTTCCTTTTTGGGATTGTATTTTATACCTTTTTTTTTAAAGAAAGTTAGATGCTTGTAAAATCACTTTTAATCTCAATTACCTTTCCACCAGTAGCCAATGCCATCAATGCCACCAGTAGCATTTCCTATAGGGAAGTGGGCTTTCTACCCTTGACTTAGTTCTGGGTCAGTGTAAAACAGAGCAAATGAATTTAAGTAGGTGCAAATCACAGCAAAGAGTTTCTGGATCTATAGATAATCTTCCAAATGTTTTAGGGGTGAGTGGTGGATGCATATTTGAAGTTTGTGCTGTTATGTGAAGAGTTTTCTTCTTCATAGGTACTGTGACTTTTTAACATGTACAGGGTCAGGTTTAAAAGTTAGGTGTTCAGTATAATCACTTTGTCATTTCTTTTCTTTCCTCTTGGATTAGAGCTATACCATTAAATTGTCTACTTCTGTAGCTTAAAAAGTTGTATTGGAAAGATTTTGCCATTAAAGACTGAACTGAGAGCCATATCATGACAAGGCAACGTGTTAATCTGTGAGGAGTACAAAAGTACCACGGCTATCTGATAATTAGGAATTTTAAACATCAGTAAATTATGGTTTTGAGTATCAGTGGAGCTAGACATTTTCAAATTGAGAGGTCTAGTACTGTACTGAAAGCTTTAGAGGTGATCTCTGCTCAAAAGCTGTATATACTTTATAATCTGCCAACATGAATTAATAAAAGACTATTGCCTGCATGTTCTGACGGTAAACTGTAAGTAACTGTAGCAAGTCCCTGTATTCTGCTCTGTCAGTTTACCTTGCTGCTTAGTGTGGAAGCTTTTCAGCCTGGTATGTTCTATGGCATGGAAACAAAATCAGGACAAATCTCTGGTCTAGGAATGCAGACAGTCTGATTTTCTTATGTTGTTCGTGTTTATGTCGTCACTTAAGTCTTACTCTGTGTTTGTGCGTGGGGGTGCACATGCACATGCGTCAGCTTCTTTTTCTGTATTTTCGGCGTGGATTTGTAGCACTTGTCGTAGCACAGTCTTTGTGAAAGCTTTCTTTAGTTGTGTCTGAACCCCCACAAAAGTGTGTTCCCTGTTTTACAAGCTAGCATTTAGGAAATATTAACTATTTTTAAATGGTCAGATCTTCTGAGTGGTCAGGAAAAAGATGCAAGGATGTAAATTCCTAGTTCATATTATCAGCTTGCTGTGCTGAAGGTGTCTTCTTATGAGACTGGTGACCTGATGAGAAGAGAAAATTGAATGGATTCTCACCACAGAAGGTCACAGGGGTATTCTAGTTTAGCAAGTAATTTCAGAACTTGAGGGAAAAAATTCTGAAGGACAGAAACATCTCTGAACTTACAGAAATATGCCTACTAGTTTCGTATCCTAAAGCAAATTTTAATTCAGGTTTCTTCTGTGTTTTATACAATACTCATTTTTTCAGCTAATAGACATTTTTTAATAGTGTTTATACCTCTGTTATACTTCTGATTGTCCTGCACCTTGCCTTATGTTTCCGCTAAAACAAAGGGCAGAATGAAATTTTTTTCTGGATTAGTAAGAAAAGAAGATGTTACATGTTAAGAAACCTTAGAGCAATTGTTTGGTGAAGTACAGTACAGTTTTTTAAGGAGCAATAAAATACAACATTTGCAACTATGGAAATAATACTTAGGAATAATGTTTTAAAAGAACTGTCTTGCGGTTCATTTCCTCTAAACAGACTTTTCTTGTTTTGTTTCTGCTTGCTTACATACATGAAGTTTAGACAGAACAGTCCTACACACAGATCTTTCCCGTCTGACCAGGGTGATTTCTTAGTCCTGATACATGATCTCCAAATACACGTTTTTGCATTGCTTGAATGCACTCTGAACACCATGGCAGCCTCAGAATAGACCTGAACTTCCCCTGTAAGCAGCAGTCCCTGAGTTATCACAGCAGTAATTCAGTCTCGGTGTCAATAGCAAGCTATCCCCGCCGTTTCCACCAAGACAGGTAACTTGCAGTTTGTGTCCCAAACAGAGGGGTGCCAGGGCCCGGCTCCCCTCTCTCCTCCTTCGCAGCTCCCAGTGCCGTTTTCCCTCTCCTATAGTTAAACCTCTTTCTTGCCCCCATATCTTGTGGTCCCAGCTTTCACCTGGTGAGCGTGCGGAGCTTGCTAAACGAACTGTTCTCCATGGACACCCACAGGAGAGCTGCCGAAACAGCTGAGGAAATGGATTTTGGGGGGCTTTTGGGCTTTTGGTGAAGTTGTCCTTCTACACTTGTTGCATGTATGCTGAGTTAGGACTTAGTTAAACTCTGCATTCTTCTGCTGCTCTTTTCCCTTTTTGATATTTAAAAATAAACCAGAACCAAATGCTGACGTTTAAGTTCTTGGTCAGATCTGTAGCTGGAGAGGAAGCGCTGCCTTTATTTGCAAGTGAAACTTCCAAGAGTTGTGGAAACAGGACTCTTGGCAAAGTTTTTCTGTACCACATCTCCCTAAATGACAGGCAATGAGAGGTATGTAGCCAGAAAATATGTACAGACTTCAGGCATTTTGAGGATGACATTTCAAAAAAAGAAAAAAATACAAACTTGACACTGGAGACAAGGATATGTGGCACTTGTCTAGCATTTTCGTTTGGGATTGATGAGTTGAAGTCAACTTGCAGAGAGATTTAACCATCTGTACTCTCATGTTTCTATAGATTGCATCTGGAGCCTAAAAGACATAACAGGAGGACCAGTGAGAATTCAGGATATTGTTTAACATTTTGATTTGCAAAACAAACTTTGGGCATCACATCCTACAATCACATGCAGAAGGTTTTATTTCAGCAGCAATCCACACCTGGTTTGAAAAATAGCACTTAATACTAAGAACTGGCACAGAAATATTGTTCAAAGTACAGTGTAATTGTCAGAGTTGGGATATGTTTGCTGGTGTAGAAAAAAAAAAACGAATGAAAGGTTTGTGCTAAGTTGTTTCAATTTATTATTAATACTTGAGCTACATCATGGTTTTTTCACTGTGCAATCGGCATTAAATACTTTGTTAGAAAAGGCTTTTTACCACTAATGACTCAAGCCTTGTAGTCCCCAGTTCATACAAGAAGTTCTACCCAAATTAGAGAATGGTGTGGGAGTAAGGATGCTCCTGTGAGTTTGGCTTTGCAGAACTGAGCTTTGATCATTTGCAGTCTGTAGCTTTGAGGAGTTTTTCAGCTTACTCAAGTTTGCTTGAAGAACTGTGATTTCCTTGTGGTGCACGTTCATCTTTGTCTTCTTTATTGATGAATATGCATATATTCTGGATTTTTGGCTTGCTGCAGATTTCTCAGACTTTTTGGGAATTATTTTTAGGAAGAAGATTAGTTTTTGGTGGTTCATTGAAGGTAAACAGGCTGGGGTTCTGTCGTGGTTTAACCCCAGCTGGCAACTAAGCACCGCGCAGCTGCTTGCTCACTCTCCCCCACCCAGTGGGATGGGGGAGAGAATCGGAAAAAAAAAAAAGCTTGTGGGTTGAGATAAAGACAGTTTAATAGGACAGAAAGGAAGGAAAAATAATGATAATGATAATAATACGACAATAATAATACAAAAAGAATTAGACTATACAAAACAAGTGATGCACAATGCAATTGCTCACCACTCGCTGACCGATGCCGTTAGTTCCCGAGCGGCGATCTGCCCCTCCCAGCCAACTCCCCCCAGTTTATATACTGGGCATGATGTCATATGGTGTGGAATATTCCTTTGGCCAGTTTGGGTCAGCTGTCCTGGCTGTGTCGCCTCCTGAAAAATCCCTGACTTACTATAAACACTGCTTAGCAACAACTAAAAACATCAGTGTGTTATCAACATTATTTTCCTACTAAATCCAAAACACTGCACTATACCAGCTACTAGGAAGAAAATTAACTCTATCCCAGCCGAAACCAGGACAGGTTCTTAGAAGTGAAGTTGTACTGAAAATGAGATAAATGCTATAGTTAAACGAAAGGTAAATCTTTGATGTCATGCTCGCACAGAACATCTGCAATTGCAGTGCCACTTGGAAAGCTTTGCTGAGAGATGGGTAATAAGTTGAAAGCTTAGGAAGAGTGGATTGGAAGAGTGGATTGAAAGCTTAGGCTTTCTGTGTGATGCACTGGGAAAAACTTGGGAAAAGCTGAGTAGGCTGAGATTTTTTTTGGAGGAGAAGGCTTCTCATATATATGATGTGGCAAACCTATGAGAAAGATGCTTAATGTCACTTTATATTTTATGTGCTTTCCTTTGGAGTTATTTATTTTCATTCTCTCATTTTAGCAGAGATCTGTGGAGCTGGGGGAGACATAAATGTTCTCAGCACTGGAGATGCCTGTGAATTGTGATAATGTGTGAACAGTCCTGAACACTGCACTGTCTGTTTCTGTATTCAGAAATGATGAATTCATATGTGTGTTGTTGTACATATGGCTCAGTTGTAAGGCAGCATAAACTTAAGGGCAGTGAATGCTCTTTCTCTTTTCTAACTGTAGTCCGAGCTGCTATCGTTGCCTGATCTCAGATTTGCCTGGTGTTTCTCATCCATGTCTCAAGGATGTGTTTTCAGTCATATTTTTCAGATGTGGGCCATGCTAGCTGAGATTTTTTTTCTAACCACGTGTTTCCTTTCACCTGAATTATTTTGAAAAGCATCCATTAAAATATTCCATCATACTTAAAAAGAAAAAAACCAAAAAAGGAAAGAGAAGGAAACACAGATGCTTTTGTTCACATTTAGCTACCAGAAATAAATGAAAACAAGTAACCAGGAAAGAAGCTGTCAGAGTTGCTTTAGAGCAGAGGTTTGCAGTTGTAGATGGGTCTGGCCTTTGGGACCAGCGCTGGGAGTATCTGCTGGCATGTGGTGACATTGGAAGCCTTTGAAAAGCAAGTTAGAAAGTTGCAGGTCGATTGTGCCAGGTTAGTGACTCCGGGATGTGCTGGCCGGGGCCAAAGAGGGCTTTCTGGAGCCGTGAGGGGCGCAGGGAGCTGGGAGTGAGCCCCAGGCTTGTCCCTGGTGTTTGCCGTGGTGGCTAGACGCCAGCTTCGGTGGAGGAGCAGGTGCTTGGCAGGGCTTGGATGTCTGCATCAGGGCTTGTTGGGAAAGGAGCCAAATGGGATGTACAAGCAAGGTGTCTCTTCCCCCACCCCTTTTGTGAAGGTCCTCCTGCCTTTCCATAGCCTAGAGCTCGTGTACAGCTTGCCTCTAGGCATTTGCTTCGCAGCTAGGACATAGCTATGAAATGATGTTCACGCCTGGAGTTGTCTCACTAAAATTAATTACCAAAGGTAATTTTTTTTTTCTGATCCATCATGAGATAACGAAAGAAAAAGGGGCTAACCTGGCCACGGACCTTTATGTTGTGTTAGGGTAAAGGTGATGCCAATGGCATTTGCACATGTCTACCTTGGCTCGGTTTCTTAATTAATTAATAGTGCAGTGATGTTATGAGGTTGGCTGGATTTCTTTCCCTTTCCTGCACTTCCTCTGGCATGAGAGCTTTTTCATTCATGTTTCTTAGAGTGAGATGTTGCATTTCCTTCAAATCTCGAGTATGTAGCAGGGTCCAGGCTGATGTATTTAACTGGATTTTGAGCCTCTGCCTTTCCTCCCCTGGGTATGTGTGATGCATGATGCTGGCCCTCTTGAAACAAATTGGTGTAACAGAATCATTTCAATCGTTCAATGATTTAAAGAAATAATTTAAAAACAATGAGCATACATTGTGCACACTTAGTTCCCATCTAAATTAGACTGTGCCCTAATTAAGATAAATTGGCTTTTCTCTTTCTTTACAGGAATTAGAGTGAGTGAGGTTTTGTTCTGCCTAGCAAAACCTGGATGCTCCTAGGCTCGCGCGGGTGTTTATGTCCAGTCCAACTGACTCTGCTCAAGCTGATTGATTTCTGTTTGCCACCAGGGCAGGGTGATAGCCATAAGGAAGCTCCTTCTGACCTGACCTGACAAGAGGCTGAGGATTAACCACTTCGGTGCTGGCAGAAGGGGCCTTGCTGCCTCTTTTGCTGGGCAGGGGGATCTGTGGCGCTGTGGGGAAATACTGATTTGGTGACAGATCCAGAGGCAGTATTAGTAATCGCTGAAGAGAATACACTAGTTCATGCCACGGAAGTGTATGGAGTTTTGATAAAGGCACATCTTGAATTTTATTATTATTAATATTAAATTTTATCTAAGATGATTCTGTGGGTCTGCTTGGTTACGCAGGTGATGTGAGAAAAGCCATGTGCTTCTGAACAAGGTGATGAACCAGTTTTTTCCCTGCTGCCTTGCTTGCTAGCATGCATAAAATAAACATATAAGGTGTGGTGAATTACATATGTCCTCATCCTTACATTGCTGAGGGAGAGGGAAGCCTGCTTATTTGCTTTAATACATCTCTGCTTTCATCCTTTTCCTCATTTTTGCCATTTACTCTTGCCAAAAGGAGAAGATGAGACTGCAGAGTTGGGAGCAATTTGTGTCACTGTGACTGTGTTTGCAGCATATTGGGTAGTTAATGGGTAAGAATTAATTCGAATTACCTCCTTTCCAGCTGCCTGCTGACTTGAATCTCATTTCCCCTTACCTTTTGCATCAGTCCTTCTTTTATTTTCTTATTTTCCTTCCCTTGACCTTCAGAAAGGTGCTTCCTAAATGAATATTTAAACAGGCCCATTGTGGATATGTGAGTGAACTTAGACATTGTCCAGAGAAAGCAGCTGGATTAAACTGGTACCCAGAGATACACTCGGGGAGCTTTCCTCCTCCAAAGGCACTTGTTAGGGTTCTTCTCACTTGTTGTTACTGCTGCTGATCACACAGAAATGTAACTCCGGTATAACAGCCATTAACATCATTGCCTACCTTTATGGTTAGTTTTATACAGCAATAGTTCCCTAAAACCTTTGACCCCTATTAAGACAAGCACACCATAAATTTTAATCATGCCAAAATTAAGATCCTGCGTTAAAATTAGCCAAGAACATGTTGAACAAAGCCACCCCAAAGAAATGCGATGCTTGCAGTCAGCTCGCATTTTCAATAACATACTTGAACTGCCAGAACATTAGCATACTTGTACAGTTTGAGGTTAACAGTATTTGTAAAAATTTGTATTGCTTTGCATCAGTTGCTGAGCTGGAGCACACAAACATTATTTTAAATAAACAATTTCATATGCCGCTGGGAATTGTATAAAAATCTTTTAGCAACTCCTGTTTACACATGTAAATTGTAGTTCTCTCTCATGCACACATGAAATATGTGCATCCTTTTATTGTACATCTTCAAGCTCTTAAATGTGTTTGAAGGGTAGATGTTTTCAGAAAAGATACATATCATTTTTAAACAATACAAATCAAGATTTCAGTGTGAAATATTGCTATTTCTCAGTTTTTACCACCAAAGTGCACAGTCTAAAAATAAAATTGCTGGCAAGTACTTAACTACAATAGCATAAGGAAGTGTCTCCAGAATAAATAAATAAACCAGCCTTTAGCTAAATCATTGGAGTAAAATGAATGTGTAATTCATCTGGGAAGCCACATATTTGGAAGGTGGTATGCTATGGCTGGGCTGTGCAATTTATCAAGAAAAACCATTTTACTGAATGTTGCTTGGAACTGCTCTGGAAACCCATATGATACCGCATTTTCCACTGCTCAGAGGCCATTAAAACTAAATTACTTGGAAAAACAGTAGCCACTAAATTATGGATGTATTAGCACCTAAACATGCAGTAGTAAAGCATTCTAACTTTGTAAACAAATTAATAGTTTTTAAAACAAAAATGAAAATTAACCGTAAGATACTTGATATACTAGGATGTCTCAGAGTAACCATGACAACAGTCTGGGCTTCGTGTTCGTTTGCTGTATCTCCGCATGTACATTTTATTCTTAACTGAAAAAAGGGGTGTGAGGGACTACTGTACAAGCACTAGGAAAAATAATTATGCTCTTGTTAACTTACAAGTGAGCATAGAGATATGTCACTGTAGGTATATTCCTATGCTTATCAACCAAGTTACTTTTTGCTTTTTTTTCCTGTCAGTGTCAAAACTATTTCTTACTCATAGTGTCATATCCCACTGACAAACTACAAAATGTCTGTTTTCCCAATATCATTAGATGTTATATCAAATATTTTTAGAACTGGAATTTTTCCTTCAATTCCACACATGTTGTGACCAACAAATTAGACCTAAACTACATATGTATAAATGTTGGGTTTTTAATACAAAAAAATGGATATGGGTTGTGTTTTGTTCTGTTTATAATTACAAAGAGAAATTTGAAGTTAAAATAAAAAGGACTGTCTTCTTCTATGACAAAAGCTTATATTTTGCAGCAAATATCTGAATTTTAAAAATAAACTTTGTATAAGAGTAAACATTGATATATCATCTGTACTATATCCAAAGATAGTGAAACTAATCTACCTTCTAGGAGAAATATTTTTATTTTTGCTCATAGAAAAGTAACAGAACAGCGATGGCATAAGTGCATGTTAAACCTCTGGCCGTCAGGTTGACAAAAGTGTTGGGACATGCTCTCAATGAAAAGCTGATGTGGTGGCCTGAAGAAACCAAATGAAATGTCCCAGCCAGTTGCGCAGCCTGTTGAGATGTGATACAGGATCTACAGCAGACTTAATGCCTTCTTCCTGGCAGCATAGGGCCATAAAGCATAAGAATCAGTAAATTCAATCCCATAAAACGATTGTTTTGTGGCCCTACAGCGTGAGAAACCTTTCACCATTTTGGCATACTCTGCGTAATAAATCTCGCGTTCTGGTTGGCAAATTATCAAGAACAATGTCCTACAAGTTGAAAAATTCACCAGATTATTCCTTTACTATGATGTGAAGTTTTTCCATTACTAATGAATTAAGTATTAAAATCAAAACAACTCTGAGTTCACTGTCCAATCTGGAGTACACATTTCTCTGCGAGCAAGCAGCAAGAATACGTTCTTTTTTTTCTTTTTCTTTATCTTCTCCCCTCCTTTGTCCAAATGAGGGGGAAGAAAAGGAAAAAAAAAAAAGAACACACAATAGCCAGTGCAGTAACAAAGGCTGTGTTTTGATGATAATCTTTTGTTTTACTTATTTTAAGGAACTACTATCACATAGACAAAGAAAACTTATAGTTAGAGGACATACTAAAGATGCATACATAAGTGGTCACATACCAAAAGTGGTGAGTTTTATACCTCTAACTTCATGCTTCAAGTTTTGCTTTTTAAAGCAGTATCTCTGCTTAGAGTTTTATCACTGCAAACAGAATTTGTTCACATATTTTAAGCAAGAGCTTAAAGATAGAATTATCACTGGCTAAATGTTGATTTTTTAATTATTTTTTTAAAAATTCTCTAGAATAATTACAATTTCTACATACTTTTTATGTATGGGTTTGCTTCTACATTTTTTCAGGTTTTCCATATAATACTTCCCTTGGGTATCTATATATTTATTAAACATGCAACCTGTGATGTTTCATAGAGTTCAAAGTTGACTAAGTTTTTTTTGTAGGCTCCCTAACCATAGCATTATAAATCCTGGCTTGTCGTGACTAGATTTGGGTGACATTTTTTTGACCAGTAGTCAGAACATCATCCTGAAGCTATTTGCAAATATGTCCCCAATTTGATGAGTTGTTGCATCAAACAGGTTGGTTGGGTTTAGATTCAGAAAGTCACAAGGATGAATGGTTGTGGTCTCTGGTTAGTCGCATTTCTATCCTTCTATTTTCCTGGACTGAACTTTAAGCTACAAGTTTACAAAGCATGCACCTTTACATTTTGTATAAATGATTATCCTTCAATGGAAACTGTCATGTCCTGCTTCCTGGGTAGATCTGTTGATCCGTTTATCAGTAATTTTTAAAGTATTTTGTGTAATATGGAGTTGCTCCAGATGATACTGTTGCCTCTGCTGACTGCTAGGGCATTCACTCTGAGTTTGGGGAAGCTCAAGCTTAACATCCAGTATCCTCCCTGAGGGCTCTAGCCACAGAGCTATCGCACAGGTGGGAAACTATTAGTGTTTTATCCTCATTTTACAAATCTAGTCTTTTATTGTTCCAGGTATTTTTATTTTCCACATGTCCTGAAACAGAAATTGTTGGGGTGGTTTTGTTGTTCAGCTTGGAAATAACTTAAAATTTTGCTTCTCTGTCTTTGAGCGAAGAGCCAAAAAGATTTTTTCCAGTTGACCCCACAAGAGACGGTCATTGACTGAAATCAGAGAGTGAAACTGAAGCTGTGTATGGAATATGCCTCCCTAGCTTCAGCTTGTCATTTCAAAATGTAAAGTATCTGCCTGAATACTACTTTTGCACCCTTTATTCTGAGCCACTTTCATAGTGACCATTCTGGTTTTGTGGCCTGACTGCGTAAGACATATAATTTCAGTGTGCACCAACCCAGAACAAAATATAGTATACATGCCTTTTTAATGTTTGCAACGACAAAAGTACTTTGTCTGCTCTGCTTCTGGAAGGTATCCTGAAAAATGGGAATTAATAAATGGATCAAATCCTTGCAAGAGATCCAATTTCGTCCAAACAAGTTGATATTAATAATCATTAATGTCATACTAATGTCGTACTAGCTCTAATTAGGTCCTGCTGCGCTATGTGATATGTGCCTGTAATAATAGAAAATATGATAGTATTTCGCTTCCTCCCATTTCCCCACAACACGGACAGCTATGTTTATTTGAAATCAGTCTTACTCAACATGAGGTCTTTGATAAATACGGCAGTTTCTTTGTGCGTACGCGGCAGACTCACGTAACCAGCATTTTATCATCAGCATGAGATTTGAGGTAAGTCTGACTGTCACAGTCAAATAGTTTTGAAATGTTTACGAGTGGTTTTGCTCTGAAGTGTAGCCCAGAAGGCTGAGGATTTGTTACCCTTTCCGCAGGTGCTGGGGGGGGTTACAGCTGCCAGCGTTTGGCTGCTGTGGGGTTATTTGCCATTTAATATGTTTGTTCAGTGTGGCCTTCTGCCTCCAACAGGCATTGAAAAATTTACATAATCCCCAAATCCTTACTTCTTCACACACTGTGCTGTGAGAGAGTTTGTCCTGTATCCCTGTGGTATTCCTGATTAAGTCTTATTAGGCAGATTATCTAAATATAATTGTTATAATTGTATTAGAACAGACTTATTACAGACTTAGAAAACTTGTTGAGAATTGAGCAAGCAGTATGGTTCCACTTAGCTGGATTTTTATCACTCTGATAAGGACTATACGTCCTTCTAGGTTACATATTTGGGGAGGGTGATAATTACTGCCATATCTGTCAGCAGTATTGCAGTGCTTTGATAAAAGGCTATTCTGCTCACAATCAAATGACTAAGAAGTTATTTTTGGCTTTGTTTATGGAAAAAAGACATTTTGTGAGATTATAGTTGGAGTCTGTGGAGCAAAAAAGACGAAGTTTCTTGGCATCGTAACTTAGAGAGAAGCAGACAGAAGGAGGACCTCTGAGATCTTCAGTCAGCATGGGGAGCTGGTGCTCTGGTTTGAAGATGCGAGCGGCTGTATGCAAATCCTGATCATGCTTGTGCATGGTTAAAAATTAACTCCTTTCATGTTCTACATGAGGATGAAGCATCATGTTGGAAACTGAGTGCTTCAACCATCATTATTGTTTCACAGCATTGTAGGATTGTTCTTCCTTTATTCATTTCCAACTGAATTGACATAGTACCTCGTATCAGGAATGAGGACTCCCCATTCTGGACAGAAAATCTAGTGGGATATCATTAACACTTGTGATAATTTAAATCTAAAAAATGTTAGTCTATGGGTTGCAGAAGTGAGGTGTTTTTAAGCAAAAATGGTCTTAGAAAGACAAAAGCAGATGGCAGAAAATACAATGCCGGACACAAAGCTGGACTTGATGGGGTACAGGAGGAGTACAGTTTGCCCAAATGCTATTTCAGGAAGAGATGACAGAGTCAGACTCATCCATACAAATGGGGCTAAGGCTTATCCCTGGTTTCTAGTAGCCTCTTAACGTAATACCAGTACATTAACAGAAGTAGCCATTAAGAGAAAGATAATCTGTGTCAAGAGACAGTCTTCAGCTAGTTCCAATTTGCAGTAAACTTAAATTTATTATGAAATTAGAACTTTTTTAGCATTTAAACAAACTTCAGAGCAGAAAAGTGGCTTGCTTTTTCATGGCAAATAGAGCTCAATTTATTGTCTAGTTAGTAAATTTTTCTTCATACATAGTACAGTTCCCTTATGCATAGACTGATTGAATGTTTTGATATCACCCTGGTTCCATGAGGGATCACTCTTTTTTCTGTGTATTTGGCTTTGACTAGAATACAAGACTGTCAGAAACCAGAGAGGTCGTCTTCCAGGAAACAACTCTGTTGCTGGGGCTGGAAGAAGATGCTGAAATGTGAAGTGAGGCAAATTCAGAATGACCAGGTCTTGTGTGGCTCAGGACCAAGTACAGAAGCTGCTCTGCCACACAGTGCTTGGCTGTTGTGACCCGATTTGCCCACTTCTGTTTTAGGGCTGTTTTAAAAATGAGGTTATTCCTGACACCAGAGACTACAGAGAAACTATTGTATGGTTTCTTTCTTGTTGAAAAGAAAGTACTATACTGATCGGTACAATGCTGGAAAGCTGGGAAGCTGTAGGATTCACACCACACACCCATCTTTTTCAGGAGGTGAATATAATGTGTGTATGTGTATGTGTGTTGTGGTGTATAACAGTTTGAATTGGTTTTGTCTACTTTATTGAAGTAAGGTGGGTTTTTTCTATAAAGTTTTTCTTCCTGTTTAAAATTGTGACATATCAGTCAATATTTACTATGATATACTATTTATATTTTATTTCAAAAATGTTTAAGTGCTACAAATTTTAGAGCCAGCATGTTTGACATACCACCAAATGTGAAAATTTCTGGCTTAACCTCTCTGTAGTAGTCTCTGGTCTGTTCTGTGGATAAGAAACAGTATTTTCGGCTTGTTCAGTTCAATAGCTAAAGAGATTAATTTAGAATTGAAATGCGGTTGCATTCTCTCCAATTTTATATATAAAAAAATAAGTCTCTTTTAATCTTAAATTCCTTAAAGATGTGATCATCAGGAGTTTCAGCTCATTTAGCTGAAAATACGACTTCCTTTTGATTTGTAGATCGTTTTCCTAAGCTGTGTTTTAATAATCTTGGGGAGGGAGGAGACTGTGTCTGTGTGTGTGAATCCAGAAGTCTGATAAACATATGTAGCTATTTTTAGAACATTATTTTCTACATTTTAAGATTCTAGTTTCCATCTGAATGCAGTTTGACACAAATTACTAAAAAAAAATTACTGTTTCACTGTTTCATAAATTAAAATGCAAAACATCAGCAAATGAATACATTTTCTGATACAAAGCTGTGTAAATATGTTTTCATTTATATATAGTTTCTGTGTGTGCGAAAATATATATAATCTGTGTAGCCTTCTGGTTAGCAACAAGCAGTGCCAAAAAGTTGTGGTTAATTGGAAACCAACAGTTTTTAATAGGTAACAATCAAGAAAACAGATCTTTCATTAGGAAACAAAATGAAAGAGCAAATACTCAAGAAAATATTTTAATAAATTTAAATAAAGGCTTCCTATTAATTCAAAACCATGCTCTTTTCAATTATTAAACTCAGTTCTTTAAATTGACCCACAAATGTTGTATTACCTTTAACACTTTAATTATAACATGTAAGGAAAACATTCAGATTAAAAATAAGAGCATTAGATGGAGTATTGAAACTCTTCTATAATTGGCTTTCCTGAAAAGTAATTGTTTCAGAAGCATCACAAACAAAATCCATTTTGCTTTTGGATAAGCTCAGCTCTTTCCAGCTTTTATCATTGACTCTGAGCATTAGACTCTTTTGATAAAAGGTAAATCCCAACAAGAAGACAAAAGTGCTTTCTTCACCTCCTGTGCAGTTTGGCTCAGACCTCTGGAGAGAGGGAGAAGAGATTATTTCCCCTTTTTTACACAGATTGGTTTGTGGCCATGGGTATGAGTTAGTATCATGAGAAAGGGAGACTACATTGAATCAAGTCTAAGCTATTTTCCAATGAACTTTTGCTTTCTTAGCAGGTCAGTGTTCAAGGAGTAACACTGATAGATATATTCATAAGTTTAAAGGAACAACAAGAAGGAAGCCGTTCTAGAACAAACTTTCAAAAAAACAGGTCAAAGCGGCAGATGCTTGCATAAAAAAGAAACATCTGCCCAATGGGACTGAATATGCCTTGGTAAGATCAGAATAAGCAGTCTGCACTTTCAGTCCATCAGTTCACACGGGCAAAAGTTTGCCTTAGACTTACCTGTTCATATTAATAAGAGTCCAGACCTTGTATATGTAAATGTGTCTTCTGTGTGTCTCTGGTGCTGTTTCTGTGGTCATCTATAATCAATCTGTTTCCCTTCCTAGACATGAACAGACTGAATTGATTTCCATCCACCCAGGTTTTAATAATTCTGCACCAGTGCAGAGATGTAATGTGAAGATGTTGGCCTTTATGGCTGTACTTTGATAGTGCTTTGACTCCTGTAGCAGAGGCTCTGTCCTGGCTACCCTGGGATTTTCTTAAGGATTATGAGATATAGTTTCATATATTATATAACACTATAAGTGTTAGTTTGGGGTCTTGTCAGGAATTTGTAATCAAATTTACAGAAATATATTTATCTATCACACACATTTGTCTATCACATAGACGCGTGATTTGTCTGTCACATAGACGTGATTTATCAATTGGAACAAGATAAACGAGCATTCACCAAAAGTCAGTTGGAAGGTCAATCAGAAGCACAAATGTGCTTCTAATTAGGAAAAAGCTTAGAAGGATAGTATTCTAGAAGCAGATTCTTCTCAATTGACAATAGGAAATTATAATATTAAGTAAAAAACCCACTGGTCATTCTTTTCATGAAATAGCCTTATGGAATCAGCCTAGGGTTTTATCTACCCTGATTTCCAATCTCCGAGTACAGGCCAGTAATGGATTCTTAGAGAAAGAATGAAGGAGCCGAGGTCCTCCTTGATGCCTCCCCTAGTAACCACCTCGATTTCTGATAAGGAAGGGTTCAGGACTTTCTGAACTGGAAGCTGAATTCTTTCTGTTGTGCTCAGTAGACCCAAAGCATAATCCACTGCAGAGTTTCACTCTATGTCCCTAATTTTTGAGCTATGAGAAATATTAAATGTTTTCTTTTCACTTCATGATTGTGTAGACATCCCCACTTTAGTCGGGTTTTTTCCCCACCCTAAAGACCTATAGTCTGTTATCATACAAACTCCACTGTATCATCTTTCCTTGTTCTTTTTCTACACAAAAAGAAGAAATGTGAATCCCCATATCTGATTTTTTAAAAGTGGGCGTTGATCAGGTTTCACCAGGGAAAAGTGCACTAGGCTACAAGAGCGAGTATTTATTGCTGATCACAAGTGGGTAGAAATATAGCTTACTAATTTTATCCTAATGCACTTGAGAGGGAAGAAATCCAAGCAGTGAAAATAAAAGCATCGCATGTCCTCCATTATTTGCTTATGGAAGCAATAATATACCGTAGACGGTATTGCAAACATGAACTGATCCCTTTTCCGTTGAAATCGTCGGTTGATTGACTTCAGTAGAAGCGGTTATGCCCAAATGTTAAATATCGCGTGTGCATTCTTCCAACACTTGTGAAACCAATAACTGCATGTCCTGATTCTATTTTTATAAATGAAATTAAAACACAGAATAGCAGTTGATATTTTTGCTGAGCAATGTTGACCTATGCATGTTAGGTCAGTAATTGCAGTGCTGCTCACTGACTAAAGCTATTTCCTTGAAAGAAAGTAATTTTTAAATTATGTTATTTAAATTATGTTATGTTATTCCCATGTACTTTTGATAAGTATAAATAAGAAGCTCCTGTCTTTCAACCTAACTGCTCCCGACAAAAACAAAGCCAAGACAAAATGATGGGTCTGGCAGTTTAGCTTCAATTGTTAGCCATGATTAAGTGTATCTGAAATATCCAAAAGCGAGAATGAATGTAAATGGTGTTTCTGGAGTTGCCTTCTTTTGAAATTCCCACGTCCCATATATAGAGTCAGGAATATATTTATGTGATCCTTGTAAGCCAGTTAAAAGAATAATATCCATTTGGGCTTTCAACTTACATTTCAAGAGAATTTCAGAAGAGATAGCAGGCTTTCTGTTTCCTGAGGTGAACCCATGCTTACTCTGGCTTTGGAGTGGGCATTATGTCCCGTGGCATTAGACACTGTGCTGGGCTGTGGGTGTCTCGGTGGGAGGCAGTCATCCTATGCTCCCTTAACAGCCAGTGGAGAGAAATAGGCATTAGGGTGCAGTTCATCTGGCCTGCTTTAGACCTCTAGTTTCTAACGAGATGAACTGCCTTCTAAAAGTATCAGCTTTTCCACACTGATTTTAAGGGTCAGATGACATGTTAGGCAGTATCTGTCTTTTGTCAGATGAATCTCATGCTGTATGCTGCTACCACATAGAGTTGTTTCTACCACTACTGTGCTATCAGCTCATTCTGCCTTGGCAATATTTTCAAGGCCACCAGGTACACAATAGGTGACAAAACTTAATTGTACCAAACCCACTGTCATCAAAGGAGGTTTTTTTTTTCCCTGATCCTGGGAGCTTTTGCTTCAGATGATCCAAACCAAGCAAAGGTCTCATTCCCAGCCTTGGCAGAAGATAGTCAAAATCTGTTCTGCTTTCATGTCTTTATGGAGACTCACATGTTGCGTCTGCAGAAAGCACCACTGCTCTGCAAGTCGACAGGCTGAGTCTCAGATAACTCCTATATCAATTGTTTTACCATTTTCATTTGCCGTAGGACCCATTTTTAATTCAGTGTTTATATTGCTTGGTCACAGGACTACTTTGTCTAAACTCAGCAAGTATAGCACATGTAGGTCTCAGCCGAGGAGGAGGGTGAGATACACCATGTGTGTATGTATGTATACCAATGTGTCTCAAACACATTGGATTTAAAACCTGTGTCATTGTTTCTAACTTTTGTAATTAGACTGTGTGGTTTCTTCTTATTTAAATTAGGTCAGTATGTATTTCATACGTCCTTGAGGCTTCTTCCAAGTGGATGTGCTTCTTGAAATGCAACGCTGTTGCATCCGTTTTTTAAATGAGCACCAGCATGTCACTTTTTAGGGGGTTTTCCCCCAGTCATGTGACATAATAATTTTTTAAAAAACCTAGTCTCTCTTTGACATTTGAACTCTGCAAATGAAAGCAGGCCCTTTATTGAACATTTTTCAGGCTTAAGAGCTGCCTTCTTGCATTTGCTTTGCAGTTGACCCTTTAGTCCTATTTTGAGTTACCAGATGAAAATAAGGTTTCCCTTCAAAGGTTGGTTGCCAGGGGTAACTGGCACTGACGCCAAAAGATGAATACTCTACCTACTTAGGATAATGCCTACTTTGTGAGCTAAATAAAGAGCTAAATTGCAGAGAAGGAAGTTGGATAAATGTGAAATATCAAGGGAGAAAAAACAAGATTATTAGGGATACAGAATTCAGAAAGGATTATTGCCTTTTGCGCCAGTAATGGTCTGGTACACAGATCATGCACGCTGCTCTGCAGCCAGGCGCTTGGCTCTCTCGGTCCCACTGATCCATTGAGCAGTATCTGTACTTTTACCTCTGCCTGGATAACATACAGAGCTGTGGAAGTGAGAGGCAGGGAGGCGGAATATTTCGCATGAAGTAATTGCTTTGAATTTTACAGAGCAACGATGGTTACTGAGATTGCAAGAAGTTTAATATTTTGAGCTTGAGGTTGAGAGACTCAGCTGCTGCTGCGGGAATTACTGTTGGAATTCAGAATTTCTCAGCAAAATTCATGCACAGTTTGTGTAAACAAAGGAGAAAAACCTCTCTGTATCTAGTACTGTATAACAGAAGGAATTGATTATTTTTATTTTTGATTCAAATGTGGAAGCAGTCTTAGTCCCTGTCCCCCAAAAAAGGTGCCAGTCCTTTTAGGGGGTATGGCAGAAAGAAGCTTTCAAAATAGTTCAGTAATAATACTAAACAATATAATCTGAACTTGATGTCTACTGGTATTGTCATATTTGAGCAAAAGAAGATGAAAACACATCACCCATATCTTTCAATATCAAAAGATGTAAGCTCTTGGTTTCTTACAGTTAGTTAACACACTGAATAATTTCTCAGTAACCGGGAGTTACACCATATGCAGTTACATACACTGATGTGATTTTCAGAAACTGTGTTTCATGTGATTTTGCTCTAAGAAATATAGCAAAAGTTGGGGTACGGACCTCTGTGAGTGACTTGGTGGGCTGAGCAGGCAAGACAGTTCCTTATAAATCTGTTTTCTGCTGTGGCTTTTAGGAGTTTTCAGGCAGATCCAATAGCTTGTTCATCAGATTTGTTTTGAAGATACAAACCAGTTGTTCTTCTCCCAGCCAATGCACTGCCAATTTTACCACAGAAAACAAATACAGTTGTGTGACTAACCGGAGACCACAAACACTAAGATGGCTCAGACTACATTTATGCTGCAGTTTACATTTACGTTGCAGATGTCTTCGTTGCTCTCTACAAAGGCTGTCAATGCCCGTCACGGTTGTGTGAGGAGAAAGATTTCTGCAGGCTGGCAGCAAGATAGCAAACAAGCTGCTGCTTTCACTTTCCCTGAGCTTTTATTATTATAAACCCTTTCCACTCTGGAGGCAATAAAGAAGAGTCACACCATACACCATCAAAGCATGACCTAAAGATGACTCTGTCAGTGATACTTCAGTGAAATGCTATGTGCTGAGTCCTCCCACCTAAAGTCAAAAAAGGGAGCAGGAAGAAGTCTTTTCATTTCAAATGTGCTTTTAGTGTTTTTTGTAGGCCCTGTAACATTCTGCTTTGTTTTGAGTACTTATTCGGGTTGTGGAGTAAGGGTCCAGCCTTCAGCATGTTCACTGCGTTGGTGGTGCCACACAATACATGATGTAGGGAACTTGAGCCCAGGTAAGCGCTATTTTTAGTAACTGTGTAATTTCATGAAATTCATTTGCTGTATCTCAGGTAAGAAAAATAGCTTTGCATAACTAAAAAATATACTAAGAATTAACTTAAGGATGTATTTGAGCACTCTCAACTACCCTGTGCTCCAGTGGATTTCCGTGGTTACTCTGAAGTCACCAGCAGTGCTTTTCATGGACAACAGAATGGCCCAATGAACATACAGTTTTTCTCTGTGAACTTCACTTGCAGTTTGTGCTCGTCAGAACAGAACTAAAATTCTCCACCTACAAAACCATCTGATAGATTGGAAATGTCTACCTTTAAAAAAAGCGAAACACACTATTCTTTGCCATGTACCACACAGAATAGTAGAAGAGACTCCTGGCTTGTTTCCTGTGCAAACCATCCTCAGAAGCAGAGCCCCCGCTGTGGAAGTTACTGCCAGAAGAGACAAGGCAAAGCCTGTGATTGACTGTTTCTCATTTCTAACTGCTACATGATTTTGCACAGCAGGCTTTCCAGGGAAGTTCCGGGATTGATAGCTAAATGTATGTACTTAAGCTTAAAAAATACACTAACCACATGTAAGTAAAAATTCATAATTCACTCAGGACTTTACAACTTATTCATGCAAGTAATGATACTATTTGGGATGCTGAAACAAAATTTAGAAGATGGGAGAGAGGTAACTGTAGAAAGTTTTCTGGACTTTTCATGAATGGAGGTGAAATTGTAGCAATCATCCAGAATCCTTTACCAGTTTTTGCAGTACAGACAAAGCTTTAGTCCCTGCGGTTTAAACCCTTCTTAAGCTTATACTTGTGCACACTGAAAAGTTGGCTTAGTTTGTATCTTAATTAAAAACAACTGTAACTATAGAATGCTTTCAATATAAAAGGGTCTCCTCCAGTTTCACATGTCAAAATGTTCAACGTTTTTCTGACATTTTAATTTTGATCTTATCTTTGTAAAATAACGATCTAAGGAAAATTCCTCTAGCTGTAAAGTTATATCAAATGTCTGTGGATCTCATGGAGGGACCTTGATTTCTTACAGTTGTCAGCAGGTTTATAATGAACTGAAATATTAGATAATTATTGAAGTTGAATATGCTGTCAATGTCTAGTGAAAAAAAATGCCAAATGGCCTGTTACCTTCTGGATATTATCAATGCAATGTGCCTATGCAGACTTTCTTATGCACTGTATATTAAAAAAAAAATCATAGTTATTTGTAATTCTAATTTTGCATTCTTTTAACTTCTTTTTTTTTACTTCCAATGAACACTATCTTTCATCTTAACCATACAGCTCCATAAACTCTGCTTAACAGCTTTTTGGAAAGGAACAACTCCTAAAATAGTGAATAGTGGGACTGTTTTACTTCTATTTTTTACACTCTTGCTACAGAGATTTTAAGGTCCTAAAGTAACAGTTAAGATTAACTAGTCCTCTTGTACAATTAGTGAGGGCCATGCATGATGAGTACCTGAATGAAGGCATCTTCTCGTTGAACTAGCTGACACCTTGCACAAGGATGCTCCAAAATCCAGCTATTTTTATGGTTTGAAACAGACGCCTAACTTGAAGCTTGAATTTCTTCATTGCTAGTTTATATGCATTTGCTTTTGTGCCAACCACGTTGCTTTGTCTCTTGTCTCTCCTCCCTCACTGCCCCCAATATATCCATACATATGGACCATACTCCCTTTGGCTTGTTTTTGCTGTGCCAAAACAGCAGTTCTCTCTTACCCTCCTCATATAAGAGGTTCTCAGGTTTTTTTTTAAAAAGATTGACTAGATTTCTCCATTGTATTCCAGATAAGCCTCTCACCTATTCATTTTGCAGTTTACTTCTCTATCTCTATGGGCGATGCTACTCAAGCTGTTAATTTCTCCATCTATAAGGACATCCGCAAGGCCATGCTGGTCAGACCAAAGATACACTACCTATGATTGCCAGTATGCACAGGTATGGAAAGATGATGTCCTTCTGCGCTCCAGTGAACTGCAGCTGTTCCTCAGCGGGGAGCTACATTGACAAATACTCTAATTGTACTTCGAAGCTCTTTGTACTTCGAAGCTCTCTGTACTTTGGCATTCAAATCTCTTCCAGCATTAGATTCTTCAGCTTGATGTTGCTTGTTGTCGGCACTTAGATCTCTAAAAGTACTAGACATGGTATTTCTTTCAACGAGTGTCTCTTGTAGATTAGTGGTTAAGAGTTTGGGAGTTGAATAACACAAGTTTAGATTTATTACAGTGTAAAAGTGCATGCTTCTGAGTAGTTAAATATTCACACAAGAATGTTGACCTCAAGGATTCACTCCAGTGAATGTTAGTGGTAAATTTTGTAGCATGATGCAGATTTGTATTCAAATAAGTCCAAAAGAATTTTGTATGCGTAAGTAAAGTTCAGTGTGGGTTTACACTGATATTAGTGACAACAGTGGGCATTAAAGGACATGTGTTAAGACATCAGTATGCTGGTAAAACACGAGCAAGATAACTTATTTTAACGCTATCACTATTAATGCAGGCTTTGAAATGAAATTATTTTCTGGTCTATTTTATGCGATCAGTAAGGTGGGATCACCTCACCAATCAGAAGTTGGGTATCTGGACTTAAGACATCTACCTTAGACTCAGCAAGACTCAGCAACTAAAGGTTGTATATTAAGCTATAGAGAGGAAAAAAGGCACCTTGAGAGGCAAAGATATCGTAACTATTGTCTTTGATATTCATTTTAGGACAGGATAAAGTGCTCTTTCCAGGCACCCAACTCTTTCAATTAGGTATGAGACAAACCAATTTGACGATCCTTTTTACCAGTATATGTGTGTGCATGTAGCAGGAGATGGGGAGTGGACTTCGGCTGATGCAAGGCCAACAAGAAAAGCAACATTGTTTTTAAAGACTGGTGAAGCCTTCTTGAAGTAAAAAACCTGTTGCGATTTTTATAAAACACAGTTCCACATGTGATGATGGCAGCTTCCTTTAAGGAACTGTTGAGGTTTTTTATACTGGAGTATAACTGAGTATAATAACTTAATTCCTATTAGCTGTCCTATGAGATGCTAAAATAATCAGTGATTCATACTTATTTATGCAGACATCTTAGACATTTGAAAATAGTGCAGGGCAGCCACATCAACTTTTCCTTCTCTTGTAATTTATACATGCTTTCTATTGGATGTTATATGAAGATTTTTTATACATACTGAAGATTAACTTTTTGAACCTAAATATTTAAAAGACTCAGGACAAGTAATGTGTATGGGCTGTACAAGACAGAAAAAGATGATTTCACAACAGTGAGTATTGAAAATTCAGCATTGAAACTGCATAAAAGCATTTTGTCACATTTTTTCCATTTTGATAATGTAGCTTTTAAAAATGTTTTAATATTGTAAGTTCAGCAATGGAATGTCTTTTTCTGTTTATCGGTAGTCATGTTTTGCTATCCACGGTCAAGAGAGAGGAAACACTTCTAGAAATGAGTGGTGGGTTTTTAGTGAGTTTGTCTGTATTACTAGGAGTCTTTGTATTCGACGACTGGTATGGCATAATTGCCATAGAAGTAAAAGTTCAGTTAAATTGTTTGATAGATAAACAGCATCCTCTTACAGAAAGTCATGTTATGGTATATGTAAATATATTTGAAAATTACTATACAAACAGTTAACTATGTATTAACATGGGAGAAGATTCCCTGGAATTATGTTTTATTGCCTGTATTTCTATTTCCTCATCATTTTGTGAGTTATTAGAATTTCACATTTCCCTTTTAGAAAATTGCACTTTGCAAAAATCAGAAATGCTAAACATAGCATTAAGAAGCCTTATTTAGATGAAAAATTGCTGGTACCCTCATTATAATTCTATTATGGTAATTCTGTGTGTGCGCTAATAGTCTTATTTGAGAATCAGTAGCCTTTCCCAGTTTGCCCTGTACATACAGCAGAGCAAAGATACAATATAAAGGTTTGTCTGTATGTGTTTGTAATGGAGAGAAATTTCTGAATCTGATCTCTTTATGATTTGGTTTTAATATAACATGGTGGCAAGAGCGTTTTAGATGCTTAGAAAGAATACTGATCATAATTTTTATTTTTTTTTCAATTATCCATCAATTTCTAGAAAACAATTGAGAACATGAATCTGTCACACTTTCTCTGTGGCAACTATGATTCAGCATGCCAAAAGTGGAACGATCAAAGTATTTCCTTGATTCTGTATTCTTTGGCAGGAGCATAATGAATAATAAAATACAATCTCTTTAGAAAAACACATGCTATCTTTTCAACCTGATTTTGTGTGATTGTAATGAGAAGATTACTTGGTGCTTTTTATTGTCATATCAAGTTGCTGACTGTTGAAATACAAAGCTGTTGCTATATATTACTACTAGGAAGTAGAGCATGTATGTGTGTGGCCTCATGTCTAACATTGCAGCTGCCATCTTCTGTCATTCCCACCACCTATAATTAGCTAATTGGTACTGTAATGTTTTCTTAATTTCTTTAATGTATGAATTAAAATTTATTTAAAAGTTGATAAAGAAATATGTCCATTTTGCTTTACAATGAGAAGATTTGTCAGTCTCATTTCTATAAATATTTGTAAATATATATTTCTTTATGGAGTGTAGTATAATATATACACACATATAAGCAGTATTTCTTTTCCCTAGGTAATTTCTTTCTGACACATGAGCTGAAAATAATTCTCAGCTTGTCCACTGTGACCCCAAAATAAAGACTCTAAAAGTCTGCATAGTGTTGGGGGGGAAAAAGTACTTGTAACACATCAGAAGAACTGTAAAGCCATTATTCCCTTTATGTGATGTTCCTTTTCCTGTATTCTTTTTGCTGTAGACCTTTTGAGTTATTGTACTGATGAAAGGGACCTTTGGTAGCTTCTTCTCCAGGTCCTGTATTACTGCATTCATGGATCATTGTGTTGGTTATCAGAAGGCTTAGACATTTGAGCCAATAATTTTAAAAAGCGCCTCCATTTAATCACCCAAATAATTTTAATTGATTTAATTTAATCTTTAAAGTTCGCAATGCCCTTTCTGAATTTGTAGTTGTCTTTCAACATTGTTTCATGGAGGTGTGAGTCCTGTAGAAAGTTCCAGTTTGAATAATTTAAGTGATGATGGTAACTAGCTTTATCTAGTGCCACGGTGGTCTGTAGGAGAAGGGAGGTGGTAGCACCTTCCTTGCTCATTTCTGTTTATTAATAGCACAAGAGAGAATCCACGGTGCAATTGTGGTTGAAAGAGTGCTTGGTGGATCAGTTACTAAATGTACCAAATTTAGGAGCAGGAAGATCTCTGGTTTTCTTTTTCCTTCTTATCTGACAGGGTTCATTCTTTTTCTAATTAGAATATGTTTAGACTACTCCACAGAGCATTCTAAGTAGCTTACTATTCAAAGCTGTGTGTAAGAAGAGTTATTACTCCAGAATTATCTTTTGGAGTCCTTTTACATGCTTATCTGCTCTTTCAAACCATGCCAATGAAACACTCTTTATTCTTGAAAGGACATGAGTCAGTGGGCACAAACTGAAGCACACTAAATTCCACTCAAACATAAGAACGTAAGAAAAAAACCATTTTTTACTGTGAGAGTGGTCAAACACTGGAGCAGGTTGCCCAGAGAGGCTGTAGAGTCTCCATCCTTGGAGATACTCAAAAGCCATCTGGACATGGTCCTGAGCAACCTGCTCTAGGTGACCCTGCTCTGAGCAGTGGATTGGACTAGATGATCTCCAGAGATGCCATCCAGCCTCAACCGGCCTGCAGTTCTTAACATGGATGTTATTATAAACATGATATTGTAAAACCTTAATCAGTATGTTCCTTCTCTGAAGCACAGCCCTGCTGCATGATCAAATAAGACTCAACTCTTGCTACTGAGAAGACTGATAGATGAAATGGCAGAGCAGCTAGGCTAGTTGAATAGTTTTAGACATAATTCAATGCCCCAAAGCTTCCCATTGACTTCTATGGGCCCAAAACTTGGAGATCCTCCATTTCTTTATACATCCAAGCAATTAAAATGACTTTTAGTGTTGATTTTAACAACACTACACTACACTACTAAACAAGATAGGGATCTTTCAGCATTTAAATTCTGGCAGGAAATGTGCTTTTTTTTCTGAGCCTTGTTCCAAGTGTTTTAATTCCTGCTTCCCTGTTCAGGGTCTTTTCCTGTTATGCTCATCTCTTAAAAGGCACAGTCTCCAGGACCAGAGGTTTGGCCCCTCATGAAGGAGTTCATGGCCTCTGGAAATAGACATAGTAGGAATTTTGTGTTCTGAAAACTGGATATTGAAAACATGTTTGGGAAAATTGAGGTATATGATAGAGTTAACCATGACATCCAGCTTGCTGTCGGTAGGTTGGGTGGAAAACTGTTTGTACAGGTAGTGTGTTTTGTCAGCTGAAAAGGTACCAGATGAGAAATGAAGAGATAGGTTTAGAACAGATTGCAAAACCTGCTGTCATTGAACATGCATGCATCAGAAACTGAGATCACAGCTGAAAAGGCTGGTCAACTAGCCAGATTAAAATATACCACAGAGCAGTGGGGCAACCTGCCGGGCGCGGGCGCCCCGGGACAGGGAGCAGGGCTGGCAGGGTGGAGCTGTGGAGGTGACTTGAAAGGCTTTGGTGCCACCAGACACGGGGGTGTCTCAGCCTCAAACCCTGAGTGTGAGCTGCCATCTCCCGCTGGGTCTGAGCACCCAGTTTTAGCTTATCCTGCTAAGACCCAGCCAGCTCTCCATGGCACACTTCGGCAGTGGTAGTAACGTGGTGGGCAAAGCGAGTTACACTCTGCTGGTTTTGAGCAAAATAGGAAGATGCTTACATAAAAGGCACTGGACAAGACTCTCATAAATTATTGTGTAATATTAAATCATTCAAATAAGGCTGTAAAATTTAGCATTATCTTCTGATTTCGGATTTCTGACGTGCTTTGTAAAGAGACTTCTGTGCACACTTCTGTTTTACCAGCTGTGTAGCCCTGTACTTCTGGTGACTTCTAGGCCTGTAGTGACAGCAAAACATGCATATATGTTATCTGTTGATTTAATAAATTTGAACTGAAGATTACCATGGTAATTCTAGTATCATATGTATCAGCTGCCAATCTATGAGGGCATCACTGCATCTTTCTGAACTCTTTGCATTACAAATATTTTGTGAGAAACCTAAGTTACTTATTGTTGTTATTGTTTTAGGATTTGCTATCTGAAGAAGTTCTAATCTGGGGCTGGAAAGAAGGCTATGCAGCTAAAATATTGTGCTGCTCCAAAGCGAATTGAATTCCCTCTGCCAAATAATCTCTCCTTCCCCAGTAGCTCTGTAAATAATGCCATTAAGATGTTTGCATAATCCTCATATTTCGGTGGTTGAACTTCTACTAGAGTACTGTGCAATTCTCTATGTGTTATCTTTGTTCCCAATTAAGGCTTTGGTAGCATAGCAAGAATATGTGGGAGAAAGAGCAGTATTGCATAGCTTGCAGCTACTTTGTCCTGCCATCAAGTCTCCACAAATTAATTAGGTTTTACTCTCTTGAATGCTCTGGGAAACCAAGGCATCTACAAATGCTGCAGGAAATAATAATGATGAACTAGTGGGTGGCTCAGTTAATTAGCAAAAACTTTTGAGTACAGAACATTAATAATTAATTTGCAGCTGCAGATCTGATGTATGTATGTAGAGCTATGCATTGCGGAGATACCCAAGGTAACTCTGACCATGTTAGCTCAAAAAGAGAAGCAGCACAAACATGTTAATCCAGCCTTTGTAGGTAAAGTAACGCACTTCTTCCCGCTCAGTCATCCCACTGTAAGCTTTAAAACAAAACTACCCCAAAAAGCAACAGATCAGTTGACTACTTAGGCATCTGTAGTAAAACAGATAAAGGGGGTGAAAAATATTAACTCCCCCATTGGCTATTTCAAAAATACAATGATAATTATCTGTAATTAGTATTTTCTTTGTATTCACATGTTAATGATTGAACATATTCTGAATACATGGTAGATACAGTGCTTGTGGTTAAAAACATTTTTCTTGATGAATACCCACTATGAAATGACTGGTGCAGTTGTGCCCTTTGAGAGCTTTACTGAGGTTCTAAAATTATTTCTAAACTAATGCCTATGACATTTCCAAAGTATTACCTGTGCCAATAAATTTGAAAATTCCAGAGTTAAAGAAAATGTGGTATCAAAATATCTGCTTTGCATTCATTTACCATCCCTTTCCTATTCCTTCTACCATGGTTGCATTAATAGGGGTTAATAATGCGTTTTACTTGCAGCAGTTTGCAATAGGAATGTCAGCTCTAATGGTCTGTGCGTTCTGCACCTGCATGGTGGTGGGGGGCACTCTGAGGAGTTGGGGGTGGCACCACACACCCCTCCGGCGTTGCGGCACTTCTGCTCTACGAAACTTTTAGCATTTAGGAAACCAGCCCAAAGTGCTTTGTGTTTGTCATACGCATATCATGCCTGCCCCCAGAGGGGTCAGCAGCTCCCATGTCAGTGAAATGGTGTCTGTGGGAGCGGCGGCTTTCCCATGGTGATGTCCAGGGTCTCTTGCAGGGGTGAAATAACTTTGCAGAATCCAGTGCTCTTGCAGGTCTGTTTCTTTGATCTTTCCCACAGTTTCCTAAATATGCAGCAATGTAAATATATGTATTAATATCGCTGTTAGTAGTAAAACTATTAGAGTTGACAGGGTACTGCTGCCACAGGGGATACTAAAACGAGCATGTGAAAGGCAGTAATGTTCTGTAGTGTGCACTTCTAGAGTGCACTCAGATGCTGTTTAATGGTGATTGTCTTACACAGGATAGAAAACTGAGACCAAACAGTATATAAAAATAACTGCTCAAGAACAAATAATTTCTGCCGTTTACTGCCGCTAGACATCTTTTAATTCTGAAAGTTACATGAGATGGAACGGCTGCTGCATATCTCCTCTCCAAATTTCAACATTTTCTCAAGGCCTGTAGGTCCTCTTTGGACTTTCGGAAGTTTTCCTGTTGTTTTCTAAAATGTGAGTTAAATCGGCTATCAGTAGTGGGTATTTCTGGGACTGGATAATTGCTAGCAATGCATTTTGTAAGGTACAGCAGAAGAGGAAGCTAGTCTTTGTCGAGCTGTTTGTAGGAGAATAGAAGAAGAGGTTTTAAAAATTCATGTTACTGGATAAAAATACTACTGGAAAAAGTAATCTTAAAGACTGCTTTATTCAACTTCAAGCATTCTTTCAGATCCTCGCTGTATGTATGTTATAAGGCTAGTCCTGCTAATTAGTTTATGCACAATGCTTATTGCATGGCCTTCCAGAATCCCGTCTGTATTTACCATTTATTATTTGTTAAGGCAAACAATTATTTTATCTTACAGTAACAATACCGAAGAAAAGATACTGGTACATTAACAATCAAACCCTTCCTAGACAATATATGCAGTGAATGGTATTCTGGAATTCCTTTATGAGAAATAGCTGTACTTCCCACTGTTTTAAATGGTCAGTTGTATCAGAATTTCTCTTCCCAGAACTGACCGCTTTTTGTTTTAATGCACAGTGCATTAAGTAAACTTAAATTACATACTATGAGAAAAGACTGTTCTTTAGGGTAACATTCTTCCAACATGAACTCAGTGCTAGAATATGTATTTTAATGACAGAGAAATTATAGGCTGTCCAATAGTCATTTAGCAAGGCTAGAGTATTCTGAGTTTCTGCTGCCATTATTACCGCTTTAATAAAAATACACATACCTAAAAAGAAACTTTTTTTAAATACAATTTGGTAAAAAGAAAAAAGTGTTTCAAAATCTAAACATAGGAACTGTAGAAACTGAAAACAGGGTAACATGAAATACAGTCTGGGATAGCAAAGCAATTTAAAACGAGTGTAAAAATACCATCAATAAAATACATACAGGGAGATTCTGGAGTCTATCCCTACCCTGGGAAATAAAACCAAAGTTGAATTTCATGTTATGGTAGCAGTTTAGTGGCAGGGTGAGGCAGATTTATATGAGAATCTAATGCTGAACTTAGTAAAGCATTTGTACACGCAAAGAAGAGTGAGGAGAGACCATGGATGGCTCTGGTAGTCTACAAAATGCAACTGCAGCCTTCAGAGGGAGCAGCAGCATCTTCTCCTCCTTCAGAAGCTTGTTTGCCATCACAGAGAGCTTGGAGGGAAGGAGCTGTGAAAGGAGCCGTGGAGTTTCTAGACCTGATAAGTAATAGTTTGCATTTTTCAGGAGTTATTCTATAGAATCTGACAGCTGCCTGCACCTACTGCATTCACTGTGTCATTATTAATGTCTTCTATGTATGGGGCTATCACACCATTCAGTACTAACATCAGAGTGTGTAAGACTGAAATTTGTAGAGAAAACATTGAGACTACATGACATTGAGTTTATATCACCTACTTTTCTACAGAAACTGGATTATTATGGTTTTAAGCTACTTGTAGGCATTTCCATGAAGGCGACCTATGTGGGCAGATGCTGTACCACAGTCCTGCGCTTGGCTATGATGAGGTGGAGAGCAAGGAGTAGAGCAACGGTGCCTGTCAGGGAAGAAAGCTGCCTGGAGAAGGGCTGGAGGCTGTGGTGCATTATACCTGACATGCTGTGATGGAAAAAGCAGTTTTTCTTTTTGTGTATATGATCTCCCATCACAGTGAAAAGTCTCTAGCATTTTCATGCCAGTAAAATTTAAATCTTCAGGAAGATTAGGGATTATTTCTGAAATCAGTTGGTTATTGGTAGAAGTTCTCTTGGTAAATGTTTCATGCATTCAAAATAAAGATGTGATTTCAGAGAAACACATGCCTTTAACTTATGGACAAACTTTTAAAACAAAGGGAGAAGCTATTACCTGCACATCAGTGGTCCCAGTCCTGCGGAGGACTGTGCAGGAGTTTGTCTTTGCATAGAGGAGCAGTCCAGAAAGGGTATGGTTAGACACCAGTGGGATCCTCAACTAGGCCTTACAAAGTCACCATAATATTTTGGGGGATGTTAATGAGATGGTAATGGGAAATATGAAAAATTTCAGATAATGAAAAGGGATGGGGAGAATACCTACCTTTTGGACAGAATTTCTGCAGATATTCACAGGGGGCTGAACTTGTATTCTCTTTTTAGTTTGCTTTTGGTCTCTACAGAATTACTTTAAATGCTGTATAATATTAAAGGAATTAGCAATGGAAGAATTATATTTCTTAAGAAGCTGATAACCATGGCTTTCAGATCATTTGAGGGATTTTGGTTCGTCTCAGAAGGGATAGATGGAGCTCTTGCTGTTTTTCTACAGCCTTTGTTCTTTATCTTATTGAGCAATTGAAATTCAGATTTCACACATATTTAATGCTTCGATACATATTTTCATTAAAAGCTTGCCAGTAATGTGAGCTATGTATGTTTTTGAGGTATTCATTAAATGAGATTTGTAACAGTTTACATGATATTCTGACAGTTTACCAAACCTATCAGTCAAAAGCAGATGGCCTGTGTTGGTAGGATTTTTCTGTTATAATGAATGTATTTTCAACATATGTACTTCATTTATAATATATTTGGTAGTAAGATTTTATTCTTAAAAATCAGTTAATCAACCTGCAATACCCTCTTACACTTCAGCTTGATGCTTGAACGCTCAGATGTCATCTGTCTGCGGTTCATTTCAGTCATGTATGTGATTATGCAACAAATTAAATTATGTCATATATCAATCCTAAAACACTGAAAATACAGCTGTATTCATTTGTCACTTCTTCATTCCTACCCCTTCAGGAACGTATTTTGCTATTAGACGTCCAGGTGTCCTTGGCTTCAATGCTTCGATGTTTGGGGTTGCTGTTTGAATGTAGCTGTGTTGGCCATCTCACCTCGAGGAGAGGCCATCCCACCAGGCACCGTCTGGATCATGGCGCAGTCCGGCCAGGAGAGGAGGGAGGGGGGAAGGGCACAGAGGGATGAGGCAGACCCCGAGGAGGCTGGATCGGCAGTGGCTTGAAGCGTGGCCGCCTGGTGGCCACCGGGACTTCTCCCATGAGTCGCCGTACTTGGGAGCTTGCTCGATGGGTTGCCTACATCCCCGTTTTCACAGCTGTAAAAGCAGTGGAACAAAGTGCAGGATTGTGGCCAAAGCCCAGGCTTGTGAAGATGCCAGCAGCTCTGATTTCAAGTGGATTTCAGCCTTTTACCCAAGCTGGGACAGTGGGAGACCCCAACGCTCATGCACAACCTGTGGCATGACCAAGGGAAGCTTGGATACCAGGACAGAGGCATAGCCTTGCTAACTGCCTCGATGCAGACAAGGGTAGTGTCAACAAAACCAGCATCTAAGGGCGTTTCAAAATAAAGACAGTTCGTACTATCTGCAAGGGTAATGTCGGCACACAGTTCTCAAAGTTTGGGGCTCAGATTTTTCAGTCTTTTCTAGGCATCTAAATTGTTTCAAGCTCTTTTGAAACTTTTCCTTTTGATCTGATTTGTGTTAACCGTGTTTTCACTATAGTCAGGATACCAGAACACGATTGCAGCGTTCACCTTTGCAGATCTCTGCAGCGTGCTGGAGCGGCACAAGAAGGTAGATGAGGGCCTGGCTGGATCTCTGCACCATGCACTGCTAGAGCATGCTGGGGAAGAACAAAACCCGAGTAATCCACCATCCTGATAGTTTGCCCATGGATGACTGAGATTTAGTCGTTTATATTTTTCATTTGGCCACGTCTGACAGTAATATTGGGCTCTGTATATGTGAAAAGTGTTGATGTCATTGTAGACTTTCTAGAAGTGAACTTACATTGAGCTATGTTTAGCGGCTTCGTAGCATGCAGTTCAGGACACAAACGCTTAATCCAAAACTTAATTTATGAGATTAACTGTGTTAGGTAAAGAGGTATTGTTGAAGGTTGCAGGCTTGGAGCTGCGTTAGGTAAGGTAATCGCTAAAGGTGGGTTTTTCTTTAGTCTGATCTATGTGGTTAATCCTCAGTCACACTGGGAACAAAGGACTTCTTTGTGTATTATTTCCACTATGGTTAACTATTGGGTTTTTTGCATTTAATGTAGGTTTTGGTACACAAAACCAGCTATTTCAATTGCTAGCTATTAAAACAGAGTATGGTTGAATCGCATGCAAAATAATAAAAATACAAAATTCTAAGTAACGTATTGATAAGAAATTTTGATCCATTCATTTGGTAAAAGATGTTCTTGGAGAATTTATTTAAGTGATCTAAAATTACACAGCTAAAGTTATGGGTTTTGTTCAATGTTTAATTTGTTAATAAAATGTTGAAACTTTCTTGTCAGTTACAATATATTTGCTATAGGCTAACAGTAGTGGTTGCACTACAGCGTCTGCATATCAGTTGTCCAAGCAGATTTTCATTTTTAAAAAGAATAATAATTGAAATAATTTAAAATACAAGAAGGCATTATGTTTTTCATTATACTAAGGATGATTTTTCTAAGGAGAAAAGTTTGAGGTTTGTTTTTTTTTCATTTGAGAAATCTTTTCTCATAACACTATATGGGAAGTGGCTTGGCTTTGAGGCTTTGTCTAGAGTAGCATTAGGCACATGCTACCCTGGGTATGGGTAATATCCGTAATATTTGGGATGATGGTAAATATGGCTTAAGATGAAATCCTGTGCACTCCTAAAATACTACTTTTTGTTATTAAGAAGTTTGTAAGAGGGTGTTTTCACTGAACACACTTTCTACATTTATACAGAAATTCATAATATTGATGATTTCCAGATTTAAGTAATCAGAATATCTGAACTGGACTCACAATAAATATGAAGCAGAAGCAAATAGAAGTGAACTTCCAAAGTAATTCAGAATCATCAAGGTGTGTGTGAGGATGCCCTCACATCATCTGTGCTTTTTATGACTTGTTCTTATATCGCTGTATGGAAACAGGTAAAGGGGATGTTATGAGGAAGTTTATTATAGCTGGAGAACCATCTCTTACGTTTCTTGTGTCTTGCTATGTGTGTTAGATCATTAGAGTAACATAATCTTCTTAATTACATTCATAATGACAAACATATAATGTAAAGGTATTTCTTGGTTTTGTATTAGATGTATATCTTTTAAGGGAAAAATACTTGTCCTACATGTAACTAAGGAAGACAGGGCATAGGAATTTTGTAGATTTGATCAAAACAGTGTAAATTCCTAGTTATCTTCTAAGTAAGTAAACTGTGATTTAAGAAAAATTGCTTGAAAATGCTCATGTTTTTTTCATTATCTGAATCAGCTTGAATTAAATTGTATATTTACCCTACCTTACCATGAGGCAGGATTTAGGGATCATCAGTTGTGTAGCTACAGTTTCTAGCAGTTCAAGAGTTTACCTGTTTTCACAAAAACTTTAATGCAAGCTTTTGTATAGCACTAGAAATAACGTAGATGAATCAACTTAGGTTTCACACAATTTCTGCTCAGTTGTTAACCAGTTAGGTATCCTGTTTTATGTTCTGTATCGCTGACAGACGTCAGTGTATCACTGGGGAACTTACTAGAACCAAACCTTAATGATACGTGCTGGTAACTTAGCAACTTAGTAGGCTAAATAGTAGAAACTATGCTGAGGGAACATTTTAAATAAAGATTTATATGTATAAATACATAGAGAGAAAGTGTGCTTTTCCTGGCATGTGTTGTTGCTTTTATTAGCATACTGACTTACATATTTATGTATGTCCAACAGACCATAAAACAGTTGATTTAAACTGAAAACAGTTTAGAAAATATTGTTTTATCTGTGTAAGATCTGTGTATTTTTATAATCTGGACTATTAGAAATATACATGTACTGTACATGAACAAAACTTTCAATTTTTCTAGTAGCCAGGTAATGCAATGTTTTTCCAGTTAATGCTAATTAGAAAGTGGAGTGAGTAAGAAAGGAAGGCTTATCTGGGTTTATAATGGCTTAAGTTTTCATGAAGGAACTGTGTTAGCCAAAACACTTTGTAACAATTGATACCACCGTTACATTGTCACTTAAGTTCAAATTTTTGGGAAGAATTCATAACAGAAGGTTTTGAAAGGACAGAATTGAAGAGCGTTCGTAGACTTTAAATTCACTTTTTTATTAACTCGGGTACCTACTTTCTCAGTTCAATATAATAAATTGCCTAGTGGGGCTTTTTCCACTCCTTGTAGGTTTCTTTTGATATAAAGGGGGAATTGAGTGGAAACTCAAAATTAAAAAAAAAAAAAAAATGTATTTTTGTTTCTGTGGGTTTTTTCCGTGAACTAACCCAAGACATTAGGTTTTTGCAGGCAAAAGGCTTGTTCTAAAAATAATTTTATCCTCATTCATCTACAGAGATATTCAGATTGTTCTGCCGTATTGTATGAATTGAGTCATTCTCTCCATTTTTCTCTGTCTCATGGCCTGTTTTCTTAACCTGGAATACTGATTTAGATGAATGTTGTTAGTGAGTGTGAAGAAATGTTTATGATTTTTTCCCAAAAGCATCTCCCCAAGAAGAAGAACCCTGAGAGCCTCTCACTCACACATGATTATTGAGAGGACCTTGTAAAACCTATTCTTCACTGCTATCAAAAGCGTTGTCATAAAATGCTTTGAGTTTGGGAGAAAAGGTAATCATACTTAAAAACATCCATCACATCTAATTTAGCAGCTCAAACAGTTTACAGTTTGGATGCTATATTTAGATAGCTTCATCCCAAACATAATTAAATTAGTACCACTCAATACAACATAAAATACATTATCCTAAACTCATAAATGATAACTTTGTTTTGGACAAACTATTACGTAGTGTTACTATTTTGAACATTCAGGATTAGGGTAGAAAATAGATAAAGTACTAATTATGTTTCTTCAGAAGAAAATACATCAAGTTTGGGGAGATGTTTTAAAAATGTAAATGGGAGTAGGATAGATATATACAGATAGCCAGGTATTTGTCCAATGGTAAGTAATTTTAAATTTATTACAATTTTAATGCTAATTATATATAATAGTAGTAATGTATGTTCATTCCTGTTGCTCCCTGTTCTGTCTATGACAAGTCATTACTTTTAAACTAGTAAGACTGGAGAAGTCCAATATCAAATACAGTTTTCCTTACCTTCCACTCTATTCAATATTACAACTGAAACAGATGTCATGCAAACCACCTGTGGGTTTCTTGTACCTGACTATTATCACCTTCCAATTTTACAGCAGTTTTTATCTGTTCTTTGGGTACTGACCTTTGTGAGGTTAATATCCCCACTTCCTTGTTCACTTCTTCTGGTAGGAGCCCTGTTCTCCTTGTTAGCTCTCGTGATTATAGTCTTCACCTGATGTTCTTCTCTTCTGTCTTCCCTACATCTCCTTTCCCTCACAAAAGGAAGAACGGTGATTAAGGAAGAGTGGTGATTCTTCTCTAGCTTAGTATGTTCTCAACTAGGTGATTTCAAGTCAGGATCAGAGCCCTTTTGTGGTTGCAGGGAGTCACAGCCTGAGGTGACTCTCCTGGCTGAGCGAGGATCACCCATCCCAGCACCTCCACCAGCCAGCCAGAGAGTGTGGTAGCTTTGTCAGGACCTGAGGAGTTGCAGGGTCTGCAGCAGAAATAGCGTTGTACCAATTAGCACTGCATCAGTGAAGTTACATTGCTGTAAATCCAATAAAAGAAATAGGAAGGCCAGGCCTGAGCTGCGTAAAACCATCTTGACTTTCCAGGAGGCTGTCCAGGAGAGCTGGCCCAGAGACTGGGGACTCTTCATTCTCACTCGGCTGCATCCTGGTGATGCTGCTGGCACCCACGGTTTGGCTAGACTCCCAACATTTGTTTTCTTTCCTCGGTGTCTCCTTGCTTCCTCCTTTCTTGCAAAACCAGGAGTGTGTGGCTTATAGTGACCGCGCTGATCAAAAGCAGGACCTTGGAAAGCAGCAGATCAGCGGCTGTGTTGTGACACTTCAGCTAAGCTTAACACTCAGATGCACACTTCCACTTCTGCCGCTTCAAAATCTGCTATGTCTGGACACATTACATGTGGTGTTGTGAACACATTCTCGAGGCAAAGGTGCATAAAAGGAAAAATGCATGTCTGTTAAGAAAATCTATGTTTAAAAAAATTCAACAATTTAAGCTCAACATGGAGCATTGGTTTTCCAGAATCAAAAATAATTGGAATTGGAAAAAATAAGTTGCATGTCACGTAATGCAACTTGAGAAAATTGTAAGAACAGATGTGAAAAATAAGCCATCAGGTAACCTGAGCTTGAGGGAAGGAACTGATGCAAAGACTTTCCTAAGATATTGCCACAGCTAATGTTACATTATGTAAATTAAAGCTTTTTTTCTGTACTGAAAATAATAATTCTGCTTTGAAATGTTACTAGCTTTTGCTAATTTCCTGTGCTAATAATATAATTAAATACTATTACATAAATACTTTAATAAAATATATTAAATGTTTAGAAATGCAATACCTCTAATTTCAGATTTCCACTAAAAGCCTGCAAACAGACTGTAAGCAACTGCTTTTACTTTAGCTTGAATCCTCTGGCAGTTGTGCCCTCTCTGGTCAGTTATGTGGATTTGCCCTTTCTGTGTCTAAATGCAAAATCTTTTCTTCTGTCCTACAAAACTCTTCTTAGTCACCTGCATTAGCGAGCAGAGAAGTCCTGGTTCATCTCCGGTTGTCCTGCTCTAGTAGTGCACATGAGAAAGCAGCTGAATTTGTCATCAGAAGATTTACCCTATGAGTGGCACCAAGCATCCATGCCAAGCTACAGCGTTTGCACCCCACATCTCATGACAGATCCTGTCCTGGAGACATTTCAGCCAAGTGCCTGTTAGGTTGCGTGCTTCATATGTACGCATAACTCACAGCATAGGGAGAAAGAGCCCTATCATGGTTTTAAAGGTGTCTCCAAGCTGCATGGGAACCTGAGGAGCTCTCTGCTCTGACCCTGGCAGTCCTGTGGGCCAGCTGAAGGGACAGCAAGTTCCCAGCTTTCTCCTGTGAACTGCAGTTACTGCAGTGCTCAGAGCCTCCCCGTTGGTGTGCCTCAGTTCCCACTCTGCCTTTTCTGCCGATGGCATGTGCCCTTCTGAGGTCTTCTGCAGGGATTCTTGGAAGACAACTTTGCCTCCTTTTTTATATATATACTAAGTTACTCTGTTAGAGGCATAATGCCCAGTGACCTCAGAGAGTAGCAGTAGTACTTTGGGGAGAACATGAGATGAGAAAAGAAGCCCTGACAGGATCACATGCTCTGGCTATGCAACATCCAGACGTGGCCTCTGTGCTTCTGGCTCTCCAAAGGCGTGGACAGAACACCTGGCAGGAGGAGGCTTTCGCCACCCATACCGAGCCCTGCCTTTTTACAGAGTGAAAAGGAAAATAGGTAACTGTAAATAAATAGATTTACTGTGCTTAATTCTTTAACCTCATAGATGCCTCACATAAACGGCTTTGTACTTCTAGTAATATGTCTTACTGAAGATACTTGCTGTCCTTACTGCTTCTACAATATATAAATGGTCATAAGAGGGTTGCTAATTACATTGATCTGCCTTTTGGGAGGGTGTATCCAGCACAGAAAGCTATATCTTCTTGAGGCAACTGTTAGTTTCTGCTTTTCGAGTGATTTATTCTCTCTTGAATAATTAATCTTTGTGCTTAAAGGCAGGTATCATTCCTTTTGGTCTGCTCTCTTCCTAGCCTTAACTGGGTTTAAATCATCAGTTGCTGCATTAAAGCAATGAACATATTGCTTGCATTGTGTAGTAAGATATTTTACAGTGTTTTCACAAATTTGGGTATTTTGAATGGCAGTTCTACAATTGCAAATACCTTCCAGTTAATAAACAAATAAATGTGCAATAAGGTAGTAAACAGACCATGAATCTGAATCACTTCTTGTTTTTCAAGCTGAATTTTTCAAGGAAATTAGTTTATGAACCAGATTTTGAAGTCTGGACTCCATCAGTCTCAAGGAGAAAGAGCTGTAATTGCATTTTCTCTCAATTTATGCTGTGTATCTGCACTCTTTTTTTAGAATTTTTCTTTTTAATTCTATTATATTGAACTTAATTTTGCATGACAAGTAGCAGAATCATGCAGATAAGTAACAGAAGAAATATAATTGTTCTGTGAAGACCCCCACAGTTTGCTGTAAGGATATGTGTACCTTATAGTAACTCACTAAGACTGCAGCTTTTGAGGATGCATCAAAGCTAGCTTTAGACTCTTGGCTAGGGTCCTGCAAACAGGAGTTTCTCAGTAACCCAAAACTCAAGTGAACTAAATTCTTCTTGTTTTATCCATTTTCATGGATTTTATCTTGCAGCTCACACTGAGCAACAAACTAGTGCAATGGGTGCCCTGTTTCCAGTACAATTTTGTTACTTTTGCTGTAAATGAGCTGAAGGCCTAGGACCAGGTTTAGTATGGACATACATCTTAGCTAGAAGGAAGATCCTTCACAATTTTGTCAGTACTTTCTCACAGCTTTCTCTTTTGTGCTTTCTTGAACTTTGAAATATTGAACTTTCTTCTGTTACTGATGAAAAAAATGTATTATAGTTGCATATTAATCTACAGTTAATTTTTCCCCCGATTTGAAATCATGACTGTCTTAATTCCACTGATAAAATTATGTTTTGTAATTTTAAAAATCTAAATAATCTCAAGAGTAAGATGTTTTCATAGTATACTTACAGTATTGGTGTTTTCTGTTTGACGTTAAGAACAGGTAAAGAAAATGTTCAGTGACTGGACTCCATCCTCAGTTACTGTGAAACAATTTGCCAAGCTGTTTATCCCTGATGGAGATCGGTTAGTTGTAGCAGCAAACTCAGAGTGTAGAGACTTAGGAATTTTTATCCTAACAATGTTTTTTCTGCCATTGAATATACTGGAACTAGAATTCTTAATTTAGCATTACATCTATTTTTTTCTTTCAATCTTATTTCACTCATAAAAGTTGCGGGAGTTCTTCTGTTGAATTTTTATTTATTTTTTTAGATGAAATGGGTCTTTTCTGAAAGAGTTTCCATCTGTTCTGTGGTAGCACAGTTGCTGGTATTCATGTCATGAACTTTTCATCCTTTCTTGATAACTTTCCAGGAACTCTGAAGTTTTGGAAATGTTTTAAGAGATGAGATGCATTTTATATAATATAACTTTTAAAACCAGGTTGTCTTGTTAGATCTTTATTTCAAACTTTCTTTAAAAATTCATTTTCTTATTGGAAAAAGGAGAAGATAAGCTCAGTAATGGCATAGCTGGTTAACTAGGCAAGTTTTAATGTACAGTAATTTCCCACTTAATGAATAGCACTTAGTAGAATTAAATGTTCTCTTAAAGTATGCTTCTCTGCTGTTCCTTATTATTAATGCCCAAAGGACTTGTGATACCATGCTTATTCATAGCCACTATTTGTTTGTAATTCTGCTTGTCTTCCATTGTTACAGAGGGTAACAGTGAAACAGTGTTTTTTTATCATATAAAGCCAGAAAGGTGTATATGGAAAAGAAGTGTGGTTTATATATCTTAATGGCCAAAAGCACGACTTTGTGATGAGGTAGGGTACAGAAAAAAAAGCTGCAGGGAAGAGAACAGACCTTTTTGTCCATCACTTCAAAAATGCCCCATCTCTTCATTGTGCAGTGAGCTGGGTATGCACAACAGTGAGAACAGCTCTAAATGGATATACTGGCTGGTCAGAGTATAACTAGTCCCACCAAAATGTGTCTGTGAAAAAGATAAATGTGGTCATAATGTGACAGGGAAATGTTGACTCGAAATCATGAGATGATCTTGAGGCTTTTGCAGGAAAGTCCTCTGCAGTTCTGGCCACCTGCATTCAAGAAAGATCAAGTCCAGCTGACGTGCTCAGGGCATCTGGCAGTGATCCTGTGCAAAATGATTGATATGTAGAATGAAGCAGACACTCAGCACTGCAATTTCAGTTTGCATTTACATTAGTAAACTCAAGAGCTGGGGCACCCATGTCAGCACTCGAGTCCGTGTCCTTGGTCACTGAGCATGAGATTAACCGTGCTGTGCAGTTGTTAGTGGCGTCCCATGCGTGGATCGGAGACACCCCAAGGCAGTCCCCTCCTTCTTCTCTGCTGGTTGGCCCCACATCCAGAGAATAAGCCTGGGTCTGTTTTGTTTGCTAGCATAGACTGTATCCCACTGCATGCTCTTCAGGCCATATCTGCCAGCTCCAGCACTGTGTAGACATAGCCCACAAGGTTGAAGCATTTTTTCTTCTTGGTACCTCTTGTCCCTTCCTAAAAGACTACTCTTTTCACTCAGCTAGAGTTCAGTGCTCCCAATGATGTTGGTAATGCACGTGAGCACTGGTGGTCACTTAGAAAAAGGGACCAATCCACTGCACCTCTTTCCCCTCACAAAAAAATTAAGGCATACAAGAAAAACTTGCATCTGGCCTACCTGTAAGGAAAGAGGGCTTCATTAATATCAGCTCATGCTATTTTTGACACCATCAAAGAAAATGAACAAAATGTGAGTTTAATTATAGTGAACCTGTCAGTACCGTAAGAGAAATGCTGTTCTTTGTGTAGAGGAGATGCAGTGATAAATCACAGTAAATAGTAAGTGCAGATAGTACGCCACTTTTAGCAAGTGCAAATCACAGATAGTACCATCTTTTTATTAGTAACCCATAAGATATATAGCCAAAATGACAATATGTCTTTTATTGATTACTAATGAAAAGATAACATCCATGATCTGCACTTTATATTTAGCATGAGATAATTTGCAAATAAAAGATCTGGTATTCAGTAAAACTGAAAGGATTATTACTCTTTCCCTGCGCAATGGTTTTCTTAAAACCAAATTGCAAATCGAAGACTTTAAGTTGCTAATATGTCATCCAAGAAATACTAGACTTGAAGGAGCATGAATAGTTTTAATTATGTATAAAAAGATTCATTAAGAGGAATGCAAAGGTCCAGCAATTCATTCTCTGAGATTAGATTAAGAATATTGTGTTTAGAGTTTTGTATCTTAATAGACCACTTTAATTTCTGTTTATACCTATTATTCTATTTCAAATGCACATTAATCTTCTTCTCAATGAAATGTATCCATTTATCTAACAAGATGAAATATTATGTGTTCCTAGCTATTCACACAATTATTTGAAAACAGTTGTGATTTAAATTTTAGGTTGGCAATAAATACATTTTACTTTGTACTTGCCATTGTTGCCTTGAGTATCTCTAGACACTGTTGAGCATGAGAAATTCTCTGCTGTAGAGGAGAAAAATGACTTTATAAACCAAGGGATTGTTCATGGCATTTATATACACCTTGTCAGTGTCATCTGTTCAAATATAATAATTACTTTATTTCTAATGTTTGCTTTCCTGTGTGGACTTATTTAGCTGAGTTTTAGTTTAGCTTCTGATGAAGAGACAATTTACACATATTTACAAGACACTTCTTGTATGTGATGCAAATATCTATTCTCATACACAGGATCATTTACATACGCATACAAGTAATATCTATAGCTGAGAGTTCAGAAACAAGCTAGAAAGCACCCACTTTTGAGTACTGTAATTGTGGAAATATATATTGAAAAGTGATAATAGTCATGTAAAGGCTTTCTCTTAAGTACTGACACTCTTGATTATACAGGTGTAAATATGATCAAAACCAAGCCTATTACATCCAGGCTTGTTAATCTAGGATAACGTTGCAGTCTCACTGGCAAGTTAGTTTCAATTATAGTTCTTCACATATTCCCACACAGTTGCCTTGTATGTTTTTGTGTTTCTCAGGGGGCTTGAATATCATGGTTACCAAAAGACAGAAAACACAACACAGTAACAGAGAAATGAAAAGTATTTGGTGCCCCCAACCGGCCTCAGTTGAAGGGAAACCACTGTAAGAACACTGATGTTATTTTCTTGCATTAGTCAATATTTTGTGTCTGAATTTCTTCGAAGATCTGGTTATACTGTCAGGTATCACAAGAAAAAAGACAAATACACCCTTCTATTCTGTATTGCTGGTTTTGTTCCATCTCTCATTCACACCGTGCCAACTTGAAGTCCAAGTCCAGGATCCGGATGCAACTCCTGTCTATAAGTACCAAGTTCCACTTCTGGATACCCATAATTTAAATATAGCGTATGTGAGGGCCATCAGAAAGCTGCCAGAATCAAGCAATGGGATGGAAGGGGGCACCCAGAAAAAACAAATAGTCTTTCTTGGGTTCTAATTCTTAGAATTATAATTCTAGAATTCTGATTAATTCATCTTTTCAGTCAAATCTCACCACCAGCTTTCTACTTTTCCCATTGACCTTTCCAGGACACTTGAGACAATACAAAAAGCATCCTTGTAATTGTTACCTCCCTTGGATTAACTGGCTCCACAGTCATCTGTTTTTCTGATGATTTCTGTCTCTTCCTCCCTAGTTCAGTTTTGTGTGAAGGTACCCAAACTGTCTGTTTTTCAAGTCTTTTTTTCTTCTGCCACATCAGTGGATGATCTTCTTGAACACAGCTTCAGACATCATTTCTGTGTTGATGAATCACGGATCCTCTCCAGACCTACTTTCTCCTATCTAGGACCTATTTGCTGTCATCTCTTCTTGCCCAGTTGTCTCTAACTGAAATATGAGTTGAATTCATTTTTTTCTCATTCAAAAGCTGTCTGATACCTCCTTTCCTGATGTATATGGAAAGCTTTATCTCTATGAACTAGCATGTTGGCTAATGGCCTGAGTGGCATCTTTGACTCAGTCTTCTCCATAGCAACTCATTGCCAGACCATGACAAGTCTTGCAGGTCACCTCTCTATGTGATCTCCAAGAGACCTCTCTCTCCCTTTCATCCACAGAAGTAAATCCCCTATTTGCATCCTCACTGTCTTGAAATGTGATTACTGCAAAATCACTTTCTCTTGGCTTGACAGGTGCAGTTCTGCCCTTACGATATCCATGTAAAATAAGGATGATACAATGATCTGTCCAGCCAGTCTATTTGGCAGTCTCACCCCGTGTCCATGAATCACTCCACTGGCTCCCATGTCTCTAGTGCATTAAACTTAAATTCTTGTCTTCACTTTTAAAGCTGTTTCTTAAACAATCTGAACATAGTTCATCAAACTTGTGGCTAATATGCAGTAGTTGAGTTCCTTGATTAATATATACTAAGACAAATTATATGAAAAATATATTGTTTTCTCATCAGTTCAAAGTTTTCACTTATGAGTCACAAGTTACCTCTTTACATTAAAGCCTCTCTGATAACAAAATAGGTGTAAAACACTGAAGGAAACAACCTTTAATTTCAAGGACAAAAAAAAAATACAGAAAAAAAGTGGTTTGGTAAAACGGTACTGAACTCGTAGAATCACAGAACTGTTAGCTGGAAGAAACTTCTGGAGGTCATCCAGTCCAAGGTCCCACTCAAAGCACAGGTATCCCCAACACTAGATCATGTCAGCCATGAATTTGTCTAGCCAGGTCTTAGAAATATCCAGGGGGCAGGTTCCACGACCTTTCTGGGCAACCTTGTCCAGGCTGCATTACCCTTGTGGGAGGGTGTCCAGTCTGAAACTTCCAAGCCACAATTTGAGGTCATTGTCCCTTATTATGCCATCTGGCACTGCCAAGAAGAGTTTGGCTTCATCATCTTTACACCTTCCTTTCAAGTAGCTGCAGGCTGCTATTAGATCACCTGGTAGCCTCCTTTCTGCAAGACTGAACAAGCCCAACACCCTCAACCTCTTTCCACAGGTCACTTGCTGTAGGCCCTGACCATCTTGGTTGTTCTCTGCTGGGTCTTCCTGAGTTCCTCCACATCTCTTTTGAACTGGGATCCCAAAACTGCATGCCATATTCCAGATGCAGCCTCAGCAGTGCCAAGTAAAGGGGGATAATAAGTTCCACCTGTGATGTCTGCACCCTTTGTAACGTAGCCCAGCGTGCAGCCCTCCGCAGCGGCAGCATGCTCTTGGCTCATGTTCATCCTGGCATTCACTGTAACCTCCAGGTCCTTTTTAGCAGAGCTTAAGCATGAGTACATTATGCCATTGCTTCATGCCAGCAATTTGCCATCTGTGGCAAACTATATGATCAGTGTCATCTTGTCTCTTCATTTACTATGGCATATGGGGTTTTTTTGGTTTGGTTGCTTCGATTCTCTTTGAGTTTCTTTGTAATGTGAAGCAATGAAAAATGTTAAAATACCATTTCCCAGTATGTTGATCATAGTGTTCTTTGTTCCTTCTTTTCTTTTTTGGGTAATTGCTCTGATTTTTTTTCCTGTTTTCAAAAAAACATTGTCATTATAAAACACATGAGAAAATGGCCCTTATAAACTTTGTCTCCTTTTCCAAACCTACAAAACCAGCCCTTACTTAGTAATTCAGTTTTGTTCCATTGATTTCATTTAAAAAGGAATAGAAAATGATTGTTAGATTTTCTTATAGTCTAGTTGTAGCATTGAGATCTGTTTTACTCAGTTAATATTTATTAAATATGTGCTGTTGATGTTGGAATAGCACAGTACATGTGTAGCAAGTTAATCCCCAACAGTGATTTCTTTTAGTCACCTGGCCAACTGTGTGGGAGTGGTTTTGGCCCTACTGGGATGAAGGGAAGTTCATGCCTTTTCAATGTTGTAAGCCTTGGTAGGCATGTTAAGGATGTCAGAGTATTCCTGTCACCCCCTTTGCCTTGGACATTCAGCAGTTTGAAGTTCATACCTGTAAGGGATTAGCACAATAGCGATACTGCTGAGCTGTGATAATATAAATACAAGTAGACATTGATGTTAAGGTAGTGGCACCACAATGCCTTTGTATAAATTCTTTCTATTTATTTGCTTACCCCCAGAATCTATGCATAGCTAAAACATAATTTTCTGTGCTTCTGTGGCAGAGGATGTGTCAAAACCCCACTGTTTGGCAGAGTAAATTAAAGGAAGCACAGGAAGAGCAGATCCCCAGGCATCCCTGTCTCTCCTGCAGGTGGATTTGCAAGAATATTTAAAAAAATACATAATTAATCTAAAGTGTAAGAGGATTAGAAATAAAGTAGAACAAGTAGAACTTGCATTTTACAAACCATGTGTTTTATTACATTGGCTTTTTTCATATCTGCGGACTTACTGTGGATAACTTGTTATTTTCTTACACTTGTTTATTTATTCAAATTATTTTGCATTTTTGCAACTGATTTTTAATTCTTTGGACCTATTCAAAACATTCTGGGGAAGCATTCATACTGATCTGTGCTGAATCACTGTGTGGCTGATCAGATGGGAGAGGCATGATGTTACTCATCCAGTTTAACAGTGGCAACAAGCAAGCCTTTCTGCCACTCATATTTCACTCACATACATAAAACCTACTCTAGGTGCTGCTCAGCCAGTCACTGTCACCCGATATTCAAATGTTTGTAGTGAACATCAAAGGAAACAAACTTGACTGAAGTTAATACTCATAAAAATCTTCCCGCTTCTTTGTTGTATGTACCATTTTCTTTTTGTTCTTTGAATGTAAGCCACCTCTAGGGATCAGAGCTAGTGCCAAATTACTATTTTGGCTTTAAAATTACTTCCAATTATGTGGGCTGGAATACCTCCCTAAAAGTCTCCAAACAGTATATGTAATCACTGCTTTGTATTTCAATGTAATTTGAAATAGCTTGGATATGAAAATGGAGTTCATAAGGGCAATTGTGATTGCCTTCAGTCACAACACTGAAGATTGTTTCTGAAAAGTTCTACTTGCTGTAGGTATTCTTCGGCTATCGTTTCCACATATTCTTTGTGAGCTGAAGCACTAGAAAAATCTGATACTGCACGTTAATTTTCTGGTTTTGCTTTGCACATCCCGTATTCTGACAGTAATTTGTCCTGTCATATGTTTATTTAAAAAAAAAAAAATTTGCTAATTTTCCTGCTTTATGAGGGTCTTGAATTTTTAACAGCATTTCCTCCTATTTTTGAGGCAGCGTGCATTCTCTCTTGTTGTAGACCCATGTTTGTCAAATTCTATTCTGGAGTCTCTCAAAGTTACTGAAGTTCTTTCTGCAAACTGTTGGCTAGTATTACGCATAAACAGACATGCCCTCTGTTTTGCTTTGTGCTTTACAAAGCAAACTAATCAAATTAGTAACATGGCAGGAGAGTTAAAAAATGCTTACTACTTACATATCCATTTAAAACCTTGTGTGAAATTTGACCTTTTTAATAAACCTATTCACTGTAGATGTTGCCAAGGAGAAAAAGACCTGATATTATTTATCATAGCTTTTAAATTTTTGGTTGATTCTTTTTTTCAAGTATATCTAATTCTTGTTCACCCATACAATTTCAATAACAAAACCCACTGAATATTAGCCATCCTAAATCTAAAACATTACATTCTACATAGTGAAAAAACCTTCACTGTGTTGTTTGGAGATCAGCCTATTTGGTGGATGTTGTTTTTTCAGGGTAGGAATGCTATTGAAGAAACATGGAGAATAATGTAGGGTTGCTCATGGAGGAGTGCTCATGTTGCTTCTTGAATAGATGTAGCCAATGGCTCAACAAAGATCGGGAGAGAAGAACAAGCCTTCAGCTGCACCAAGGCTGAACCAACATTGCTTGGGGCTCCTAGAAAGCAGAGGGGGACACAGAAAAAAACAAGACTTGTCCTCACATCTTCCCAAGGTGGCAGTGACCACTTTCCTGCCAATCCTTGTGTTATGTGTTCTTGTGAATAGCAGAGGAGACCATAGGCAGGATGTCTGTAGATGCTTCTGGGCTCAGGTGTACCTCTCTGCCATGGCTGAGGGGTGGCTCTGCTCTTCATCTGTTGGTCATGGATATGCAATTAGTGGAACCAGCCTACAGCAGAATTTTTTAAAAATTGGGAAGGGAAGGGAAGGGGAATCCTGCAGAGATTTGTATCTTTAAACTTGTCCAGGGAAGGAAGGGGGCAAGAGCACCGACTTGAGTAGGGTCTGAAAAAAGTTTGTGGTGAAATCTCAGTTCGGTGCTTTACTTAATTTCTACATTTGCAAAGTAGAGGTTGCACTGGACAGGCTTCTGCATCCAGGCAGAGTCGTATTGAATTTTGGCATGCCTCCTAAGTTATTCTCAGTCTTTAAAGTCCCAGTGAGGTATCCTACATGTTATTTAATTGACTTACCTATGTAAGGATGCCTCGAGGTGCATCAGATGGTGATTTGTCTTGTGACTTTTTACCAGTAGGTAAAAAGTAACCATTACTCCTGAGTCAGTAAAAGCTGAATTTGGGTGTTGCTTCCTTGCTGAACATCTTCCAGAAAATGTGGTGTTTGTACAACTTGAAAAAAAGAAGAAATCTGATGTTTCTTTTTTGTTCTGAGGAGTCTGTTGGTTGTTTCCTCTTTGTGGCTTTTGAGGCCTAACTAGACCAGTTACAGTTGGTGAGAGGATGTAAGTGCACTTAATCATACAGAGCCCATACATTTCTGCAGCACTGTAGCAAGAGCTGAAGAGTGGAAAATGGAAAATACTAGAAAATAAGACTCCAGTGTGGCTTGTCTCTTTGGATAATGAAAGTGTTCATTCATACGTCTTCTCCTTTGCTGTGATTTCTTCTTTCTCTGACAGAAGTTATTAAGTATTTAAAACAGATGTTGCCTGCCAGTCTGATGCAGATTTAACAGATCTATTCAGTTGTTCATCTTGTGATACATCAAAAAGAGTATTTGACCTTCTCCCAATGTATGTTAACTGTCAGGTTATTGGTTTGCATCTGGCCAGGGGGCATATTCCATCCAAACATACTCTGTCTGGTTGTGTGTTACACCCTGCAAGAAACGTTACACCCTCAGCAGGCAGGTGCCTCTTCCAAAGATGCCGCTTATTGCAGCTGGAAAGGAAGGCCAAAAACAGATCTTAAATTCTTGTAAGCACAGTATCCTTCCAGGTCAGGCTGGTTTCAGACACAGCCTAATGATGCCTGTGTTGTATGTGTGCAATGTGTAACTCGGGGACTTTTAATTTTTCAGACCTGATAATGGCCACTCAGTTCATATTAACATGATTTTGTGGAGGTTTGTTCCCAAGGTTTGAGTTTAGTTTTTTCCTCACAAAATTAATCTATTTTGTCAGCAGTCAACAAGCACAATCTTTAAGATTTGACAATATTTGGATTTATTTTTAAATCAGCATAAAATATAATTTTGTACTAATCTCATGCTCTTCCCTACTGTTTATTTCCTCTCCATTTTGTTTTGTTCTGTCCAACTCTCACAACTGTTTGCAAAGTGAGCAGATATCTGAGGGAAGCAGGTATGGAAGAAAAACCCTTCTATTTTCTCTTGCAGGTTTTAATTTAGAATGGCTAATTCAGCACATTATGGATGGTACTGTTTTAGTTGCCAATGAGGAATTAGCAAGTAATTATGGTAAGGGTTTGCCTTGTTTCAGAGACTGGGAAAGGTAATGATAGCTCTCAGAGAAGATGAAGATAGTGCTGCAATAATAGACTTCTTCCCTTCAGAGTTTGCCCAATTTAAAAATAAGTGCTTTGCCATTGGACTAAAAAGGTGAGTAAAAGGTACCCGTGAAGGAAGTGAGAAGTGGAAGTGACTACATCATTGTAGTAAATTGGTGTTATCCTTCTTTCTTTAGAGGCTCTAGCCTTGGGTTTATGTGAAGGAAAACCATCTTTCAATACAAAGAAACAGCAGAACAACTTAGATGTCAGACAACAAAAGAATAGCATTGTGTTATTTTTGAATACTTCGTTTCTTGTGATCCAGGCCCTCAGGAAACTCTGCCCCTAAAGAGAAAATCAAATGAACCATCAGGATTATCTCTGTGTGCCACATATGTTTACTTCTAGGTGGGTATTTAGAATCTCCTTCTGTCCTTCTGTGACTTATGACCATTTGGGGAGAGGAGAATGTAAGGTCCCTAGTAAAATATTTTCTGTGTTTTAGAAACTCCAAAGCAAACACATTTAATGTAGCTATCAAGCTCATCAGCTGGGAGTTGTTATATATTATGGGAACTTGCATATAGCATACAATAGCATTTTAACATCTACATATTCACTCTTTTTTGCTTTTCAAACTTCTTGTCTCTGTGTACCAGCGTGAAAGATAGAGATCAGGAAGAGACCAGCTCTGGCAAATTTGAGAACAGCTCTAATTCTGCACATCTGCAATCACTTCTTTTCCTAGCTGGACATACAATTACCCCGTGTAATCCCTGGCATCTCACTCCTTGTTAAAAATCAGCTTTGCCACTAGAAAACTATAAAAAAGTTCAGAGAAATAGAAATTATTAGTCTAAACCCTAGGTTGCCAATCCTATCCATCACTGCTAGAATGATTATATCTGCAAGTAACATGAGGATTTTAACTGTAAAACTGCAGGTTTTAAAACTCAAGTGTTTTTGCCTCATTTAGATGCAGATCTAAAAGAACAATGAGTCCTGCTAGCTTAAATAATTTTATATCTTCAAGAAATTTATGTACTTTCCTACAGAAAAGTCAAATGCAGTTGTTATTCTGAATTTTTTTCAAGATAGACTAGCATTAAGTTTTTCAGTTTGTTTCTGATTTCCAAATTTTCCTATTTTTCATGCCAGTTACCACTGCTGCTTATTTTCACTGTGTTCTGACCTCCTAGTTTCTCCAAAATAACCAATATTGTAACTGAAATTTCATTAGTGTTTAAACTTGCTTACTCCACCTTTGAAGTGGATCAAGCAAAAAGCATTCTAGCAAGCTTCAACATTATTATTTGAACTGCTCCATCATTACCTTGTAGGTATCTTATTGGTTCTATTTGTTGTCCTTCGTGTTTTCTATATTCCGAACATTTTTTTATTATGATTGCTTTTTCTTAATCTTTATAACTAGCTCCTGCCCATAGCATCATTAGAAATTACTACCTAGACATAAACATATTTTCCTGAAGTTATGTATCTGTTAGATGTATCTGTTCTGTTAATCTTTGGATGAAGTTGTAAAATAGCAGGGGTGGACCTTCCATGTTCTAGTACATCTTGTATGCAGACTTCCCCCACAGCCCAACAGAATTCTTACAGAAGACCTACATTCCTCAAATGGAAAGAGACAGAACGTCCCAGGTCACTTCAACCTGTTAAATTGTCTCCAATAACCTGTTTTCTAGTGTGCAGAGAAGCACTTGAAGATAAGAGATGAAAAGCTGTAACAGAAGTAGTCACCAAAGACCCAGACAATAATGGCACCTATAAACTTGTCAGCTTGATGGCTAATCACTGATGAGATAAAGGCTAACAATAATGTCCAAATACAAAGACTCCGAAACAGAAGTAGTAGAAATGTAATCAACTACAAAGGGCATCGAAATTGGGAAAGGTAAATCTCCTTGGACACAGAAACAAAATGAAGTCCAAGCTCCTGGGGTCAAACAGAATCATTAATTTTCTAATTACACCATAAAATGTCATAGCCCTTTCAATTTTCTCTTTTCAATTCACATTGTGCTTCGTTCACAATATCCCACATGGTTTTGCCATAGTTACTAATGTACTTTTAGCATTATTGATAAATAACCACTGCTGCCTCTTCTTGTTATGGTTTCAGACTTTGGTCTCATAAAACCTTAGCATGTTTTATTAAAACAAATAATGTTTAGAGATTGTCAAATTTTGTCGTAGAAGTTACCGGAAAAATACATATTCTGCTACCTCTTTGCTTGTACAAATTTGAAGTTTTTTGAGGTGTTTAGTCTTTATTCTATCCACATAGCCCTTTTTTCCACTTTTAGATAACAGAAGATTTCTATGAACTGTTCACTTACAGACATTCAGAAGTTTTATAACGTCTGGGTATGACAATGCTCTTTATCTGACACTGAGTTCTTCTGTTACGTATTAAAATATTCCTTCAATATGGAACCAAACCAAATGAATGTGTTTCTTGCTTTCAGCATGTATTACTGGATTTAAGAGACAGAGGGAAAATTAGGAAACTGCATTAGAAATGAGTGACTATACACTGAAACAGAATAGTAGGTTCATAAAGGAAATGAGGAAAACCTATAGCTGAGACTTGTCAAGGAATCGCTACTTCTTTATAGAGGATATAGGTTGATAAATCTGAAGTTTTCCCTGTAAAAGCCTTCATTTACATTATAAAGAAACCAAATAAAATTGGTAAAACTTTACATCAGGGTTTCACACATTTGTATGGATCTTGGACAATCTCTGCAAGGGTTGCCTTCACCTCCCCAATGATTTTTAGGTATTGCTGGAGGAAAGGAAAAGAGGACTTGTGTTTTTATTTTCTATTCTTGTTAATTGTATTCTTATCTTCTAATATATTACCATATAAGATAGTGAAGTCCACTCCAGTAGCATTTGTTATGCTATAGTGTTTACTTCTACTTCTCTCTCCTTTTTATACAGAGTCTCAAAGCTGACATATCCATTCTAGCAGATTATATTTTGCCCTGTGTTAGGAAATATCTAATATAAACTGATGTTTAGGTACTATACTGCTCAGCAGAAATGTCTGAGAAATACTCCAAAGTGTATATTTTAAATTGTCTCCATTCTTTGCATAATCAAAACTGACAATCGTATGCCCAGGAGATGTTCTTTCAAATGAATGACAAGACAAGATGTGTGAATGAAATGTTTGCCCATTCTGCATAAATTCATTTTAAGGGGACATTTTTGTTAGATATGGACATGTGAAAGAACTCCTTATACTAATTTATGGAGCCTGAGGAAAATTTACCTCTCTGTTTCGTCTGTAGTAATTGCCTTGTTGAATGATAATTTAGCAAGCATTTCGTAGTTTAACAAGAACGTAGTTGTCACTGTTATTTGATGGGTCATAAAGAAGTGTTATTGGTGCTATATTTGTTGTACTTTTCTTCCTATATTCTGATTTTCTCAGATTAAAAAAGAGGTGAATTAAAGTTTTGTCTCTTGCCTAGTACTTCCAGATTTTTTTTTCTTTCTTTACATCTGTTGATGGGTATATTATAGTTCATCTTTTACTGCTGAGATAGGTCACCATATTAGCTTTGAACATTTGAGCTTCCTGAAGGATTTTATTTTTTATATACAGAAAAGAAAACTAGCAGACCAGTTAAAATGTCAAAGGAGTACTCACAGTTTGACAAGCAAGGATTGAAGAGAGCAGGAAATATAGCATCTAATTAAATAGTGGTCATGCTATTTTGCAGCTCCGGCAAATTAAATATGAGATGTATAGCTTAAAGACTGGAGCTTATCCTTTGGGTGTTCTGTCAGAAATGGCTCTTTATGCCATTGATGAAACCTGATCTCATTGTAAATAAGATATTAATTTTGATTAATGCCATGTATAACTCACCGTCTACCATGAATTCACAGATTCATGCATTTGGTAATGTGCTTTAGTGTTATCAACTTTTAAGTACGGTTTTGCTAGCTTTTAAGTACAGTTTTGCTATACCTAAAGCTGTTTATCTGTTTCACTAGTTGTTGTTACACCAAGAATTATTCTATGTTAAAGCATTACATGGTCTATTTATCTCATTACATATCCATAAAAGAATGGAGCCATTAACATCCTGAAGATATCAGAAACAGATTTGAAAACGCATGCTTTAAAAACCTCCTGTACCAATTAATTAAAGTCTTTGAAACATTTGAACTCATTTGAAGAAAGATGCAAAATGCCACGAAAGGAGAGGAAAAGAGAGACCAATGCCTTTCGCAGGGTCTGTGAAGAGTCTAGGTCCAGTTTTGATTTATGTGGATTGTAGAATGTCAATGGCAACTGCTGGCTGAGCGCTACATGGCAGTGTGTTGAACTGTTCAGAAGTGCATTTTGGAATATTATTTTCAAGTCGATACATATTCTATCTGCAATAAATGTGAAAAGCATTACTGCGCTCTTGTTGTCTGAGGTTAGAATGAATAACGCCATTTTAGATCCAAAGAATGTGTGAGGAAGAAAATCTTGAAAGGCAGAACAATTTCTTTTCATCTTGCTGGAAATTGTACCATTAGGATTATAAAACAGTAAGTAAAATGTTCAAGTTCTATTGTATTGCAGGTTTTTGTACATATTCATTATTCTTTATATAAGCATGTACAAAGAGGTGGAACTAAAGCAGACTGTCTTGCATTCTAGCTGCTGTGTTTCACCAGCTGCACACTCATTTAGGCGGTATTTACCCTGGTAATGATTATTTTAATGAAATCACAGCCTAAATTGGTGGTATCAGGGAGCAATCCAGGAACAGTCAAATGATTTAGTACCAAATTAGCAGATAGAGAGGGAAGCACTGAGAAGTTTGCTTGCATGGTTCTTCAAATTTGCACAAATAATCAGACTGAAGTAGAAACAGTACATAATCTTCCTCATCTGTCTTCTCCAGCACTCTATTCAGCAGAATACTGAGCCCTAGAACACGTGAAATGAGGGGAAAAATGGAACTTGAGGCTGCCAGCATCAAACTGGCTTGAAAATTAGCTAGACAGAGTCAGGCAACCTTTTCAAACTGTTGCAAATAAGCAGAAGGTAGAATATATAGTCCCACTTTCAGCTGAAATGTTTTCACTAGTGCAGTTGGTTTAGAATGTCTCTTCCAAAAATAATTATGCTGAGACTTTTAATGAGTTCAGTCAACAGTCACATTTCCTATCAGAAAATTTGCTTTGGGGGTCTTCTACATAAAGTAAGAAGAAAAGAATAAAAATTGTCCATATGCATACATATAATAGTAAATAATAAGCCAGACTGTTCTGGGCTATGTTACATGGCAATGATACTCAGCTAGATCCCACCTAATTTTAGATACATAACTAAGAAGGCTAATTTAGGATTACTGACGATCTGCCAAGACTCTGTCCATAATTTACCAGGACAAATAGGCAACTCCAGCAGACAATTCAGATCTTAGCAGGACTGAATTTCTTTGGAAGATTTCTCTTTGTCTCTACCAACTGCGGCACAGAATGCAGGGCAACCGTGCCCCCCTAGCCCAGGCACCCTGGTACCTGAAATTAGTTTTAGATGAATCTAGACTGGAATATGTTCTCATATGGACAAAGTCAAACTAGGTTTATTTAATGCACTGCTGTACACTTGCCACAGCATTCATCATTTGTGATAACACACTTTTATCTTGGTATGTCTTTATCTGAGGGACTTGTTAAATGTTTGCCTTTTGCAAAAGATACTCCAAAGAAGATGCACTAAACTAGAGAGTAATACTAATTCTGATCAAGTTTGAATCTTGGTTTTCCAGCGTTGCATGTGTTGGACAACAGACTTAGATGACTGCTCTTTGCTGAACTTAGAACAGAAAGTGATAGAAAAGGTGATAGAAGACTGTTTACCTAGAAGGGTGTTTAGTCATGTTTCTATTGCTTGTTCAACAAGAGATAGCCTTGAGTGGGATTACACTGCAACATTTACTCTAAACTACATTTATATTAATCTAAAACCAAATGCTGCCCCACTTGACAGGAGCAGAAAACTTCCTTGTTGAGTTATGGCATAAATGGGCCAGTCAGTACTATGCCAAAGCAGAACTTGAAAAGCTAGTAAAAATTACTACTGTGTTAAATATGCATTGATTTTTGCCTTATATTTCCTGCTGCTTGAGTGAACTTAATTATGCTTCTCTTGTGTTCTTAGAAAAGTAAGAAGAAACTTTAGTAACACAAGTTCAATCACTGTATTGTTCTGGTAGTTGATCAAAGATAACAGAAAGCAGATTCTTCACTTCTTTCACCATCTGAAGCTGATAATGATTTCAGCAGGATGGGTACACTGCTTTTTTGATTGTGAGTAGTATGATGCTTATTTAGCATGGGCGTTTAGTTATAGGCAGGGCAAAGGAGTGTGCATTTATACCTGGAGAACAGATAGTAGAATAGGTGTTCATTTTTCCTGTCTATACAAATGGTGGAAGAATTCTGATTAGCATCTGCATCCATTTTGTCTGTCTGCTTACAGTGCTTTATGTGGCTTTTGTATTTCTTTCCCCAACAGTTTATCTGTATAGAGTAAAGGAACTGGTCTGATATCCTCCTGTTACTTCTCTGACCTCTAGAGTTCCATATGTCTTCTATATTTAGGATTGTGCGGTGCTCAGTGCCCAAAGCGTGAGTATGTGACTGTTAGGACAGTTGAGTCAAAAAAAAAAAAAAAAAAAAAGAAAATTTGGTATTAGGGCTAGATATCATAAGGATAATCTCAAACAATTTACAGATGTTATCTTGGAGCCTGGATAAACTTAGGGTGGATTTTCTTTCTGGTTTCATGATCAGGATATTGTGATAACTGTCAGCTGAGGTCAGGGAGGAGGCAAAAACAGTTTCTGGTGTTTCTTTACTTGAACTTCTTTTATAATTTTTCTTTTAAAAGTTCTGTGAAGGACAATCGGAAATCTGGGCTGGAGTTTATCTGTGTGGAGTCTTTAAATATAAACACAGATAAAGGCTTGGCTCTTGAGAGTTATTAAGCAGTTACAGTACTTTTTGCAAATGCAGGCTCTGCCATTCAATCAAGATATTATAGAACTGTTTGAATTTTATCCGTGCAATACAAACACTGCAATGTGCCAGATGTTTTCATTTCTAAGTGATCAGCGTTTGAGCGCTTGGCTGTTTGTAGGAAACAACAAATTCTTCCAACCATAAATTCTTGTGATTATGAATGATGCCTTTCTTATAGTTGATGATTGATGAGTGTGTTGATAGTTTGAAATAAAAGGCTTCAAAATTTTGAGCACTGAACTTCTGATAAGGTGCAGAAGCAGTTTGGGGTTGGGTAAAAGCCTTGCTTTGAAAAAGAAATCACCACCTTCTCCCTTACTACAAAAAGATCTAAATGTAATATTCTGCTTGTTAAATTAATTTTATCTACAAATCAGTTTTGAATATTTTAGAGTGGTCCCTTCCCTCTACAAAAGGATTGACAGGTGATCTGATAATCTGAAGTGGTTTAAAATGGTGTTTGGGTAAGATGCCAATTCAGATGGTAAAGGTAACACCACAGCTGAAATAGCTGTTACCTTTCAGATACTGACATTGCCATGTCTTATCAGGGGGGTCTAAGGTTCTGCAAATCTCATACTATTTGAGTGACCAAAAAAAGCACACACTGTAATTTTTTTTTTCCCAGAGCTGGAAGTGAGTTTGCATTCTTTTCACGGTTTCAAAGATACTAAAGCTGGACAGTGGGTCATGAACATCTTTCATAATTCAGGCTATAGACCTGTGGCCTCCTATCATTACTAAGCCCCATAACTAACGATAGAAATAGAATCTTCCTTTGTCCATTTACTCAGTGATATCTTACTCCAATCTTCCTGATAAAAGAACTTTCACGTCATTTCCAGTTTTCATTTTTCTTCCTTCAGCTTCTAGTCATATGATCTTATTATGCCTTTCTCTCTGAAGAACCGACTTGTATCAGAGGTTATTCTTGTTACAGATCTCTAAACCCACCTGTTGATAAGCTGTTTAGTGTGAACTTCCACTGAAGATGGATGACATATAACCTGTGTTTTCCAGACCTTGAGTTACTAGTGAGATTTTAACCTTCTCTGAGGTCATCTGTGTGAAGTGAATAAAAAATACCAAGTTGCACTCAGCCTTCCAGCAGAAAAGATAAAGATGGATTCAGAAGAACTGTCATTGTTATTCTCTTTTTTAACCCAAATAATGTGTCGCCTGCACACCCCACCTCAGAAATAAGGTGCATATCAATCTCTGATGACATATCCATGTACATCATTTGATGAAACAAATGAACAACACCGGGGCAACAACCAGTTCCTGCAGGATTGGACTGATTAGACTCTAATTTGTTACTAAGTGTGACAGTTAATTCATTAATATGATTGTGGTTGTTGTACCACAATTTTTTTAATAGTTAGGCTGTTGTGGGTTACTAGAGCAGCATATAGGCTAACATATCTAATCCTAATACATCAGTATAGCTCCTTCTGTCAACTGAGCACACAAATTTATTAGGGTAATATACAGTATATTTGTTCAGGTGTAATTTCAGTGAGATGATTCTAACTAATATTTCCCTATTTCCATAATATATTTATTGAAGTCTGTATCAGTTATCCACTCAGGTTTGGGGGGTGGGGTGGGGTATGTGGGCTTAAGAGCCCTTCACGCCTGTAATTACCTATGTCAGCTTTTCTGTTCTCTCTGGCTCACCTCCAGTCCCCTGGAACTTGCTCCATTTTTCAGGATTTATTAAAAATAAGTATCAACAGCCCAGAGATTTTTTTTTTTTCCAGGCCACAAATTTCTTGGACATTTCAGTTGCTTAATTCAAGCATCTGAGAGGAAGGGCTCTCTGCTAAGAGAGTGTGGAAATTGTATGTTTTTGAGAATGGTTTGGTTACCCATTTGAACCCTCTGACCTGTTTTAAAACCCATTTGGATATATAAAAGGACGAAGGCAAGAGCTGCTCTGCAGGGAGTGGAAGTTCACTCTGTCAGTGCCACTCCAGTGGCCAGAGTGTCTGCAAGGCATCTGCATGCATCACACCCTTCCTTGTAATGCTGTACCTAACACCAACATAGATAATATAAATAATAATTATAATAAATAATAATATAAATAATATATAAATCATTAATATCGCTGTCTATGCTGCTGGAATAGCAAGAAAAGGTAGCGTTTAGAAAGTCTGAGAATAGACAGGAGGAGGGAAGGGGCTAAAAAGGAAGCAGTTCATTTTTGTTAATGAAATACCACTCTGTTTCTTAGGTCTTAAAATAGCATCTAACTTAAAAAGGATCAAAAGAGAAGTAGTATTTATCCCAAATCAGAAGGAACTGGATTTCCAGTCCCCAGCACTTCAGCTGGCCCTTCAGACACGTGCATCCCCTGCAGAGCTGCCATAGGGCACACAGAGAAGTCTCCCCAGCACTAAGGAACGAAACCACCTTCAGAGCAGCTTCATTTTCTCTAAGGCCTTCCAAACCTCAAGTGCTACACAGCAAAACATTTTATACTGATTAATGCAAAACCAGAAACAACTGAACTGTAATAGTATGCTGGAACACAAGGTTGGCTATATGCTGACCCTTAGGAAGGAAACTGAGTCAGGCTTAATCATAGCACAGCAATGATAAAGGGAGAAAGGTGACTCACAAGCCACTGAGCAAGGAGGTAGTGAAATTATATATGCTTTTGGGATAACAAAGAAAGACAATGTTTAGAACGCCTGAGCCTCAGACTCTTAAAAAGTTATCTGGAAAATGTGTGCATGCACACAAAGTCCATATTACGTTGTTAAAACTAAATAAAGAACATAAAAAATTCTGTGGACCCAGGTTGCTGTCTTCAAGGAGCAAGGGGAAAGCATCACGGTCCTTAACCGAAGTAACCGTGGTAGCAGGTGGAAGTGACTGCAATTTTCCTGCCTATTTCACTAACCCTTAAACCTCCACACCTTTCAGGAAAACTCTATTTCCCTAATGCAGCAAAAGTGATTCTGAGTGCTGAATCAGATGGCATCAAATTCTATCCACTGAACTTTGTGGTGAGCCCACAATGTTGCCAATGAGGTAACTTACATTAGGACTTTGAGGAAGATGTGGTGAAGCTTGAAAGTCATCAAGAAGTGGAAAGCGTTTTTTTACCTTTTCTTTTCTTGCTGTGATTCCTCATCCTTTCTAATGAGAAATGTTCCTTACTTCTGGTTTGTGTGGATGCAGTTTCCAGGCGTTTGTTCCTGACATGCCATTTTGCACAATGTGGAACTCCACAAGAGCCTCTGCTTCGCTGCACCCCATCTATGAATCCCAAAATGAGAGCTATGTTCTTGACCTTTGCTCCTCAAGGAATACTTGGCCAGTGCAAAAAATGGGAATCTTTCATTGTGTGAAAAACAAAGGTAGCAAGACTTGACCTGAGAGGGGAAGTGCAACGATTGCTCCTTTGTAGCACATCTGTTTGACTGAATGACTTCTGCTGCGTTGCCATTTCTTACAAGAAGTCACCAGGACAGTGATTGATCTTGCCAGCTGAAATCCGGATGTCTGTTGTTTAAAATGTTTAAGTATATACTTGCATATATTTGAGCTATTTCACTTTTCGAAGACCATCGCAGGGCATATCAGTAATTTGCTGAGATAAAAGTGTCGGAGAAAAAGCTTGTTAACATATGAAATACCTCCCACCTCAGCTGGTTTAAAACACAGCAGTGCAGATCCCGGGTGGTATCCGACCCTCAAGCTCCAATACTCAGCGGCCTGTGGCACACAGATACAGCGCAGGCTGAAGAGCTCTGTAGTAACTTGCTTTTGCCTCTGAAGAGATTGAATAATCAAAACAGCTCTCAATTTTTTTGAGATAATTTTTTTTTGATAAATTCAGTCTTTCTTTAAAATCCCATCCTTCTTTATCAGGTGAACTCCCTTTATTCGTATTTTTCAGTTATTTTTCTAGCATTGTTAGTAACACCTTCTATGTACACTATTTCTATTTTGTTTTTTTTTTTTGAGTAAAAAACGCTGTTTCAGTCTTCTGGAATTGTCATGCTATTGCAGATGTTATTAAAACAGAACATCTGCATGTTAAGGTTATTGGGTTTTTTGGACTCTTGTCCAGACTAAAAGATGCATATCCAGAGTAAATATTTTCTAACATTTATCCTAAAATATCAATCTGCACAGAGTGGAATGAAGAGTTCTGTTTTATGAGTATCTTCTGAAATAATCATTACAGAAACTAAATCATACCTATTTTGTTGTGGACAAGCATTATATACTTATGGACAACTCAGCTGAAAGTGGCATCAATATTACTCTGCGAAAGGAATGTCACCAAATAAATAATATAAAAACAGTTCATTATATTTGTTAGGAATAACATCATTTTCTTTTGAAAACGGACTATTTTTTATCCGTCTACTTTACTATGGATATCTAAAGGAAGAACCCACAAGAATAGTGATTGAAAAACATATTTACTTTTTTATTTTTGGGCACTCTACCTCTTCAGAGATATAGAATTTTGTGTAATTGCAATTACTGACAGTTCTTAGTTCAGTAAAACTGAGTGAAAAATAACTTCATTTACTACAAAAATCCTTGCATTTTTCATTTAACTTTTTTTCCAGTTGAGTTTATGCCAAAACTCAAATTTTTGTTCTGGAATAAACACACAGAAGGCACATTTTGAAATATAAGAAATTTTGAAGTAAAGAAACTATTTTCCTGGGGAGAAGGAAAAAAAAAAAAACCCACATTTATTTTAAATACACTTCGGATTGAAGAGGTCATTCGGCTGTAGCTATTATATGAAATCTGTGTCTGTGTTTAATTTAGTTTCTCTGACATTTATAAAGTACTTGACATAGTTGTACAGCATCTAACTTTGGACTTGGAAAACACCAAGTCTACTTGAAATACTTAATTAAAGTCTATTTAAGATTTTGGGATTTTGTGATACAATTTGATAGGAAGGAAAATGTTCCAGTGTATTCAGCCCTCTTTACCAATAAACATTTTGATTGCTAAAATTACTGAAATGCTTTTATCAAGCATTCTTTACTGAGTCCTCATGTAAAGTAATAATTATTCTGTTGGAAAGGAGGAAGAAAGGTAGTAAACTTCTCTAAATATAGTCCTGACTTCTCTGTGTGGCGTTTTTAAGACCTTTATTAAATGCCCTACTGTACTGAAGTCTTGAGAGTCCACGGCTCATCATACACATACTCATGTGCTCACAATCCTTCAGCTACTTCTGTGGGCATAGAAGGAGGGTTATTAGTGTTTAATTATGTATAGCATCAGTTTTAGAAGCTGAGTTGAAGTTATATTGGAAAGTGAACCAGAAAAAGCATTTTTGCACATTATGTGAGTGGACATACCTTATGAATCTATAAAGCAGATGGCTACTCTGCAATCAGATGAATCAAATATAGCCCTCAACAGCTGGTGATTAGACATGAAGACCCAGTAAGAACTAATTCTTTTGGCTATCACAGACAGTTTTTGTTTAATATTAAAAACCTCTATTTAAGGCTGAACAAGTTACTCTTCAATTCACTATCCTTGTCAAGATAAAAATAAAGATCCTATACATGAATTAAAATGAGGCACCTTTTGGGATATTTAAATCCTCCAAAAATAGTCCAAGATTCTGCCCACAGCTAAATTCTTATTTAAAGTCCTTGAAGACTGGATTTGCGTAAATTATTTTTAACTTCCTTTGTTGTGCTGATTGTGCCCCGTTGGAAACAATTTATGAATTTGTGTTGAATCCTCAAATAGGCTGAAATATATTTGAAGAGAGTAGACACCTTTGAAAAGATGAATCATGCCATTTCAGTGGTTTCTAAAATAAATGTTTCAGCTTTTCATTTTGAAAGAATGTGTTTTGAAACCAAACAAAATTTTAAAGGCTTTTAAACAGTGATTAATTAACCCAAGAATAAAATGAATCATTTTATTGACTGAAAGTAGGATAAAAAATTGCGGTGTTTTCCCATTTCATTTCATCAACTGGCTGAAGAAAAACCTATCAGAATTTCCATTTGGAGTCAACCAGAACTGGTTTTTCCCCTAGTCTTCCTTTGGTTTGGCTGCCTGTGTAACTCCATTATTTACATAGTATTACTCCTGGGTTGTTGAGTCTAATCACCAGCTCCTACAGGTGACCATGACATATCATTGGAAACTTTCTTGTTTATGAACTCCATCTTCAAAACTGCTTAGGTTTTCTTCACTTCCTACTCCCACCAAGTGTTTCTCAACTTTGGTTAGAAATCTCATTTTCAGCCTTAATTTTCATAGGTAGTTTATGATCATACAGTTTGTACAAGATGTGATAACACTGATTATTGGTTAAATATCTCTTCTTCATGATTAGAAACATCACTCATGTTTAGAAAAAAACTGTATCCACTTTCAGCTATTGCTTTGATGGGCCGAACAAGCCAAGGTCTTTCAGTTTCATCTTGTGTTGAATACACTTCCATGACTTGCTCATTCAGTTGGGCCTTCTTTGCTCTTGCTTCAGAGTAATTTCTCTTTCTTGAACAGTGGCCAAAACTGTACATGGTGTACAAGATGTAGTTTCCAGACAGTGCTGCTAATATCACCCCGTCTATACTGGAAATACTTCATCTATTAAAACCCAAGGTCATATTTAACATTTTTTCCACAGCAACCTGACACTGATGGTTTTTAGCCGTTCTTGACCCACCCATATGCCTCTTTTTTCTTCTCTGCTATTTCAGTTGAATAGCCTCAGCTTAAAGCCAAAATTATTAATAGGATGTAGTCTTTTAGGAGTCGTATCTAGCTCCTGCTCAGTGGTTGGATATTTCTGAATTGGCATTGACATGTTTCCTCTCTTTGGGAAATTGCTACTTTCAAAACTGTAAAAGAAACCTCTGGATTTAGTCTGCTTTCATCTGTCTAATTCCAGACAGCTTTCATATATTTCCCTTCTCCTTTATTTTCTTCATATATGTTCCTCACAGATATGTTCTGGATACTTGCAAAATACTGAAATCTTTTGCTCCAGCTCAGACTCCCCCTCCTCCCTTTCCAGAGAGAGGTAAAACTCCACCATTCCCTCAATATGACTGGCATTATTAAATGTCTATATGCAACCGTATATTCATTTCAGGTGCTACTTCTCTCAGCGTTTTGTAAAGGTTACCAAGAGGTACTAGCTCCACCATGATGAGAGTGTCAAGCTTTGCAATTGCTTCCATGTCAGATGTAGTAGTTTCTGAATGTATTTATCATTTCCTATTAGTCATGCTATCTTTCACCTTCTGTTCTTCGGCAAAAAATTTATTTGGAAAACAAGTCAAATATTAATTTAGGTTTTGGCTCATTTTAAATTGTTCAACATTGACCTCCTTATCTCATCCCTTGTAAATGCTCTTCGTCATCCCAGTTTTGTTTGAACCTGTGTTCAGACCAAGTATTTCTGCAGTGGTACCACAAGGTCTGAAGCTTAAACAAATTTCACATCCCTGCTCCATGTTCTCATCCCTTTCAAGTCTTCTCGGTTCAGAACAGATCTTCTCACTCATCCCTTTCTTTGTTTTCAACTTCTGTCAGAAAACACTTTCAAGACTTCCAAATTACACGTTTCAGTTACAGTGTGTTAATGCACTCCTTCGCCAGCTGTATGACATGGAGCAAAAATCCTGAGCCCAGTTCAGGAACCTCAGTGTGAAAATTCTGCTCTTTTTTCTGGTTATTTCTTAATGTCTATGTACAATATATGTGTAATTGATGTTTACTATGAATTGTTGATGATAAGGCTGGATAAATTTTAGGGTTAATTTGCACAGGAGTGCGTGCCACCAGTAAGCAGTACTCCAGATGTGTGCATCTTGAACTCAGCGGTACAGCTGCTCTGACAGGGAGGGGGGAAGAGCAGGGATGCAGTTTTTTGTCTCCATATCTTAGCTGGCAGCATTTGCTGTGGGAGCTCATCCACTCCTCAGCAAAGACTTGAGTCCAGAACTCAGTATTAGAAGATCTCTCTCTCTCTTACATCATGTAGGTGACTAAAGCCAAGTTGCATTTAGTCTTTTAATGTAAATACCTCCATTTAAAATTTAAGGCACTTCTCTTTTCTTCACCCTTCCTTCTGCTATGTGCAGATTTTTAAAAACATTGGATAAATTTTGCGTATTGGTTATTTTGGGAATAAAATGAGTAAAATTAAAGACACTAGACAGATGCAATATTCTGCAATAGCTGAAGTCATAAATTTTGTGTCAGGCTCCCGAAAGTAGTGCTTCACAGAAGTATCCCTAATAAGTACAGTGTCCCCAAAAGTGTTAAACTGTGGGCACACAACCTCTTCCATGGAAGAGGCTAAATGGTCCCTATATCTGTATGTTTACATCTGTTACGTATTAATATTTCTATGTATTCTCTGGACATGGCAAAATCACTCCAGGTTCAGTAATTGGTTTCCATAGTAGTTTGATTAGTGCATAACAGATGGATAAAAATAAATACTTTGCAATTATGGAGGTAAGACACCAGCTATGTTCCCCCTTCTGTTTAAAATCTGTTTAGTTTTGGTTACCTCTTATGGACCAATGTGGTGAGGATAGGGAATACCACTGCAGCTTGTAATATTCGCACCCCACCAAGGAGAATGCATTCCCTCAGCCTTCCTGAGGGGAGCTTTGATTTTGGGACCAGGGGAGATAGAATCGTTGCTGACCTCTCCTGAGTTACAGAGAGGTGGTCAAAGGCTTTTATGAAGAGCAGGTGTGAGCATAGGCAGATGAAAATCCGATTTCTTCTTTCTCACTACCCTTTTCCCTGCCTGCAGAGGTAAGGCTCGAGGGGTTTGTTTTGCTGAGCGTGTTTCTCTTGGGAGGGCTCTTCCCCTCAGCAGGGAGGATGCTTCTGCTCACCCTCACACAGGGGATCAAGAAAGCAGCTGTGTAGACTCATAGAAAGCCTTTCTGATGTCTGCCTGCCCAGTCCCCCATGCTATAGAGACTGTCCTGCTGCATGCCCCTGAGCTAGACCTCCCTCTTGGTCCTCTTCTGGAGCACCATGTAGCAGCTTCACCTAGACCTGCAGGTGCCATTGGTAGCCTGATCTCATGTGGGACAACCCTTCTCATCTGCTTTTGCTGTGACCCCTCTGACAGACCTGAAGCATGGTCCAGGGTGTCACAGGGTGTGTCTACATTAACATTTTAGTTCAGATATTTTGAAGTGAATGTCCTGGGTTTCCCCACTGGCTGTTGTTTTGTTTGCACCATGAACAGTGTTGCAGCACCTTAAATGGTTTTCTCTGGAGTGAAAGAAACTGAAAAGATGTGTCCTAGATGTTTGCATCTAGTATACTCCAACCACTAAGAGCTGGTGTTCAGTACCCAGGACCAAGCTTGATTCGGGCTGCAATTAAACCCCCAAATTCCCATGTTGTAAATACCAGGTCCTCGACACCAGCTGTTTTGCTATTGCACCACATTGTTTTCCCATTGTGCATGTCAGCATAGCTGTGGTTTAGCAGGTGTATCTGGTAAGGAAGCTGAGGAAAGGTGTTGTCAATTTGTGTTAGAGAGAAATAGCCCCTTTATTCATGCTCCTCAAATGAGTAATGGCACAAAACAGAGGTCCTCATTGAACATACCTGTGAACAGTTATAAAATGAACAGTTCTGTGTATGGCATGGTCTATTGCTGAGCAGGGGAGGGGCAAGATAAATTAATGAAATTGTGACTTAAACCATACTCCATCCTGTACCCATCCTGTTTTTATTTGCATCTTTGACAGGATTTATTTCAATTTTTTTTTTATATCATGTCAGATTTATTGCTCCAGATTTATTGCTCATTTGTTTTCCTGAAGGGGTAATAAACTACCTGTGTATTAAGTTAGTTATTGAAGATATGAATTTAGTCCAAAGCATGTCTGAAGGCTAGTTTAAAATTAAAGGGGAGGAATGTAAGCAGCATGCAATAATGTGTGGCTCGCTCTCAAGACAGATACAGTATTGACAATAATAAAATTTTCATTTCTTAGGAAGGGGAAAATAGCTTAAGATACAAATATTAAATTAATCATAAATACGTGCTATATATGAAAATCTGAGCTTGGGGAATCACCTCCATTTTGTCAAGTATTGTACTATTTTTGGAGATTGTATTGGTTGGATATATTAAACTACTATTCTTGCATTGCTAGTTTCCTAATTGGTAGTTACTTTACACATACTGACACAATGATAGTTATCTTGGTTTGTTGCTGAAAGATTGTTAAGTGGTTACATACATTTTATCTGGATTTGTAATTTGGTGGATCCAAAAATTGGAGTGTGGGTCCCATCCCCCATTGTAGGGAACTTGAATAATTCTAGGAGTAGTTTCATGGAAGTCAGTGGGACTGGTCAGATGAGCGTCCACTGCTTGATACTATTGGTTCCTCATCTGGATGAAAACTAGAAGAAATACCCTCAAAGTCTGCTTCAGCTAAACATTAATGAATAAGTACAAATTTCTGTTGCACGTTAGCATACGACATGAATTGTGCAATTTTGCATGTATGTTTGCTTTTTCTACAAGTGCACTGACAATTAGGCGGTCAATACTAGCATGACTGCAGATGTGTACACACTTTACTGTAGGACTATAAGGGATTGTATTAGCATAAATGGACATTTTGTTGCTTTTGCCACCACACTTCCCCCTGAATACACTGCTTGCTTTCTGAATCTATGAACACAGCCAGATTCTCTAAAATGTGTACTATTTTGTGGCAATAGAAAATAAGCTTAATACTTAACCACACTGAGGATGTGTCGGCCTTGAAGGGATGAGGTATTATAAACACTATCACCACAGACAGTTGAAAGAAACAGTGTGGGAGTCACAATTATGGGTTCAAGAACCTGTTTTTCTTTTTTCTCCCACACATGCTCATCTCTTGTCATATTCTCTTTCAATAGTTTGCAAATTTCAAGTGTTTCTCAGAATGTCCTTCTGCTAAGGAGATTAATACAAATATTAACAGCAACTCAGAATCTGTTATCTGCATTTGTTCAAGGCTCCTCCACAAAGCAGTACTGCAATAATGTTTACATGGCAGAGAAGAATAGCCCAAGTTAAGGTATAGATTTACGTGCTGACCAACATGTGGGAGTTAAGGCCATGAAGGAGACATTACTTCAAAGAATGCAGTATACTGCCTGTGAACCCAGAGTACCCTTTTGAATCAAAGTACCTTAATTTAAATACATTTAAATTTAGATTGGTTTCATTCATGAGAATGGGATAATTGCTGGATAGATTGTCGCTGTTATAACTGAACACAAAATTTGCCCCTTTATGGATGCCCTGTTTCTTTCATGTGTTATTGCCTTCTTCAGGAAATGCTGTAATTAGTACGTTACAGGCCTTCAGGATGTTACGAGCGCTCAGTATTTCTCCTCTGGACTTAAACTATGTGTATTTTGAGTAGTTCAGCTAAGTGGTCTTCAGAATTTTTTACATGAGCAAAATAATGTTATTTTTCCTGGGCTATGTGGTTTCAGTTCACATGGCTAAAGTCTTATGTAGTTCTAATTAAAACAGAAATACCTTCTTGTGGCCCTGTCAAAACTAAAATAAGACACCTTCTTATGGAAAATGTTTGATATCCTTACTTGCAATCAATAATAATTGTTGCAGTCAGTAATTAAAAGACAATTTTCCTGCATTCGAGTGCCTCAAGCACCTAACTTCTCTTTCAAGCAATAACTTTAAAATTAAGAGGCAGTACGGGCTTGCATTTTCTCATGCCTTAGCTCCAAATGAGCCATTAGCATTCAGCAGCAGATAATTTGGCCCTGTGAGTTGCGGTTTGCTTAGACAACATTTGCCAATTAAGCAAAATGAGCCTCAGAGTTGTCAACAGTGCACTGATAATGTAGCAAGTGTTTTTGGTGAGGTCATCAGCTCTTCTAGGAAATAATAGGTGTCTGAAGAACACAGTCTGACAAATCTGTACTTGGCGGGATCACGTACAAAGGAATAAATCAGAAATTAGAAGTTGGATGATGAACCAGAAGTAAACCTAGTCAGCTTTATATGAAATAGTCTCATCATAAGCTCCAGTCAGCCTAATGTCTGCAGTCAACACAAGCCTGCAATATATGCCTAAGAGAATAAGAGCCAGTACTTGCTCAGACTTGTAGTCTCATTGCTAATCTGTGTCAGTAATGCTTGAGGATTAGAGTACAAGATACTAAAGAGGCATCATAGTCGAGAGTAGTTGTCATCCTTTGGAAGTCATACAAAACCAGTGACTATGTCTGTACTGCCAGTTAAATGTTTTATCCTCATCTTTTAAATACTCAGACAGTACCTGTAAGTGGAGATCCCTTCACGTTTTCCTGTTTGTCTCTCCCCCTCTCTGTCTTTCTGCATGTTTTACTGGCATAAGGAACTGGAAGCAAGACAACTCAGCAGCTCTTGTAGAGGTAGAAGAATGAAGAAGAGCAGCTGCTAATTTGATTGAAATGGGAATGTGGCCAGAGATCTGAGGAAATAATTACAGCAATTGTTCTGAGAGGCCTTATGCTGTCCTCTTCACACCACAGAAAAAGCCATGCATGGGGCAGTTGAAACCATGCTGAACTTGAGTTAATCTAACCAGTTGAGGAGGGATGTCTGAAATGTTTCACTTAAATCACCGGCATTATTTTTAAAAGGAGAGAGGAAACTGGAGAGTATATCTAGCTTAGTAATTATTCTTTTTTTTTTTTTTTTGAGTGCTATGACATTATATTGGAATATATAGTAATCGAAAATTAATTAAAAAAGAGTTGTCAGGTCATTGTACCATTTTAAAGATCTTAAAATAATTTTTTACAGCTTCAGAAGACACAAGAGACAGAAAGATGGAAATTTACTTGCAGTTCTGAATCCTGTAACATTTCAGATAAAGTGCATTTTGCTTAACTTCAGCTCTGAGTTTGACCTCCTTCCTAGTCCATGGCAAAAGAGAGTTGCCAGTTCATCCAGTGGCTCATAGACTGATTTGATGTTACAGAAGTGTGCTGCCGTCTTTGTTTGGCTGCAAACAGTACGAGAACTGATAAATCTTCAGCATAAGAACCACTGAGACACTTTTTATCCAGAGCATTAATTTCCTCACTCTGTGTCACAGCCTGGCAGCAGGAACCACTGCGATACCTGTGTGGCTGCAGGGATGGTGAGCTGCTGCATGGAAGGAGGAACAAAGGGCAGTGAGAGGACAGCTTATATCTCTCTCATGCAGCTACTACTCACTTCCTTATGTCACATCATATCTTCAACATATGTTTTTGGAGGATTCAACACTAGGAGATACCTGTGTCCTGGTATTTCCAGGGAACCTGGATAATATTAGACAATATGACTAACTAGATAGATGAAAACTAACTGAACTGAATACTACCCTTTCTGCTAAATCTTTTTTTGACAGAAAAAGCATTTTTTATTAAAAGTTTTGGGGTTGGTTTTTATTTTTGGTTTTGTTTTTGTTTCTTTTTTCAAAAAATGCTGACCTTCCATGAAAGGTTTTGGGTTTCCATCAAAAACAAAAGTTTCTGAAAACTTCTCAAGGAAAGCTGCAATGTTTTTACTTGGCCGCTCTGCCATATCGTCTCATGGAATTTATAGAGCAGTTTATTTGTGGTCTCATCCTCTAGTCAATACATGTTCCTTCAGTCTCCTATTCTCAGTTTTCAAAAACGTAGTCCATCAGAAGGTATTGTGGCACTGGAGAATCTGGCTTATAAAGGAGAATGGAAATGAGAGATATGGGAGAGACACTGACAAGCAGAAACATTTCTTTGGGGGAAGGCCGTGACCAACTTCTGGCTAGCCACAGTCATGCCACATAGGGCTAAACTGTGCCCTGGACAGTGAGTTTATGAAAAAAGATTAAAGGACAGAGATCTCCTCCATCATAAAAGATGGATGACAAGAGAAAGCTTTAGATCCATGTCCCCAAAGCAATGACTAGAGAAACAGGGTAAGCTAGCAGCAAACTGCTATTCCTGGGAAACAGAAGGCAGACAGGACCCTATTCCTTTGCTGGGATACTCCCTGTTTGATTAGAGCCCTATCTGAACACTGTCAAGATACTGTCATTGCAATTAAAATGAAATTCAATTTAAAGCTTTTCATCTGGACCAGGTTTTGGGTTCATTTGACCGATGTGAGAGACTACATTATAATCTTTGAATGTTTTCTCCATTGGGGAAAATCAAGCCCAACTCACTGTGTCACGATGGACTGCCAAGAGGAAATGTCCCACATCGTTATTTAAGTACTAATACCAGTATATTTAGAAAATCTTTAGCCTTTCCGCCATGAATGCCTTCATTTACAAAGAGAAATATGTTTACATTTGGATAGCTATGGCACCAGTGTGGAAAGACTGGAGTAAGAGAACTCTCTCAAGTTTAATTTAAGTAAAATTAAACCTGACATCAAGAACCGTAAGCCCTTTAAAAGTCTTTTTTTAAGCCTTAATATCTTGTATTTTTATAGCAGTTTCAGAATAAACTGTTTCTTGTAGCCACCCTTTGATATCCATTCATATTGTTTGATAATCTGTTTTGAATGGAAAGAAACTAGAAGATATTACTGTGATCTCTATGACAACAGTGACTATTGCAGTCTTGGGAAATCAAGATTTCAAGGATTCCAAACAGAATTAGATGAAGAAAAATGAGCAGAATAAAAAGATATGGTTAAATTAAAAAACATTGACAGGCAAAACTTTCTGTGGTATCAGACTATTTTTTGGGCTCAGGTACGGAGCAACACACTGCTATGGACATGGTACTTGTATATTTTGGCAGTTACCTGAAAAACTGCTGAAGTGAAATCTTTCTTTACAAGTTCTGCTTCAACAATTGACAATTTATTCCTATCAAAAGTTAGTATATACTTGCAAAGGCCCCATTTAAGATTAGTGTCCAGTCTCATTCTTTGGACTTATTATAGAGAATACCAACAATTAAATCAAGTGTGGAAACTTAAATGGAGGCATACCTCTCTAAACAGCCCCATAAAAAACTTTTCTGTGGTATCTTTTTAGGGTTCATTTCAGTGCCTAACCACAGGCATCTGGTGCTGTTTGAGATGCTCTCGGGTCTTCTCCAGGCCACCAGCTGTGGCTTCTGGAGGCTGCAGGTCTCCTGCTGATTGTCTGTCATCTGCCAGCCCTGTGCAGATGTCTCAGTCTGTCTCCAATGGCAATGGGTGCCAATGTTTAGGCAACTGAATTGAGCCCTTAGTTACTATGCATTTGGCCTAACTGCAAGTGGTTGTAATTTTCTACTGTTCATGTTTTCTGTGATTTTTATATGTCTAGCAATAAATATGGTTCAGTGCTTAAGTTAATGTCACACCTGATAGGAAAATAATGTACACACAGGTTTACAGTGTTTCAAATCTGACAGTGACTGTAGGTCACACATGTCATCTTGTGGAACTGGAATAGCACTAGCAGAAGTATGCTGTTGTTTATTCCTACAGTGCTTGGCCAGCATGATGACCACAAAGATTTCCTTATTTGCCGCCAACCTCCTTTGGCTCACTTGCACAGATTATTGCTGATGTGATTAGGTGTAAGTTATTTTTATCGTCTGCATTCATATACCCCTATTTCAGAGAGTGGCGTGCAAATAAACTACATGCTTTTCTTAATGTGCCTGAACATGACTTAATTATGTCATTCCTTAGAAAGTAAAGAAAGGAAAGTGGAGAACAAAGATAGCAGGCTGTTCTGGCAGCGTATGTTTATTGGGGAGAAAGAATTTTCAGATAAATAGCATTTGAAGTAGAGACTAATAACCCCTCTAAATACAAACTCCTAGTTCCAGGACCTGGCAGTTCAAAGCAGAGGAGTTGGTCCTTAGTGTCCCACCTGGGTGTCTAATGGTCTTTAGATGTGTTTGAGTCCTGGTGGCGAGGGCGATCCTTGGGAAACCAAAGCCTTGCCTGTTGCTGGCAGTGGCCTTTGTGGTGAGCCCCTGGCTGTTCCTCACGGACATGTATAGGTTTTCAACTACACAATTTACTTTTTTAACAGAGAAGAGCATTGTAAATGTGTTGAGGATCTTAGATAAAAGAGAAAGCAGGTAGAGTTAAGCCATTAAGTATCTCTAAAAAACACTTTCTGATTATGCCAGTCATTCTACTGCAGCCAAGCAAGCCAGGAAAACTAAAGCAACATTTCTTGAAAAGTGTAGAGGGAAATAAGAAATGTTGTTATTATGGATTTGTTTGGCTTTGTTTTGTTCCTTTTTGGAAATGTGTTGGGGGAAAAACATCACCAGGACTCCTATGCCAGCACTTTGACATACAGAGCCCTGAGTTCTTTTGCAGGGTTTTATTTTCTTCCTGTGCATGTGTGGTTGCCATCCGTGCTAATCAAACTCAATCAGCAGAGAGAGTCAACTGCTTTGTATTAACTATTGTTCTCCTGACTGTGGTATTTTATAATAGATTTTTAAAAGATCTGCACTGACTCATACAATGCATATCTAATCAAAATTAAATTAAACTGCATATGCTGACTTGATATTAATGACAGAATAGCATTTACGACAGCAGAATAGTGACAGTCTTTATTACATAAGATTAAAAAAAAGTCCAGTGTTTTCTTTGTTTTCTCGGTATATATTATTGTGTGTCCTTAGACTGAACTTGTAATTAGTGTTTTTATTCAAGATGATTTAATATATAGCAGATACATGTTTTTTAATCTGAGTCCTTAAAATTTTCTATTTCATATGCTTAAGTGGAAAAGGAGTTCGTACATATTCATAGTTTGATGAATTATGCTAATAACAGTTCTTTGTATTTTTAGGGAGTCTTTATCAATTTTCGCAAGCATTTTAAACCTATTATATAGCACTTACATTTATAAAATTGCTATAAGTAGTTGTCTGTCTGGTCATCACTAATACAACTATCTTTGCTGTTTTGATACTTTAATTGAAAATGTGTGTCAGCATTTTTTTCAGGGAGTTATAGTTTAACTATAAATATGAGTAATAAAGTAGTGTCTACAGAAATGACACCGGTGTAGTAAATAAAGAGCCAAGGTAGGTTTAAAACTGGCTGATATGGATGCTGGTCGGTGTAGATATCTGCATGAGCTACAAAACCTGCTCAAGAAGCCAATTAATTCTCCTTAACAGAACACGGCAAGTTCATATACTGAGTTACTGAGCTTCAAGGTAGCTTCTGTCCACTTCAGTCGCTGTGGCTTCAGACCGAGATGTCGGGCAAACAGGGGTGTATTATATATTTAACAAGTGCTTTCTGTGTGTAGCAGACCCGGAATGGTCCCATCCCAAAGAAGAGTGTCCAGCGTTCCAGGAGGCTTCAGCTCTTGACTCACGACAGAATTTTTCCCTTCCAAAGGGGCTGAAGCACATTTTGTTTTTACAAAAGAAGTAGCTCTTCAGTCCCTACTTGTGATCCCTGTGAGGGTTTGCACGTGCATACACATACTGCCCCCCTAGATGCACTGTTCCCTAATCCCAGCGCCTTTGGAGAGACACATCTTCCTGTCTTCACTCAAGAAGTGATTGTTTTTGTTCTAGACGGCTCTTGCCAAACATAAACCAATAATCTTGTCATTGACTCCATTGGGAGTCCTGAGGGTGTAACTCCTGTTCTTTTGATCTTCCAAAAGATTCCGCTCATCTGTTAATATGTAATGCTTGTGCAGCATTTTTAAAGTATTGCCTGACCATGAATCCTCACAGCAGCCCCAGGAAGTAGGTAACTTTATCCCCATTATTTATATTCAAGAAAGTCTACCTTTGAACTCATCGCAGCATCATACTAGTCAAGGTTAGAGCAAAGGGTCCCAGATTCCCAATCCCGCCTCGCCTCTTCCAGAAGCCCTGCTGTCTGCTGTGCCTTACCAAAGGTTTCTGCTTAGGATGTGCATGTTTGATGCAATCAGAACAGTGAAAGGTAGGGGGGCTGCAGATGGAAATACTGTTGCCTATATTCCCTGTGGGTTTTTTGTTCATGGTTGTAGACCATTATCCCTTTCATCATAATAAGAAATGACTCATAACTGGAGTCTCAAGTCTGGAGAACTTGGAGAGTTCCCTTGAGTCAGCATTTTTGCTAAGTTAGCTGGTTTGTTTCTGGATTTTTACCTCTTTTGGATTCTCTTTTTTCTTTTGAAACTACTCAGAAAAGAAAGAGCTAGAAAGCCTGTCATGATGTCAAGGAGAAAATTAAGAGGTACAAAATTAATCTAGATTGTAATAAGAATTCAATACTTTTATTATTAAATTATATAGGAGTTTAAATGAGAAAGAAAACAACTAATATGTGCAACAGCCACTAAAGAAAGCAGATCATTAGTAGATATTAGTATCTGCTTTATATTAATGAATCTAAAGCAAATCATTATCTGAAGGAAATAGCAATATATTATTTTAACTAAATCTCCACAGGGAAGTGTCTTATTTGTTCCTTCAGTGGGTAACAGTTTGTGTTATTTGTCTTCAGTTCAGCTACACTAGTGGAAGTAGTGGAATTGCTTCCATTAATTTACCAACCGAAGACTAAAAGAAATGATAAGACTCTGTTACTGAATTGCTTATATTGTGGTATAGTGACTTTAGAAAAAATACAAAGCATAAAGTAGTTTTAAAATCTCTGTTGTGTCTTAGCAGGATTTTTCTAAAACAAGCAGTAATTCTTGAGGTGGAAATATGCGAATCTGTATCAGTGGCATATCATCACTCCTCTGGCAAACTGTTTCTCAAGATCATAACAAAGAAAACAAACCCCAAAATATTAATTAAAATGTTTTACTGACTGACTGCTTTCTTTTCTACATGTGGGAAATCCAATTGGCTTTTCTGCCAAGTTGTCTCTGCACCTTCTAATTGTGCCAGTGGTTGGTTATCCTATTAGATGTAAACATGTATTCCTTAGGAGCTCCTAGATCCTCAAAACTGATAGCAGATTTGCATACATTACAGCATGATTGGACCAAAATGTATATTTGACCATGCAGATATGGCCTTTATTTTCCTGTGATTTGGTCCCCGGATGCCACTGCAATGAATTCTGCACTAATCAATAATAGCAATACAGAAATGTTTTCAATATGCTTTAATGTTGCGCTGCATATACCATTGAACAGGAACTACTTAAACCAATTTAGTGGAAAAGACTTAATTTATACTGCCATTTTTAAATATTACCTGAATGTTACTGTATTAGAACACCAGGAACATTGTATCACCATTAATTGAGAGATTTTAATGTAAATTCAGCTAAAATGTGTCTCATCTTTAAAGAAACAGCAGTGCCTTCTTCACTTTTTCAAAAATCCAATTTAAAGAAAAAATTATCTTGTGCCTCTTTGGTTTTTATGCTGTGTTGTGATAGGCTTCAGAATAAACAACAGCACTTTCTCCTTGCTTGCTAAAAGCTTATTTAAGGAGATTATTCTGAATGCCATACACCTGGAGATGAAAAGCTTTTTCATTCCATCTTGAGAGAGACATTAAATTGCTATTGTTTGTCTCCTGTGTTTTCATAAGTGGTGCTTAATGATTATTTATTATTACATTTACACACATATGCATGCATATTTATTGCACCTTTTTAGGCCTTATTAGCTCTGTTTAAGCAACTCAAATATCAGAGAGCAAATTTAAAAAAAAAAAAAAGAGAATATTAATGCTGATATAATTGAGATTTGATAATGGAGAAGCTTTTGCACCTCTACCAAGAAATTTAAATGATGGTTTTACATGCCTATCAAATATTCTAGACTAACACTCAGAGCAGATAAAATGAATGTATTTCTTTGAGAACAGTATCTGGGCTGTACAGTCATTTTTTTAAATGCACAGTTTTAGAAACAACAGAATTTTAGAAATATAATAATCCCTAACTGTGAAGTAAACGTTAATGAGGTTCAGCTATGCAGCACAGAGCAGTCTGAAAGATCTCATTCCAAAGCAGAGAAATCCGTACTGTATAAAGGTACCTCTTTTGCTATATTCCCACTTGAAAAATTCTGCCCTTAAGTCACAAATTCATCTTCTGCCAGTAAGCTGGAAATGGAAACACAGTTGCCTGGGAGTGAATAAATTTTATTTGGATGCAGTTTTATTTCTCTAGTACATTTTTAAGCTGACTTTTTATTTTTATAGACCGAGGGAGTGAGGAGGAGACTAGGACTAGAATTTCTCGAAACAGAGTGTTTCCTTCAGATGCATGTTGGCTGTGAGAGCCTTACATAAAGAAATCATTCACACATGCCCTGGTAAGCTGGAGTTCATTGAAGTGACACTGTGCTGCCCATAGCAGTTCTAGCCCACAGGCAAAACATTCTTCGGGCAAAATGCTATCAAATTCCCACTGACTCTGTTCACTTAAAGAGCAATTCATAAGTAAGTGCCTTGTTTTTTAAAAAGCAGAGGAGCTGTATGTTCCTGGCAGTCCGAGATGCCCAGCCCTGGATAGCAGAATGTATTTCCTCTCACTATAGGAAGTCAAGGACAGGTTATTTTCATCTAGAATTTTTTGAATTTTTTTTTTTATAACAAAATATGCTATGGTATGAGTAGTCTGCATGAAAAGATCACACTGCATCAAGTATAAGCTATCCTTCATGGGTGTGACATCTGAGGGACAGACAAGAGCATTGCAATACAAGGCGTTCTCCCATTCTACATTTTGTATTGGTATTCACCTAGCTGTGCGCTTTAAAGTGGGAGATGGAGAATTAAATGTTCCCTCTGTTTGTTTTTATCTCTTTTGGATTTAGTCACAATGTGTGGAGCTCAAAATTTCATTTTGCGTGATCAGAACATGGAGTTAAAACATTCGAGAACATAATTTGAATTACAAAACTGGTAAAAAGATAGGATTTATTGAAAAACTTGTGATATGTAAAGAGTAACAAATTCTGTCTGTGCTGTTCACGTGTGTTACCAAAGGTTAGTCTTATTTCTGATTTTACATCTTTTTAGTTTTAATTATGGTATTTTTGTCTTGACTTCAAGGGTTGGATTCTCTTTAAGTGAATATTAAAGTAGTTGCAATGATGCTATGCCTTACAGTTTTGTATATGCTACACAATAGATTCCTAGTGTATATTTAGAGGTGGAAACCTATCGACTGGACAAGTATTAGATTGTCATTCCACATCAATATTATAAAATCAGATGGATGTTTTTGATTTGAGTTTATATTTACCCTTATTTTATTAAATATATTTTAGCACCTCCTGTATAGCTTTATATCTTCTTTAGCCCTTGCTATATACTGAGATACTTAGGATAAAGTAACTTCTAGGATGCATTGGTTTGCAGTGATCTCCTATTCACATCATCCCTCGCTGAATAAGTCAATCCTTACATTCAGTTGCATTGGTATACTGCCATTAAAATATACAAGTCTGTATTATTATAAATGGAAGGGGAAGTTGGTACAAGTTTTTGGGTTCTTTTTTTTTTTTAATTCACTGTTTGATTGCCGTAAGTTGTTCTTGATTTGTCATTGAACACTGATGAAAAAATCTGTGTCACACATCTGTGAAAAGTTCTAGCAGCCAGACTACTTTTTCAGGTGGTACCAATATTAGGGTCCAACTTTACTCTGCAAACCATGCAAGAGTATTTGAAATCACTGAAGTTTTGTACCTTGTAATTCATAAGATAATTTGATGAGGGATTGTGATAGGGCCACGAGATAAATAGCATGTGAATTAAAAGCTGATATTTCCACAGGTAATTTTCTCATCATGTCAATCCAGTATTACCTAGAGTGTGAATTTCCTATCAGTTCTCCTAGTCCACAGACTGTCATCTTCCCTGCGCCTGTTTCACTGATGACTAAATTCTCACCTGTCATTTTCTCCAGCTTTCTCCTTACCTCACTGTTGTCCTGGGCCATTTTATTACCATTGTCCTTCCTCTGTGCTTCATTAACTCTCCCTCTTCTCAGCACACTCTCTTCCAAATTCCCAATTTAGCCTCAGGTCCACCACTGCTTTCTCTGTTCTTTGTCTTCTACCTGTTAATTTAGAAACCTTATGGATTGTTTTTTTAGGATTGTTTTTGTTTTGTAAAAAGTAAAAGAAATGTAAAAACAGGTATTTGTTATTATTTAAAGCACGTACTCTCTAAATGTTATGCTAGATACCAGTCGGGAGCCCCATTGTATTTGTAAATCATACTGCTAGGTGCAGCCTGGCGCTGAGGTGACACGTTGCCATCCTGGTACTCGTGGGTCCCACTGACACTGTATGTAAGTAGAGCTCTGGCCTAACCCATTTCCACAGCCAGATCTACTTCCCATCCATGTTCCCCGTCTATGAGGATGACTTCATGCAGAGAGCCGGGCTGGTGTCTGAAACTCCCACGAGGATGACTGCCCAGGCACGCTCAGCATCTTTATCCCAGGCCACAAGCTCTCACTCCTTTTGGCCGCAGGAGCGGGCGCTGCCAGGATCGAGTGTTGTACAGCTGTCCAGCAGCGGATATCCGAAGTGCCACTGCCCCGTAGCGCAGCATGAGCCCTCGCCTCCGAGCAGCAGGACTGCCTCCTGGCAATAGCAATGGGAAGAGGTTTGGCTTGCGGGACTGGCAACCTGCAGCACGCTTTTAACTTTGCAGCGTTGTCACCAAGGGGACAGTTGGTCCTGGGGAGGCAGGCACAAATGCCACGCTGCACTCCTCAGAGTTCACAGGCAATGTTCTTCATAGCTCTGGGGGCCAGGGGTGGGCTGGGGATAAAAGCTGTGGTGCCAAATTCTCTTCTCCCACTCCATTTGCTTGCTGCGTCTGCTCCGTTTGATTAAACTCTGTTGGAATCAAATTTCCTTTGTCACCATCTAATACTGCATATTTCAAAAGAGGAAAACCAGATACCGTTTTTTCTGATGTAACTCCCTTTGCAGAAGTGTCCATGATGGAGTCAGGCTGGTTGAGTTCTGAACGTTGCGTAATTGCCGTTGAAAGTTCCTATAGTTGCCGGAGCTATTAACTCTTAATAAATTTTACACTATCCAAGTTCCTGAGAGTCACTGATGTGCTTTTGCAGATCACAGAAATGGGTGATTTTGTTGGTTCAATGTATCCTTTTGCTTTCTCAGTAAGTTTTATCTTCATTATTCTAAGAGGCTTACAAATACACTATTACTTTGCAGTAAACAACATTTTCTTGGGAGGAACTAATTTAAGTGTGCTTAGCCATGCACTGGAATTGTCAGTGTGGATCTATGAAAAATAAATAAGTTAATCATCATTATCTTTAGCATATTACAGTTTATTTGCTTACTCATTATCTCCTTGAAATGCAAACCCCTTATGAGCAATACAAACAATCTCAAAGAGACATCTGATACTGGTATAAATAGCTATGCTTGTTGCTTTTTTACCAACTCGTATCTCTGATGATGTGAATTTACTAACCCCTGTAGCTGGAAATTAATCATGAAAGTATATTGAGTGCCACCAAGCTAGGACCAACATCACAGTGAATGAACTTGCCCTCTTCCATTGTCTAAGTGGTAATTCCTCATTATTCATCTCACAAGAAATTCTACAACTTAGAAAAAAATGATTGCTTAGTAATGCCAAAGTATTCCATAAAGCGATATGATTAATGCTTCTCTCACTAGATCTGCTGATGGAAGTAAAGTCTTACTCAATTTCCCTGTGGAGACACAGTGAACCAATATGTTCAGCAATAATTTTTAAGCAGGAAGCTTTCTGCTTATCTCAGCTGTATTGTATAGTCATTTCAGAATGCACATTAATAGTTGGAAGGAGATTATAATGTGGGTGGATTTTCCCTAAGTCACTGAGGCTTCTTTCACTGAATACAGGTTGTGGTGGAGCTCTTTCCCTTCCTACCATCTGAGATCATTTAGACTTCTTCAACTTTATTATTGTTTAGTATAACTAATGCCAGATAATATGACACTTCCTTAATTGAGTACAAGTAGTTCTGTGTTCCTCATGCCTTTTATTGTTTTTGGCCAACCACCTGCCGCAGACAGTTGTTATATCTACTGCGAAAATCAGCTCAGATAGCTGACAAGACCCACAGCATTTCATTAAATTGTTATTGCAAGTTAGCTTCTTGATTCCTTTAACTGGCTTTTTTTTTCTATGAGAAATCATAAAGAAACATTGAACAACTCTTCTCTTTTACATGTCTTTGCTTTAAACATGTGCCACAAGAGAAAGCAGTAAGGCAGAAAACTTTTTCATATTTGGAAATTAGCTACAGAATGCAATATAAGCACCTTGCCATTGAATAAACCTGGCAGTTTGTGTTGCCTGCCATTGGGACAGTTACTATGCTGAAGATGGTTGGTGGCAAAAGTGAGCAGCGGCACAGGGCTGCCTTTCTCCCCACCACTGCATGCTGGGCTCCCATACAGCAGATGGTCTTGGCTCGGTGTCCTGCTCGGTGGCTTCTGCCTCTTTGCCTTGCTGATTTTGATTTCTCCAGACTGTTGACTAAACTTATAAAATAAAGCTAAAAGACTAGTTCCTCTTTCTCAGCTTTTTATTTGCTTTATTGGGAGTCAAAAATGTAGGTGAAGCTATCACATATGGCATTCTGAAAAAAAATGCTTAACTTTTCTTATAAGCAAAAATAATAAATCAGTTCCAATCTGCTATATACTGAGAAGACACTCGCAGGGTGAAAACACAGTGTATGTCTGGCAAACTTTTGGAAATAGTAGAATCAGTCAGCTTTTGGATAGACTTTTGCCATAATTTGCAAAAACGTGATTATTTGCAAGCAAACTTCTGCACGGTGTAAAGCAGTGTGCAGTGTTCTAGCATGTAGTGATACCCTTTTTATTTGTACCTCCTCTAAACCTTCTCTTCTCTATAACACGAGGTCTGTAACTGAGTCTTTTAAGGCTCAGTCCTATATATTATAAGCAGCTGGAAAATTTCACACACCCACTGAAGGTTCCAGTGAACACAAAATACCACAGAACAGGTGCCAATAAGAGGTATTTTTAGCGGCTCATGTCACAGTTGCTGTTTGCCGCCACCGTGACAGCTAATGAGCTTTGAATGGCTGGGAGAAATAGTGCATCCTGCAGTAAAAGCCTGAGAATGCCTCTCCCTTCTTTAACGCAGGCAGTAAATGTTTGCTTGGGGTCTATCTGAAGCTTTATAACAAACCATTACAGCATATTCTACACTGGTTAAATGGATTACACCGCAGACCTCCATTTCATACATTTATTTCCATAAGAATCTGGCATGACAGTTTATTGTTTGTTTGCTCTGTAATATTGGCTGCTAGAGGTAATGTTATTGTAAACAGAGCTTGACTGAGTGAACATTTGTTACTAGTAGTTAATATCATTTTCTTACATTTTCTTGGCTTTGGACAAGGAGTACTTAAAATGTAAGGAAATCCATTCCGTACATTTTCAACTGAAGTTGAAGCTGTTTATCATTACATAATGGAAAAAATTCTAAAAATGTCATCGACTGAGTGAAAGAAAATCATCCTTATGTTGGGGTTTCTTATTCTTTCTCCCTTACTTTGCACCATTATATTACACAGAATGTAGCATGTTCCATTCCCAGGAGAAAGCCAGATTGATATTGAACGTGTAACCAGCTGGGTGTTTACCCTTCATTATTCATACTGACAAGGCATGAGAGGAAGAAGTAGAAAAAGAAGGAAATCCGAAGTTGTTGGAATAGTTGTTCCTTTTTGTCTCAAAAAAGGCCGATTTGAGAATTCAGTTCAAGTAACTTAGGAGAAAAGCTGCTGTGTACTCTGTCAACTTACCTGCTGTTTTTCTGGTATGTGTTCATAGAAATTATTGACTAACATATTGAGGTGTGTGGCAATTGGCCCTTTTTCTTTAGAAATAGGTTTATTTTTCTTGTGCTTCCTGAAGAACAGACACTGATTGTGCAATTACAGAAAGCACTGGATGGACCTCCTTTCACTAGTCCAGAGTGAAAATTGTTTTACAGTTGTTAGCCAAGTGTAAAAACCTGTGTAAACCCAGAGAACATTATTTCACAAGATTTCAGAAGATGAGTGGAAATGAATCAGAACAGAACTGAATCTCAAATGATCAGATCATGACACCTTTTATATACACATGTGCAGGAGGTCCCTGTGGGATTAGAAGATGCATCCTGGAGAGGGGCTGCCCAGCATCTGACATGGGATTTTGAACACGCTATTTATTCTTTCTCAGATGGCATAGAAACAATATGTATTTTTTGACAAGCATTCTTTAGTACAAGAAATATGTAAGTTTATGCTAAACAGCTTCGATCCTCTTCAAGTCTAGTGTTCAAATTTTCAGTGAGAAACATGTAAGTAGGACTGTTTGCTCTCGTTTTGTAGTCAGGAAATTGAAGTGGAGTGGCTAGGGGATTCCCCCGCTACAACTACATTTCTGCATACTGTTCAGTCTGAGACTTGTTACTTTAAGCATGACTGCAAAATGTTACTTACTCACATTCAGAAACTTTCTTTTTGTGTGTATTTTTTATTTCTGCTCTCCTTGTCTTTTCTTTGCAATCCTCAGAAATCTGGTTTCTGTTTTCTGTTGATTTCAAAGGTCGTTGGCTCATCTGCACTGCATTTTGAACTGATTTGGCTGTGAACGGTTCTCTTAAAGTCAGTTTTCCTGGCTGCTAGCAAACAGTAGGAGAGCCTTAGATGGTCCTGAATACCTGTATCAAGCTTCATCTACAGAAGTGAACTAAATCAACCAGGACAGAGGCCAAACATTATTTCCTGATCATCCATATAATTAAATGTTTGAATGTTTTTATGGTTCATGGAATGTTTCTGCCAAGGCCAACTGGATCTCTTGCAGACATGTAAACATGAACCCCATACAATGCAGGCTTTGGCTAAAGATGTGGGGTTGGTCAGGGGTAAGAAGTGGAGGAGGAGGTTGGGATCTGGCTGTGGGTCCTTCTGGTTGGGTGGTAGGAGTGTGAGACATCAGGGACGTATAATTGAGGTCCAGCTTTTGGTCCAGGCATTTGCAGGTTCATTCACAGGCAGGATTTTTGCACCCACTAGGGTGGTTCATCAGGATGGCCTCCCGTAGGCAGAGGCCTGAGTCTGGATGTGGCACTCCATTACTGCCTGACCATGGCTCATCATATAACTAGGGACGTGAACGCCTCATGAGACATGCTTGTAGGAGAAGTGGAAAATGGCAGCTGTAGTCCCTTAGCTCTCGCTGGTAAATGCGTCACTAATATCTAGAAGCATCGTGATCATCTCCCTGCTCAGAGTTTTGAATATGTAGCCAAAACTGAGCTTTTGCTTTCTTTTGTGCCTGAAGAGATTTCAGTTTGTTGTTGACTGTTACACCAAATTGTCTTTTGGTCATTGCTGTGGAACAGCAGGATGTGATATCTTCAGTTATTTCCCACTTTGTCCAAGACTGTATGCCATCAGTGCCAATCAACTCTTGTTTCTTTTTTGTCTGTTTCCTGGTATCTCTAATGTTTCTTTATGCTTTCATTCTTCTTTGTTATTCTGTTGCCTTTTAAAATGTTTTCTGTTCTTTACCATCTGTGATATTCAGCAGTTTGGCTCCTTTTTCCATATCATTTATAATGCTCTAAGATGAAGTCTGAATTCTTACTGCAAATTAGCAGTGAAATATGCTAAACCAGTGGCACTCTTGCTATAGATGATGATAAAATTTCAGTAATGTTTTCAAAAAAATTTTTCTATATGTTCATTATCACTGCTGATATCTTCTTGTTTAGTGGCAGGAATATTAACTATTATGAATGGTTAACTACTGCATAAACTGGCATACCTTGAGATTTTTAGTAAACCCTGGAAATTACTTTTCTGTCTACAGCGGCCTATTCCATTGGCCTTCTGTCAGGATCTTGAATTTTTCACAGTTCCTCAGCTGCCAAGTGTTGGCTATGAAGTGATTAGTTTTCCGATAAATCCACTCTTGGCCTCTGTAATGAAGATAAATTCACTGGATTTCCATATCTCTAAAGAGTAGCTTTTAAATAAAGGATACAGATTCTGGTGAATTTTGCTTGGACCCAATTTTAATGACTAATTTAATCATTCAGTAGCATTTCTATTTACTAGAAACAAATGTAAACTTTATAAAGAGAGACACAGATAAAAAGGAAAAAAGGAAACAATATGTTAATTATTGTTCCTACCTTCAAAATTGCTTTCCTTTGAATAAATGCAGTCAAGTAGCAGATACAGCAAACATTGACAGTGTCTTATCATATATAGTTAATTCTTCTTTTTAAAGGGTAAAATTGTTAATTTTTGCAATTATTGGCAAATGTGAGTGTTTAATGAAAAGAACTTTGGCACTATCAGTTGCCTCAGAACACATCCATGTGTCAGCAAGTGTGATGCTAGATGACTGCGTACCACATTTTGACCAACATTTTACAAATGTTGAACCAAAGCAGCAGGACTAGTCCAGGCTCGTTTTCATGACCAAACCCTGTGAAGAGAATATCACCACTGTTTTTATGTTAGCTTATTTAAGATTTTCCATCTAAATAAGGTTTTTGAAATGCAGAGAATGCAATTAAATATAGCAGGGCTTCAGAATTTTAGTGCTTTTCCTTCTTCTGCAGCAGCTGGCTGTCTTCTCTTTATATTCCTGGGCAAATGTGGGGTGAAACTGTTGCATGTAAAGATTTTTAGGTTTTATAAGGTGTTTCTTTCAGCCTGCACAACCAAGGCTTAGTGTCTACTTATGCTTCTATGAACTGAGCCTGAGATTTATCTTCTGTACTAGCAGTAAACTTAAATGTTCTCAGGAAGAGGATTAACAATTTGTATATTGTAAAGGTAGTGCCTTAGAGGCATCGTTCTTTAAAAATAAGGAACAGTGGCGGCTGTGTTTACTTTAAACAGGGAGAAAATTGATTTGCCTGAATTAGCTTTCAAAGTAACTTTATGAAGTGTAAGGAGAAGCAAAAAATGTCAGGATATTAGAAATCTACAGGAAAATAAAAGTACACTCATAAATAATATAATAGGAACAGTGGATAGAAAAAGTAAGAAGATAAAAGCCTTTTTTTATATTCAGTGGAAATGCAGCAGCATATGTTGCAAAGAAGACTCCAGTACCTTCTATCTGAGGGTTTCCTAGTGTGGCTGTATTTTATATACTTTCAGTAGGAGCTGAAAACTGTTCTCTGTCATTAGCAACTTGTAAAATAAGTAACAGATGCTTTGGCTGTGTGTGGCTGAAAGAGAATGAGCTTGGGTTGTTCCACTTTGTATCCCTCTAGCCAAAATAGCTGTTTTTAGCAAGTACTGACTGGTCTGTATAGAATCAAGGTAGGTTCTATACTAAAAACATCTGAATGATGTTTTAAAGATAAAAAGAGGTAAACGTGCATTTCTTTAGATTCAGTGCAGTTTGGAGAAACGGTTTGGAGAAGCCATGGGATTTGCACTGGAAAACATTGAGGTGAGGTTGATCACTTGGCTGTGGGGTTTGGAATAGTTTGGTTTTTTTTAAAAAAGGAAACAAGAAAAATCAAAATAAAAATATAAAATCAAATATTCACACTCCATGGATACTGTATAAATGAGTAATTCCAACTAGAGATAAGGATTTATAATGCAATAAATGCTTCCAATATTTCTTACACAAATTTTCCTCTTGGGCTGAAAACCAGTTGGAGAGGTATCTTTTATGTGATTCTAATGTGAGCAAAAAATATTTTTTGTTATGACCCATTGAACTTAAAATGTATCACTGTAATATCAGTGGCAAGCTTATTCTTGTGCACTTTCTCCAAATTCTGTTTTTATTTCTGATTTCATTTCATCATTTGGAAATCAAAATTTAATTAAGTGAAAAATGTCTTTTTAAAAGCTGGAATATTCATGGAAACGTGGATTTCCTTTCCATTTTCATTTATTGCTTTTGTGTTTTTTTTTCTTTTTACTCTGACAATATTAATTAGTTGGACTGGCTGCTTTGTGGGGCTTTCTACAGGTGCTTAACATTTTATAAAATTAAAGCAATTGCAGAAAACATCAGAAACAAAACTAGAATAAAATTAAGAATTTAGTGCTGAACAGGGAAGGACATTTTTGATTCTCATTCAGTGTCTGGTGAGCTCTAATTTTTCAAGATTTCTGTATTTCCACTTTGCCAGCAGACTCTATGTAATGTTTTAATATATGGTAGAAATGATTCATGAAGTACCTAAAAATGATGTGCAGTGTTGGCACGAAGTAGTCAAATATCAAATTAACTGTGAATATCGGTATGGTGCAAGTCTGCACATCATCAAAATAAGCAAAAGGACGAATGGGCAAGAAGTCTGATGGTTTTGGTTTTATTGCTGGTCCATCTCCACTGGCCTGGTGAGATGGCAGTAACACCGCAGCAACGCCGCCTTGGTATAACACCAAGGCCTGTTATTGTGGTGTAATCATGCGATGGTGTTGCTCTTCTCTCAGGGAAGTTGATCACCGGTGAAAGACATGAAGAGAATAATCTGAAGAAAATGCACCTTTCAGATACCTGTTCTTGGGGTAAAAAGCTTAGGGTATAGGTTATTGTCCCCCTGAGTGTTCTGTATTTGCAATGAGGTTCTGTGTGTTTATAGTGAGTTTCTCTGTTGGCAATGAAAAAGACTTTTTTGTATAAAAAGTACTGATAACAGAGACTGCAGCACAGTGTTTGCAGTGAATGTAGCAAAAAAAAAGGACGTACAAAGGCAGTGTAAGCAGACCTCTTTCCAGTGCTTTAGCAATATCAATGGATTAATCATGACAAGGTCTATGCTAAGTAAGCATGGTTTCTTTTTTCGGGATTGGTAGATGAATGCAGAAAGGTGAAATGCCCACTCTTTCAAAAGCAGTCACTGATAGCCCCTGCCTGATTTACAGCAGGTTAGACTTGATTCTGAGAAACCGGGGCAGCCGCAATTCCCACTGAAGTGCTGCCAAGCTGAGGACTGATTATTACAGCAATAAATCAAGGTAGGCTGTTTGGAACTGGTGGAACACATCTCGGTAGGATTGTGGCATCCAGTGTAAGTAGTAACAGGAGAGGTACTGACACCACAGGATAGAATATTTGAGATAAGTTACTGACTTACTGAACTCCTGGGTAGTAAGCTGATCTGTTACACGTTTTGAATCCATCTGCTAAGGCGTTAGTGTTACCTGGGTCATAGGATAAAGTATTGAGAGATACCTGTCAGTTTTTTCCTTTTCTTGCAACAGTGCTGTGTCATTTCAGCCACTCCGTTGCACTTCGGTTGCACAGAGCAGATAAGCACTTTTTCTTTAAAATAAAGAGTTACTAATAAGAACACTGTCTGTCAGCTTCTTCTTAAACTCCCCTCTTCTTTCTGTGATGCCAGCCCTGTCACACGTATGGCTGTGATCTGAGAGCTGCTCTCACATGGCTGATACAGCTTCGAAAGTTGCTTTGCTGTAAAAAGGCAGAGAAATGGAGTGGTTAGAAGAGCCACCCTTCCCTATTGCTTTCTGACTGTCAGGCTGAAGTAGTGAGAAGCAATGCCAGTCAGAAGAGCTGAAAGGCAGTTCCTTCTGCTACTCATAGTGTGGGATACTTTGGAAGGTGGCTCCTCTTCTACTGCCACTGAACCGGCACATCTGGGAGGCTTTGGCCAACCACTGGAAGGGGTGGTCTTTTCCAACAGGCTGATGGGTTTGTTTAAATTCCAGTAGGCCCAGACCTGGAAATTAAGTATTATCATTTGGTATGTGGGAGCAGATTTTGTGTTTCATAGAATCATAGAATCATAGAATAGTTTGGGTTGGAAGGGACCTTTAAAGATCAGCTAGTTCCAACCCCCCTGCCATGGGCAGGGACACCTTCCACTAGACCAGGTTGCTCAAAGGTCCATCCAACCTGGCCTTGAACACTTCCAGGGATGGGACATCCACAACCTCTCTGGGCAACCTGTTCCAGTGTCTCACCACTCTCACAGGAAAGAATTTCTTCCTAATATCTAATCTAAATCTACCCTCTTTCAGTTGAAAACCGTTACCCCTTGTTCTATCACCACACTCCCCATCTTTCCTGTAGGCCCCCTTTAAGTACTGGAAGACTGCTATAAGGGATCCCTGGAAGGCTGCTATAAGGGATCCCCGGAGCCTTCTCTTCTCCAGGCTAAACAACCCCAACTCTCTCAGCCTGTCCTCATAGGGGAGGTGCTCCAGCCCCCTGATCATCTTTGTGGCCCTCCTCTGGACTCGCTCAAGCAGGTCTATGTCTTTCTTACACTCGGGGCCCCAAACACAGAGCTGAACACAGTACTCCAGGTGGGGTCTCAGGAGAGTGGAGTAGAGGGGAGAATCACCTCCCTTGACGTACTAGCCACACTTCTTTTGATGCAGCCCAGGATGCGATTGGCTTTCAGGGCTGCAAGCACACATTGCCAGGTCATATTCAGTTTTTCATCCACTAATACCCACAAGTCCTTCTGTGCAGGGCTGCTCTCAATCCACTCATTGCCCCCAGCCTGTATGTGTGCTTGGGATTGCCCCGACCCATGTGCAGGACCTTGCACTTGGCCTTGGTGAACTTCATGAGGTTCGCACAGGCCCACCTCTCAAGCCTGTCAAGGTCCCTCTGGATGACATCCCTTCCCTCCAGCGTGTCCACCACACCACACAGTTGATGTCAGCAAACGTTGTTTCACCATGGGGGACCTGTAAAGCCACTAAACTTATGGCACTGCTATTTGAGTTAAGATTTAGAAAGAGAGGGCAAAGGTCTGCATGTTAACTGCCCAAAACCTTGTGTGATTTTGTGGCTTGGAGTTAATGAGGTGAGTAGGTCCAAACTAGTAAAAGAGCTGAGGAGCTGGCCACATGACTTGTGCTGGCAGGATTTGTCCTGTAGACAATGGGAGGAGAGGTAGTTGGGGAAAAGAAATGGCCAAGGATATAAATGGCCTTAAGATATCTTCCTTTCCCCCTAACCACAGCTGTGTTCTCCCGGTACTGAAGGGTAGCCTGAAGGAAAGACCCAAGAAGAAAAGATTCATTTGAGAAATGCTTAGACAAAAATAATGAAACAGTTCCCTGCATGTGACATTTCCTCTCTGCTTATTGAAATGCTGTTAAACATGCACGCATATTTCAAGACTTAAGATCCTCTACAGTCAGTAGGTGAAAATCCAGTGTAATTTAAGAATTGATCTTTGCCAAGCAGTTAAATGCAAATGAAAAACTCTCTAAACTAAATAGAAACTTAATGGGAGATGAGATGTAAGTATATAATCTTTCACTTTGTCTCATCAGAACAAGAATTTAATTTAACTTACAAGGAATATGCAAATGGTTTCTCTGTGTTATCATTCATATTCCTTCTAATGGGAAGCTAATTAAAAGAAATGGAGAAGACAGAGAGGAAAAAAACATCAAAGATAAGTTTGACCTAAAATACAGATTTTACTTATCAAGTTTACAGGCTATAAGAATATTTCCATTTTTAAAGTAGATAGTGTAACATTAACAGTGCTCAAAATTCAACTGACTACAAACTGATTACAAACAAAAGGAATTAACTATGCTATTTTCAATTATCAGGGACAGAATGCAAAACAAAACTAATAACGTAAGCAAAACATGTAAGATAAATAAGTTTCTTAGAGTTGTTTAACTTTTCCTAATTAAACATGAATAAAAGCATATTTTGTCTTAAGATGTATTTCTTATAATTGTGTTAATTAAGCTAGGTATGTCCATGCTAGATTTAGTCTGTAAGGCTGTAGTATTTTATAACAGGTGTTTGTAAATGAAAACCAAAGCATAATGCAAGACATCTCTTACTTTTAAAAGTAACAAGTAACTTTTTAGCTAAGTCTACACCCTTCATATTTTTTCAATGAGCCAGTCATAAGTCACTCAAATCAACAGTTTCATGTCTGCTTTGGCCTGTCACATGTAACACTCGTAACTTCTGACTCAAAGTCTGAGCCAAAAAAAGAAATTTCCATCTGCAGAACCAGTAATTGTTGATTAAAACTCTTTTTCTCATTTGCAAGAGTTGAACTAAGAAGCATTATAATTTGGCTGGTATTTGAGTAATTAGCAGCATTATTACATTAGATGTACAAGATTTTTGGCTTGTGTGAGTCAATAGCTTGTTTGAGAGATTGTAAGTGAGTTGGTTAAAAGATTAAATTCTTATAGAGTCAATAGCCATGCATGGCATGGATTAAAAACTGGCTAAATGGTAGGCCTCAAAGTTAATTTTAGCTAGCCAGTGATCATCGAGGGGATGTAGGATGGTTCAGTAGAATTCCCCATGATTCTTCCCTCTGCACTATTTAGCAGTCTTAGCAGTAAACAGATACTACAGGTGGAAATGAAAATTGAAATAAATAAAAATGGTGTGAATAATTGTTTTCTCCTATTGCTATAGGTTATGACATGAAGGTTTTATGATTTTATGGCACGGATCTGCAAAGATTATTTTATTATCTCCAAATCAGGCCATTTGGTAAATCTGTGGATTCTGTAATTTGCTAGCTCACACTGCAGTTACACACATCTCTTTCAGCCAGTTTTATTCCCTTCTCCCAAGGATATCCACACTCTTCTTGGGGCAGCTGCACCAGTACTTAAAAGATACATTGTAATTACTTGTAATTTTTGACAAATATTAAAATCAGCAAGAGTAAAAAACTCTTCGCAGGATGTGCACTTACCGTACTGTCTAATAACCCCCTTCCAACTTTCAAAGGTGGGAAAAAAAGGAAAGGATGCACCCATCTTCCTCCAATATTGTGTTTGTACACCTCCTACACTGAATCCTGTTACTTCCCATTTGTGAATGGATGAACCGCTTTAGCCAAAGGTGTGTACGCTTCCTGTGATTATGGATTTGTGGAATTGTTACTTGGTGGTTGCTTTCAAAAAATAGTGTTTTCCTGAATCAGAGTTTGTTTGTCCAGAGTACTTTATCCAGTGGATCGGTACATATGTGTGTGCTGGTATGGACAGCAGGAGAGGAGATTAATAATGACAAATCCTGAGGCTCATGGAGGTGCAGAAGAAAGCTAGGGCACGCATGTGCAAGCTCATGTAAGAGATGGGAAGGAGACCCTAGCCTGCAATAGCCAAGTGGGCCACAAAGTGCAGCAGAGCCCTGGTCTGTGGCTGCCTGTCTGACTGGGTAGTGGCCTGCACGTGGGGTTTGGGGATGTCTGACGAGCGGGCTGTGGAGTCAGCTTCTCTCCTGCCTGGTGGATATTGAGTTATTTAGGCAGAGCAGAGCAATTTCAAGACTGAGATAAAGCGTCATACTAATACCATACTTGCCCAAGACAGAAGCAATCAGAGTAGAGATTTGGAGCTGGTTACCCTCCATCGTCTTGGGCAAATGTTTGATCAGTGAATTGTTCTGGAGTACAGTTAACTTTCTTTCTTTCTCCTTCCTTTTCTTTCTTTTCTTCCTCCTCCCACTCACATTCTTGTTTTCTCGTATCTTTTCTCAGCTTCGTACCCTGAGAAATCTTCCCAATAAATCAACTAACAGATCCTGAATGTTTTGAAAAACTTTTGAATTTTTTAATCTGGCAAAAATTATGCTTTATTGAAAAACCTGCATTCAGTTCCCAGTGTCCTCATACCTGGTCTCCTGCACAGCTGCCTCAGATGTACTTCCTTACTTTGCTTTTATTTGTCCCTCTGGGTGCTGGTGGTTAATCCATGTTTTTTAAGTTGTCTTCATAGCTACCTTTCTCTTCCTCTCTTAAAGAAAGGAGATACACATCTGGAATGAACTGTGACCAAGAAATTTTCTGGGAATCCTGTCACAGTGTAATTTTATCTATATTTGATAGACAGACAGGAAAATCAAGGGAGCTTGTTTTCTGCATGTGTTGATTACTTTGTAATTAAATATGCCATCATTATCCATATTTTCCATTTCACTGTATTACTTTTTCTATGTATGTCACGTTAAACATCCTAATATGAGGGACTTCATTGAGTTAGTCTTATTTTTTCCAGAAATGTTTTACTAACAAGTAAATATAATGGTAAGCATTTTCCCTTTGCATCTGTCCTCTGTTTAGGACAGGTCTACTATTTCAAAGGTTTTCAGTGAGCAATGAAATGGGAAACAGAAGGTTGTTGCTCTCTTACACCACTTTTTAAGGAAAAATTCTTTCATGATTTCTTTGTAATTAGGTCTACTTGAAGTTTATGAATCATAGTATTTGACTGCTGCTTTTCTGTTTGATTTTGTAACAGAATATCAGCTTTCCGTTCAACAGTTAGTGGCATTTATGGAACCAGACAGCTCCACTTAGGAGACTCTCTGAGACACCAAGACTGGAGAGAGGGAGAAATTTTTCTTTTTCATGTGTATGTAAGAAACATTAAAGGGTATTATCAAGTTATTCTTGGCTTTCAAAAACCTTTTTTTTATTTGCCCCCAGCTTTCACTATATTTTTTGAAACTGGGAAACTCTTCTGACTGAGCCACACTGTGCGACCCTGTGGAGGAACCTGTCTGTCTCCAATGATGACAGAAACGGAGATAGGGAGGTTAGCACCACCGGGCTGAAGTTTGCTTTTGGAAATCCCCTACTGTGAGTCTCTGCTACCATCTACATATTTAAATCAGATAACTGTGCATTGAAACAGATGGTTTATCCTTGACTCAACTTACGCACCCAATTATATATGCACTAATGAGAAGACTTCACATTCTGTCATTTGCTGTTGATTACGCATTTTAAAAGATGGCCTCTTGTTTTAAAATTGATACTGGACCACCATTTACAGCGGAATGAAACTGGCTTGGTAAAAAAGTAAGACAGTATGTGGTAAGCAGAAGAGGAAGTTTTAAGCAGATATACACAAAACGCAGCCAAAGGCTTAGAAGGGAAATGAAGAAAGTAGAGATAGGGCAGAAAGAAAAGGAAATAGTTTCTGGTAAACCAGAAAGTGTGAACTGGAGTGATGAAGTGAAGACATTCAGAAACCAGACAAAAAGCTGTTGGCACCTAGAGTGAGAAGCAGTGTACACAAAATGCAAGTTAGTGTTGGTCTTTGCAGGGAAACCACATCAAGCTCTAGGAAAAATATGTGACCTCCATTGCTGGTTACTCTCTCAGCGCTGTTTCAGACTGGAGCTTTACAGTAGAGGCTCCAGCATGGGGTGTGTCTTGCAGAAGAAGATCTGAAGATCTTCTTGCAGGAAGATCTGAAATGGGGCCTTTGACTGTGTGGTTCGCTGGTGGGGGTTTTTTGTCATTTGGTAAAATAATAGTTCAGACTGTCTATAGCTTGGTGATGGCACAGACTGTTTTCATGTTCTGAATGACAGGAGGCTTCTGAATTACGAGCTGTGGTCTCTGACCACTTGCTTAAAATACTCCAGTACTGGAGGATGGGAAAGTAACTTACAGGACACTTATTTTCAGACGACTCCAAAGAAGATCCGTGGTATCACAGATGAGTAAACCTGTTGTCTGCAATTAGTACAAATAAATTAGAAGAAACTATAATAAAGAGTAAAATTAGTGCATACGTGAATAATGTGATATATTGTGGCAGAGTCAGCACAACTTTGCAAAGGAGAATTGAGCTCTGTAACCCACTGGCACACTCTGAGGGTTTCCATGATCAGATGAAGGAGAACTAGTTGATATGATCTCCTTGGATCATATCAAAGGCTTTTGACAGGATCCTTCACCAGAGACTCTTAAACAAAGTTACCCTGGGATAAAAGGGAAGTCCCCCACAGAATAAAACAACTGATTAAAAAGTAGGAAACGAGGGCCAGGAATGTATTTTCAGTTTTTATGGTATAGGTAGATCAACAGTGTAATCCCACATATGTGTATGCTGATTAGAATACTTATAAGTGATTTGTAAAGGGATGAATAAAGAAATGTTAAATGTCATGTTATTTAGAATAAGGACTGTTGTGAAGAACTGCAGAAGGATCATATGATACTGAGTGACCACATGTTAGAATGATAGATGAAATTCAGATGTGAAGTGATGCACAGGGGAAAAAGAAGCAATCCTTCCTTCAGACACTGAGCGATGGGCTAGTAGCTAATGAATACCACATAGGAATGAGATACCAGAGTTAGAATAGACTGTTCTGTGAAAAGGTGAGCTGTAAGTTCAGAATTTATCAAAAAAGGCAAATGCAATGTTTGGCATTATTAGAAAGAAGAAGAGAACAAAACAGAAAACTTTATGCAGCTGGACATATGTGTGAGTGTTGTGAATCCTGTGTACAGTTCTGGTTCCCTGAGTCTCCAAAAGGATATTCTGAAACTGGAGAAGATTCAGAGGTGGTCAAGCAGTATGATAAAAGCTTTTTGGACAGCTTATCTATTACGGAATATTAAAGTGTACTAGGACTTTTTAAGATGGACAAGGTATGAGGGTGGGGTGTGGCACAGAGATAAGAGACTCGGTGCCTTTGACTAAAAGTAGTAGAGGACATGAAATAAAACCAGGGACTACCAAGCCAACTGGAGCGGAGGCAGCGGTTCTTCACTTGGAGTGGAGCTGAGCCGGGGAACTCTCTTGTGGATGCTAACAGTTTAGATGGATTGGAAAAGTAACTGGACTAATTCATGGAATTAAAAATGTAAGCTGTCAGCTGCAAAAAGACACTGTGTCTGGCTAAGCCCAGGACAGTACTCTAAGGAAATAACATTATGCATTTCGTTATTCTTATGTAATTGCTTAGGCTTCTTCCATTGGGCACTGACAGATACTGTGCTTGAACCTTTGGTATGTCTTAGTATGGTCATTATCAGGTTCTTGCATCACTTTGGTACTATTTGATGTCTGCTATGTAGCTTTAGTTAACCTTTGAACACAGAAGGCATTATTAATTTGGCTGCTGTGTATCAACGAGAAGTACAAATATGGTCCTGTTCAGTGTCTGTAAAAATAGTGTATAACATACAAAATATTATAAAGTGATTTGAAACCTAAATAAGGTACAGACCTTTCCTTCTTTTGATATGCAAGAGACCTTGATGTATTATGCAGGATTTACTGGCAACAATTCGCTCATATATGGTATTCTACGGACAAATTGGTAGACCTTGTATCCCATTATATCATTACATACTAAAATCTACGTTTTAGAAAATACACTTGCAGGAACAAGATTTTTGATTTGCCAGCATGTACATATAAGGAGCGTGCTTGACATGGCATGTGGAAAATATGTATATTAAATAACTGCAGATATTTTAATTACAAAAAAAAAATATTCTGTAATTATATGTACTATAGAATTTTAAGCAGTACCATTAACAGAATTAAGGTTAATTTGATATGTTCATTTTAGCAAATCAATATATAAATATGAAAGGTTATCATGCCACCATTGAGTTGCTTGCTTGCAGATTGCAATTGAGTGTTAAATGAATGAAGAATTTTATTACCCCACTGACATTTTTTTCTTCTGAAATAAGGAAGTAATAATCAAATGATTTAATTAAACTGTTGATATACATAATAAGGCCCTAGGAGATTATTTAAGTATAAATCAGTTTTTCCTCTCAGACTGGATCTCCTGATATGATTAGCCTTTTCAGTGCCATAGAAAACAGAAGATTATCATATACTAAATTTAGGCACTGGTCATTGTTAATGGATTAGAACCAGTGAAAGTGAATGCATCTGTCTGAGTTTTTCAAAGGTTACTAGCTAATAAGTCAAGAGAAACCCCATGTAGAAAATATCTAAAAACCTGAATCATACAGAATTAAGGCCATATTAATAACCTGTCAGTGGAAAGAGTGACTAACTTCACCCTGAAGTGATATGGACAAGCTTAATTTGTATATGGTGCATTGCTGTCAGTGGCATTGGCCTTGGGATGAGCTGAGCTTTGTGTACATGGGCATGTGTGATATTTTCTTCCAGCTGAGATTCTGAAAAGACCAGCTGAGTGCTGTGTTAACACGGCCCTGTCATCCTTGCTGTAAAGAGAATAGGAGTAAACTGCAAGAACACTGTACATTGAAAATATTCACAACATCTCTGTTATGTTAAACAGCAGGCTCATCCAGAAGATGCATGGTCTGCGACTTTCCCCCTGCCTTCCAGGGAAGGGTTTAACTCCCCCTGTGCCCGTGACGTGCAGCTGGGGGTAGCCAGACTGGGAGCAAAGGCAGCATGGGCGCTTCCCATGGCGGCTGGTGGAAACCCCCAAGGCATGGATCCTGCTGGGAGAGCTGCCCTCTGATGGGAAGCAGGTTGCAAAATGAAATGCCTCCAGGTCTGAATCAAGCCTGACTTCATTTGTGCTCTCTGCTTACACAGCTGTGGTGCTTACCAGTTTTCCAGAGGTGCACACAGATTGCAGGACATGAATCAGTGCAGGAAGCAAGGTCTTCTTTTGCTCCCCAGGCATATCATGAAATAATAGAAGATGAATATGAATTTACGAGATTTTGGATTTGGTTTTGTGGGAGCTTTTTGGCCCTTCTAACCTAGCACTTTCTATATATCTGGCCATCTGGGCCCAAAGTAATTCTCCACTTTCATTTTAAAATATTCCTTAATAGAGAGCTTGTGAACATCGCTGTATTAAGATCATAAGGCAGCCTGAATAAGTGTTACCTCTGTCTTCAGAGCTACAAAAGATACTTGCTTTCATGAGGTGTTTATATGCTTTTTGTTACTTAGAGAATACTAAAGGTGTTCATGTAAGTGAAAGTGAACCTGTTATATATAAATTAATAAGTAAAAAATAATGGAGAACATGTACATGGGTATATATGTATACCATACTTTTTATCACTACCAACAGGGCAAAAGCAAAGGTTTTGCTGCAATAGCTTTTAACGTTTGGGAACATTGTTAAGTCTGAGCTGTTGCCAATCAACACTTGTGCCGGGATAAGAGAAAATTTGAACATAGTCATAGTTGGCAGCTCAAATCTCATCGACAATAAAGCTCACAGCCACCCCGTGCATTTCCTTGTCAGTTAAATAAAATGTCACTCTCAAACTGGCAATATCCATTATTCTCAACTGCTGTCTGTCTGTACCTCTGCCAGTGCAAACTAAATGTAAATGCAGTTGCCAGCGCTGTGGGGATGGCAGCGGTAGCGGAGCGTGCAGGACAGACAGTGGCCGGCAGGGCTGCGCAACGCTGTCCATGCCGGGGAGCACTGACGGGATGCAGTGATGAGAAAATGTGCAAGAGGGGTGGTGGGAGCGTTGCGTTGGCACCAAGCAGGCGGGCGGCATGACGGGAAGCAGGGTGCTCTCTCAGTGCTGCAGGTCCTGTTTCCCTTAGCGCTGTGAAACAAGGCGGCTACTGTGCAGCAATCCACTTCTAACAAATTCAGATCCCAGTAGGAGCCAAAGTTCAGTTTTGTCTGCCTTTTCTTACAGTTTTTTGCTTTTTTCCTTTCTCCTTTCACCTCGTGTCCATGATGTAAGTCATCCCAGACCTCTCCACTGGCATGTTCTGTGCCACATGTTCTTTGTCCTGCAGTGCTTTGTATGACTTCTGTGCTTCTCTTTGTGTGTAATGCCTGTTGAAGGTGATGAGAGGTCTGTATACATAAAAATTGTCACAGATTGTCTTACAGGACACCCGACTGTCTAGTTACATGTGTACCTGGGTTTTCACTACCATCTTTGACTCACAGGATTTTCCTACTTTAGATAAGCTTCATTCTGATAGTAATCAAATATTCTTCTTGTAGGCAATGAAGGCAGGTCACTGAGTTGCTACCAAAAATGTCCTGTATCAATGAATACACCTTTATGTTAGTATAGATTATCTACCACATGTGAGAAGCACCTTAGCATTATAAATAAAAAGGATTAAACTTTGGAGGACTCTGCTCTAGTGTGCAGAAATCACATAGAATTACACACAAACTATTGGCAGAGTTTAATAATGAAGCAATAATGTTTTGTTGCAATTACTGTGAATAGACACTGATGTCTTTTCCATAGAGATGTTTTCAACACATCCTGTAGAAATCCACACAACTCAGTTATGTTCCGTGGGCTTTTTCTGGTGTTGATTTCAAAGTAGTTACCTACAGGTTTCACTAGAAATTTTGCTTTTGAGCCCAAGGGAAAAAACAACAGTAAAGAAATCTGAAATGAAAAGTATTTTTTTTTTGCTTTACTATGAATCTATGTTAGAGAAAAGTACAGTGTGTGAGAGGATGAAGAGCAGCATTTCCAAAATTATCTAAGCATCATTGCAGCCTTAGTTCCATTTTCAAAGCAATGTAAGAGCTTTGGAGCCTAACAGCTCCAACAGGTTCAGATAATAACCTTATTGTAGGCTAAAACTGATAAAGTAGTCTAGGTGCCTAATTCACACTAAGTCCAAGTGCTTTGATGCTCTCATAAGCCCTGCTAGATACCTCTCTGTATCAATACAAACCTAAAGTCTCCTGAAAATTGGACACTCGATTTCACCAAAATGCAGTGGGATGTGAGTGCTAATGTCACTTCTTAAAATAGGCTTCAAAATCCTAAGCCACATAGGGCCTGATTTTTAAAAGCAAGAAGTCACTGACAGATGCAGAAATGGGTCAAGAGGAATTTTCCTAAAACCCTGAGGACCTCATGAGGTTTTCAGAGAGGGCACAAAAAAGAAAAAAGGAAGACAGACAGTTTGCATATCAAATATCTCTCAGATAATAGATTCTTTGCAGATATTCACTGAATGAAAAGGCAGATAACATCCATTCAGGCAAACATTACTCCATCAAAGCATTAATATTTTTAGTTGCTATGAAGCTTTGACTTTTAAACCTACATAAATGGCTGGACGTGCAAGCAGATGTTACTTGTAGAAGTATGTATGGAGTAATCAGCTCCATACAAGTCTCACAAATACACCTCCTAATCCCACACCAAAAATCGTTTATTATCGTCTTCATGAGAGAGACACAGGATCTTAACTTGGGCTCACTCAGTGGTAGTGAATAGGTCCTGATTAGCACATTCCGTTAGCAGTCAAGGACATGTAGCAAACACGTGGGAGAGCAGGAGAACTGGGATTATTGTACTCGGGAAGTACAGAGGTTACATCTATCCCAATAAATTAAACAGTGCCAGGCTGTGGTTCTGGATGCTGGTATGAGATGGTCTTTGCTCTGCGACTGCAGGAATGGCCCCTGGTGTAGCTGAGGGCCATGATAAGGAGCCCTCTCCCCAACAATCCCTGGGCCCTATTGGGGCAGGGAAGTGCAAGCCAGAGAGTGTTGCCAATAGGCAGTTTGGATTTGGCCACCTTGCTTGGTAGGGTTTGCTCTACTGATGTGATCCAAGCTGTGCTGCCGATTTGAAAGCTGGAGAATTTCTCTGGACTGTTGATTTACTGCTATAGGCATGGCTAGAGTACAGCAAAGGATATTGTGTTACAGGAGAGTACGAGATGTGGGAGGGAGCTTCAACTATGGGACACAGCTGTGGGGACATCACTAGTTTTGCTGCTCATAGGCTTATTTTTTCTGTTAAGATTTAGCCTTAAAAACAATTTGACATCCTATTTTTTTCCAGGATCAAGAAGGTGACAGTCCATGACAGTACAAAGTCAACAAACAGTTAGAAATGTTTCTGCTTTGCTTGTCCTTATTTTTAGTCCATTCCCCTTGCTAGCAATGTGATGCTGCGGTACTACGTTACTTCCTTCAGGTGCTGTTAGATGGCATAAACAAGCAATGTCACCAAGCCTGTTTTCATGGCCAAAAATGCTAGCACCCAGCATGTATTGCAGAATTCTCCTAGAAGGAGAAAGGCAAAGTAGTGACTATGGAGAAGCATGCATTCAGAAAAACCTATGTGCTACTGTGATAAAGTTATAAAATTCTCCGTTTTCAAGAAGGTGAGAGCAGAAAGGCACCAGTTCTGGCAATGTTTGTCTGTTTTGCCTTCTCTTTGGAAATTCAGTAAAAAAGAAAATAATTTTTACCGCATACAGGTGTCCTCTAATAGTTTTTGCCTTTGATGTCTTTCTGCTCCTCGCTAGCAAACTGATTTGCTACTTAGTTGTAGCAATAGTATCATGTATGTGGAAAACCTAGAGGGCAAGAAGGCCTCAGGTTTACAACCAGTGAAAATCTAGTTCAGTTTAATTATCACCATATCAAAACCCATAGAGTAATATTAATGCCAGTGTCTTTCACAAAACTGCCCCGTGCACGTGCTCTGCATAGATACCTTTTTCCCACTCTGCCTTAGAGAAAATGCAGGCTGGTTTTGGTGACTTCAGTGTAGTAGTTTGGCAGACCTGACTCCCAGTCAGCACAAGACTAATTTCCAGTAACTTCCAGTCACTGTTTGGTGCTCTGATAGGGTGGAACAGGAAACAGAGGAATGAACCTCCTAGGGAAGTGGAGGATGAGCAAGTGGAGCATCGAACGAGGGGTGCAGTACCCCTGTGCGTTGCCCTCCCTACCTTCATCTGAACAGCTGAGGAAGGGGTCCCAGCAGTGGCTAAGATGTCTTCATAAACTCAAAGATATGTGGCACTATCAACTACACAGACACTTTGGTTTAGTAGATAAAGTTAGATCAACAGAAGAAAAAAAAGTTTCTATAGTTCCTATAGAGATAAAAGACAAATCTTCTGAGTGTTTTAGTCAGGGGCAAAAGTTCATTGGCCTGTGAGTAACTTTGTTACTCAAAACAGATTTGAGTTTATAGCATTTGTGGTTGGACACAATTTAGCAGAGTGTATACTTCTACTTAGTCTGTACAGACTACAGAAAACTGACTAATAAGAACCTCATGTTGGGTGTAATCCAAACCCTAATTTAAAGTTTTTTCCAGTGCAAGATTAAACCTGCTTCTTCCTACTGATTAATATGGTGCCAAAATAATTTATGTCAGATTCATATGATGATAAAACTAAAGGGAGCTCCACTGGTAATATGTTACTATCACAGTGTCATTGCTTGACTGTGTGGACTCTAAGAGATCCTTGGCTTGAAGTTTTTCTTCTCTAGCCTTTATCTCTATGCTCAGATGTATATTCCTGTTATAGAGAAGGCTGCATGAAGGGATTGTATATTCTGTCTAGAAATGCGCTGCAGAGAATGAGGAAATCGCCAAATCCTTTTCTGTGTAGTAACAACACATTTGATAAACAATATCCCTGGGTGATACTAGTAGGTATACTAATGGGGGGGGGGGGCAACCAAAATAAAACAAGCTGGGTTGTCCCAGTAATCTGACCTGTGGGAAGAACTGTTCTTGATCCCAAATTTTCAGAGTAACTTGGCTATGATCAAGTGAGCTGAATGCACCAACCACATGTTTGAGAGCTGGAGAAGGCGGGAGAACAAGTGCTTGTCTTAAATGGCTGATCTCCAGCTTCCAAGTGAGCATCTCCCTTCTCCTGGTCTTCTCACTCTATTTTTTCCAAGACAGCTAAATGTTTTCCTAAATCCCATAGGAAGCTATGGTTGGCTCTCAGTATGAGATTCATACAATAAGGATTATAATGAAGGATATTATGGTCCAGTCTCCTTTTAATTTGATGACACAAGTTGGATACACAAGACTCACATTACCCTTTTTTTGTCTCCAGAATTTCTCCTATTTATTTTATATAGTCCCTTTCATAAGCTTATGAGACTCATATTAAAACAATTTAGGTTTCTTGCCCTGTACAACCATTTCAGAACTCTAATCCTCAGATGTTTAAATATCTTCCTGTAATTTTAAGTCTAAATTTATTCATGCCCTATTTATAACCAATTTACAGTCTTGGATTATATTGTGTTAAACTTATAAACCATTTACATGAACTCAGTAATTGAGATGATACATATATTTTGATTGTATTTGTTACAGATATATGATTCAGTTCAGCAGGTTGCTTATGAAAATAATTTGTAACTCTCTATAACACCTTTAATTGATGTGTACTTAAAGCCATTAAGGATAACAGTATCTCCACCTGTCTCCAACACGCTTGTAACTTCTATTGACTGTTTATTCTATCTTATTATCTATCTATCTTATCTATCTATCAACTTATTCTATCTGTATATTATATATCATCAGCATACAGCTTATTTGTGAAATAATTAATGTCATTTCACAGTAAGTTCCTGGGATACTAGAGCTTGTGTAAGTAACGCTAAATCAACAGGGAAATCTTCTTTTATTTTTTAATCAGAATAAATGTGCCCTTAGATTTTAATACAGTGAATTCCTTACTGCGATAATAAAACCGGCATTAGAAACTCCTCTGTGTGCATGGATGGTCTTTGAAGGTTTGGCTCCCTGACAATTACCGGACAAGAAGGACCAATACACCTAATTCAGCACCTGCTTGCAATGGTGCTGCTTCTGTTGTTTCTATAATGACACAAAACAATTACCTTGTTGTTCCAATGCACTGCAATTCATATAGACCTTTGTACTTCTGCACAGAGCAGAGCAGTGTTTTTCATCTCATAACATCATGTTATGCTGGATTTGTAAAGTTAAAAAGCTTATGCAAGCAGTGGGGAATCTGTACCTGGGTTATTTGATGCAAAGGAAGTTTTTCTTTTTAATTTCTTTTCTTCCATTAGGTTAGAGTTATTCTATTTTGTGTGATATTTGAATTGTTGAGTATTTGGATGCTGATGTTAAAATAAAACAAAAATGCTTATCCAAAGCAGAGTACTTTTAGCTCTAATGTGAGGGTTTTAAAATACTGAAAAAACCCTATCCAACATTATCCTTGTTATGCACATACTTAGGATTTGAATGAGTACCTTGAAAACAGTGTAAAATTAACTTCTGGAAAATAGATATTAAAATTCTGCATTTTGGACATTTTAGTTTTGACATTTATGATGATTTTTTACTATGCATGATTTGAATATGTTTTCACTTTTAAGATGGTTTTTCAGATACTTCCTTGTTCTGAGCAGTAAATCATAAGACGGACATAATATCTAGGCACCAATCCCCCTTCCCAAAATAATGAGATATGGAATAGAAGCATTTTTATTTTTCACAGCAAAAAGAAATGCATCATGTTATAAAAATACCAGCTTCAGTAGGGTAATAGCAAAAAAAAAAAAAAAGATAAATGAGTCATTTGGCATTACAAATGAGCTAACGTACATTCCACATACTTAGAAATTTGAGGATTCAGGTAGAAGAAAATACCAAATAAGGGATGCAACTGTTAAAAGTAAGCAGGGAAATAAGTAACTAAATACTGCTACTAAAGTCAGAAGAAAATATTAAACACCATTTGAGACACCTTGATTAACATAATGTATGTTTTTCTTTTCTTGCAAGAGCACATATACTGAGGAACCGGGGTGGGGAGGGGGTCATTGTTTTTTAAAGTAATACTTGCTTAAAAATGATTTGCACAGTTTTCATACCCTTTGGCCACACATTTGCTTGTGTATAAAAAATGTTATTTTCCAGAAGACTGAACTCTATTCTAATCTTTTATCTGGATGTTGCATTAAAAGATTCCTTCCCCTTGGCCCATCAGTTTGACGATGTGATAAATTTAGCTGTTACACAAATGGCAAACACTGTATGCAATCCTTTTTTCTTTTAAGGAAGATAGAAATAAAGAAATCTGTATTTTGTGCCTCAGGCTTATCTTCTGCTCGATGTAGTAATCCATTTTACATTTTTACATTAGTAATTGTTCTTATCCAGAACATAAAATATGTTGGAGTGACAAGCGGTACAAATATAGCTGCTATCTACTATTATTACCTTGAAATGGATATTTCGGTTCCATAGTGTTTCATTGTCGTAGATTTGGATAAGAGAAACGCCAGTAAAAATGATAAGCAAAATGATCTGGTTTCTATGTAGCAAGCTACCTTCTGCAGTGCTTTTAAGAAGAGGAAGAAAAATGCAAGAAGGTGATTTTGGTGATGAAACCTGTACTAATTGTGTGCCTGGGAGCATTCCTGGGCAGTGGGCAGAAACGCCTGTGCTAGCAAACTGTTATAACCTTCCCTGGCCCGAGCTGGTGTGGCCCAGCCAGCACCCTTCCCAGCAGCATGCCGGCATGGTTTGCCATTAAAATGGTCCAGAGACCATTCCCAGCAGGCAGTTTTCACACAGCCAGGGCTATGCTGGAGGCGAGAGGGCTTTGCTGGTGAGGATGCAAGCTTTCTGTGCCAGCTGCCCTTAGTGCCAGCAACTTTCCAGGGCTTGCTTAATTTACTAGTATAGGAGTAAGAGCCAGATGTGCCTCTCTTACTGTGGTAGCACCAAGGAGCTTTAATGAAGTTGTGGGCTCATTTTGTGCCAGTTGATTGGAAACAATAATTGACAGGCCAGTGAAAGAAGGCTCAGTTAATACAAATTTCCTACCTTACTCCCTGTGCTTCAGTTATATCCATAAAATGGGAATTGATGTACCTCATCAGCATGGTATAAAATAGTTTTATTAATATTTGTGCCATCACCATGAGAAGCAGCCCAGAAAAGAGATAGTTGATAGTACTGCTAAACTAGAATGAGAGCTGTAACACAGACATGAGCCACATGGTGAGAACAACACAAAATACTGAATAGCTGTTTGCTATATGACCATTGTCTCTACTGTGTGCTGAAAAACCAGGGATCCCATCAGAAATCAGAGAGTATGTGATTACCTGACTATGCAATTAATGCCAGTAACCTGATGCATAGACACAAGGGGTCCAAATGAAGGTTGCCCAAGGAGTCTTAGCGCCAGTATGTCCTAAGAGGGAGCGTTTGACTTTGCAACCTCAATTCGGTGTGTGTGCATGCATGTGTGTTTGGAAAGAAAGAAGGTTTCCACTTTTAATGAACCCAGATCTTTCCACAGAGGATGAGAGTTTCTGTAATAATCACATGCCAGTTGATGGTAATTAAGAAAAGTCAGTGCTGTGGCGAAGCTCGTTACTTGTCTAGTGCCTTCATTAGAATTGCACAGCGAGTGGGAGTACCTGGCTCTCTGTAGGCTCACAGCTCTGTGTAGTACCAGTCCTAATAAGCTGTGCACATATGTTCCTTGTTCATTTATTGTTAGCAAATTGCATGAGTGTCATTCAGCAGGTTGAGCACTTTGTAGCAGCATGACATGTGTTCTTTTCTTCTGAAGAGGTCCAAAGGGAACGAGCAGCCTTGTCCTCAACCAGGTTTGGCAAGGCTGCTGTTTTTGTAACAGCTGCAAATATATTCCCTTTGTATCCAGGAAGATTTTGAGAAATGCTCTTAGATGGAAGGACAAATCATGAGGTGAAATGTGGATTTATGAAAGGAATGCATTTCGGAACATAGTGGATATTATACAGTTATCTTGGTGGACAAAGAAAGCAGAAAAATTGTAGCTATTAGCATAATGAGTTGATTAGTTGGAACTATTGTTCCTGGAGTTCTAAATATAGCTTTACTATAGCTATCTTAATAAAAAATGAGCTTCAGCTTAGTTGATATCACAATGACATAAATAGATCTTTTTTGTGTGTCAGTGCTATTGTTGCAAATATTTTGCTCTGCTATGTCTCATGTCATTACAAAGATGATTTATTAGGTGGGAAACTTCACCATTTCTTTCAGATGGATTTGGTTCTGCTGAATCCCACATCTCTATATTAAACTAGAAATATCAATATCTCCTTTAATGTATAATTCAGCAAATGCTACAAACATACATAACTTTTATCAGAACGTAGACGTTCAGAGTCATGCTTTCATACTTCTATCCTTTCAGCCTTCCTATTTTGACCAGCTGCCTTCACACCTCACAAAATAAAGAAAAGAGGACTCTCTAGGTCATGTTTAAAATAACTTCTTTGAATATTAACTTTTAGTTCTCATAACAAAAGGATATTGCCTCTGTGAAGCAGTAACATAGTAAGGTGACTTCACCTCTCTACAACTTGGAAAAAATTTATCCTATATGTGATGTAGATGTCCTAGATTTCACTGCATTCAGTTTGGGTTTAGGTGTTTTATGGTTACATATATACAATGAATGATCATTATCTTCTTTGCACCTCAAATACTATGTATCATAGGGAAAAGATGTTATACAGGGCTGTATGTCTCAATGTAATTTCATGGGTGCTGGCTAAGCACTTACCAGCAAGTACAGGAACAGGAGTGCTTACTGTAGGCTGTAAATGTTTTCCCATGCTCAGATGCTCTGGCAGTTAGCAGTGGGAAGCCAGTAGTTTGAGAAATCAAGGCTGAGTGCAGTGGTAGGATCAAATAATACTCACAGATTGAGGCATAGGATGGAAGAATATCATCGGAGCAGGCTGTCTTCAGGGGCATATACTCTCCTCATTAAAGACTGATCTGAAACACATTGAAAGCAACAGAAAAACTTCTGATAAGCTCGTAAATCCCCTAATATTGAGTATAAAAGGTAAAAGACATTAGTCTCTAGGCAACGATGCTGAGATGTTCCTAGGAAGCATCTCTGTCACTCCATGGCTTGCCCCTTCCACTAACTGGGTTGACAAAAATGGTGCTTGGGTCCTTGTAGACCCACAGGATACAACGGGGCTCATACCAGTTCCCAGTGCAGTCAGGTTGTGCCTCATCATCTTTTAGTAAATATGAAATTATTGCAATACGGCCTAACCTTTTAGTATTTGTACACTATATTGTCAGCAGGACTGCCAGCTTCAGAATTTGTATCAAGGCAAGGTGAAAAGTGTGAATATCCGTTTTGTCTTAACTGTCTTTTTTGGCTTTGTACTGCTCCAGAGAGCACAAAGGCAGTGCTAGGGAACGGGTGAGAAGGCAGAAGTCTCAGTACTCCTCGCTTTCGTAGATTGCCCATCCTAACTCACAGAAGCATTTTGGTTAATCAGCTCAAAATCAAATTCCTCTTTCCTGTGTTGCAAGTATAAGTTTCACTAACATATCAGTTGGAGCCTGCTCCAGCTATGTTGTTCCAGCTTGATAGCTGCTAGTGGGGATGGGGAATGGCAGCCAGGAATGTGGTATTTTCAGTGGATTCCAACTTCACTTCATATAATTTTCCAGCTGCAGTAAACCCATCAAATTATACCCTAAGAAGTACTGCTAAATTAAGAATGCATAGGCATTTAGAAAACGGTTTATTCTCTTACGTTTCCTCAGCCATAATGTTTAATGTTACATAATAAGTTTTCTAATAAAGTTCAGAGAGTAAAAAAGACTAGATCACGCATTGAAAACCCCAAAAGGAAATACGATGCTTTGGTTTTACCTTCATTTAATGCCACCTGCCTGTGAGATAAAGAACTGATTTTAAATTCTGAGCAAATATTCAAGGCACCTTATTTTAGAATCCAGACTTTTTAGTGGTCCATATCCAGTGATAAAGTCCTTCACATTTTTATGCTGAATCTTAATTTCTTTTCTTCAAAATCTAGTTAGACAGCCTTTGACAAGCTGCCCTTTAGTAGATTCTCATATATAAGCTTATGCTTTCCTGGAAGTGAATTTTCTTTTGCCTTTTAAATCTCAGCCTAGAACAAAAAGTATGTGTTTTCAGCAGTGGTTCATTAACTAACTTGTAATGTTTCATTGATTGACAGCTTAAAAAGTGAAATTTTATAGAGTACATAATATTATCGGAATACTCTGGGTACAGCCGATGCTCTGCAAAGCAGATTATCAGGATTATTATTTATTACAATTTTGTTAGGATTTTCATTAGGGTAGTAAACAAGATTAATGCTGATTATGACTGCAGCAAAAACAGCTTTGCAGTTCATGTATACAGCTACTTTGTAGTGTGTAGAGCTTTTGTGAAAAAACAGAACAGGCAAAAGTATTTTAGCCAATTTATTTCAGAAGATGAGATGAAAAAAAAAATCCAAGAAGATCCAGACACTTGAGAATAATTGGAATATTGAGTTTAGTTCTGGGCATCTCATCACAGACATTAGTTATCTTTCTAATACTTACACATATTTCTTATGAGAGAACAGCTTAGGCATTGATTTAGAGCAGGACTGTGTTCTCATTAAACGGTCACATCTGTGCTTTGGCTGCAAGCGAATATGCAATTGGGACATCATTGAAAAATTATGCAAACAAACATTACTCGTGTGTTTAAATTCCAGTGAGAGTGTTTAGCTGACCTCTGTTCCAATTTGACTCTCTCCCATTTTTATTCTGGAGTCACTTTTTACACCAAAAAATCCACCTGATTGTAAACTAATGCGTTCCAGTTGTAGGTTTCACATAACTAATGATATTTTTCTTCAAGAATTCAAATTTATCAACTTGTCATTAATTTCTAGAAAACAGACAGAAATACTCATAGTATAATCCCTCTTGCATAAGTTTCATTTTGGTGCTTTATCTAAAATACAGACAAAGTACAGACAGTGTCACTTGCAAAAATATTAACAAGATAACCTTGCCATTTAAGGTAGGTCCAAGTGAACTTAATGTTCACCATAGTAAGTAAATATTAAGTAAATACTTAGTATAGTAATACTAATGTAATAGTAATATAGTACTAGAATAGTAATATAGTAATATTTACTGTATTAAGTAAATATTAAGTGGGGCAATCGTATAAATGTAATTTTATTGAGCTGTCTGTGGCTGGTGTTTTCCACTATACTTTCAGTAGTAGCAGTATGAAAATACTGAATTTGGGAAAAAATGTCTTCCTTATTTGAGGAAGACATAAGATTTACAAAGTAGATTGTCTTTGTTAGTAATATAGTACCCATTGTGTATTCAACTGTTATAAAAATAAGCATGTACCCAGTCTGAATAAGCCCACTGATGTTGTCACATACAGCCCTTTTCCCACTGTAGTTCACTCAGTAGTTCAGCTATATGTAGCCATATACTAATTAAAATGAGATTTAAAATTAACTGTTTTGTTGGTGCCTTATTTTTTAGGATTGGTGGTAATATGGTGGTGCTTTCTCAAAACGTCGCCAAGGTGCCAGGTGGTGCCAGGGAGGTACAGATGCAGTCACCCCATGTCAAGCACATCAACATCAACCCGTATTTCTTATATGAAATATGGTTGATGGATGTTTCCACCTGAGGGGTGTTGAGGAATGTGTAAATTAAATAGCTATTCTCTCTCCAGCTGTGGATCTACTTTCCTCTTAACACAGCAGCAGCAAATTTAGCCTAGACAAATGGCAGAATAGTCACTGTAAATTGAAGTAAAAGTAGTGAAATATATTATTCTGCCCCTCATCAGTTTTTAGTGGAGAAGTCTTTAACTTTTCATTTTTGCATCATGTGATAACATGAGAACTAAATTCAGTTTCTTTTAATCAGATTGGAACACAATCAATTTTTACTTTCTCATATAGCATGATATGTTCATTATTCCTACTCAAAAAAAAAAAGAGAATCATGTAAGATTTTCACTGCATTTGCCGTTAATCTAGAGGAGAAAATGAAACTTTCTAACAATGACCTGTAACAATAACAGTACCATTCCACCATGCTTTGAAGGTTGTTGGCATGGAAAGCTGAGCACATCAGTGTAAGAGTTCAATTTGAAAGCTTGGTAGTTCAAGCCCAGAAACTCTTTTTAGTGTAATGGGAGTGACTAGAGACACAAACTAGGCAGAGCATGTGATTCATGCTAGCAGGAATTGAAATAACTGAAGGTATCCTAGGGTAATATGGTGGAAGTGCCAGACTTTGATTAAAAGTTTTCCCCCATCCTTTCAAAAATATGGTGTGCACAGCCATAGAAGTGAAACCAAAGATACTGCAAAAGGATGGGCAGTTAAAACTTCCTGTAGTTTTGATACTGCCTATTCATTTAAACAAAAAATTCAATAAATATTTATTGATAATTATTCATAAGGATCTAATTCTTAAAACACTAATATTAAATAATCAGCTACAAAGTTACTCTTAATGATGCCCTAAAAATGCATTTAAGTCTGCATTGTTCTTGTGTTCAAATATCATCTAAATATTATTGAGTGATAAATCCCCTGTTGGGGCAAATTTCCATACCTAAAGTACACTCAAAGGCTGGGATGATGGTCTGCTGTTGACACATTGGTTAAAGAAACATCTCTTTTGCAACATTACAAATGTGTTCAGAATAAGGGGAAAAGACATGCTTTAGAAATATTTTAGCTCCATGAAGCCTCTAAGGACTTCTTCTTAAACTCTTAAATGCAGCTTGTAAAGCTCCTGCTCCAACTCCCACTGAAGTTAGTGACAAGTTTTTCTACTGACTTCAATGGCAGCCCATACTACAACTGCAGCTGTCAAAACAACTAGAAATCAGTCATGAGATCAGCCAGCGCACAAGTATATATTAATCTTAGCAGAAATTATACTTTGGGCAGCTCTGAATAGAAACCAAATTGACCTCATTGTTTCTGAAGAAATGCGTCTCCCACCGTACTGGGCTGCGGAGGAAGTGAGAGCTGTCAGGACTCTGTTTTGAGCATTTAGGCATGTGAATTGGCACTAAAAATGTGAAACTAAAAATAATAATAAAAAACCTTACAGAGCCAGTAATTTGAACTCTATTTTTGTCTTAAAAAATAAATAAGTGCCCATTACATTTTCGAGCGGTCTCATAGGAGGTAACAATACCAGTTAGAATTGGTCAAGAACACTGAATAACTAAAAATTGCTCACACAATTAAGGATAGGCCCAATACTAAGTATAGTTACCTAAGTGTAGTTGCTGCTTATTCTGTGTATTGTTACAGGGGTGATTACCCTCTTTTCTCTGTAATCAGGGCCTTTTTTGCAATGTGGTCTTTGCAAGGCAAGTGTGCTTGTGCCTGAACTGACACATATTTCACTGATTTCAGCTAGGTGCTAATGCACTTTGTGAAGTGAACCAGAAAAGGAACTGAATTTTGCCTTTCACAGTTAGACCTCTGTATCCATACAATTTGTTTTTTTGTTACTGAGGTAAAAGTAAAAAATCATTTGTAACACTCTATAAGCTTCAGGGCAGTATTGCTTTTAAAGTAATTTTCCTGGAAGGGCTGTGTGGCAATAAAGGAAAATGTACAAACTTTAAAAAAAAAAACCCAACCTACTCTTTTTTCCTTTCACTCCCAGTGGCTTTCTGAAACCAAGTTCCTACTGCCACTGTTCAGTGGGCTACTTAAACCCGTGCGTTACTTAAGGCACATCTGTAGCATCACTGGGTTTTCAAAGCAGATGAAGCTGAGGACACATGCTTCTGCAAAAAAGCCATTCTAGGACATTCCTGCCACTGTCTCTATACTCCCAACCACTCCCTTTCCCATATGCAAACCATAATGTGTTGCCTCTTTTGTTCCACTGCCACGCATGGGACAAAGGGATGATAAGAGCAAGAAGAAACTTCTTAAGCCAGCTTTGTGGCCAAACCCAGTGTATCAGGGCGCTACGGTCTTTCAGTTGTTGTACAGATTTAGTGTTCATATCAAGATGATCAATGTCAATCCAGAGAATTCAAAAGCATCTCCTAAGAACAGTCAAGTAATTAAATCTGCAGTCTAGGAAATCAGGATCTGTACACAGACACTGCCATGCCAAATCCGAAGGCTCAGTTTGAGTAAAGTAATATTTGCAATGAAGTTCCTCAGCGTGTTCCAAAGTTTACACAGTTTTTAAACAAATATGAGCATGATATTCAGCAGTTGAAGTTTGGCAGCTCCCGTAGAAAACATAACTTTGTTTTAAATTTGATTTTAACTGAATATTTCTGTTTCTTTTTTACTTTGCTGTAATACTGTGGAAAAACAGAGAAGTATCATGTTGCAAAGGTCTGGTTCCTCAAAAGGGAGGGAAGGTGGGTGGTTGAGCATTCCCAAAACGTAAGAGCATTTTTGAGGTGGGCAAATTCCTTGCTGTGCTGCTCACAGCAGTAGGGTAGGGAGCTCGGCTCCTGTGACCATCCCATGGGTGCAGAGCCGTCTTGCTGCCTACACCCATGTCACACTAATAGCTTTGTACCCCATGGAGTGGCTTAAGCAAAGGGACAGATCACTTGAGGGTATCCATCAGGTCAAGGCAGGAGACCAGTAGCAATTCATTCAGACAAGACAGCAACAGTTCTGGAAGTAAATAAAGTATTTTAAAGTAGGAAACTGTATGGATTACAAACAAATTAATTAGATGAAGTCTTGAGGGTTTTTCTTTGGATCTAAAAATCTTATATTCCAACTGTATTCCACTCAGCTGCCTAAATCCTATAGTGAAACTGCCTGAAGTTCTTAATAATGAGGTAACACAGAAATGTCAATGCTTAGCTGAATTTGAAACATTGAAAGCAAATAGTTCTTTTTGCTCTTTCAAGCACGTGTTACTGCAGACCACTGAAGTATTAGTATTATTAGCATGAATACTTAAATCATGAGCATAAAATAGAAAACCGAATGGAATGTAAAATTCCCATGAGTACCATTATGGAGAATAAAGTATGCTGTAGATTATCTGCTAAAATGCGTCTTTTAAACCATAATTCCAGAGAATGCAGTACACAAATTAGCCGTATATCTTAAGATAATGGATCTTAATGTGTTTACATTTTAAATAAACCACATTTCTGTATTAAGATTGTTATGAATTTAACCTTGGTGTTACTGGTTAGCCATCAAGAGTTTGAAACAGAACATATCTGAAAGACTTTATTTGGACAGAGCAAGAATCAGAAAACTGGCATTTGTTGTCAAGAAGCAAAAGCTCCTATATGGCTGTGTGAGTGATAGACTTTGCATACTAGGTAGGATCTACAATGGGAGAAATTTGTTTGAGGCTATTTTTTACTGATTTAATTATCAAGAACATTTACTACCATAACTCCTAATCCATTTTTCACACATCTGTACCCATTGGGAGCAAGGACGGAGTGGATTTTCTCTGCAAAGGCTGTAGGAGCAATTTATTAGCAGTTAACCTATATTAGCCAACTTCTCTGGGAGAGAAGAAAAAGCCTTTGAAGGGATTCCTAGTGTGTCACTTCCTTCAGATGTGCCCATTGCTGAATTTGCTGGGAATTCAGTACCTCTTCCTATTTTAGAATATCCCCTTCCAGGTAGTCTGCAATCCCTGACCCATGGCCAGCTGATGACCTACCCATGGAGTGCAAGGATCAAGCAATTCTGAACACGAGGTCTACATTTTATTTGAAACAGGCAGTTTAGCTCTAGTCAGATAATGAATTAATTTGGGGTATATTTTTTTCTGATGTCCATACTGGCAGCAGTTTTCCTGGAACTTTTAAAGACCCTATGACAACTACTGTAATTTGCAAGGTGCTCTGGATTTTCTCACTGGACAGAAATTGGTACCTGAGAGTAAATCTTATATCCACTTCTGCTTTTTTTTTCTTCTTATATTTATTTTGGTAGTGTCCGTCTCTTAGCAGCCACAGTTGCAACCTGTAATCATGCCTTATTTCAAGAGTGCTGGCCTTGGTTTCTCTAGTTGCCTGGTGCAGCAGATTTCCTTGGTGAGCAGACATATGCTTATGACTGTATTAATTGGATGCAGTTATGGATTTTTCCTTCAGTTGCAAGCTGTGAACTGTGCTCTTCCAAGGAGATGAAAAGCTTCTATAATGGGAAAGTATTTTTAATTTTACTTAACTCAATTTGTTTTCTTATTTTTGTTGTTTTGTTTTACTTTAAGGTAAGCCAAGGTTTTAATAAGTCTGAATTGATCAAAATAGTCCATCAGCTGATGCTGAAAACACCCTTTATGGCTCTGACATATAAGACAAAATAATTATTTGACAACTGACACTGTGTGTTCCTAATATCCATTACAACCTGTAGTTGGCTCGAAGAGAGGAGAAAAGACTTGAAATCATGGAAATACCATTCATTTCTGATAATTCTCAATGAAAGTATATTATTTGTCAGTTTACTTTTTAAACTGTTTTATGTAATGTCACATTCTATCTCTTTAATGTACATTACCATTTAGCAGCATTATGTAATGTTCCCTGTTAATATACAGCCTTTTTGCCCAATTATAGTGTAATTTATTCAAACGCTGGCATGTAAAGTTTGGCAAGGCAGCCTGTGTTGCAGCTGTTGCTGTTTTCTCCGTATTACAATCTGTACAAGTACTTTTTTTTTTCCCTATTATCACACATTGGTTTTCACAACTTTGAAATAATAGTGCTGTGAAGTGCATGAGAAATTCAGAGAAGAGCTTTGAACTTCATGTAAAAATGTAACTCTGCATTTAGGGAATAGAAGTGAGAATAGCACCCGCACCAGCTGAGGAGGCTGCTTGGCCTGTAAAGTGCTGCTCTGTCTTGAACAGGATCCTCCAGGTTGGCTTCTGTTTTGTAGGAAAACTGCGTCCACCTGGGGATTTAGCGACAGGAGATAAGCAGATACAGTGCTCATAGGAACTTTAAAAAGCATTCGTCAGTGTAAAGCAACATTGTGAAACACTCTTCTACATTTTAAGTGGAGCACTTTTCTTGTGAAAGACATTTGGACAACAGTCCGCTCCCCATTCATTATTTTTTTATAAAATTGGTTGAAAGCAATAGTTTTAAAAATAAGCAGTAAAATTTTTCTTACCTAAAAAACAGAGATCTCCTAAAAATAAATACCTTTTGAAAATTAAAAATATGCACCTTTTTTTTTTTTTAACATGGGTATGTATATGTCTATTTGTAAATATTAAGATAGTATCTGGAAGCCTGTTGGAAGGAGCTCTTTCCAGTTTTCATTTGAATAAGAAGCCACAAGACAGGATACAACTTCTCATGTTCAGACCTTTTAGCAGAAATTCATCTGTGAAGAAACTTCCATGCAAGAAAAGGTAGATCCTGAAGCTGAAAGCAAGAGCTGGATCAGACCCCAGGCTGTTCATTCAGAAAAAGAACTTTTAAAAAAGATAAATACCTCTCTACTTTCTTAATTATGTCAGCAAAACTGATCTTGGTGGTCTGGTAAGATGGTGAAATAGAGTATCAGCTGTGTGTGATAGTAAGCAGCAATGTAGATGACATAATTCCCCACTGAATTGTAGAGCCCAAATCAATTCGTTTAAGAATATGAAACATGTTAGACTGCAGAAACATGCAAAGCCTTGGCAAAGGATAACAACCTACCACTGTCATTCTCTGACTACATCATCCTTCATAAAAGAGAGATTACACAGAAATCTTTTCTCTTCTTCAGAGAAAAAAAGAAAAAAGAGCATTATCTGATCAGTAGAAGCTTATTTTGTAACTTAATCCTTCAAAAAGTGCTTCTGAACCTGGAGTATATCTTTCTGGGAGCTGCCATCTTGTTGTATGGATATAGCACATTTACAGGCTCACTCCTGTCACCTAGACATATTAGATTTCCAGCCTGAACTATTGTTCAGCTGTATCCCTTCAGAATGAATACCAGTTTTTTCTTACACTGTAGCGACTGGTTATAACTCTAAAAGAAAAAGAAAAAAAGTGTGCACTGCAATATTTTTGACACACCAAAATTGAAATGAAAATTCATAGAATTGTGATTAAATATATATCTAGCTTTAGGTAAACTAACTGAAGTCATATTAAGCCATTATCCATATTTTTTTATTCAAGAGAAAATATTCTAATGGATTTATTTATTACCAGAAGAATATAGACTTTCATAAACATATATTTTGTAACCAATATAACATCCACCGCATGATACCATTGCATGAGTACTTTTCCTCTTAAAAAAGTTTAAATTATTATGAACTCAGGAATTTTAACGTAGATCTTGAAGTAGCTTTATATTTTTAATATGTTAGTTTCTGTTTGGGAGACACAGCTACTTGAGCAGAGTTTGCTGTAACTTGGCTTCTTGTATATGTGATGTTGGGTACCCCGGAGAGATGGAAAACTGGGAGAAGGGTGGATGATGAAAACGGCTGCTATAGTTTCAAGATTTCATGATACTACTTGGGCTTCCTAATACCAATGAACATAGAAAAGAAGAAGGTGTGCTCTTTGAAGTGAATGGCAGAGCACAAGTGTAAGTAGTTGTTCTCTCTCCATTTCTTCAGGTAAAAGCCAAAGAACAGGAAAAAAATATAAAGCTGGAACAAAAAGAAGCTCAGTTATATTCTTTCAGCTCATTCAGGGATGAAAGCAAGTTGCTGTGTCATTAGCAAGCCATAGCAGAGTGTTTGCTGTCCGTAAGGGGTACACAGGCCCTGCTACAGCCTGATGACAAGATAAAGCGTCTTTGTATTGCTCTGTAATAAAACTTCCTTATCGTTCCCCAACAGTTGTTAAATTGCGTGGTTCCTGTCCACCCTTTATTCCCTTTATTCTCTAACTTTGGGTTACATAAATGCTGTAGGCTTGCTTTGCCTTTTAAAGTATACCTCGGTCTGCTTACAACCTGCCAGAAAATCAGATAGGAAGAGTGTCCCACAAGCTTCAAAGGAGAAAATATGTCCCAAGGTGCAGGAGGATGGAGGGCTTTGGTGGGGCACCCTGCGGTGGGTTCACCCCAGTGAGGGCAGGCAGAGCAGCGGCTGCAGAAGGTTCTGCTTGGTTAGCCAGAAATAGTGCTTCACTGAGCAGCTCTGCATCCTAAATGTGTTAATTGCTTTATATGGGAAGAGAAATGCACAATTTATGAAAAATATAGTATTAGAAAACAAACTGCCTTCTATAAAAACCTTGGCAGAATTGTTGTAAGCAGCACTTTATTTTCTGAAAGGAGGAGACCCAGTGTTACTACCAGCTAGATTAGACAGATTAACAGGAAGAATGGCTCCATTCTGCTTTATATCTCTTTAAAAAAAAAAATTAAGATATTAACTGGAATCTGTCAAATGACAACTATAAAAGGGGAAATAAAGCACAATACAATAGACTACATTTATTTATAATTATTATAAATCAGAGAGATTGTAGATGAAAATTTGTTTTTAAAACATATGTCCTTGGTCTTCTGTGAACTGAAATCCTTACCCGCAGGAATATGCTGGAGGGAACGTATACTTCGTGTGTTTGGCACTTATTGTATATTTTCATCACATCAAGGGACACCGTGAGTTTCTAGATTTGTAGAAAGCACAAAAACAAGAAAGAAAGTGATAGTCTTTATTGTATCTATAAATGTAGCTTGCAAAGGCATCATTCCAGTTTACCAAGAGCAGCGCTCGCTGTGTCTTGCTTCAGGTGCGTACCAGAGATTTCTGGGTGAAACAAGTCTGAAAGTTTCAGATTTTGTTCACGAACATTCAAGAAAACATGGGGGTTTTGTAACCTGCCAGGGCACCACACAGGCCAGCGGCTCCCTGGGGTCAGCAGGGGCTCCCTGCGGGGTCTGTCAGGGCAGGGCCTGGCAGCCAGGGCCTGTCCCAGCACCCCAGCCAGGAGCAGGGCAGCTGGGGGACAGCGGGGCAGCCCCAGCCCCGGGCTTCTCCATGGGGACAGGGATGGGCCAAGGCCAGGATGGGATATCTACACTGCCAAGACTTTGCTGCAGTGTGTGTACCTGGGCTGACAGAGGTACACCTCGATGCCTTTTAGCTATGTTCTCATTATGTACTCAAGCATGACACACCACGTTGCTGGAAAGTTAAGATTTCCCTGATTTTTCTTTTTATGCTATAATTGCTGAAAGCTACGCAGGAAATTGGGGGGAAAGGTGGTAACTGTTCGAGGTGTTGCATGCAAGTTGTGTTAATTCAACTGGAGACAGGGGAGTTGCTGTGTAAACCAAAGGGGACACTTGGTTCAGAGCAAGAGCAGAAGGGCTTTCATGGAAGCAGTGGCTTCTTTCACCTGAGAGCTGTTTTAAATTAAAGCAGAAGGGAAGTGTGGCCCGTGTCACCTGAACAGATGGGACCTTCTTCAAAAAGGAAAGGACATTGGGAAGGTTTGAGTTAAGGAGTGCATCACAGTTATTCTGTCGTTCAGAAGAGAGAGAAACCAAGCCAGCTGACAGCCTTTCAATGACTTTTTTTGCTTTTGTCATTGAAATTTCTCTCAGAAATATGTTGGGGTTTGAAAATTTTCATTGGAAGAGCTCCTTCTGACTTGTCTCTTGAGCCTGTCTCCCCCCTGTCCCTGATGAGGGTCACAGACGACAGCCTGCTAACTGTGCTGGGAAAGCTGTTTCTTCTGCTGTGGCTGTTGCACTTCATACAAGCAAGTCAATATTATTTTTGCTTGGAAGGAAAAGGTTCTGCTGCCTCCTGATGAAGGCAATTACTGAGTGATTGAGATCAAAGGAGCTGACCTGTGCTTCTTACTGTGCCCCTGGTGAACAGAACATCTTTTGCTATGAGAGTACCATCAAAGGGGTTAATTTGGGACATCTTCTGAAGGTAAATAAGGTAAATGTGAAGGTGTTTAAATGGAGCCTCGTCTCCAATGTACATTATGAGAGAAGAGGAAAAGCATGGGCCTGATAATGCTGGGGAGAAAAGTTTGAGATAGCAGCGGCAGGCCTGGTTCAGCAGATGTGCTGCAAAACAGAAAGAAATACAAATCTTGGTCCTGACAGGATGGGAATTTCATGGTCAGTGAACCAGAAGAGAGTACATTGTACCCAGAATGAATTTGCTCTCAGAATTTAGCCTGTTTGAAAGTCAACTAATGGAGGGCCAGGTTTGAAGTTGCTTATCTTCTCATTATTTCTGTAAACTGCAAATAAGCCTGCATGATCAGATACTTGGAAAGCTGAAAGAGCTTGGCTGGAGGCAGAAAGCAAAAAACAAGCCATGCAACTGAGAGCGTAGGTTCTAGGAAAGGACAGAAACCTGTTAAAGATCTTTCTATAAACTGGCAATAATCCTGTAATCTTTTGCAAGTATTTTGAAACTATGATGGTACCTAAACAGCCCTTTGTCACTAGACCAAATACTCAGAAATCACAGGTCCAGTTTCAGCCAAAATTCATACTTCTCTAACTCTGGCCTATTCTCTTTTTTTTTTTTTTGTTAAGCACAAACACAAATAAATACACTTTTGCTGCTTCTACTTGACTTCACTTACCTCTGCTGACATGGCCCTATTGCTTTTGACTCCAAAGACCAGTCTTGGCTTGGTTTCCTTGTTTGCTTTAAAGTCTGGAGGTGTTAGCAGCTGTGCCTACTGAATCCAAAATCAGGTGAAACTGAAAAAACACATATCAGAAGCATTTCTTTGTGCAAGTCCTTGCTCTGAAGTGTTGCAGAACACTATGAAGCAAGCGCTATTTTTCAGCATCTGGAGAAGCTATCCACATAGATAATGTTAGTGTCATGCAAAGCTCTAAAGTTTTATTCAACTTTTATAGATCAAAGTAGTACTACTGGCAATGATCATGGCTGATAAGCCAAATTTAAAAGTCTTTATTTAATCTTTGCTACTTGGCTCGCTTGTTTGTCAGCCAGAATAAAACCCTCAAAACCTAAAAATTAATTTGGCCAATAATTTGACCAAATTAAACTGAATTTCACCTCCTCCCCATCCCAAAGAAGAACTACACAGTAACTCTTAGAATCCATCTTCCTCCCATAAGCATTAAATATAAGCACCTTTTATAAGGAAATCTGCTCTTTCTGGAGCAGTGGCTTCTGCCTGTTCCTGAGGAGATCGCTGGGAGCAGGAAGTCTCCTAATGACCACATGTGTCCTCCTGAGACTTCCCCAGTGCTTCCTGACTACAGGCATTCCAGCAGCACAATCACCATCTAATGAGAGTCAGGAAAACACTGCTAATTGATTTAATGAAGGATGTTGATTTAATTCAGATGAGAATCTGCTTCAATAAATCTAGAGCCACTTGAAAAAGCAAGGCTATCAGATCATGTATTAGTTGTTTGATCTGAGATATGTATTTTAAGCACTTTTCTCCTCTCGTTTGACATCCTGGCTGTAGGGGATTACTTCTGTGTTCTGTAAACTGCTTTATCTTCTGAAGGTAGATGGGGGTGGTTAGTCATCTCTGTGATTTATGTGGTTTGATATTAGTAAGTTAATTTTATCCTCCATCGATGGGTCATGCAGTATCTCAGTGCAAATCACTTATTTTATAAGTCCAGGCTGTTCCTGTCATATCTCCAAAACATTCACGGAGAGTGGGGATACGTAGTGGTTACATAGCTGTCTCAGTCATGGCCTTCTCATGCCTAAGCATCCTAGGAATGTGGAATCCCGTGACCCAGGGAGGCCAAGTTCTGGTCTTAGATGAGATCTTGGGAAACATTTATAAATTCATTCCATGCATCTGTTGGATTATAGCTCTCAGTATTCTCCAAGAATATTTTCCACTATCATGTCTTATCGTGAACAACTTTCCACATGTTGCTTGTGAAGATGTCTCTGGAGCTGGGACATCACTTGATACTGCTGAGGGCTGCTGGGGAACTTGGGCTGTACTTGTCAAAGTGGGCAGCAGCATTAGCCCTATCTGAGCTTTGTCACTTGCTATAGGATATGTGCTTTAATATCACTTTCTCTATATCCTGTGCTGAATTTCACAGTGTTGGCAGACTGGTACTGACAAATCCCAATTCCTTCTGCCCCATGCTCTGAACTGGCTGCACAGAAGGCAGCTCTGGTCTAAAACTCATGTGGCTGCATTGGTGAGATGTTGTGCCTGGGCGCATGGATCTCACCAAGAGGCAGCACATCTTACCGAAGGCAGGCGCTGTGCCTATCTGACATGTGGTTTGTAAACTGGAGCTAACCTGTTCTGTGGCCATTCAGACTATTAGCAGAGGTGCCCAAGTCTGGCTGAAGGTATAGTCAGCCATAAGGGAAAGGGGTAAGCACACGCGAAGGTGAGGTGGAATTTCACAAAAAATTGCTGTAAATTCTAAAATTTGTTGTAATACAATTTTTAACTTGGACTTTCTCCTTTCTCGTGTTGCTGGCTCTGCCATTGGTCTGCTGAAGGGCTTTTTCAAAAGCCATTCTTTCTCCTGAGTGCTTGTTCTTACATTTAGTAAAATGACCCTCTGCATTATACTGGCAGTCCATAAAATCATTTGGGTTTTCCTAATGGAAAAGCCCTACATAAGATTTTTACCCTTTTTTTTAAGAGGAAAAATCTGTGCCAAATATATTGCCAGACTTATTCATTTATCTTTCTGTGACAAAGATAATGAAATTCATAGCTTACCTCCTGAATAAATCCTTTATTTCTATTTTATATTGTGATTGATGTAGTAAAATTGGTGCCAGGTCAACAAATTCCACATTTATTTTGACTTTAATTTAAATAAACCTGAGCATAAAGTTAGGCTGAAAAGATGAGCTGTGCAATTTGGGATTATATGACTTGCCATTTTAACATCTACTGCATAATTTTCTTCTTTAAGTCAGACATCTTAAATCTAATTTTCACTGGTTTAAGAATATAGGACTGTGCAGGCTCACTTCTGTCCCTGCGCCATTTCTCAGCTATTGCAGACACTATTGCCATATAACTAAGAAACAGAGGATTGACAGTGAGTATATGCAACGAACGAATTTCACAGATCAGTTATGAGTATGTCCTAGTTGTGTCATTGACCCGAAACATCATGCTCCATACACCTTGACCCTTAACACGTTCTGGATGCCTGAGGCTGTGCAACTTGTTGAAAAAAAGCATCAGATTATCTGAGTGCCTGGAAAGCTGGGGATCACTGCAATGTGTTCACGGAGCCTAACCTGGCATGGATTTAAGCGTTCCTTTTCATAAAATAGCCACTCCATGACCGTCCTGTTGCCTTCATTAAGTGACATTTTCAACTGTTAGTTACTCTTTGTGCAGATTCCGGCTCAGACAGGAGTTATACTGTGACTGCAGATTTCCAGTGTGCTGTTTGCCAGCAGGTGAAAAGTATTTACATCATTGAAGAGAGTTACCTCTTCTGAGAGGTTATTTCGAAGTCAACAACATAGCAGTGGAACCTGCTTACAGCAACGGGCTTTCACTTCTGTTTGCCCTTCCATAACACCGTCAGGAGACAAAGGGGTATGAAACACTTCAGTGCTCTAAGCCAGTGGTTTCCAACGGAGGGTCACCAGGCACCCACCTGCCTGTGCTCCTCTCGCCAGTAGCTCTTACAGCACTAGGTAGTTCCCATGCTTTGGGACCTCTTGCTGCTTCCAGCTGTGAACTCATGATCCAGCAGGTACAGATTGGTTGAGATAACAAGAGAATGAGCCCTACTCCCTTCCCTTCCTACTAGCACCACCTGGAACAGCATGTTTTCTTACCTTCTGTGATAAAGTTATCACATTGTATATCCTTTCCACTTTGATCCTCTCAGACGTGTAATTTAAGCTATTGCAAGAGAGGACACAGTATGTATAAAAGACAAGAGAAGTGTACACAAGCCATTGGCTATATTAGGACTCTTGTAATGTACTTCAGCGCTCTGCTCTGTTGGTATCTGCTGCAAATTATGACTGTTTATGCTGAACAATTACTAGAAAAAGCAAGGTCTATCAAGGTAAATAATAACTGTAATATTTCTGTTTATCATAGGGACTTTAGCTTTACAAACGTATATTTATGCATGTTTGGCTTTCTAATCTTTAAAATTAGATGTATTCTGGTAATATTTTAAGTTCTCCTTGAAAGAAATGTCATCTGTCCCCTTTCTGAATGTTATTTAAGATTTTCATTACACAATCGTAAGCTGAAATGCCAATACTACAGGGATAAAAGCTGGTCAAACTAGTGATAGATGTTAATAGATACAGACTGCTTGCTGAGGATAAAGGGTTGCAGGAGTGCAATTCACAGTGTGCTTATAATTTGGGGTTCCAACCTTATGTTTTTGCTTAGAATTGGATTTATTTGTTGATTGGGAGTTTTGCCTAAAAAAGGGAAAGGAATATGTTCTTTCCCCTTCTTTTTTTACATTTTCTGTGCAATCAGAACTATTGCTTTACAGTCTTCAAGCACAAGCAGGTAAACGGTGGTTGGTTATAAGATACTAGACATTGATTAATTGTATTGTTGTTTCAGGTGAGCTTTTATAATATTCTTGATGATGTTTTCTAAAAATCTACACAAAATCCCTTTTCCCACTTGTTTATTCCTTCATCTTAGAATCAACATATGGACTTCATAGTCACCAGAGTATTAGCAGTTTATATGGCAAAATAAATACGTGTCTGTTGGGATTCATAATTTCAATTCATTGAACAATTTGCCAACGAAAGATGGTGATCTCCCTGAAGGTCAGTGTAACGCTCTGTTCCTTATTAGCCATTTTATCAAAACTACTTTTGATGTAAATCTAATTGATGGCCAATTTTGAAATTTTAATGTTACCCAAAAAGGCTGCGTACATAACAAGGTCACATTCTGCCCCAGATATGTTTGTGAAACTCCCACTGACAACAGTGGGAGTTCTGCACATAGAACATGGGATAGAGGCTGGCCCTTGATCTTTAAACCGTTAATACTTAAAAATGAAAAAAAAAAAAAAGGCAGCGTTCCAAATCCTGAGTTTCCTACTGCAAGTTTCACTTAGGCTAAACCTTCACTGTGGGTCACCGTAATTTGATTTGAGGGAGAACTTCACAAAATACTCACTAGCTGATGCAATGTTGCTGCTGAGTGCTCGGCATTCAGCCTGTCTGCTTCTGGGATGACTTTAAGTAGGAATAAGCTTAGACAATTTACTTGTCTAAGTGACTTGGGACCTATTCAGCTTTAAAAATTAGACACTGAATCTAAGATTCACTGAAAGGCTGTGTGCTACTAAATGTCTAAGTCATCCTTTAGTACTGCTTAGAATGCTAAGTAATGTGTCTTTTTAAGTGTTAACCCTACTTCTCATTTTAAGCATTTTGGGGATCTTTGTTTACGAATGCTGTTCAAAGCAACTATTATTACTTCTGCCGCAATACTTCCATCATGTTTATCACGGTTTCTAGATAGTATCTTGTGTGACTTTTCATAGAAGAAATTTAAGATTTTTAGGATGTTTAAGACCTTAGGAGATTGGTAGTTATTTTTTTCTTAGTTTCTTACTGGAAGATTGTTGGAGTACAACTAGTTTTAATTGACTCTTATTGATCTTTGTGGATCTTGAGGAATTGTGCCTCTCCCCAACTTCCTGCTCAACATACAGTGAAGGTACCAGGTTAGAAAGTCACAGCCACTAGAAATGAAGCAAAACTAGGTAAGTGATTTTTCACTTTGCAAGCTTAAGCCAGAATACAGTATTGCAATGCTTTCTGGCATAAGTGTTTTAAAAATATTTCTTTGGGGATTAATAGACTTTTATATGAGGTACAGGGCTTTATTTTACAGCCACAAACAGATAAAAGTGTGAATTTGTGCCTGTAGGACATTACATGTGTGGAACTGAAGAGCTGAAAGGAGGGTTAACAGCCTAGTCTGCAGAAAGCTGACTGTATTAATGCTTCTGATAAGCTGTACAGGAGTTAACTCCAGTTGTTTATACAGTGCACCTCTGTTCCTTAAAGGATGAAATCCAAACTCCACTTGGAGATTTGCCATTGACTTGGGTAGGACCAGAATTTCACCAACTGCTTTAAAGCCCATAACTATTCATCCTGGGCTTTCTGTCTGGCCAGAAAAGCAGCTGCTGTCATTAACTTTAGTGGTACCTGCCTTTTGTGAGCGAAGTCCCTTTGAGCAAGACATGGCAGTACTTTTATTTTTCTGCATGTAAACTCATTTCACAAAACTGTAAATAGCAACTTTACCTGCAAATTGTATTACTAAAAGACGGGAGGAGTTCCAATTGAGCACGGTTTTAGAAGAAAAAAATTGTAGAAATACCCTCTGCCCCACCAAAAGAGTTTAGTCTAGACAGTCTAGACAAAACTCTAAAAGATGTGGTTGTACAGGATCAGGGATAAATATAAATTTTTAAAAGGGAACCAGAGAGCTGACATTGTAGCAAAGATACAATGGCAGGAGCTGAGAGGTCAGGGAGCTATATCAAGACTGGTTGCACAGATCTTTTTGACTGCTCTGTCTTTCTTTGCCATCCTCTGTTTAGCTATCTGCTGAATGATACCAGAGTACATCAGGCTTTATTAGCAATGTTCAGAAAAAAGTTTGAAGAGTCTTGAACAAAAAAATCACTGCATATATTCCAATAACATGAACAGCTACAGTGCAAATGTAGGTATATTTGAAAGAGAAGAGGAAAAAACAAGAGCTTGGAAACTTTGAGATCTCTTGAGGCACACAAAAACATATTTGGGTTATAAAGTTGATTATACTCTCTCTGGAAACAAGTAATTAAAAAATTACAGTGTCTAGTAAAAATATTATAACATATCCTTATGTTCCATTAGTTGTATGGTATTTATGAGGATTTCCTGTGAAGATTGTTTTCTGTAATATAAATTATGTCATATAAGATACACATTTACTCCCTGCTATTTTTCAGATGGGGAAAATTAAACATTCACAAACAAACAATTCCTTCCATCTCTCAGTCTCCCTAGTAGATAATAACAATAATGACAGGAATACTCTTCATTAACAGATACTCATGCTGAATTACAGGAATACTCTTCATTAACAGATACTCATGCTGAATTACATGCTCAGGATACTTTCTGAGTTTAGACATGCAAACTTTCCCCAGAAATCCAAGCAATGTTTCTGTAGTTAGCATATTTTTTAAAATGAGAAGGGACAGACAGGAATAAACTTAATAAGTGTTGTGTCTGCTAAATCTGCTGTTTGCCAGAAACCTGTTTTGCAATGATTAATCAACAATAAAGGACAAAAGTGTAGTGCCATTTTATGGTTCCTGGGCTTCTGATTTTGAATTGTAACATGGTAGGAAAATTACATGGTTATAGTAGATGTAGGCTTTAGAATGAATTACCTCTAAAATCAAAGCATGAGTACGTTCAGGTGAGTAACTGGAAGTGCATATATAGGTACATTTTAAGCTGGCATCTTACAGTTCTTTTAGTATTCATCTCAGTACAACTGTGCATCTCGTGTGTTTCTTTGTTATAGTTCTTTCTGATAAGTGTTTTTTCTATTCAGTGGTGCTTCTGACATATGAAATCAAATTTCTCTTTCCTTACCAAATATGCAGTCCATTTTTATCTAGTAGTACACCAAAGGAGAGAGAACCTTATGCTCAGTTTTAGGCTTTCTAATTGCTGATGAGGGGAGGAAATGGCTTAATGTGGATTTCCAGACTGCAAAATGACTGTAAATAACCTTTAGGAATTCTGTGTGTATTATCACTCAGTGACTTCCATATCACGTTTTTTCCTTTTACGTGTAAGAAATGTTTACTGCTAGCCGCCAACACTATGCACATGACCTACAAACCTAAAGTCAAGCTGGATTTTATCACCAAAAGCCATCACTTCTCATTATCTTTGAACCTTTACTAATAAAGTTAGTGGGAGTTCATCATATAAGAGAGGGCAGAATTTGTAATCTGGTACTTAGATAAAATAAATAAATTCTCTTGGTGATGTGTGTGCATCCTGATAGAGTCCAGTTCCCTTTCCCATGCACAGATACTGAAAAAAATTGGTGAGGCCAACAGATGCATATGAATACACAGAAGGAATAATCCTGTTGATAAAAAATTTTGAAATAGAGATCTGTCTCATGAGGACTGTTGTAACGAAGGTGCAATTTTTCCTTTGCAGTCACTACTCTGGACCTATGTGGGGTTCATTATCTCCTGTTGTAGGCAGATATAGCTGGTCATAAATGGAGGGTTTGAGTAATGGTTTGCATCCATTTGTGGAATGGGAACGCATGCTAACAACAGGTTGTATAATAGGGCTGTACATCTCCAGGCTGCCAGGAAAACATGTGGGAACAGAATGTGTGTGGAGTCAACTGTAGCTTCTTTCTGCCTTTGGAGGGCCCAGAGAGACTGCAGCACCACAGGGCTTCCAGGAGGGCACAAATTACAGATAGGAGAATGGGGGAGAGATAGCAAGTGGTGCTCAACTATAACAGGCAAAATAGCAGTAGGAGCTGCAGTTAGCCAAGGAAGCATCACCTGCTGTCAGGGTACATAGATGCTGGCCTTTTCCTCTTCTTGTACCTGCTTCTCTGCATTGAGCCTATATACCTATGTAGTAGCAAAACTGTAGAACTCTGGAGAAGCTATCCTACGTGAAGGTTGCAAAGCACAGCATTGGACCAGAAGTTTGGGAAACAGATAAGTGGTAAGGATTAATTACAGAATCTGGCTGTGTTGCATGAAGTGTGCACAGTGCATATCAAATAAAAATGATGGTGAACACCTCACTAATTATGGGCACCAAGGAAAGTTGAAAAAAATGAAGGCAAATGAAAGTAAAATATATCAGCAGTATGATACAACAGTTTATTAGAACTAACTTTCTAACTAAGTCTTCGACATTAATCTAAGAAACCGTCAGCATTTTATGCCCAACATAGGGGTAAGTAACGAAACCAGGCAATGAAGTATTTCTGAAAAGGTGTTTACAGAGAGAAACCTTGTGCTCCAGAAAAGAAATATCTGGAGATGTACTTTATTATTTCACAGTTACAGTAAAATTGGTGAAGTGTCCTGTCTAGTCAGACAGAGCTAGGACACCATCTGCTAAGCCCATAGGAGAAGTGCCTGATCTCTCACTGATTACCTGTCAGGACCCGAAGTCTGCCCAGGTAAATTGTAAGGGTATGAATCATATTCCAGCACATGAATTATACTTTACCAGTGTTGTGCATTGCGGATAAATACTGAGCTAAACATTTTTTTCACAGAAATTTCTAACCATTAAAAATTAAATGGTTTCATGCTCATGGTAACAAATATGTTTGTGACTTTTTGTGCTTAACACCTTTTTCCAGATTGGAATAACAGGAAAAATGATCCGGAAGCAACCTTGACACCAATCAGAGAGAAATACTCATGCTGTGTTCAGAGCTAACCTGATTTGAAATGAGAAATTATTGTTCAGGCTCCCCAGGGATCATTGCTGCTACATTAGAGAAATTTTTCTACCTCTTGGGTATAAAATTTTCTACATTTGGCGTATAAACTTCAATTCAAGACCAAAGAGAGATGGGATATGCTAGAAAATTGGAGAAAGGGAAGCAGCATCTAAAGGAGACTGTTCATGTTTCTAGGACAGGCACTGGGAAGTGTGATGTTAGCGCATATAAATATACCCGTGGTAGCTTTAATTCATTCATTTCAAGTCCTGATGGCAATAAAGATTTGCTGAAGAGTTTTCAGGATAGACTTCACAAGCTCTCCCAGGTCACTGGGTACTTGGGCTTTCGAGTCTGGGCTGGAATTTGGCAGGAGGCGTTTACTGTAGCGGTAACCGAGACGAGCTGCATTCACAGACTCTGTGTATCTGATCTCTTAGGAGAGGGAAAGAGCAACCTGTCTGGAGCTGAGGAAATAAAATTAAGATTTATGAACTGAGTAATTTGGGAAGGTCTCGCTTTGTATATATATTTTGACTAGCAATGCTGAACTCCTACCCAAGGGCTTCAGAGTGTGTATAACTTCGTTCTCACTATGTGTGCTGTTATTCCATCTTGATAGATGAAGACATGGAATCAGAAAAATTGGATATGCCCAAGGCTATTAGGCAAGTCTGTAGCAAAACACTGGAGAAAACCTGGCAATGCTTTTTTTTAAATGACAGCTACAAACTTCACACAGGGGTTTGTACACCTTCGTTATATACATTACTCACTAGATCCATCTGATTTATGTAGTTTATACCTGAGTCTTACCAGATGCACCAGATCAGAGCCATGCCAAAATTTCTGTCAGGCCTCCAGATGTTTATTTCTTTGTGGTTTTTCTCTTCACTGTCATCTCCTGTATCTTTTAACTGTTTTTTTAATGAACACAAAAGGTGGCTGTCAACTGGCTGGGACTAACGCAAGCCCGAGAAGAGCTTAGGTGGCCAAAGCCATCCAAGCTGCATGGCATGGGGCGTTGCAGTGGTGAGTCACCTCAAGACAGAAGAAGCAGGGAGAAACACTAGAGTTATACAGGGGCTGATTTCTGTAATATAAAGGAAAGTAATTCCCTAATATCAGCTTCCTGCAGCAGCTGCTAATCAATGATTTTAGTTTTCTGTGACAAAAAGAGATTCCAGTCAAACACAAGTGACTTGTCTTGAAGTGGGATACTACTGAGCGGTGTGTTTCAAGCAGAAACAGAAGACAGATTTTAAAAATAATTTTAAAGTACAACAAGAAAAGTCTTGTGGGATTTTTATCTTTGTGTAAATATTTCTTAGGCTATAAATGAAATATGTTTGGTTTCGGGGGGAGACACAAATCCATCAACAGAGACAATAGGCAGAGGAGGATGTTTTGTCCTTGAATCATTTGTGCTTTTCTATGACGAGCTATATTTAAAAGCATTTAATGAGAAAAAAAAAATCTGTTTATGGATTCACTTGATACCAAGTGTCACTGATGAATGGTCAGCTGCTGTCCAAAGCCCTGGCTTTCATTATTGAGTTATTTAAATACGTATATGTGAGTACTAGAAAGAATTGAGATTTGTCATGTTTATTGAGAGGAAAAAATGTCCCAGATTTGGAACACATCTGTTTTTCAGTTCTCACTTCCACTTCAAAATCAAGGCTGCATTGTATTTACAAAGGACATCTGATCAGAAACTGCAACACGGGTCGTACCTTAAGAGGCAAAATATACCTTTAGTTCCCAGGGGGATTGGACAAATAGATCTGCCCTAGCTTTAGTAAAGTTATCATTGAAAAGAAAAGTTGTGTGAAGAAGAATGTAACTCTGCATCCAGTTGACCCTTGAGAGACAAGCTTCAGATTTTACTTGTAGCTGTAAACAAATCTCTTGGGGCTTGCTTGTTAGCGGATCTAAATCAGCATAGTGCCATTGGCTCTGGGGCATGCAGAGAGTGAATTTTAGTCACTGTGTTACTCACTTCTGTACATATAAAATGGAATAACAATTTTCTAGTGTATAAGCTTGTTGTGGCCTTATAATCGTGGCATGTTTGTATGCTCTGAATCTCAAAAGAGAAGTGTAGAAATTTGTGTGTAAAGTATTTGGCTTTCATATGCAGGAAGGAAGCCCACATAACCCTACAGCCAGACAAACTCCCTCAAACTGGCGATGCTTAATGCTGGTATGAAGCAATAGTCCTATTGTATGGATCAAAAGCTTGAGCTCTACGTTGCTCATTGGTCATTTCATTGATACAAAAAAAATCTGTATTTTAGTGCTCAACTCAATACCCCACTCACTACTTCCCAATCCCATTTTTCCACTATTTTTTTTCCAACTGTTGTTTCTCGTCAAACTATACAATCTTTCTTGGGTATATTATTATTTACCACTGAATTCTGCTATAATACAAATAATAAAGGCTCATAAAGCATACATTCTAGAAAGCTGGAGATGGTTTTTTTTTCTATTTCTTATTTATTATATTATTATTTTCTTTATGATAAGCCATTCTTTGATTCCCCCCCCCCCCAGTTCTAAAGATATTGTTAGTCCAGGGATATTCTAAATTTTAAGTGTTTTCTTCATTAGCATTCAGTGGAGGAGCAGATAGTTGCACTTTCAGAAATAATTGTTTGCCTAGCTAGTACTGCTCACAGGATATTTAGGGCATCATCATCAGAAACACCTCTTGTGTGGTTAGGTCAAACTGGAGCTCCTAAGTGAGCCTGTGCAATTCTCTGTGTTAAACTGGCACAGCTGAAGAATACCACTTATTTCTATGGGAGCTATAATATGCAGTAACAGAAGATTTACCCTCTGGAAACGTAGTTGAGCAATACAGACAGATAGGACTCTCATTCCCCTCTAGCTTAGCTAAGGGCTGTTTGACAACTAACAGAATTTTCTTTTAGACCTTTATCTTATTTTTTTCCAGACCAGATAGATAGATAGATAGATACAGGCAAGTTTCCTAAACTTCCTAGTAGGTGACTTCTCAAAAATTGTTTTATTTTAGCCATGAAGGATGCCACTGCAGACAGTCTTTTATTATTGTTATTAATCAAGACACCTATACATCCCCCATGGTAGCCAGACAAAGAGCATAATCTCAGGTGTATTAATGATTTCTTCCAGATATCCTCTCCTCAGTCTGCTATGATCTGTCAAGATTATAGTGAGATGAGTACAGGTTGATACCTTCAGACTTACATCCCCTCAACGTAATGAATTCTTAATGGCAAGAGCAGACGCAACAAGGATTTTTCTGTGGGAAAAAGAAATGTTACAGAGTGAAACTGTAGTATGAATCAAGTTACTTTTGCACAGTTTTAATACAACATAAGAACACAAAACAAATTACGGACAAAAATGGAGTACTTCCCATAATTAAAAGTCCACCACAGCTAATTTAGCTTGACTTTAAGAAATAGCCTGAACCCCAAATGTCTGTTACCTGTACTTTTAAAATACTTGCAGCCACCAGCCTTACTTGACAGGTTTTATACTGATTGCTATTACTACTTTCTTTGAAATCTTTGAAGTGTAATAAGATTTCTTTTTGTATTTTATAACAAGTTTTAGTTGTTAAAATAAGCATTTTTTATCAATGGAGCACTGAGGTGAAAGATACTTTACGTTTCTCTGGCAAGATCCAACCTACGTAGGAATTTTCATTTCCTTGAATCAAATGCAGACTACACAGCACCAAGGTCAAAACCTAGGAGAATGGTGAAGACCTGAATTTTATGGAAAGAAGAGCTGAGTATATTCCTTAAAACAAGCATTTAACTAAAAGTCTATGCCGTTAGCTTGCTACACTTTTTCTCTCACCTACTCTGTAGATAGAGGTACTGCAAATATTTCAAAGGAGGTGGTAACAGCAATCAATACAGCACCTGTTAAGTGAAGCTGGTGTGATGCAAGAATTTTAAAGCAAGAAACCCTGTGCGTGTCATGGAAGACCAAGAGCCACAGGGTATCTCTGGCTGTAAATATTTCAGTTTCTGGTTCTGAACAGCCATTTAGTGCTGTTTCATTCATGTAAGTATGTGCTTGCTTGTGTGCCACACGACTTACAGACCGTGGTGGAGTGACTCTGGGTAGTCTGTGGAGGCATGCGGGATCGTTCCACGCAAGTGCACAGAAATAGGCATTATAAAATCTTGGCTTTTGTATTATCATGAAATTTATTTAGAAAGTGAGGAGGGGGATGGCTTCAATATGCTGCCCCAAAAGTGGAGATAAGCTCAAACATATTTAAGTAATGGTTAGGTCCATCTTACTGCTTAGTTGAAACTGCTAAATCTCTCTCTTCAAAAATGCCAGAAGAAAATCCAATTTATATGGATTGCTACATCTGTTTGTTCATTTAGTAGAGTTATAAAGTATGGACTGTTGATAAGAGAAGTTAAAGATACAAGAAAGCTATTCTGATGAAGTGAAACTGTTTTAGGAATTTTGTTTATTATACTTAAAACACCGCTTCTTATTAGTCTCTTCAGAAGTTGTTTAAGCCTATTACAGGATGGAAATTTATTGCCAATGTTGCCAAAAAACCCAGATGTCTTTAATAAATATTTGTTAGGTATTTGAAAGGGGAAAACTTATCTATTACAGAAAATCTGACAAAGGATCAAAGACTTTAAACAATATCTATTAGAGATAAATACTATTCCATTAACAGGCCCTGCTGACTTGCTCCATGTCCTCAAAGGGGAGACTTAGTTCTACCATTTTGGTGTTAATTCCTCATAATTTCTTAGAATTCAGGATAAACTGAAAGGAATCTGATGTGCCATTGCTTGAAAAGTGCAGGTGGGAAGACCCAAATGTGACTAGAAACTAGTTCTCTCAATTCCAGTCCTGGGCAAAATAATGGGTGTCCATGAGTGCTTTATTGGAAAGAACAGGGCTCAAGAACAATTTGTCTGATAAAACTCTAAGGGAAGTTGCCCGTGGAGACTCATAGTTGAATGAAGGTTTTTCTAGTGGTGGTAGAATAGACTCCAGAGGCAGTGTTCATACTTTTGCATTGTCTGGAAGAAAATTAAAAACAAACAAACAAACAAACCCCTGCAGGTAGAATTTGTAGATAACACATACTGACATGGTAAATAGCGATTAAAATATGCAGTACTTTGTGTTCAAAAATGTGTGTATCTTTATAAAACCAAATACAAATTTAGATAAGGAATTTGAGCTGTAGCTGCAGAGATTTGTGTCCTGGAGAACAGTGCTCTGAAAAGACTATAGAGTTCATTGTTAAAAAGTGATGCAATATAAGGCAAAAACACTGAATATTTATACATACATACATGTAATACATATTTTGTATACTAATTCATATGACATTCATATATGCACATACATATTTATGTAGAATATAGATGGCATATATACATATGTATAAATGCATGCGTTACATATTATCATGTATCATATGCATGTATGTGGTTGCATACACTATCATATAAATAAATATTTATATAGTAGTGAATGTATAAACAGAGCAACAGTGAACAGAAGTGAAGTGATTTCATCCATATAAGGCTAGTGGGGAAGGTAGCTTGGAAGGTAACTTGATGACAGTATAGACCTTCATGGGGAAAAATAACAAGTTACTGAAGAAAGCCTTAATTAAATAAGCACTATAATAGTGCTATAAGTTTTAACTTATACATAAATATATTCCACAACATCTGTTTGCTTCTGTGCATACCAGACCAAACTCAAAGTATAAGCACATACATTTTTAATTAGACTGTAGGCATTTTAAAGAGAGCTCCCTCTACTGCATTAGCAAAGAAATAAAGACTTGATATGCAAAAAACCAAACAGAAAACCAGAAAACTATGGCACACATATAATGTGTATGATGTATTTTTTTTTAGAAAGGGAATAACGTTCCAGCACTAATCTTCTGCTGAACAGGGTGATGGTAAAATTGCTTGCCTGCTGATACGCTTTACAAAAATTCAATGTGATTTATTGCTGAGCAGGACACAATGTGAAATGTCTTTAATAAGCTTAGTTAATAACCTTCCCTATTCTTTGTTTAATCATGTTAGTAGTCATTTGAACGTTTAATTACATTTCCAAAGGTCTTAATGGGAGTAGCAATGTTAGCTTATTACATTTAAATGAACCTGAAAAATACAGGCCGTTACCTTTCTTGTGCAGCCTCATATTTCCGACAGGACATTGACTTTAACAATTATATGTCTGCTAATTAATGCTATTTTCACTAGGATTGAGCATATATATGAGAAACTTAATGAATCCACCCTTTAACTATTAAGAGATTTTTCAGAGGTTCCTAAATGTATAAATGTGAAAGAAAACTAACCTAAATCCAAAGAGAGAGAATATAATGAGCTGCCTTTTTATTCTCATGCAATAATATTAATTCATCTAGCTGCAAGCTACCAGGGGACGGATTTATCCCTGACATAACTCCGTCAAATTCAGGAATCAGCAGAGTTACAGCAGTGATGAACTTGTCCCTAGACCTTCTAAAATTGTACAAACCCTCAAAGACCCTTGATCTCCAAAAGGCATTTTACTCACCAAACCAACTTCTTCCCTGAGAGATACTAGGCAATTTTTAAATTGCTAAAAGTGTTAAAGTGTTTTGGTTTTTAGTTTTAGTCTTCGAGTCCAGCATGGGAAGTCTCTGAAACTTCAGAAGCTGTCTTGTGACTACCAAGCAAAAAGATATGCGCATGCAGTATGTACGAGTAATGGAAACTTGGGCTTCCACAGTGTCACATATTCCACATTAAAATCAGTTCCCTTTAGCACTTAAGTAAGGCTTTTGCTTTGTCTTAAATAGCTAGTGATTAGGAATCTCTGTAGAAATTTCAGTGGAATATGAACTGAAATTAATTTAATCCAAAATTTCATTCAGATTTGAAACTGACTTTTAGACTATGATTTTTTTGAGGTTCAGAAACATATGGGAGAAGCAATCTCCTCTCATTTGACTTATGCTCTGGAATCCTGTGCTTCTGCTTAGTGGTCAAAAATAATGTCAAAATAAGGCAGAAATATTCTCACACTCCAGAAAGCTGAAGAGTTTGGCTAAGGTGGGTACCTTGGGATGTTTATCCAAGTAGAATTTTCTATATCCTGTAAGTGTTGGCATTGCCATAACCATGCCGGGCAACTCATACCATCTACATGCTAGGTTGAGGTTTAGCTGTATTCTGCTTCAACTTACAGACCTTAATATTTTTATTATAAAAAAAAAAGCAGTGGGAAAGCTTCAGGTCATATACTTGGCTCTTTTGAATTCATCAGCTGAGCATTTGGTCCAACATGCCTAAGAAGCAAACACACATCTCATACCCTCTGACTATGAAAAATGGCTCTTTCATTAAACTCCCATCTAATGGTAGTCAGTAAGTAGAGAGATATGGGTAGTACACCATGTGAAAGTTAGCTTCTGGCCACAAGGTACAATAAGACGAGGAACCACGACAAACACCTATATATTGTAATATATATATTATAAGAAAGGATTGATTTTTTTTTTTTAACTGTAAAACAGAGTTTGAAATCAAGAAGAGATCAGAAAGCTGTAGTTACACAGGGGTTGCAAATGGAATATTCTAAGTCTCATATATAGACTTCTTTCAGACAAACTTACCCTTTTCATTACCATGGTTTATGCTCTGTGCATATTTGATTGCAGTTCAGACATCATTCAAAATTTGCGGGAGGAAATCTTGCACAATGTTGCTCTCTAATAAATTGCCTCTTATGCTTTCATGCCATATTCCCTTGACTAAGTTTACAATGACTTGTTTCTGTGAAAGCTGAACATGACCTTGCTTGGGAGCCCTTGGGGCAGCTGTTGAGGTGCGAATTCGTGTTAAAGGAATGCCTGCAGAGAGTGGAGGAAAGAGGGAAAGAGTTGAAGCCGTGGCACATGCTTTCTAAAAGCAAACTGTAGTTGTAACTGGGACAAGTTTTTCATGTCAGGGAGCAGACAATACATGTCTCACAACATTTTATGTAATGTCTCTGTACAATATTATTGAGAAAATAAGGCAGTGCAAGATTTCAGGTATGGGAGGAATCACAGTGTTTCAGTACTTTCCAGTTTTTCTCAGTTGGTTTGGGAGTTTGTCCCCCAAAGAAAAGAAAAAGGAATTTCATTGTGAAAATGCAGAAAAAGAAGAAAAAGAAAAGTGTGCAATGTCAATGAAAATAATTTTGCTTGAAAGCAAATTCATAATAGTATAAAGTGTAATGAAAATTAGGTTTTGACTGATTAGGAAAGACAAGAGGAATGACAAGGTAAGCAGATCAAGTATTAAGTGCTGCTTATTTTCAGCTACCTCTTTTGAAAAAATATTCCTTACTGTTTTAAGCACTGTGAAAACATAAGGATTTTATAGCTAATGGAAAATAAAACAATATGAAGTCCCTCCAGACCAGTAAACATTCCAGTATCTCTTCAAGGAGCTTGTTAATAAGTTTGTGCAAAGTAATACTTCTAGTAGCTTCTTTATATATAAATAGCAAGAGAGGAGCAGCTATAATACTTTTAACCCTTCCATAATTTTGTACAACACAAAGTCTCTTCTTGAAGAAGCACTTCCACTTTGCAGGAGGCTGATCCTCCCACTTTATTTGACAATACTTTCTGATTCATTCATACAATATTCTTGAACACGAATATACCACACTGTTCTGTCCTGTTAAAGTAATTTTCATGAAATGTAATTTTATAGCCTCTGCTCCTACTGCAACCCAGTCAAATGTTGTCAAAGGCCATCACCATGTCCACATCGTGGAAGCAATATATAGGAGTTTTGTTTTTGAATCAAGCGCAGCATTGAGAGGGGAATGTAGGTGGCTCAAAGGCTTGTTTTCGTACTTGGCCGCGGTACAGAGGCAAGCAGTAGGTGTCAGAAGACACTCTTTGCAACCGTTTGCAAGAAAGTCACAGATGAACTTAATTTTAAAATAGGCTGAGGTTTCAAGTTATTTCAAAGTAAACTGCAGAGACAAATATAACGGTGTCGAGGAAACTGAACCGGCCATCAGTGCAATATATTCAAAAGCAACAAAACTGCGTATTAAAATCATGATAAACCTCTGGCTTAGCTCGTGGATTAATATATTGATTTATCTTACTTATATTTATTTTTGCTTATGTTATATACTTCATTTATATTTCATCTCTCTACAGTCAGAGTTCTCTTATTCTGGAAGGATATTTCATTCATTACTCTCCTTGTTCTGGGGGCTGAAACATGCACATACGTAAAACATGTTTGCTAACAGTAAGAGTACTTGAACCAATTCAAAGGCAAGGTATGATCTCACTAGTTGTTCATACACTTACGTGAGCTCCTGTGTAAAGAATCCCATCTTCTGCTAAATATGGACATATCCCCTGGCCAGCTGGGTGTTAGGCTCATTTTATCAGCTCTCCAAAGCAGCTTCTATATTAGATTAACCTCCAGCTGCACACTCTAAAGCCTCTGTTGATGTTAAGATAGACACATTTCTAGCCTTTGAATGTAAGTTAAACCAAAGCAAATGTTCAGAGAAGAGCCATTCCCTGCAAGAGTTAAATTCGGCACCCCAAATTACATTGTCAACTTACTTCTGACCACGAAACAACCTCAGCAGCGTAAGTCCCTTCGAAGTCACATCAGTGACCGTGATAGCTGGCCTCACAATTTCAAAACCTTGTGTATGGCCATTCAGTCTTTAAGCTAGGACCTGCCCAGACACCAGGACAGATGCATGGTGCTGCTAGGCCCCCAAGATAAGCACACTTCCTTCCAGGAGCAGGACCGGGGCCTGGGAGAAGTACCATATCTCCAGCTCTTTCCTTCTAGGCAGCTCCTTAGATTGTCCTTAGGAGAGGTCAGTCCTGCCCGAGATGGCTCTCCACCTCCCCATCAGAAGGGGATTCAAGCAGAAGGTTGGCGCACTGGGATGCTGGGAGAGATACTGTTTTGGGAGAAAAAGGGAAACAGCTCTAACCATTAAGTCTGAAATGCAAAAACTAAAATACTTTGGCTGTAGCACTCTTCCTTACTTTCTCTTCCTTCCCAGCCATTTTTGTGATTTCATATCTGTTACCTTTAAGCACCAAAGTATTGGCCTTTCTTGGGGGGATGGGGGCTCAAAATGGGAAAGAATGGAACACAGAAGAGGTGTGCACATATCTTTAAGATACAACTCTTTCTTACAAAGATAGCAAGGCTAGAGAGAAACCCTAAATAGGATAAGGAGGATGAGAAAGGTTTGGATGCTTACAATGTACAAGTAGAAAGTTGCATTTTAGTAAGAAATTATTGTAAAATAAACTGCCTCCTGTCAGGGAGCAGCAAGGACTGACTGCACAAGGACATGCCCTCCCCACAGGGTGCATCCGCTTGGGGCTGAGCACCAGGCTGGTAGCGATGGGGCCATCAACAGCACCAGGTGATGGTCTGGTGCCAGGGTTTGCCAAGGGAAGCTAAAGAAGCTGGAGCCAGAGGCAGGGCTGGAGACAAGCTGCACCGTACAGGGAGGGGGTGTCCACCCAGAAGACCAACTACCTACAGGGATGGGGATGGAGCTGGAGGCTGGCCCTGCTGTGGCATCACTGGGGCAGGGGACTGGTGGCTTCAAGGGGCTGAAATGGGGTCCTGGGCTGTGAGCGGGGGGGGGGTGGGGGTTGGGCAGGGGTAGTCAGGGCTATTGGTGCTCTCAGGGCTATCGCATCTCTTTTAAGCAAACTTTTTGTTAATTGTCATTGCTCGTAATGGTTACACACTGAATGAGCAGTGAGTTTTAGACAGAATAAGGCCAGTGGATGCACTACTGTGAATGTATTTGTGTTTGTAAATGAGAAGAGGGGGAAAGAGACGGCAAGCTATCTAGAGATGATTGCTAGGGAATAATAAAGGGAAAGAGACCGTAGCAAACATGTGGCAATTGCAGCTCAGGGACTCTCGCACAGTCTGTGACTCCTGCTGTAGCGAGCAATGAGCGTGCAAGGGAGGATGGGACAGCTGGCTGGGGCACAGCGAGAGGCAGGGAGGCAGATGACGCTGTGGGATGCAAAATAAACAGCAAAACAAAGATGCTCAGAAAAGCAACCACTGCCAGAACAGCGAAGCCAGACTTTCCAAATGATGTCTTGGCAGAGGTCACCCTGCGGCCGGGCGCAAGCTGGACAGAGCATCCTTCCACCTCCTCCATACCATTTGCCTCCAGCTCTGCCTACTCCATCCCTGCTTCTTTCCTCCTCTGCTCTGGGACTGTGCTGTCACAGCTATTAGTTTTACTTTCTCTTCTCTTTCCAGTTCTGCTTCTGGCTTTCTGCATCCTGCATAATTCAGTGAAAATGTTTGCGATAAAAATCAGCAAAAAGACTGAGCTTTTACTGGTATTTTACAGTGATGGCTAGAGCAAATGCTCTGGAAACGCTGTAGAGAGCAATATAAATACTATAGCAAAGGGCTATAATTTTACCTGAAATGCCAAGTTCTATAACCAGCATAGCTTGGTTGTACTGAAAAGCTAAATGGTAGACTAAGCTACTGCAGGAAGCTTTAAGTAGCTACTTATGAGAAAGAAATGTTTGAATTGTTACACAAAAGTGTTGAGTAGATGCATTTTCTAACACTGCGATGAGCACTAGAATGCAACAACATTTAATAACTAGCAAATTGTTTGAAAATATTTATAAAAATAAAATAAATTGCAAGACCAGAAGAACTTGTTGTTTAAAAGATTAAATTTATAAATGTTTTTTCATATGTTATTGAGTGAAGCAGGAAGATAATATAACTACATTATTTTAGAAGTTCTCATGAATAGCCACAACTATCTTGAAGAATCTTAAATATGGTTGTCTGGTATTGGGAAGGTGGTTTGTTGGGTTTTTTTAATAACATTTACCATCACCCCATCTGAGTGGAGATGAGACTTCCCCTGGCAAAAGAAGAGTTCTGCTCTGAGAATAGCCTGCTCCCAAAATGAAATAAACTCTACCAGCAATAAAGATGTTTTTTGTTCCTGAAAGTGTTTATGCTAAGGATTTTGCTGGCATTGCTTTGTCACAGGAGGGTGTTAAGTAAAGGTGTTAAGTGAAAGTGAATTAGTTTAAGTGTACAAAAGCCTGGTTTAGATGCTCCTTTTGAGAGTTAAAGTAGTGAGGAATTGAGACAGCTTTGTTTGTGAATGAGGGACTGCTTCTTAGGGATTAATACATTTTTACTGATGCATTTTTATTTCGTATGTTTAGTTAATTCAGCTTAACTTTCCTAACCATACTGGTGCAGGCAGATCTCAAGGGACAGAGAAATGAGGCACTGCAGAGACCTATTCAACTACATTGTCTAAGCGATGACAAGATGAAAGATGAGTTAATTGACTGCAGATTTTTATTTTTGGTAAATTCGAAGAGGCATCTTCTCTACGGTTTTGTGTACACAAGCATGTTGAGGAAAATTAAGTCAATTTAAATGAAAGAATGAATTCAGAACACATTAAATCACTTTGCCTGAAAAGCCCCCACTAAAGTCCCTTTGATTTTGAATAACAAGGCATAGTGTGACGTGCTCTTCTAGCTACATGTATCTTGACTTTCTGGGTTGTATCTTTCTACATAAGCTCTAAATGTGTGACACAAATGTGTCTCACCAAAATCAATAAATATTTTGCTGTTGGCCTCCCTAAGAGCAGCAGACACTACAAGTCCAGAAATGCAAGTAAATCTATTTATGTGAACTAATGTGGATTTTTTTCTATTTAATTTTTAAAACTTTGGGCTCCTGACAGGTTTGGAATGTATTCATGGATCAGGCAAATGTTTTATTTCTTTCTAAACATTATTTCTTGTTTGAGAAACCCTGGGCAATACCACTTTTTCACCTTGATATTTTGCTGTTGCTGTGCTGGCAAAATGGGTTCAGGGACTGTGGTGGGTTGACCCTGGCTGGATGCCAGATGCCCACCAAAGCTGCTCTATCACTCCCCTCCTCAGCTGGACAGGGGGGAGAAAATAGAATGAAAGGCTCGTGGGTCGAGATAAGGACAAGGAGATCCCTCAGCAATTACCGTCATGGGCAAAACAGACTTGAGTTGGGGAAAAAAATTACTTTAATTTAGTACCAGTCAAATCAGAGTAGGATAATGAGAAATAAAACCAAATCTTAAAAAACACCTTCCCCCCCACCCCTCCCTTCTTCCCGAGCTTAACTTTAGTCCTGAGTTCTCTACTTCTTCCCTGCCAGCAGCACAGGGGGATGGAAATGGGGTTTTCGGTTGGTTCATCACACGCTGTTTCTGCTGCTCCTTCCTCCTCAGGGGGAGGACTCCTCACACTCTTCCCCTGCTCCAGCGTGGGGTCCCTCCCATGGGAGACAGTCCTCCATGAACTTCTCCAACATGAGTCCTTCTCATGGGCTGCAGTTCTTCTCTCACATGTTCTCACTCCTCTCTCCGGCTGCAGTTTGTTCCACAGTTTTTTTCCCCTTCTTAAATATGTTATCCCAGAGGCGCTACCACTGTCACTGATGGGCTCGGCCTTGGCCAGCGGTGGGTCCACCTTGGAGCCAGCTGGCATTGGCTTTATTGGACACAGGGGAAGCTTCTGGCATCTTCTCACAGAAGCCACCCCTGTAGCTCCCCCGCTACCAAAACCTTGCCACACAAACCCAATACAGAGACACCAGAATTGCCTCCGATAGTCATGATTGATAGGCAGCAAATCTGGATTGGTTTGAGTTCTAAGATTTTGTATAAGCCCATTTGTTGGCTGTTGTCACACTTGCTTTCCTTAGGCATCTAACTTGGATACCTAAACTTCAAAGTCTGGTCTCTTGGCTCCACACATAGACAGAAAATAGAAAAATAAGCTTTTTTTGAGAGCAGTTCAGAGAATCTCTCTTTCTCTCTCAACTACAGAAATATCCAGGGGTGATTACCTGTGTGAATAACCTCCTCCCATTTTAGAGAGTACTGTTCTTCCAAAAAGTAAAGGAGAAAATCAATCTTAAAAGCTGGTACTCAGTTTGCCCACTAGGTCTGCTAATGACCATGTGCCTCACTCTTTGCTGACAACAGTGAAGTACCTGATTGAGATAAAGGTTATCATATCATATTTGGTTAGGTACGGTGTGATCTTTGTCACTGTGCTTAGCATCAGCTCTCAGCTTAGAGGGAGGCTTGTACAAAGAATGCAAAAATAATTATCTTTGAATTATACAGCAACTTTCAGTTTTTCACTTAAATACTTGGTCTTCAAGCTGGAGAAATGTCTAAGATGCCACCAAACGGGCTGCAGCTGAGCACTCACTGTTGTTTAGTTTAGCTTTCAACAGGAAGCAAGGAGCACAGTGTGACATTAGCGGCTTGATGAGCTGTTTGATGTATAATGCATAGTGTGCCTCTGAGGATGTGGTCTCGTAGAGCACGGGACTGCTTGTTGAAAAGAAGCATAATATTTCTGTATTGAACCTGCTTTAGTGGCTTCAAAAACTCCCTACCAGCAATGGGACTTGCTGCAAAAACAGTAGTTCTTTACACAATCTACAATTCATTGATAATAGATTTATACCCATCATATGCTGATGGGACCGCTTATATGGTAGAGCACTTGCAGAATTTGCAAGGTTTTTTTTTGTCAGTAAAGAAATGCAAGAATGTCCGTGGTTTTACAATAATTTCAAGTATTAGGAGGATATTTCAAAGATAAGATTCAGTGCTGGTGTGGGTGCTGCATGACAGCAGTTGGGCAGTTGTTCGGTTACAGAAATGCCTGCTCTAAAATGGACAGTTTGAGCAAAGAATACACATCGGCAGATGAAACATAGCTGCTTTCTGTTCAGGTTTGACAATATGGCTTCAAAAACTACTAGTGCTACTGAAGTAATTATGACAGTATTATCCAGAAGGAAGTTAGCTACAAGACAGGGAATTCACCTGTTTTCTGCCTATTCACATCACACCTCTTCATAAACTCATAAGAAGTGTAAAAACCCTTCTGTGGTTCATTTTTGCAGTCTGTTAATAGAGGGAACAGTAGGTTTACCTGCTTGCCTTAGTGGCTGAGAGATGTGATAAGTGTCAGTAATGCGTGTTAAGACCCTTGAATGGGAAGGAGGTCTTAGAGCAGTGCCTGACATTATTGTTTAAGAGTTTGCTGAAGCCTCCCCTAAAGGAACCTGATCCCTTCCCCAGATACTGCCTGCCATTCTGCTTGTGGTTTCCACCACATGCGACAGATGGTGCTTAATGTTGTATACGTTCCTCATATGCAGCGTACCCAGAAATTAACCTTGTCTAAATTGCTTATGACAGAAAATATTAAAATATCACTCAGTTATGCATACTTGCTTTCCAGTGCTGCTTTCATTCCTTCTCCTTTAGTTTTATTATGTGCTTCTAAAAATACCGTTTGCACTTTTGGTGGCTGGTAGCTTAGACTTTTGCCTTTTCCTTTTCAAGAGTTAGAGGACAATTATAACACATGTTCTTCTGTACTTAAGAGTGAATAGAAAGTCTGTTAAAGCCCTCCTCTATACAAAATTTACTACAATGCTATTTTTGGATATCTATTCTTAAAAGTTTTTGGCTTAAGCTATTTAAAGAATTGTAACAGTTCTCAGCGTTTGACTTCAACTTTTACAGTGGTTGTAAAGCTGATGGAAAACTGGCACTAGTTCTTCTTTTTTGTACCATTATTCCACCACAGCATTACCATTCTCAGAATCTCATCATCACTTTGGATGCTGATACGAGCTTTTTGCTCAGTAACAAAAATAAATTGACTGATCAAAAATTGAAAGCCAAATTGTATATACTAAGCAGAAAGCCAGTGAAGTTAAGTTAATGTTACGCCAAAGGCAGAATTTAGTTGTCCCTGTCTTTGAATCAGAAAATGCTGTTGCCATGATAAAAGCCTTGCTTACTGAAGTATTTTTCATACATGAAGATTAAGGAAATTAAGATCTCATATTCTTCCAAAACTGCTGGAACCATGCAGTGAGATTTATTGATACGCAGATATTTTAACCTAACATAGGCAAATATGCCCTCCCTGCCATTAAAGAGGGAATCCAAGCAATTGGACCTTTTGGGATTAAAAAACATTTTCTGGGAATGTGAAGTGCTTGTGGATATGATACAAGGTTGGGCTACTGTAGAATAATCCAGATATCAGAAGGGTGGGGAAAGGGTTTCCTTGTCACTACTGAATATATGCAAGATGGTGAGGATGACTTTAAAAATACAGTCATAGCTAGTATAGAGATAAATGAACTCAATCTTTCATATCACTGAGGTTTATTTTACAAATTGAAATAAATAATCCATCCCTCCAATATGAATTAGAAGTGTGGTGCTGTGTTCTTAGAAGCACATCTCCAGCTCTTCCTTCGCTTTTTGTATCTTTAACCTTGGGTCTTGGAACCGTACTAGAAGTGGGATACCTGTGACACAAGAAAACAGAAGCAAACTACTCTTTTCCTCAATCTTAGTGCAAATTAAAAACCGGACAAGCAGGAGAGTTTACCTAAAGTTATAAGAGAATACAAATAGAAAGGTTACTAAAAGCTTCTGGATAATACATGATGGTAAATCACTGTAACTACAAAGAAGGAATATGTAAAAAAGTTTATAGATTATGAGCATGTATAATTGGTACATACAATGATTATTGTAGGAAAACTAGTAGGGGCATTTAGGGCACAGCAAACATAAGACTGAAGAAAAATATGATCCGAGTGAGGTTGGCAAAGCAGTAAGAAAATAGAGTTAAAGTAGTATTCGCTACAGGAACAAGGAAAAATAAAGTACCAAAATTAAATCAGAGCAGGGAAGAGGGGTTCACAAAACCCTTTTCTTGGCCAGAACCATGGAAAATGGAAGCACAAGGAATGTATTTTGCTTAAGGGCAGTTTGTGATCTTATGCCAGGATTGCTTTGCTTTCAGTGACGGAGATGAGAGAAGGTGACAGTTGTGGCTTATGTGGTGAGATCTACCAGGCAGCACATTTTTCAGGCTGAAAAATGGCACAAACCCAGGCCTGGTATCACAGGAAACATGATGAGTGTGAAACAGCACTGGTAGATGCATTAACCACTATCAGTACTGCACCCATTTCCCCTTTCCGCAGACAGAAAATCAGAATACTAAACTTCGAGAAAAGCAATGTCAGTGAAAACAAAGCTCAATTAGGTTGAAAGTAGTAGCAATAGTATTAGTAGTAAGTAGGATTCATAGCAATAATAAGTAGTATTAGTAGCAATAATAATGGCAATAACAACTTCTAGATGCATCTGTACATATTCATTGTGTTTTCATTTTTGAAAGAAATGGCAAAAAAGGGCAAACCTGCATTTACTGACCTGCCATCTAGATACTTTATCACTAATGTATCACCTAAAAAAAAGCCCACAAAGAGAAGGAGACTTTTTAGGAGGAAATGTTGCACAGACCTTGTCAGGAATTTTATGAGCGAAGGCTAATTGCCCCTTCCTTTCTTTATTTTGCGGCACTAAAATCCGGCACTATACCTGCCTTTTCTTCCAAAAGCCTAATGAATATTTCATTATATTCCTTTGAGGTTTAGTGACGACAGCAGCAAAGCACCTTCCCCATCCCCTGTGACCTTTGTCGTCTGGACTGCCGCACAGCGTGGTATGCCCGTTTGGAGGGATGCGATGTGAGGATGTGCTGATGTAACACATCCAGCAGGACAGTATGTGCTCACATTTTCTGTGTCTGATGCAGACAAGATTGGCTCTTTGTTTGCAGGAGCTTTGAGTAAATTAAAGTTAGGTATTTTCTATGGGGCACATTCACAGTGCTTACTCTATTGTTGTTGTACGTTGCTCGCATCCCTTGCTTTCTAAGCTCATCTCTTCAGGCTTATTTATTTTTCTGTAGAGTTATACGGTTACATTTGCCTTACCCAAGTGACTGTTGAACCCATGGTCCAGTTTTGTTTATTCCTTTGAGTCACGCTCCTTTACACTTCTCCTGCCTGCAGTCTGGCACTGTATCCCTTGCTGTAAGGGAAGGAGTGAAATACCTGGGTGGTCTGGCAATGGGCACTCAAAGGCTGGGTATGTGAAGTCAGTTGTTGGTATAGTCTCTCTCCATGTATACCTTTAGGCACGTCACTTAACTTTTCCGCATTTTTGTTTCCTCTCCTTACTTGTGTCTAATATCCTCCAGGAGTGCTGTGTAAAGTAAATAATTCTGTATATGTTCATGTATATAGTCATTTGCAGACTGGAAATGCTCATAAATGATTCCTGTTTGTTGAGTACTGACTGAAGCCATTAAAAAAAACAGCAAAAATACTGCATTTCCAACACAGCCCTTCCCTGCCGTATGTATTTCTCATGTAGATTTTGGCAGGAGGGTTTCCTTGTAGCTGCAATACATGAGCAAACCAGAATCTGTTGTATGCTTCAGTCTTTGGTCAAATCAAACAAAATGGAAAGAAACAGACTCCCATTTTTTACAAGAAATGTTAAGCTCCATATATTTTCTTTAAAGATTTTTGAACTGTTCAAGCATGGAGATTACATTACTTCTCTGGCATTTTTGTTGGTGGCTCCTGTGTTTAAAATTATTGCTTAAGCATAAGTATAGCTTAAGCATCTTCCCTTGATTTTGGCAGTATACAGCCTGTCGCTCCCATTCTTGACTGCAGTAAACAATAAATTTATAGGATAAATTATAGAAAATAAATACACTACAGCAAGCTGAAGTTTATAGAACCTTTTGAATAATTTTAGTAAGATTGAGTTAGTAGAAGGTTAATGCAATTGCCAGCACTGTAATTACAGATTGCTAGGAGGTCAGGAAAAACAATTAATACCTCCAAAACGGTGGCTTGGGGCTGAAGAGTTCATATGAACCACTTAGTCCTGCTAGTATCAGTTCAGAGAATTATATCCCAGAAGACTACTTTTTTCTTAAGGGCTTCTCTCCCTATTACAGAAGCTGATTTCCTTTCTCCTTATCCTTCTCCACATGCTGGAAGCTCTCAGAGGACCTCTCACATACTATAACACCCATTTATCAGGCTCCTGGGGCCCCATGGGGCAGGCTTTCGTTTTCCATCCTATCTCCCAGGATGGATCCATGCTAGCAATTGGACTTGCTTTCAGGCTTAAAACAGTAGCGAAAGTAGGTTCGGCAGTCATAGCCCAGCCTGCACAAGTCTCTGGGCAATGCATCCAACCTTCTGCCCCACATCTGGGTGCAGGGGAGCATACTGCCCCTCCCTCCATCATGCCTTGCCAGGCATGGATCATCCAGTGTCAGACTTAGCCAGGCTTTTCTCTGAGATATTTTTATTTTGAGTTCAGTCCTCCACGTAGCATTTAACACCAGCACTTAGGGCCAACACTGGCGAGGCAGCTGAAATGTCACAAGCATGGGAGTGACAGCGAGTGAGGGGGCTCAGCCCCGTGCCACCCACCCGCTGGCAGCTGTGGCATCGTGACCGGGACCGGGTGCTGCCAGAGCCCTGACCCCGGGAGGGCAGGTGGCCCTAGACCCAGGTCCTGCGCTGCAGCCTCAGCTGAGCCACCGCTGTCCTTCCCTCCTTCCCTCCTCATCCTTCACTGACCTCCCTCCAGCCCCTGGTGCGGAGCAGAGCTGGCACCGTCTGCGGGCTGCGCTTCTCCTGAAGGGTCAGGGAGAAGCTGTGATGCCATGCTGGAAACAGCAATGCCAGAATCGCTGCTGGGGAGAGGGGGATTGAAGCTTATTGCAGAGTTAAAAGGTTTTTTAGACTTTCTGGTAACGTTGTGCCTGCCTGTGGCTGTGAATCTATACATCTGGGGGTTGAATCCTTAAGCTCGTACAAAAGGCTGGGACCAATGAAACCTTTTATAAACTTCCACAGCATAAACAAGGCTGGAGAATAGTGGAACCAGTTTCTGAGATAAAAGAGAGATCTTATGGGACCAAAACTTCTGCGGAGTGTTTCCACTATACTCAGCTTGTGGATTGCTGTTTTCACTTAACCTTCACTGACACCCCAGCACTCCTGCAATGAGTTTCAGCCTGTCTCTGCATTAGGGTTAATAATGCATCCGTCATGTGTGGTAGGATAAGGCAGATACTGAAGCATATCTATGAAACAGATCATTAATCAGGCTCTTCTATGACCAGAGACATCAGGGAATAAGAAGAGAGGAATGGAAAATCCCTCTTTGAGAGACATGTGTTGTTTGTTGTGGTAAAAGACCTGCTTCATTCTCCTGCATCAGCCTTTGAATGGGGGTGAGTGTCAGGGACATCCTAGCTACTTGTTGGGATTGACATTTGTTTCCTCTGCTGTTGTTTGTGGTCTGCCAGCATGGCTCCATGCCTATTCCAAATACAAAGTGAAAAAAAAGAGGTAACATAGACATACACTCTGGTGAAGGTTTCCAGGATGTTATTGCAGCTGTAAATTTTTGGAGTCATTTAACTAGAGAATTATTAGTGAAGTGTTTAGTTCAAGAACCTGATATGAGTGATCTGACTACTGTGTTTCTAAGGCTGACAATAATGATGCTATCAGTGAGAGGGTGCAAAAAGGGAGTGACTGTGGGTCTTGGCGGGAGATCAGAAAGGTGATCTTGACAGCAGCAATGTTGCTGAATCTGTACTGTAGCAAAATGCACAGAACTGAATTCTTCTCTGCAGCAATAACTGTATGCCTGCATGGGCTTGCACTGGCCATCAGGCACACGGAGAAAGGAAGATCTGTGACCATATGCACTTGTGTCCTCTTCTTCATGCACATAAGTGCACTGTACACCCACAGAGAAATCCCTCAAAAAGAAAGACCTTGTATTTCTCAGTAAGTTGTGAAACTCACGGGCTTTAAACAGGCAATGCTTAACATGGTATGGAAACTTTCTCTTTATTGTTTTCCCCTGAGAATATTTAAAGTTAGAAGAGTATTCTAGTTCCGCATACTTCAGACTTAAGTTATTTAAAAACTGATATAATCATCAAATATATTCAGTTCATTCAATAGCTCTTGTCTGTCTCTCCAGCTATTGTTTTATGGCATTTTTTGCTCTCATGATCCAACTGCTAGTATCATTTCTGTTGCAACAAAACTTAGAGTCTCTAAAATAATGATAATGGAGATATATTTTGTCTGTCTCCGCTCCATGTTTGGTTTTTGGCCATTCTCATGTGTGGTGAATATCAGCAGCTTGGTTTTACACCGGCCACATCCTGGAAATATTATGAAACCTCCTGCAGAAATCTTGATGCTTTCAAGACAGGGAGAAAGTGCTGATCATTGATTTCATTTCAGTTTTCATTTAGGGGGGCCATTAAAGGTAATCCAGCCTTGAGTCTTCCTGAGACACCACATTAAGCTAAAATACTTACAGTGGAGCTCAGCACCCCATGGAAAACTTCCTCAAAGCATTCCTCTTGGAATCAGCGTGGGCTCTACAGTCTGTCTTGTCTATTCCCGTCCGCTTGCTTCTTTGTGTCTTTAGGTTTGTTTTTTTATTCTGTCAGTAAGTTCTGAAGGAAACAAAGCTTCATCCTTAGCACTCATTTGATCATGATTTACCATTTTCAGAATCTTGGTTTCTGCCAATTAAGACATTTAAGAGAAATGTACTTAATTTAAAAGGAGAAAGTAATAAATAGCTGAACTAGGTCCTGGAGACATGGACCCTATGTCATCAGCTATGAAGAACTGGGGGGGAAAGAAACAAGATAGATAGGCAACCAACATCTACAACTGTCTTATACCTGTCTACATATGACACCAGTTTTTTAACCTGCAAGAAGGATTTTTTAGTTACCTCAGAATTTTTTCCTAGCTTCCACAAAAGAAGATTAGATCCTGTTTTCTCTTGAGTAATACAAGAACAGACTTCTGCTTTGCTGGAACATAAAGCTGGCTTGACAAAATTGGCTTATTTTATTATACTGAGAAAATTATCAGCTTACGAAAGTCCAAACCATGGTAAAGAATACCGTGTGTTTTCAATGTGTATAAAAACCATTAGTCAGTATGTATACAGGCAATAGTTCATCTTTCATTTTCAGGGAACTTTTTAAAGGAGAAGTTTTGAAATATAAATGTAAAAGGTTATAAATCTTATTGGCTAATGCTTGTATTGACTGACTAATTTAAAATTATCTTGTTGAAATATGCTTAATGATCACCTGATACATATAACATGGTTATTAATCACAATACTGTGATGAGTTTGTTGAGACATTTTCTGAATGGGTCTCAGCTCTGCTACTAATCTTATTTGTGCATACATACAGCATGATGGAGATGGATATGAGTGCTGTTGTCAGATCAACTTGCTTGCTTACTTAAACTGGATGCCAGGAGCTTCTTTATAATTTTTGATAAATACTTGAGCTAATGAATAAATGCTTTTCTTTCAAGGTGTTTAGACTGTTAATTTAAAAATCACACCACACTGACCAAAGGAATCTAAACCGAAAAAGAAATTCAAAAGCTCCTGAGCCCTGGGACTCATGCCATGTGAGTGGGAACTTTGTAGCTGCTTCAGTATGCTGAGAACTTCTACTAGCTGTACTGGGAAAATGCTAAATATCTGAAAAAGCAAGCCTTCTTGCTGTTGTAATGTGTCAGAAATATCTGGCCAGAATCTCGCTGAGATTGTCATGTAATTTTGCTGTGACAAATGAGTTTATGAAAGTGTCTAGGAAATCTGTTCTTATTCACCTCTTGCTTTTGCAAAATCATTTTGATCATATTTGCACTTAGAGATGCTTGAGCTTGTCTCTTCCTAATTTGCTTGCCGCCTTCTAAACATTTTTTATGCAATGTGGGATTTTAAGAATTCAATCTGTCTAACTTTGAATGTTTTTGAATGTTGGGTTTTTTTGAAGAATTTAAGTTGAACTCAGTATTTGCATTCTGTTTAGAAAAGAGCATGCAAAGGAGAGCAGCAAAGGGAAAAAAGCAAAATTCTGATGAAGAAGCTAATGAAGGAACACAACACAGAACTGAATGGACATCAAGCTCATGTTTGAAGTCCTGATGCAGTGCATAGGGTCTCATATTTCTGTCTAGTAATGTTGGTTATTAGTGTTAGTTTGAATTTCTTAAAATTTGTAAGAACTTTTAAAAAAGTTCTTGTAAGAGTTTATGCCTGGATGTGTCTTTGATTCTAGAAACATTTTAAGAAGAATACAGCAGTTACCTTATTATTTTACCCAGCTACGTACTTGGGTAATGATATATGGCCATATATCATATATAGTATTATATCACAGAAAATATGGTCAAAAGGGACACTGAGAGTCATCTAGTCCATTATTCTGCCCCCTGGAAAGTTCGACAAAATATTTTTCATGGCATATTTTATAAGTAGCTGATTCAATTATTCTCTTACAGTATTTGAATGGAAAGCTTGTGTTCTGAAGCTTAAAGTCCAAAATTTTGAAAGCACATCCCAGTAGCTAGACTTGTATGAAATTCTCTGATGGGCTGCTCCCTGATGGGATACATCATATCCCATCCTTCCCCACACTGAGAAGCAGGTGGTTTCCTCTGGCTTTTCACTGCGACAATATCAAGGCAAATCTAGTCATGCTCAGAAATCTACAGCGCATGAGGAGAGAGCGCTGCAAGATGGAGACCTTCCTTCCTCCTTTGGCTCTCCCCTCGCTCCTCCTCTTCCAGGCTAGTGTTTGCCCTCCTGGCCTCAAAAACAGTGTTGCACTCACATTTTTTTATTTGAATCTGTTTATTTTTGGCCTTCATGTTTCAGAGGAAGTACCTGTTAAATTGTCTGCAAAATGGAGTGGTCCAGAAAATTTGATCTCATAATATTTACATGAAGTAGCATTGTAATAATAACACTAGCTGGTGTTAAAAGAGAAATGGAAGCTTTTTAGTCAGGTACAGCAGGAAAAGTTTTATGACAGATGAAGGAAAAATTCTGTAATAATAATCAAACAATCTGGAAACTTCTCTGTCATTAACCAAGTGTGATATATCGGGGACTAATTTTTAAGTTCTGCGTTTTAACAAGGCTTTGTTTTCTATATTTACATATTTGCGAAAATAAACAAAGGATTAAAATATATGAAGAATAAACAGAAAACAGTGAAGTTGCAGAGAGGATTTGATGTCAATGATACAATGCAGTTAACTTCTGTAATGAAAACACCTAGGCAACATAAAAGCCAGTGGTGCCAAACTGCTGTCAAAATTAGACCTTGTAGAACTTGCTTCACGCACAACTGACTTGACCTCATGTGTGCTTTTGCATTATAATGGATATATTAATGTTTTGAAATTGCTTTGGGGATAATTAACGTTAAAGGAGGACTCAAAACCTCAGGTTTAGGGTGAAAAGCCTCAGAAAAAACTTTGGTTTATTTCTAAATTTATCAGCTGCATCAGCACAAGAATGCTGCAAAGGAACAACTGAGTATTCATTTCTTTCTAAAAAGTTTGTTTTCAAACAGTCTTATATTTCTTTAACAAAATCTAGGATTTGTATTGACAGGATGATGGCGTTTCGATCATAGAAAAACGTTTTATATAGCTGTGCATGATCATTTTTGACTGGGCTATGGAGTGAGTGATCCCACATCTTTTCATAAACGTGCATTGAGTAATCTTGACTTGGTTTATTTCAGATATAGGGAAATTGATCTTTCCTTGGGCATATTCAAAGATGGATCTGACCCTTATGGAGCATCTACTATAGCTACAACCAGTTACTCTAAATGTTTCCAGCAGCGAGAAGCATTTTCTAACATTTTTCCAAAGGCAGAAACAAAGCATGCGCTTTTCTGTTATGGAGATGATGAGACACCAATAGTGCTTTCCAAAATGTGTTTGTTCACCTCCGTGGAGCTGTACCGTGCCTGGCCCTGTGGTTTTGTCAGACTGACCTTCCCATTTTTAAAGTTCCTCGCAACACGAAGAACTTCTCTAGCTGTTTATAGAGACGCCTGTCATCATCAGTGTACGAATGCTGTTCAACAGTACAAATTCATATTAAGCTGGTCGGACAGGGAAGAATTATTCCCATTTTACAGAGTTGCACAGAGGGTTTAACCCAAGAAGATATGAAGAGCTCATTTCAAACAGATACGAGTTTAGATCGGCCAGTTCATAATCCAATTACTTGAAAGATGAAACCATTCTTCTCTTTCTCCTTTTTTAGATTATAAACCAAAGTATACAGCTTGTGATGGCATAATAGCTCAAATAAAAGTTGTATAAGGTAACTGTGTTCAGTTAAATGTCACTGCAAGCAGCAGGCAGGTGAAGTCAGTGCTCACACAGTTTCTAACACAAGTTTCCAACATTTGCTGCTACAGCCACAACAGTGAAATAGCTTTGATGTACACTATTTTTTGCATTATGCCTGAGTACTTAGCTTCTGGACAGAAGTTCTCCTTTCTTGAAATCTGTTCAAAAGCTAATATATAAAGATTTTGTGTGTGTCATGTTTCTTTGGCACTGGCAGGTTTTTTTCTGCAAGGAAGGAGGAGAGAGTCATTTCTGCGATAGTTCTAAGAGAATTTTTTAATTGTGTTAGAAAGTTGGATCACAATCATTTGGGCTTTGATTAGGTTATTGTGGAAAGAAAATACAGTCCTCTGGGGTTTTTTCCTTAATTCTCAGGGCCTAATTCTGATTTTTGTCTAAGGGTAAAATCAGCCTCAGTGGATGTAATTCTGTATTTGCTGTATTCACAAAAGTGATACTAATATTTGGCCTAGGTGTGACTTTATCACAGGGAATTAGTTTTTGTGTTCTTTTTCTCAGTCTTCTGAAAATTCTGATTTGACTTTTAACAGCGTGCTTACCTGTGTCACCTTAATGAGAAAAATTTTGTCACAGTATTGCTTTTGCAGTAAAAATGTCTATAATCCATCAGAAGCAACTTCAGGCATGCATTTTTCTCTTTCAATGTTGTACAGACTTCAGTCAGTATAAATTTCAGAGGTATAGTTTAAATGCTGACATTATCAAAAGGATGGGATTCAGCTCAAGTTTAAGATACTTTATTAACATGCATGTAGTTGTCTGGAGACACACTAAGCACTTCATTCTGTTGCCTAAAATATGGGTATCATCTAGTGACATTTGAAATGTCCTAGAACATCTTAAACATCTGTGCGGCATTGATAGGTATGACTCTTGATCTCTAGGAGCCTTTCAGCCTTCTGGTACAGTAGCTGGAGGCTAAACATACTTTAAGGTACCTTACATGACACTAGCAACAGAATTACATCCAGGTGGGTAAGCACACCATGCAGATCTTGTCATACATACTCAATTAGCCTGAAGGTCAATTTGGTTCACCCGAAAGCCTACTTCAAGGGTGGAAGTTATCTAAATATAAGCATCTAGTTCCATTTGAGAAACCCTAGGATATCCAGTCCGTCAGCATGGCAGTAGCATGGGGGTCCTTCAGCACAAGAATGAACTCTGATCTCTTGCATGTCTAACAAATTGGGACACATTTATAGGAACAACTGAGGTGCCGTTGGTTTTTTTACTGTGCATTTATTGCCATCTCACCATGATATCTGGATCATGCTTGTATCTTCTGATCTCGGTTGTATAATTCAAGATCTTGGTGGTTTATTTTTAAATTATGGATCTGACATGTCTCTCACTGACATACACAGAAGAGCCCTAAATTGAAATCTGAATAGATAAGAAAAATTCTGCCCCAAGGTATATTTTTCGTTGAGTCATGTTTGAAATGCCTGCCAAAAAATCGTATGATTTAAGAAAATGGCCAGAAGGAATATTTTAAATCTATATCAAATGTGAAAGATCATGATTAATAATAATAACAACAATCAGACATATAACTTGCAATACAGATGTCTGCATATGAATGGTCAAGAGTCTTTACAGTCAATAGAGAGATGCTTTTCTATAATGCTTTTACATTGGCACAGGGTTTAAAAGAAGGGGCGGAAGAAAATAAGCAAATTTATTAAAGATAAATGTAGCAATGGATGTTAAATACAAAAATACTATGCCGGGTGCTGGAAGTCCCTGTCCTGCACTAGAACCTAAGGAAGTATTCTGCGTGCTCCCCCTATTCTCATACCCTTATCTATACTGCTATTACTGAGAGCTTTCAGGCACAAAGGGCAGATGGACTGTGGCTGGGACATGCCATTGCTGTTATGCACAACACAGTTAATTTCCTAATTCTAAAACTTGTTAAACATATCATCCTAAAAGTACCTGTTCTTCAGGAGACCATAGGCAGCTAACCAAGCTGCAGATGTCTGTGTTACAGTTGCCTAAAGGTGAACCCTCCACCTCATGTTTCAGACATGAAGAGAAGAAAACAGTTAAAATATGACTTTAAAATAATTGAATTGGGCTATAGTTTAACTTGTGGCAATAAAGAGCAAAACAGCTGCTAATGAAGAGTGAAGGTTACCTGAATAATTGATGATTCCTACATTTTTGCATGCATAGAACAGGGTGCCTGTTGATTAGAGTCTTTTCTCCGTAGCAAAAACATATTCCTTGGCAAAAGTATTATACTTTGTTGTAAGTATATTTACAACTCACCAAATTATGGTTTGCATCAGTAATATAATAACCATATATGAGATATGTCTGAGATGTCAAATTGCTAAACAAGTCAATCAGGAGGGTTCCCTAATCCAACAACTGTTACGAGTCTCACACCATGCAAATAACTCTGCAACTCACCAGAGAGTCTCCTCTTTGTAGGATCCATCTTTCTTTTTTTCTGGAGAAAACTTTAAACTTGATTGTGCTGAATAAGGATGTAAAGAATTGCCATTTGCTGTTGATTTGGCATTATGGAGAATGTGGAAATAGTTCGTTACTGTCATTTAGCTATTTTGCATCTCAGAATGAGGGAAAATCCTAACTTGCCTAGTAGGGCTGGAAGGGATTTCTGCCCTGGAGGACTAAGGTTGTTGGAATGGGAAGAGGGAGCATCAGTTTCTGCTAGAACAGGAACAGGTAAATGAGTAAGGTCGAGTGGAACCAAACCAGATCATGGAAGATGTTAACGACTAGTGCATAGCCAAGAGCTGCTCAGCTTGGGCAATTTCTGGCCTTGCACAGAAGCAAAGCAGCTGCTGTCTTTTAAATAAGAGGGTAGGATAATTACTGATATTAAGCAGCCCATGGTTTAAAGGTTTGCTAGAACAGATTTTATACATACGCACAAGAAGACCATCTACCTACCCGATTTTAGGTAGGGTCTTCTTCAGGGGAGAGGGAGGAAATGTAGTGACTATGTTTTGAATGCTAAACAAGGAATAGATACTTTGTCATTGAAATTGCTACATATGTTTTATGTGCATAAAATGGAAGACAGTAGATGGGATTGGATGCTGATTGCATCACACCATTCAGAGTGTTTTTAAAAATATGATAATATAATTGAATGTTAATCCATGCAGAAGAGAAAAGGAAGAATTCTTCTTGAAGTCACAAAGTACATCTTTCTTATAGACAACCACTGACATGCTTTTTTCTCTAACTTCTGTAGAGAAGTAAAGAGTATTCTAAATATATGTCTAAAATCTTTATTTTGCTCCATAAAAGATAGGTTATGGGGAAGAAGGTGATTTGCATATAATTTTGCAAGTTTCATGTGGGGCTGTTTGAGATTCTCCTGGGAAGCTGAGGGGGGGCAACTGGGAGATGTTGGGTCAGCAGCACACACTCATTTGTGCATGGCTGGAAGGAGGACTTTCATAGGAAGTGGTAGTTGTTAGACCGTCTATCTGCAGTGCTGATTATGTATTTGCTATACTGCCTGGAAAAGACAGCAATTCACTGGGAATAATTTCTCAAGGTTAGTAAATGCCAGATACTACATTTGTTCCCTGACTTTTTAAGGGTTTTTTTCAGAGGCAAGCAGCAGAAGTGTGTTATAGTAGTTGAGCTCCCATTTCATCACATTCTTTAGGTTTTCTAGATATATTTTTCCAGACATCTTCTCACACACCACCCCTGAACCTTTGTTTCAAAAGGCTCGTGCTGTCACCTGGATGGGTGGAAGAGAGCATTTTTGATCAGTGACTATTCTGTTGACCTGCATCTAAAACAAATATGGACCACAAAATGTGTTCTAATAAAACGTACCATGTTTTCAAAAAGGCTTAGCACAAAGGATAGCTTGGATGCTTGGCTCCACTAGTGCAGTAAAAATGCGTCTGACATCTGTTTAATACAACTACATGGAGCTTAAAAGTGAAGGGCAAGCCTGAGGATTCAAGCTGATGGAAACCTGCTGCCAATGCAGTGTGTGTGCTCATGTAGTTTATTAATCTTGTCAGTTGTTATTACCTTTTTATCTGGATCCTGTTAACTTAGGATTTGTATGTAACTCATGGAAAAGATCCGCTTTTGTTTTCTTTGTTCAGATATGAGAAGTCTGTTGGCATGAGTCTTCAAAGGCATTAAGTCAGTAGCATCATGGAAATTTGGCTATGTTTTGAGCACTTGAGTAGCTATAAAAATTAGACTAGGTTATTTTAACAGGCTATTGTTCCACAATCTATCTCATCTTTCTTTCTATGTTTTTTCTTTTTTCTTTTTATAACATTCAAGTCATTTAAAGCTACTTTGCTTTTATTCCAAAGTTCAGTAAAAGCTGTTACTTTGTGGGACTTTGTAATTTCAACATTATATATCCACTACATATGTCAACGGTACATAGAAACACAATCCAAACAGCTGAGACCTTTGCATATGGAAAAGTATCACTCTGTAACAGACAACTTCTCTTAGCTTTATTTTCTTAGAACAAAATGAAAGAACTAGATATGCTTATGCAGTAGAGAACAAAATAGTAGAAGACATTGATTTGATCCTCTATTTCTTTTATTGCTCTGATTCAGTTACACTTGATTGTTTATTTCTTGTTGGATGATCTCTTTGCTGTGGACCCTTGGCAAGTGTTCTACTGTCATCTAATCTTTACATTTCTTCCCTTGATCCTCTTGACAGGAATAGACAGTTACATGTCCTAAAGCAAAGCTAAGATCAGCACCCATCCATGCTCCCAGAAAGTTCTTCACTGCAGCATCTCACTACATTCATACTGAGTATCTTTACAATCTTCCCTTTGTGAGCCCTCCACTCTCATCTTGCTATTATTTTGGGGACCAAAGTCATGCCTTCATCTCTTACTATCAAAAATATTCTTTGCTTGTGCAATGTATAAAATCATTTTATTACCACTTGCAATACTTGAAGATAATCACTGTTGTTTTGGGGTTTGTTGCTGTTATGCAATATTATGTAAGAAGAAGCTTAGTAATGATTTACTGAATTACTTTTTATGTATTTTTAAATGCACCTCTCATATTTTGTGCCAATAAGCCATATAATTCATTATTACCAGTACTATCCTACATAATGTGCTACCTTTAGTTTCTTGCAGTTTGTTTTCAAGGCTGTCTTAACAAGAAAATGGCCTAAAGACTTTCTGGGGTTTGATTTTTCAAGGTTTTTTAAATGAAAAATGAAGTTATTTTTTTCACAGCCCACACAGGGGCTCCGTAAACATAGTGCTATTCCCTGCACTCCACCTCCAGCTCAGCAGCATCAAGTGTCTCCTCACTGGGAGCTCCTCTCAGGATGACACTCAAGGTTTGTCTTGCATAGTTGGCCCTCATGTACAAAAATACTTACTGTTTCAAACACTAGAGGTTTCTCAGAAGAGGCTGGAAATTCTACTAAGAAAGTAGTTTCCCTTCATAAACAAAGCTGATTAATGCTGTGCTGTATTTATTGCTGCCCGCGATGTCATTCAAAGCACTGTAGCAGGGATGCTAATGGAAAGAGGGAGACATGTGGAAGTGCTGGCTGAAACACTGTCCTCAGCATCTTCCTGAGACATTTACTCATTGAATATCAAGGTGTGTGATGTATAATCTTTTATTTCTTTTGGATTCATTTCTATTCATAGACTTGCAAGGACCAACAGTAGTGAGAAATGGCTCCTCTGTATTTTGGTAGTCCACTGATGTCAGGTAACCTAAATGATACTCAGTAGAGACCCTGAGCTTTGCTTATCATGATGCGCAACATTTCCTGAGTTCCCCTTTCACTGAAATTTTCATGCTTTTTCATAGCATTTATTAAAGACATTCTGTTATTTTTTTAAAACTTAAATTTCCTTAGGTCTACAAAGAATTTCTTTGTTGGTGTGGTGATGAAGATAAACCTGCTGTTCTTCTGTAACAGATCCTTTGAGAAATTTATTTTGGATATTGTATTGCAAATTGTATTCTTACGCATGAAAAATCTCTGATTAAGTCAGCAGGAGCTGTTGAGGACACTCGTGAGCTAGTTTCTATGCAGTCAGCCTGGGTAATGAGAGTAGCGTAATTGTGCCAGGCTAGAGCGCAAGTATGAACTACTCAGGCTGTCTGCAAAGCTGGGTGAATAATGGGACAGCTAGCCTGAGCTAACCTCTGTGCTTCTTTGGCTGCACTTTGTCAGAACTCGAGCTAGCTCGTTTAAAGCTGACCTTGGCAGGCTGACGTATGCTATGGTCTCACTGTGTTTTCACACCTTTGAGTGCAGTAAAGGCCCATCTTTGCTATGGCTTACTGCAATGAATACATGTTTCTCAAACACCAGATTTGTTACAAAAAAAGGGGCTGATTTCCTTTCAGGAAATCTTAACCTTATTAATGTCAACAGCAAAACTCTTATTCATTCCAATAGGGATGGGATGTCACCCTACAAATGTGTAACTCATGTTTCTGCATCTCTTAAAAAGTGTAATGCATCTAGGAAAACTTCCCATGAACCCTCTCTGTATCACAGTGGCAGTCAGGAAGGGATCTACTTATGTTAAGCCTCTTTCCCTACTAAATCAATGAGACACTGAAAAAAATACATTTCTATGGCCTTGTGCTTGATGAGGAAATGAACTCAGAAGGATGAATTTGCATGAGCCTAAAAGGTTGGCCATTTCTTCTGACACTTTTAAGATGAAAGAGACAAAAGAAAAATAGTGTGTTTCTGTCTGACAAACTAAAATCATATTGATTAGGGTATTTTCACAGTTAAATGTTCAAGAACTTGGTACAAACTATGCTGTGTGTCTCCGTTACTGAAAATAGGGCAATTGCTTCAGTCAAAAGTGAACACATCCAGTTGTTGATTAGTTACAATACCAGAATTGATGGCTTGTTTATCCAAATGTTACAAATTCTCTGGTTTTCAGTTTTCCTTTTGCGGTAGCTGTTGCCTCTGCTATATAAATGTGGTTACCAAAATGTGGTAACTATATAAATGAGGGAGAGAGCCTTTGGTGATACTGATGCAAAATATGCAAACAACTTCAGCTAAACATAGCTTTACCATGGTTTTGTTATATAAACGTCAACTTGAAATTAAATGTTATGGAAACATTTCTTTTATCTTTATGGACTCTACCAGCTGCACAGTTTTCTCAAGTACAGTTTACATTTATGATGTTGTTTAAATCTATCACATACATTCAACATGCTCAGAAGAATTTTTTAAAAGCAAGCTGTTTGCATTTGTGCAGTAATTACCTATGGTCCAGCTTCAGTCTTCTCATATGCAAGACAAGTTTGTGCTGACTCCAGGGAGACCAGGAGTCACTGAAGCTGGTAGCAGCAGTTTGATTTTTACAGAGACTAATGAGCTGAAGACTCCTTATACATGTGTGTTGCAGGACTTACACTGTATCATTATTTTACAAATTGTGGGCAAATTTCATAGTATATTAGCTAATTAGACAATTTTTTTTCCCTTGGATATTTTGCAATGCCATTGCAATGATTGCATTTTAGCCCTTATTTTTCTCCATACATCTGATTTGAGGCTTACCTAGTAACTGGAATAATAAGAAAAATGGCAATTTTAAAATAGATTTGTATTGTCCCAACCAACTCCTCTTATCAGGCAGGTTGCAAATATATTTTAAAACAGTAGTGTCCCTTTATGTAATAACAATATGTTATTGTCCCTGTAGTGCAAAGTGTAAATATTCACTACTATACATACAGTTAAAGCATTGGACTAGCTCAGCCTCATAGTGTAAGCTGTCTCCAGTCAACAAATCTGGTCATGAAGCTACAGAAGCGGGCAGAGATTATTCCAGACACATCACCCCACTGTGAGTCACGAAAAATAGACACCAGCATTCATTAATGCTGCAAGCCTGCTTGGCCTGACATGGGCTGGGTTCAGTGGTCATTGGATTAGAATTTGGAAATTAGAGCTCACTTCTGTCTGTATCTTCCCTAGTTCCTGAAAAAAGATTTATTCTGTACTGACATATAATAAGGATTTATAAAGCCAAGATGCAAACAGAGCAGATGAACAGGAATGGTGATTAACTGCCTCTCAGAATGCCACACAGAGGTCGCATCAGTACAATTATTAAGGAGTAGGTTCAGGGAAACAAATTAAAAGATACATCTTCATAGAGTTCATACTTAAACTTTGTAAATCATTCATGGTTTGTGTATGCATGTGAAAAATACACATGGACTCCAGACCTGTGATTAGGCAACCTGATAGCAGCAGAGTCTGTCCACGTCCACAGCCTGAGGTTTGGGAAACCCCTGAGCCACAGCCCACTGGTAAGGAACCGGCTTGCCACCTCCACAGGGTCTTCCCTTGGCATCCACAACCAACCACTGCTGCAAGAGTCTGGTCCACTGTGATCATCCGGACAGTGAATGGCAAAGCACTTCATTGCAAAATATGTTCCATGACAAAGCAGACTTGCATGGATTTTCATTACTAAGTTTACATTTTTTTGAAATTCTGAAAAATCAAACAATTTAAAGAAACTTTTGTGTTCTTCATTTAGGTGTTAGCTGATGCACATTCAACTAGCCAAAGGCTTCCTGAGGCAGTAGGCAACAGGCTGTAATAAGAGAGCAAAACTGAAAATACAGGAACAAATCAGAATTGTCATTTTATCTTCAGTCTCTATAAATGTTTTCTGTCTAAAGACATTCTCATTTTACTTTTTCCTGCTATTGCAAAATTGGATTTTTCAGAAGAAGCTTTGATAATACTGTCATGTCCTCAGCAAGATGATTAGAAGTGAAACTCGGGCATAAGTGCTTCAATTGACAGCAACTGAGTGGGAGGGAAAAAACTCAGAAAAACTGAGATTTTTCTTTTTGTCCATAAAGCAAAATCAACCAAATACTTTCGGTTCCCCTCTCCTCTTTCCTCTGAAGCAAAGAGCTGTGACAACAGCTAGGGACAGGCCACTAGATGCATGCAAGGCAGACGTCTAAAATAGTACCAAGAAAGTTTTCTTAGATGCCTGCATTTTACTTCTTGTTACTTCCTGGAGATCAAATGGGTCAATCTGGAGTCAGGAAAAAGTCTTCCTGCAGATCAAATTGTCAGGGACTCAGAAGGTATTTTGGCTTTTCTTTGCAGCCGGGCCGTGGTCTGCCCATTGCAGTCATGTGGTCCTTCCTATACGGTGCTTGTAGCTGCAGGACCCTGTGGATGGGCTGTGCTCTTCCCAGGTCCCGAAGGCATGGAAAAGTTCAGTCTCCTGAAGTGCAGCGGTCACCAGTACTGTTCAGAAGCCCACCTAAGTGACCTCATGGTCACTCCCAGTCATGAGCTCTAAGAAATATGTGAATATTCATTTTTTAAAGTAATTCTCTCTGTTTACCTACATACTTACAAAAGCATTACAGCCACCGCTGGATGCATGTGCAGTACAGCTGGATGCATGTGCACACTGGCTGAAGTGGCCTTCTAGTCTTTCAAACAGATCCTGTAGGTATCTCATTACAAATCCCCATTCTTCATCGAAAGCCAAAAAAGCTAATAAGGTAGGTGGGTGCAGCGTGTGACCTACTGGGCTGTGGCCACAGGTAGAAGAAACACATTGTGGAAAGACATCACACAGCCTGCTAAAGATGTGATAAATACATTTGCAAATGAAAGTGCTGTACTACTGGACATCTGAATCTGTGCCTGGGCATTTAATTACTGGCTTGAGCCTCAAAAGTGCTCCACAGGCAAACTAGGACTCCTGAGTACGTCAGCCCCTCAAAACAGCTACTCAGGGCTTCTGTATCTGAAAATACCAGCTAATAGCTAGAAAATCATTCAGTGCTGGGCAAGAGATAATCTATATAATCAAGATATCATTAACATGCATCCTGTTTTTTTACTTCAGTGGCCTAGGTTTGGTGGGATTTTTTGCATTTTCAGTAACATAAAATAAAATCCTCTGACAAACTAAAAGGAGTATTGTCCTGGTTTCAGCTGGGACAGAGTTAATTTTCTTCCTAGTAGCTGGTACAGTGCTGTGTTTCGGATTTAATGTGAGAATAACATTGATAACACTCTGATGTTTTAGTTGTTGCTAAGTAGCGCCTATCTTAAGCCAAGGATTTTTCAGTTTCCCATGCTCTGCCAGCAAGCAGGTGTGCAAGAAGCTGGGAGGGAGCATAGCCGGGGCAGCTGACCTGAACTAGCCAAAGGGGTATTCCATACCATAGAATATCACGCCCAGTATATAAACAGGGGGGAGTTGGCTGGGAGGGGTGGATGGCTGCTGGGGCATCGGTCAGCGGGTGGTGAGCAATTGCATTGTGCATCACTTGTCTTTTCTTGGGTTTTATTTCTTTTTTTTTTGTTATATTCCTTTTCATTACAATTATATTATTATTATTATTTAGTATTATATTTTATTTTACTTTAGTTATTAAACTGTTCTTATCTCAACCCACAAGTTTTACTTTTTTCCCCTATCCTTCTCCCCACCCCACTGGGAGGGGGGAGGGGGGAGCAGCTGCGTGGTGCTTAGTTGCTGGCTGGGGTCAAACCACAACAAGTATGAACAAATAAGTCGAGTTATATACAAAGTAAACCATGTCTATCATTATAGTAAAAACAACGTTTTAGCTTTGTTCTTGCCTGGGTTGCAGGAAAAATAACAGGCAAAATAAAAGGAGAGAGAGTGCCAAGAATAGCAATCCAGATAATGAGGATACTACAGAGAACTGTGAGACTATTTTGGGTTGAGAGGCCTTGATATCTGACCTCAGTGCTTCAATGTTAGGTTTACAGATTTTCAACCAAAAGGTACAAATTAAGTGAGGTTATTGGGGTAAAGAGGTGATAGCTATAAGAGATTAGCACCAGGAGGATGAGGATGCAGACCATCCTGTCATCCCAGCCCATCAAGCTCACTTGTTCTTAATCTAGTAGATTGAGTGATGCAGTCTTGTGATCTGAAAAAAAGAAGAAATTTGGTGATTATACTTTGAGGAGTAAAGTAATGTGATGCTCAGTGTTTCTTATGTAAGAATTGCAACTTGATATTCAGAAGAAAATTGTAACGGTGCAGGCAGTCGGGTGTTGCACCAGGCTGCCCAGAGAGGCCGGTGGAGCCTCCCTCCCTGCAGATACTCACCACTCAGCTAGACACGGCCCTGACCAAGCTGATGTAATTGAACTTGCTTTCAGCAGAGGGTTGGACAAGAAAACCACTGGAGGTCCCTTCCAGCCAACATGAGACTGTGATGTTTATGAATTCCCTTTGTAAAAGAAGCCAGTGTAACTTTAGCTTTGTTAGAGATTAATATGATGATTTTAACAGACAAGTCCTTGGTTATTTATTTGCCTGTGATTGTCTGAGCTCAGTGATGCTCTGGACATACTGCAAAACTATTTATTTCATACAGTTTTATAGGAAGGTTTGACTAAATGATCTTGTTAAGTTGAAAAGGGTTTCTGTTGCTTTGATATATTGGTTGATTGGGTTACTTTTTCATCTGTGTGTTCTCATATGGCTGGATGGATACTGTTACATGATTTTTCAGTTAAATCAAGATGCCTAGTCCTGCTCAGCATTTACTCTTTAAATCTACATAAATAAATGTTCATAACAGGTCACAAAATATATGAAAAGAAAAAGGTTCAGCTAGCAGAACTTGTTTTTTACTGATAAATATATACAAAATTTTTGGCTCACCCTGAATCCACTGTTTCGCTTGTCACGTTTCCTGAGCAATTAGGAGACAGGCAGATGTGCATCTCTGCTGGAAGGAGAAAAACACCGCTCTCACTACAAGGAGGTGCAGTCAGCTGGTGTATCTCAACTAAGAACGATTCCTGGCTGTGTGAGTGCTCTGTTTGGGTCCCATACATAGCTTAAATCACTCCTAGCCTAGGAAGGACCAATTCTCAACTCTCACAAGCTTCTCACGTACACTTGAGTTAACATTTTAAAGACAGTTAGGAATTTAGACTCTCAGAGACTCAGAATTTGCAAAAGCCTTTCAGTGCCCAGCCTGTACTGATTTTTAATGTGAATCTTTTTTAATTGTAGGAGGCCAGAATATCATGTATCTCTGCTCCACATTGTTAATATAGGGAAGCAACACTACTGTGTCTCACGATGGAGTTGTCTGGACTGAGTACACTGAAGGGTGTAAGATGCTGTGGTGGGAGTCATAGAGGTACAACAGAGAGATGTTCCCTTGGCACTTGCACAGCCAGGAATCATTCTTAGCTGGGGCAGATACACCAACTAACTGCACCTCCTTCTAGTGAGAGAGGTGTTTTTCTCCTTCAAGCAGAGATGCATGTCTGCCTGTCCCCTAGTTGTGGGAAATTACAATCCTGTTTCCTAGGATGTTCCGTGCAACTACTGAAGGCTAGTACTTTGTATATTGAAGCTCCAGAAAACTGAGTTTAACTGTGTGGTCAACAAAGGGATCTCCGGGGCTGCTTCTCCAAACTTGAAGCATACAGCCAGTGTTTGGAACTATGTACTTGCAATCATCTCTGATTAAACTATGCACATAGAATCATAGAATGGTTTGGGTTGGAAGGAACCTTTAAAGACCATCTAGTCCAACCCCCCTGCTGTAGGCAGGGACATCTTCCACTAGATCAGGTTGCTCAGAGCCCTGTCCAGCCTGACCTTGAACACTTGAGTAAGTGCTTGCAGGATTAGCATCTGTGAAAGGAAACTGATCTGCTAAAGTAAAATTCATATGAAGTTATCTCTGTGCCTGTAATATGTCTTCAAAATGCAAACTTGTTTCACACTAATTTCTGAGCAGGGTGATTTTGGCAAAGAGTGCAAGCCACTGTAAGATAAAATGTTGGAAAGTAAAAGCGCCTTCATGTGTTGTTTCAAACAGACAAGCAGCAGCTTTAATGTGTTTAAGAAGCTCAAAGGGCAAGTTTTTCCCCATATGGAAAATCAGTGATCACTTTGTGTATTTAACATTCTGCATAAGCATAATAGTTGTTCCAGAACCTTTGCAACTCAGCATTTAATAAAATAACTCATTATCAAAACAGAAATATTATTGTTGCCAAAGCAATGTATAAGCATACCGTTAGCACACAGAAGCCAGACGTGTGAGCGGCAGCCGACTTCCTCACAAACATCCCAGGAGAGGCAGGTCCTGCTGTGGGCACACGAGGTGCTGCCCTTCCATGCTGCTGCGTGCAGCCACTGCTGGTGTGCTTAGCCGCGGTACATTGTAGGGACTTCAGAATATCTTGTCTGATGCACGGAAGAAATTATGTAGCCCTGTTTCCAATTGCATCGATTATGAGATAAAAGACTCTGAAAAATAGAGGAAAATGAGTCACATCATTGGGCTTCGACTGGAGAGACTCAGACAGAATAAAGCCTTATTTTGAAAAGTAAGTGTTACGTCTTGCTTTAGGTCACTGTGAGAGCTGTTCTGTTCTCAAAACAGTGTGATATAAAACCACAAGCTGTTTGTTGCACCCACCTCAGCGAGGCCTAGTGCTTGACAAAGTGCATATCTGCTCTCTGCTTTTAAACACTAAGAAACTTAAAGCATACAAGGAAATAGGTGAACACCCCACTTCCCCCCATTTTTGAGACTTTGTGCTGCTTTCATGTCGATATCATATGGGTGAGCATAGAACCCCATGGAGAGAGGAGATAAGGGTTGCTATAAATACATTAAACCCAGGAAATTCTCGTCATCATTTGAACCCTTCAAGATGGGATTCTTCTTCTTTTGCAATCTCACATGCTTCTGCCATCAGGTCCTGGTCTGTTAGTACTGCTGCCTAACAACAAGAAAGGGCACTTCAGATTCCAGAAAGCGCAGAACTTATTTAGATTAAGGAAGACAAGACTAATGGTGTGGTATAAAACCGAACACCCTTGAGCTAAAGTGCAGTGATTGATTCTTAGAAGTAAGTTTAACACTAACAATGCATTATGTTGAAAAAATATTGTGTTCCATTTATATCCTTGTTTACTACTGGGAGAAAACTATAGGAAATTAACAGGATTTTCTTTGCTCTGGTAATATTTATGAGTCAGCTCATAATTCCCAACACAAGCCATACTTCCACTGATTTCAACTGTAAGGTTTCAGTAAAGACCAAAATCCAGCTATTAGTTAATAGGAGTAAGTTAAATTAGAGGAAGAAGACCTAGATCTTGGTACATTGAAGAAATTTTCAAAAACATTTATTCTTGATGCCATTATGACATTATTCTGCCAAGTTTAATGAGCCCTGGCATTTGTGGCTGCTTAGATTTCTGTGGTAGCTGTGAGGGGTGTTGGGTCTATAAGGTAGCCTGGACTGTTGAATACTGTGTTATGCTTACCATTTTTTGAAAATCTGTCATGAATATATGGTTTCATTCAGGACAGACTTGCTCTTTCATCCTCATTCTCCTGAATGGAGTGTTTAAAAATATTCTTCTGTATTTCAGTTTATTAAAAAGGTGATAAATTGTTCCTTTCTTAATCAATCTGCTGAATGAAAGCATCATGAAGTGAGCAGATTAACTGGTATTTGTCATTTTTAATCATTTTGTACCATTCCTCCCACAGCCATCACAAGCTGATATAGTGGTGTGGTACAATACACATCAAAACTCTGATGTTTCCACTTAAAATACCTTTCTCTATTAAAAAAAAAAAGTGTGGTTTATTGTCTTATCCAGTATTCTGGTAACGTGTGAGACTTAATAGCATTTAGTGACAGCAAATAAACTGGAATCCCCATACAAAGCCAAGTATCCCATAGATTCTTCATCTATATCATGAAAGTGAACGTTGCTGCCATAATAATTGTGTTATTTTGCAGTCTGGAAAGCTATTATTGGAGGATTTGTAGGTACTACTTTGTTCATTGTGCGTACTACTTTGTTCACATGTCTGGAATAATAAAAATTTATAGAAGTAGCCAAGGGTTACTTGGGGTATAAGGGGCCTTCTTGAGGGTTATGATGAAAAGGAGTTCCTTTTACTCATGTACTGCAGCAGTATATTTGCATGACTGCATTTGAGTGGTCCTTTCCCATGAAGAACTCCTTTAATTCTCTATGTTACTGACCATACACCACTGAAAAACAAACGTAAACCCAAAGCAAAATCCAATACGTAATATACTACTAGAGAAAAATGGGTGAAATAAGGAGATTGATTTATGTTCCAGAGCTCTTCAATAGGATGAAATATTTCAGGTGAAAATGCACAGCTGATCCTTGGGTGCTTCCCACAGTATCAACCTATCATAGTCATGTTGGGCTAATTGTCTTAATCCCAAATCTTGCAAGTAGTTTAATCCCAAGCATTTTGTTAAAATATGCCAAGCAGGCACCTGAATTTGAATGATTACATTTTCAATAGACTTTGCCTCCGTCCTTACCTTCAATTAAGATGTAAAACAATATTGAAATAGTCTTAGTGATCATAAATTACAGCTCATCTTTTAAATATGGTTGTTTGATAGTGCTTGGGTATGGACTTAAGTGTAATAATGTTTTTTCAACACAATAACTTGACATCCAGAAGTACCTGTCCATAGTAAAAGATGTACTAGCAAGTCCAGAGAAAAATTTCATCCAGATACATAGTAACTCCCAGACCATACCCAGGAAGTGTCTAGGAAAGTGTTATTTTACCCAGGCCAAAAGGATGCTAGTGGCAGTCCTCACCACTTAATGGTGTAGACCATCAGGAGCCATCAGGAGTAACAGGGCCATTCCCTGGCACGGTGTGATTTACTAGGGGTCTGGCTGAGTCACACTGAGTGGGATTAACTCCAGAGGCTTAAACACGCTTTTTTTTTCCAACCCAGTATGGTTTCTACTTAGTTTTAGCTGCCAAAGCCATGGCACTGTTGGCCACTGATGAACAATTAGATAATGAAGGTGAGTGACGTCTGGCCCCATTACAATCAATCCTGCCTTAGCTCCACCGGAGCCAGAGCTGCACTCCCAGCACTGAGCAAAGAAGAGACTGTTACTTGCGGCATAAAAAATACCCAGCAGTCCTACAATTCTTCTGTTCTTTTGATTTTGCTCTGTTACTTCAAAAAACAAACATGTGGTAGTGGCAGTATTTCTATCTTAAAATCTGAAGACCTGAAAAGCTGATTTTGAAGTGGATTATGTGGGTAATTACCAGAACACATTTCTTTCTTACACATCTACACATTTCTTATATTAAGGATTATTTTTCTGGTTAGCAAGAGATCTGAGTACAGTGTGTTAGCAAACACTTTTACAGAAAAAGTTTATCTGAGTATTTCCCTTTGCCCTAGATTGTGGACAAGGTTGGAATAAATAGACTGCAATGGACAAATGATTTTACAAAAAAAGATTATGCAGTGGTTTTCATTTCTCCAGCTTCATCCTGTAATTCTTTTGATTTTCTCCATTGCATTATAATAAAGTTTTTATCTTAATTTCGTATATGTTCTAAAAAACTATATAAATGATGCGACCAATGCTCAGTGATAAATACAACATATTTTCTATTCATATTTTAAGTTAATTTTCTTGGGAAATATCTGTGGTGAAGCAAAGGTTGCTAGGTGAGCTACCAGACTTGTCATTGGGAGTTAGAGCTATTTGATGCACAAGAAAAAAAAATATCTACAGAGTTGTCTAAATACAGATTTTATTTACTAAAATAAGCATTCACATTTGAAAATTTTGGTCTACAAAAAGACCTACTCTTTGGGTGTGATACAAGGAGTGTTTTGTCATTTTCTACAGACTTGAGGCACCTGTAAGTGCAAACAAGGATCCTGGGATGCAAATCAGTATCATGCTTCCCAATCTTTAAAATAGTTAAAATCTGGAAGAACACATGCTTTATTCTTATTTTTGGGTCAAAAATGTCTCCTGTTGAAGCCAATGAATACATTTTAGAAAATATCTGGGTCACAAGTATCTCTGACCATTAAACCTGTCAGAATAGCATTTCTTGTTTTGTTTTCTTTTAAGCTGATGTGCTTGCTCAAGGAGGAATGATGCCTGCTTTATAGATCCTTGGAGAAATTTACATTGATGTTTTATTTTTTGTCTGTGATGGAATGGATTATCAAATGTGCATTTAATGACACTTTGATTGGTGTCCCATAGGTATCTGAGCTATTTAATTTGCTTGGTTTTGATTACATCTCCTGTTATAGCCTTTTCATTGCTTTGTCAAAATAAGCCAAATACAATTACTTAGCAGACACCGCTAAAAATATGACTCCTTAAAAATATGACAGAAAAGGTCAATTTAGGTTGACAACACTTTTTTTGAATGAATAAATGTCCCATAGGGGAATGAAAAAAAATAAAATATTGTTTGAATAAAATTTATTCATCAGAGCCTGACAAAACTCACCTTTCTAAACAAGTTGCTTCAGCAGCAAGTTCAGTTCTTAAAAAAATTCAGACATGAAATTCAGTCCAAATTTCTATATTTCTGAAAAAGGTAACAATTAATCCAAAGAAAGAATATATAAAAAGCTGGTTTTGCTGCAAATTTATTTTTTAATCTCAAAAATTGTTTTTAAAGTTTCCTATCCAGTTTATTTTCACATTTTAAGACAATGAGGTCTTCATACTCCACCTCTCCATAGACAGGGTTGTGCTATTTCTGGGTAGAAGGCAGCGCAGTATCAAGCCCTTAATGTGTTACACTCTTCCACTTGAAGAAAAGGTTGAAGTGCAAGTCATTTTAAAGAAAGCCTACAGGAGAAATTTATGAGCTTTTTCTATGGGAGAGCGCTTATTCTCCATGTGGCTTTTGTCAAACATTTTTTACAAATTGTAATAACCTTTGTCATATCTCATTTTCTTGCATAAACAAGTCACATTGAAACTATAAATGATGGAAAATTTAATCCACATGGCTTGCGCTATCAAAACTGTTAAACTGTATTCTTTTCCACCATGTCAGCAGTGCATTATCTGTTTTATAGAAATGTTGAAAAGATTACACTTTAAGGCAGATACCACAGGACATGCGTAAATGTCCTCCTCATGCCTGTGCTAGCCGACGTTTTCACTTTCAGTTCTTCCTGAAGCTAGGAAAATGCTTCGGCGTTTGTCTTTCCTTATCCTATCGAAGAGGCTATTTCCACCCACCTCCAAGAACTGTCTGCTCAGGGACACCAGGAAGCGCACTGAGGCTGACGGGAGCTGTCAGGTTTCTGCTGCCTTCCTGTCTTCAGTGTACACGTCTGCTCCGGGATGCAACGTGGTACACCAGCTCTCAGTCCAACAATATGCATGCCTTCTCCTCTATGGGAACTCAGTGCCTTGCAAATTGTGTGTATATATAACAGTAACTCCTAGTCCAGGAGATGCTGTTTTCCTCTGTCCCTGTCAGCTCCATGGCACGCTGAAGCCATGAGGTCTCCCTTTCTCACGCACCAAGAGGGTTGTGAGTGCCGACAGCATCTAGCCGAGGCAGGGACCTTGTGTAGGGCAACTCGCTTATCAAATGTCTGTCTCTGTGCTTTTTGTGAGAACTGTTCACCAAAACTAATAGTCCAACTGAAAGTATAACAGTGCCATGAATGACCATCTCTCTCCTTCCTTTCTTTATAGGGTTTTTACTGGGTATTGTATCCACGTATCTAAGCCTGTAATGGATCTATTGGTGCTATACAGCCAGGATAATCTTCAGCACATTTATTTATCTAATGCCTCACACAGATTTTATGCATTCAAGAATTAAAAAATCATTTAAAGGTGGTACTTGGGTACTCAACTCAGCAAGATCCTGATCACTGTTAAGAAAACATGGGCACTGGTCCTGCCTGTGAGAAGGAATTACTTATGGAGGGGCTCTAATAGCTTCTTTGTAGACTCAGACCTCGTGAATGCAAACAACTTTCTGCAAGTTTGCAAGCAACTGCATTAGTTCTGACTTTGTACAGTGGGAAAAATAAGAGCTACTTTTTGGTGGTAGTTAAGGTTAGCAAAAGCTTTCAAACATTTTCTACCTTCTATACAAAACCCAGGATAATGACACTGCCAATGGTTTGCAAACTGTTTTGGTCATAATCCTGAATGTCCTTGCATTTATGGGGATTAAATCAGACTTCAAATAATACCGGCACATAACTCTGGTGGTCTAATCGCTTAATTATGTCACTTTAACAGTGATACGTTTTTATTATTTACAGAACAGGTCATAAAACTGTTTGCACATGTGTAACTTTTAATTATTTTAATTCTAGCAGTAAATAATGTAGCAAAATAGCTTTTAAAGATCTTCCCTGAGTGTATTTTTTATGCTTACGATATTCCCTGAGTAATGTTTTAACAATTGCTTTAAGCTGAACATCCTCTTCCATATGAACAGCCCTTAAATCACAAACTATAGTAAAATTCTGTTGAAAATTAAATAAATGGAGAATTGGTAGTTCCTAATTAACCAGTAAGAAAAGTTTATGAGAGGCAGATTGAATAAATATCAAAGCTTCTAAGTTATATTATCTTTCATAAATTGGCTTTTCTCCAATTAGTGTATGCTTTCAGAAGCAGGGGAATAAGATGAAAGGATCTGCATCAAAACTGATTACTGCTGAAACAAAATGGAAGTTGCTGCTTTTGATAAAATACAAGACTATGGCAGTGCTTGAATAATTTTATGGGAAGTTGCTGCCTAAGGCATATGTTTTACTGTTTGATACTGAATGCATGAGGAAAGACCATCTGTTTTTTTCAGCCTGAACAAATATATGATCCAGATTGAACCACTAGAGGCCAAATATAATTGCTCTGTGTTTTGCTTTGTACTACTCTCTACCTACAGCAGCATCCTCTTGTATAGCATGTAGCATAGCACACAGTTCAAATGATAGCATTCGAAAATACTTTTTCCTCTATTGAGGGTTGTAAAATTACTATCCAGGGCTTAATGCAATCTTCTACATTTCATCTATCACTGGAGAAATAGTTCATGATAGGAAAGAACAACTTCTGATACACTTTGACCACTGTGGCGCTTAAACCTTAGAGATTTATTTTTGTTGGACAGATCCTTGTTTAATGTCCAGCCAGGTGAAAGGCGTTGCTGTATCCTTCATGCCTTCAGTTCTAGCTGGGGAAAAAGAGAGGTGCTTTCATTGCATGGCCCAAGTGAACAGATTACATTAAAAAAGATAGAAAGTGAATCCTGCCTATTGGTTTACTTTGAAGGAAAGCATGTCAGTGGTAAAGAAACTACAGAAAATATTCCAGAATACTTAATCCTTTTACTTTTGTTGCTAGTGTTGTGTTTTACAGCACCTAAAAGTATGCTTTTAGTTTTGCAAGGCTAATAGGACTGGGTTTCTCCCCTCCCCCAAAGTGCTTACAGTCTAATTTTAGGCATAATATGCTGAATGGCAGTAAAAAAAGTGTTCAGTGTTGGAGGGAGGAATGAAGGATAGAGGGGCAAGATTTGACTGTGTGGGTGGATAAATGCAAACATTTTTCTTTTGTTCTTTAATAATAATAATTAATAACAATGCTCCATTGCTTTTAGAGTTTCTGGGAAAACTGAGAACAAAAGGTTATAGAGGTTTGGAAAAAATATCTTTCCAAGACTATTCTTATGTATTGCTTTGAGGATTGTTTCTGCTTTTCATGGATAATCTGCAGAACTATGTCTACCAGGTGCTAATCTAACCTGCACCTGGCTTTCCTGAATATTTACCTTCATTTTGATTAATACGCTGCTTAACTGTACTGATTCCCTCTCCTGACTCACTTTTCCCATCTATTGTGAATTAACACTTTGCCCACAGTAATCTTCTCAATCACAGTCCTGAGGAACTATAGCAAAGCAAGTGGTGGGTGAGTGGAGGATGGTTTTGTGACTGCAGGACTAGGCTGGGACTTAAAAGGTTCAGGTTTGTTCCACATATAAAGACCTTCCGCGTAGCCTTAGGCAAGTCCCTTACCTTTTCTGTGCCGTGGTCTCCCGCTGTGATATGGGAACAACAAGCTTTCTTTTTTCCTGCTGCGTCTGTTTTCTGTAATTCTGCTATAAGAGATCTCTTCCAAGTGAAAACTTGTATCGTGTGTTTGGACAAGACCCAGTACAACTGGGCCTCCAATTTAGTTGGTATTACTGGAATACAACTAAACAAGAGCAATTTTTAATACCTAAACACAAAGGAAGTAAGAAAATATCATTTTAACTGATTCAGGACTAAAGAAATTCAGCAAAAGGAAATGACATCCTTTTACCGTAAATTCTTAGTCACTTCTTAATCTTATTTTGCCCTCCATGCAAGCCTTAATGAGAAGAAACCACTTTTATGCCTATGTCAGTAGGATGTAATTATAGGGGGGTTGTATCTGACGACTGTAGCAGCTGAAACTACCAGTAATATTCTGGGAGATTTTCCTTTTTAAAAAAAGTGGGGGGAAGGGGAGCAAAATTGCTCACAAGGTGGATTTTTGTCACTTGAATGAGTCTTTTATGAAACCTTTAAGCATATATATGCTTATCTTTATCTTTCTTTAGTCTGAAAGATAGACTTGCCAATGGTATGTGCCAGAGATGCCCTTTACCATCCTGGATACTGTTTTATTTACAGTTCTTAGTAGAGCTTATATGCAAGCTCCTACCAGATTTGATTTTCAGAGTAGAACTTCTCCCCGGCAGTTAAGTCATACACTACAAAATGTGCCTCCAATGTCTTACTGCATTGCACATCAGATTTTCTAGAAATTCTGAAGAAATGGACTTACATTTTTATCTAATGTACTGGATATATTACAGCACTACTATATTACAGCACTATGGAAAGTCCATATGTTATAAGGGAAAGAGCAATTGTAGCTCCTGAAGCGCAAGTGGGGGCAGATGCAATAATATATTAGTGTTTGTATCCAGTAGTTAGAATCATAGAAGAATTTAGGTTGGAAAAGGCCTCTTCAGGTCATCTAGTCCAACCTCATGCTCAAAGCAGAGCTCATTTCAAAGTCAGACCGGGGCCTTTTCCAGCCAAGTTGTGAAATCTCCAGGGACAGAGATTTCACAGCCTCGCTGGGCAACTTGTTCCGGTGCTGAACCACCTTCACTCTGATCTTTTTTTTTTTTTTCCTTATAGGTAGTCATAATTTTCTTTCCTGCAAATTGTGTCCTCTCAGCCTTCTTTATAACCAGAATTAGATAGCTGAGGACAGCAGTCAGAGGTCTCAGCCTCCCTTTGTTCAGGCTGGACAAACCCAGCTCTGCTCAGCCCCTCCCATATGTCATGAGCTGCAGCCCTGACCACCTTGGTGGCCCTCCACTGGGCTTGCTTCAGTCTGTCTGTCTCTCTCCCATGCTGGGGAGTCTCAAGGTGGGCACAGCACTCCAGATGTGGTCTTTCAGATGCCAAACAGTGGGAAATAATCACTTCCCTCAACCCGCTGGATACGTTCTTGCTAGTACAGCTCGGCATACTAGCGTACAAGAGCACACTGCTGAGGGATGTTCAACTTAGCCACCAGAAACACCCACACACACTCCCCAGTACTGTTCTGAAAAGCTGCTTTCCGTGTGTTCAGAATTATTGTGTTGGTTAAAGGAAACATCATATTGAACAGCATATGCACCCTTTACATAGATCAGTGATTTCTATGCTTTTTCCCTTTGTTCCTGGAAGAGATCTGAGTCCCTTTTGTATCAGGAAGGAGCCATTTGCACTTTCTTGCAGGTATATATCTGCATTAATTACAATACCTATTCATGTTGGATTAGAGCATCTGCTAACAAGAGTCCCAGCAATTCAGACAAAAGCCAAAGGCCTGCCCTTTATTGTTTGACTCATTGCCCAGCATGACTGACAAGTGTTTTAAGAAGGAAATTAGCAAAACATTGATAGAATCAATTATTACTACTTGCAAAATCTAGTGCAAGAATTTAAAACACAGAACATGAACCGCCTTGCACTCATTCAGTGTGCTGCCTGGCTGCTGATTAGTCAGTCCATGGTATTGTGGGTGAAATGAACTTCTTTTCTGATCCAATTCATAGATGGTTTCACCAGCACCGTGGTATTATTATTGGTGAAGCAGTACAATAGGAAAGGATATTCCTTACAATCCATACTATAGACCTCAGAGCAATACCAGCTCTGCAAGCTCATGTCTGCAAACACCATGTGCTGTATGCTGTAAAGATCAGACAAGGGATATGCAAGAATTTCTACAGTGACACCGGGTGTTTGCATCTTCCTTGCAAAGAGATGTAGCAGCGTGTTGGTGCTTTGCTTTGCCTGCATGTATTTGTCAGTACCATGAAGCATGCAAGCTCATGCAAGCTCAAAATTACGGTCATGTTTTCCCGGTTGTAATTGCATGACTTGTGTAAGACTTTCTTAATTCACTCCTTTGTTTTAACTTCTTCAATGGATTGTATGATATTAAGTTTGTTCCCAGAATGGAGCCTGTTCATTTAGGGCAGTGATGCCATAACTCAACTACCTCTCAGCTTCTGGTGGTTTGTACATGAAGTCTGTTGCTCAGAAGGAAGTTGTTTCGGATGGGCAGTTAGGTGCAACATGTATCTATCTTAGCTCTTCGATAAGCTTATACAGCAGATATTTGTGGTCAGTTGTGGTAGAAATGATTTTTCAGACTGGGGAGAGGACTCTCCCATTGGTGATCTTTCTTTAAAGCCACTAAGAGTATCTGGACTGCATAAAGGTACAGGCTTGTGATACCAAAAGTAGTGTCTGTGTATATTGGGTCATTTCTCCAAGAAAATTTTGTTTCTTGTGTTTGTTTCCATTAATTCTACCAGTGCTGCTCAGAAGCATGTGGATTTAGTAATCGGCTATTCTAATGTCTTTAATGAACTAAGTTAAGACGTGGTTGAATTCCCTTCTATTAATGAAGACTGTTCATTGATAGTCTTCTATTAATGTTGGTGAAGTAGGATCGATATAGATACTGGGTCAGGGTTCTGAATAATATTAACAATTATTAATATTCTTTCTTTTTCAGTTTTCTCCTTGTGTTTGGTTGCTTGATTTTGTCCGTGTTTTCTACTATTCCTGAACACACAAAACTTGCCTCTGGTTGTCTCTTCATTTTGGTAAGTGAAACTTCTAAATACAAGACAGTTTTACAGATAATTTTATATACACTCAAATCCTCTCCCTCACCATGGAGAAAATAGTATAATTCCTGAATGCTTTAAGAAACCAGACTTTTCATCAGAATGATGAACAAATAATAAAATAGAGGATTCCACCATCTTTTTCTTTAAAAATAGGTCAGATTGTATGAAAATGTTAATAAAGTACGGTATTGCATCCCCTTCTTTGCTTGAGAATTGCTGTGGTTTATAACTGATAGTTTTTCTACTGCAGTTTGGCAGTGACTGAGCATGAAAGACCTTTCATACTGCTGCTGCCATTTATAAAGTCAGTATGTAGTAAGAGGCACTTATACTTAAAATAGGAAATAATTTTGGTATCTTAGATACCAATTTGTGCTAGCTATTGGTAGATACTGACATTTTAGTGGCAGTTGCTTCAGTAGGATGTGGTAGTTTCATTATTTCTTCATAATACATGCTTTTGTATTATGTTTATCTCTCCTTTTTCCTTTCTGAGATAGATATAAATGGCTTTAATCCCTAAAAGAGCTTAATATTTTTCATGCATTGTATGGACGCCACTTTATTCATCTGCTTCTTGATGGGCCATTTAGTTCTGCAAGTGATGGCCTCAGATTAGGCGGTAGCGATCATTAAAATGTCACTCTATACCCAGAGTTACCATGGTTATTTCAGTTCCATGTATACAGCAGACTATGGCTTGTTAGGTAGTGCCTGGGGTAGAGTAACTGTTGACAAATGCCGACATTTTAGTTGTCATCACTGTATATATATTTGAAAGCCCTGGTCTTCAGAACAGCTCCCTAATTAATTATGGTGTGAGCAGGCCGATAAGCATAATTATGGTGTATGCTAGGTCTCTACAGCACAATGTGCCACTGGATCAAGATACCTGAACTAGACATCCAGAGCTGGCTAGGTGCAGATGTGTGATGTTCTGCTCCATCTGATGGTTTCTTAGCAGGGCTAATTAGGGAGGGCCATGCTAAATGTGGTATTTTGCTTCCTAGCCATATTAGCATTTTTTCTTTTTCTGGAGGAACGATCAGGTGGCGTTAAACCAGCTAAAAGTGATCAGATTTAATCCTACACTCATACCTAGTCCCATTATTTACATAGCTGAACAACACTTTGCAAATGGAAGTTTGCTTGAATGTTCTGCAACTAGTTATATTATTGCAATTACTACACTAATTGCTAAGATTTTCTGGTATAGAAAACAGGAAAATTTGATTAGTTTGAAAATACCCTATTTCTAATAGCAGGTGCTTTTGTGAAAAGTAATCTGTTTCCCTGTATACTCATGCAAATTGGTTGTAGAAATGCCATTTGTTCTGACATAAAATATGCATTTCCCATGAGCCACATATTTGTTGATTGTGTTGGTACGCTTACTGCCACTGATTCCTCAGCTGGCTGATAAACACATTCCCTGTGCTTTGCCATGGCTCTCCCAGGAGCCTGAACGTGGAGGAGCTCTGCGAAGTCCTGGGTTTGCTCTCACCGCCGGGCGGAGGTGCGGCGAGCTCCGCTAGCCGATACACCAGTCCTTGTAGAGGTGTCCATCAGCGGAGTGGAGCTGCTCGGGGTCTATGGTGGGAAACTGCAGCACTTTCTGCTACTGCGGCTTCAAAGATGGACTTTGTCCATCTTAACAGTTCTGACTGTACATCCCGTGGCATCCTCTGAACACAGCAATGGCCCTAAGGAGGAAGAGGGTGGATAGTTAATCCTTGAAGCATCAGTACTAGCCTGGTCCAACATTTCTATGCTATAGCCTAGTGTGTTCAGCAAGTCCTTGGCAGGAATAAATCTAGCGATGACGAATTTTACGGCTCCTGCTGTGGGTCTCTAATGGAGAAAAATATAAACACAGCAAAGTATGAAGTTCCAGAAGCAGGCTAAAGCTGACTGGTTTATTCCAGTTTGCTGATGCATGATTTGCTCCTTCTCTGCATACTGAATCATTAGCTGATATTAGCAATGTTATCAAAGCAGGCTTTTGCAACCACAAACTCAGAGAAAAATACATTTCTGCATTAACTCAGGAGCAGTTGTTTTGGCTGTGCCAACACATAACTGCAGTCACTAGAGTTTTCACAACCTTTTCCTTGCAGTGATTCACACAACTCTTACAAGTGTGTCATTTAGTAGAGACAGTTGTATTAACTATCAGAGATCTGGTTTAATGCTGTTTTGCTTTGTGCTCGAGATGGAAGATATATGTTTATTTTCTAATGAAGTACCATACAAATACAATCCGTAGAGCTGCCTGCTGGGTTTCTGTGAACTGTTTGCTTCGCAGATTTATTCCAGATGGTCCCCCCTACAGCCATGTTAATTGGCTAAAAAGCTAATGTAATGTTCCTTCAACTTAATACCTGAGCTGCTGCCTGCGCTGGCACCTGTGGCTTTTGACATATTGCAGCTATTCACAATTACACAGGGAGGTTAAAGAGGGAAGTGGAGATGAGGTGAGCAAACCTTTCCCTCCTTCTCAGAAAGGCCAGAGGAGCTGAGAAGATTATTGTTCCGCAATCAGTCAATTCCATTTATCTCCCCCAGCCTCGCCTTAGAAGGGAGCGGAAAACATATCTCCTAATCACTGCATCCTAAATACTCTCTCAGAAAAATACAACAGTGTGCGATAGCTCAAAGTAAATCATTGTTTAGGAAAGCAGTATTAGCGGAGGGCTTCTGAGCGTCAGCAGAGGTTAATGGACTCGTCTGGACTGCAGAAACGCCTGAGCTCTGCTCCCAGAGCCAACGCAAACCTGCCTTGCTGCGTCGTGCCGTATGCAGCCAGGGCTTCAGTTCTGGCATCCGCACAAGTACTACTGTGTTCCTAGGCATCTTCTACTTATCAGGGGACCTGTCAAGGGAAACACGTTTAATATTTGAATTTTATGCTTAAAATTAAAGTCCTGCAGATAAGTTAAGTGCATGTTACATACAGCAATGTTGGATTGTTACATCAGTAAGTAATTTGGTTAGATTTTTGTCCAGAAATAATAAGCCTAACCAGGGGGAGAGCATCAGATAAAACTCCTTATACCTACAATGATAATTATGCTTTAGCCTCGTCTGTGCACACAACTTCTGGCACTCAAGTTGTAGCAGTGATATATCCCAGACAGACAGTAGAATAAAATCTACTTCAACATCAAAAAAGCCACAAGCAGCTCAAGAATCCAACTAACACAGCAAGAAGATAATCTTTGGTGTATTGCTGATCTCCTACAAGTAAGTTTGCTGGCACTTTATCAAATAATAAACACAAGGGAAGTAAAACTTAGGCTGGGAAGGCAAAATCAAATCTTTTGGGGAAGACAGCCAAGAAGGAATATATCTGGAACTGGAGGTCATTCACTCTCATGACCAAACTCTCTATATTTTAAGATCATTTTCAACTAAAGCTATGTGAATAACTGGTTCACTTCTGTTTGTTTGCTGTCAATTCAAGAAAATAAATAAAATAATTTGAGTTGACCCACAAAGATTCAGCAAATCAAAAAGTCCAAAAAAAGTCTTGGATCAGATTAAATGTTTAATTTGACCTGGCATAAAATATTATTTGTGTATTTGAGCATTTTAGAACTTTTGGCTTAGAAGTAAAATTGAGGCTGCAGGAAAGAAATGTCATTTTTATTTGAAGTGACAAAGCATTCTATTTTTTTCATAATTTTCATTTTTAATCAAGATGGAGAGATTGCAAAACTCATGAATTTCTGCAGGACTGGTTTTGTCAAATCTGTTTTGTGTTTTTCTCTGAAAAAGGCTGGGGTAGAAAGCTGTACCCTGTTCTGTAGGATAAGGGCCTCTGAAAATGTGCTCTAGGAACACATTCTTCAGGCAGAAATAGTTCCCAAAGACATAAAAGCAGACAGTGTGCAGTAGATGAGTCTAGCTTCTACGTGTACTGTAGTCACTTATACGAATACAAAAGGAGAGTCTAGTAAGTGCTTCTAGCAATTAAGATCTTCCTAACATTCCTTCCTTCTCTAACATTTTCCCATAAAAGAAACATAGAAAGAGGATGAACACTGATTAAAAAACACAGGATATATCTTCCCTATGGCAGGGAAGCACATATTCAATTTGTCTGTGCTCTAGGAGAGTGAATCCATCCACAGAGATGTAATCATACAAATCCACTACAAAATTTTAAAACTGGGCAGAGTGGGTTTAAAAAAAGGGAGCTGGATAGTGGTCAGTTCAAAAAGTAGCATTTTTCAGTTTAGATTTATTGTCTCAGAACTTGAATTCTCTTGTGATGCTTGGATAAAAGACCACCAGACCTGAGCAGACGACTGGATGGATGGCTCTGTAGGACCAGCTAACAATGCATAAAAGGAAAAACTGAATGATCTTGAGAGATTTCAATTATAGATACATGTCTAACAAAGAAGGTAGGGTATAGACCACACGTTATTGCAGTTTTGTTGCAGTTTTTGAGCTAAAAGATCAGTGATTTTCAAGTTTGCTAGAGCTTGTCAAAACTCAGAATCAGTGTTTCTCTGGAAATACTCATTTTCAATGTTTCCTTTCATCCCAAATCAAAGCAAGGGTTTGAAATTTCAAAATTTCTGCATAGAAAGCTCTGAAAAATTACGTCTGTTTGTTAGACATGCAAAACTGACGTTATCAAAGACAGAATAAGAGAGGTGAAATGCAGTGTTGATAAGGTCAAAGCCTTCATGCTTTCAGTCTTGTTTGGATTCATATACACTAATATTATAATAAGGTGATAACATGAGCATAAAACAATTCAACCATGTCATAATAAACTACCTGTTAGCTTTGAAAGAAAATAGTCTTACCTCATCAAAATAAATAATTTCATGTCTTTGCTGATTAAATTGATACTCTCCTATTATGTATACTGATTTCATCAAATCAGAGCTGACTGTTGTTATAAAGATTTGGACCAGATCTCATTACAACTGCTTGAGAATCTTTGTGTGCAAACAGAGCAGACTTCCCATTGGAAATGTAAGTGCTGGTTGCACTTTTCTGAAACTAACAGTTATTAGAAGGAAGTCTGACAAGGCAAAAATGTAAATGAAAAGGTGAAGTTATTTAAAAACTTATCAGTAGGTGTCCCCAAAGCTGTAATTCTTCTGTCAGAAGGCAGCGTTGGCACTCCCAACCAACCAACAAAGCTCTAAAACAAATAAGCACACACTGTAGCTATGGAGAGAGATGAAAGTAACAATAAAAATTATTTCATAACAAAGGAACATGGCACTGCACATAAAACTGTAAAGGTATCTATGAAAAAATCTATTGTCAACAGTGCTGAAGATGATAAAATACACCTCAAACATCAGAGAATAAAGACGTCTCGATATTGGCATAAGTCTATTATTGATATGTTTCTGAGCTTGATTACATTGTCAGTAATGTTTTGTCCTTTCTTTCATTCTTCTGCATTAAGCAGAAATAACCTTTGTAAAGAGAAGAATGAAAAATCACACATTGAATGGAATCATTTTTCTTTTGTAATTAAAAAATGCAATATATTATAGTTCTACTGGGAAAGCTTAAATGGGTTTGATGACTAAAGATGACTAAAACAGCATTATTATACGTGATCTGCAACCAGGGCAAAGAAAAATCTCATAACTGAATCACTTAAAGAAAGCAGGATAGCTATGAACGGTTACCTCAAGTACTACAGCATTCAACAGCAACTGCAGCAGAAGGCAAGAAAGTTTCAGTCACTGCCAGAACGTTTCCCAGGCAGGCAGAACTACCAACCAGTTACACTCCAACAAGAAATCTCCATTTACTGTGCAGTGTTAAGATCACTGGAGTTGCCACAAGTCAATGGCTGCCGGATGAAATACCATCCATGAAATTACTTTCCATTCCCTCTGAATGAACAGGGCATGTATAGTGGGTGGTACTGTGCAATGAAGATGGATAGAAATTGCAAACTCACAAGTAGTGTTAAATGTAACACAACTCATGACCTGGTACAATTTTAACATTAAAATGACTAACCCGTTGTAAGAAAGCCAGTGTTGATTTTTTTAAATAAGTACATTATACTCTTTTATATTCTTGTTATCTGTTCCTATGTAAGAGCTGTCACTTAGCTTGTCTTGCACATGACGTTACATGGCTATATGGAGAAAGTCAGGAGAGAAGATACTAGTACTGTGAACAATCAGTTTCTGATTCCCTTTGTTTCCCAACATAGGGAGAACTAGCATTCAAAGGTGGAGAACATACTCTTAAGAGGGAAAGGATTGTCCATATTATTCAGAAAAGAGCCTTTTAGCCAGCCATTCAAGGGGCCACTTTCTCTAGGAGAACACAGAATCTCTAGGAGGATTTTGAGATTAAGAGTGGAAAATGGGGAGGATTAGATGTTAGTGATGGGGTGTCAGGATTCAGATTAATAGGGATATAATTCTTTGAGGAGGGAAAAGCACATCTCCTTTTAGGTGAGTCAACGCATTGTGCTAAAGAACCAAACCAGCTGTCCTTGACCTCCTTTAAGGACAAACGAGCAACACTCCTTGCACAACAACTGCTCTTCCATGATATGTCTTCCTTCTTGTTTTATCGGTTTGAGGGATAACAAGGTAGCATGGGAAACCACTTCCAAGTCGTAAGTGTAATATTTTCCATAGATGTAGATTTGTAATAGTTTATGCTAGACTCTGCAGTATTGAGTTTTATTGGCTTCACGCCAGAGTTTGATAAGGATCCAAACTTGTTATATGGAGAGCAAAAGTTACCTCCTTAAAACAGGCAACAAACAGTTTAGATTGCAACAGTAAAAATGGATAGATATCAAACTCTATCAGAAATTCAGACCTGACCCTTGTTAGGGAAATATTGATTTGCCAAATGGAAATGCAGAATATGTCTCCAGAGGAAAGCCGAAGTACATGGTTATAAATAATATGCAAGGAAAAAGTCTACAAAACACTAAATGTCAAAAGGAAAAGAATGCTGAAAAAGGCAGAACATCAGTGATATGAAAGCTGTTTGGAAACCTAGGGAACACCCACCATCTGAGTAACATACAGAAACCATAATCCAGTCACTCACTTTGCACAGATGTGACAAAGCATGCGAAGACATAGCTTGCTACAGTCAAAATGTGAACTTTCCTCAAGTGAGAGAAGAAATCTGTTCACAAGATTCAGTTTAAAAACTGTGAAGTCAAGCAAATAGGTATCAAAATACAGGCAAGTACAAAAAACATCTGTAAGGATCCAGAGCAGACATACCTATAATACAAAAATCCAAAGAGAGTTTAAAGTGTAGGTGATGGTAAATACACAGACACACACTGGAACTAAGTCCAGTCCTGAGGAACGTGAACTGTGGGTGAGCTACAAAGAATTAGCAAAATAAGTACTGGCCATTTTAAACTTCTAGGCTTCCACGGAGTGCCTAAGGAAAGGGTGTATGTCATGGACAGGATAATAACTTTGGTATCAAATCTGAACCAGACAGGAATTGGCTGATTGTACCATATGAAGATATGATCACAGGAAATGAATGTCTCACAAAGATATATGTATGTTTTTGAGAGGATGTGGAAGGGGTTTGTTCTTTTATTTTTCCAAAAGACCAAAATTCCATAAGCCTTGAAAAAAGATAATAGGAAAATCTGCAAAACACTCAGCAAATGGCATAATTTGTAAAACACAAGACTTGGTATACTGGCTCTCAAAGTCTAGTTATTGGACTGAAAAGAGGGGACCAAGTCAACTTTTTCACTGAACCTAAGGAACGGAATGAAAATATTGTAACCAAAGACTTGTGCAAGTAACAGAAATGTTTGGTGAGATGACAGAAGTTAATATCTTCAAGAAACTAAATACGTAAGCAGGATTTTGGCAGATTGGGTAAAGTGCCTTCCAAGTCCAGTTTGCCAAAAGTTACCAATTGTCAGAAAACATTTTCTTAAAATTGCTTTCTGAAAACATTTGGTACTGGAAACATTTCAGTGTATATCATCCCAGATGCCCATAGGTCTCCCAGTGGTTAAAACATGCATTGATTTACTCCTAGGGAAGCTCTGTTAATGAGCTTTGCAAACTGGGAAACTGCAAGAAGAAATAACTTAAAAAAACCCACAGCAAATGTCATTTGCAGTCTCTCTAGGATTTAACAACTCCAAACATGCTAAGACCAAAGAATAAAAGAAATAATATCCCGTCCCGCTCTGCTGTACAGCGTGTCAAATGTTATCAGTTAATTCACATACATGTGATCAGCCGTAACAATTAGCCTAAACCCCTTGCATCAATACAAAATCAACAGGGATGCCAGAGCATAAAAGGATTCAGAGTCTGTACTGGCTCTGACACCCATTCCGCATTTCTTTCGGACACAGCAAAAGATATCAGATTCTTCACAAACATTTCAAAAGGAAGATTTGGGAGCTGTGTTGCTACAGAGACATGTGCTTGAACGTCTGCCTGTAACATGTGACATCAGAAACGTGACTACAGCAGAAAAAAATGCGTGAAGAAATCACAAAGGAAATGCAAAGGCCTGGGTACAGCTGTACAGAGCTTCATTGTTTTCAATATGCGGATAATTTTAAAACCAAAATGAGACCATTTACTGCTGATATCTCACTACAGAGAAAGAAAATGTGAACAAGCACACAGCAGGATACAAAAATGTTTGGAAAGTAGAAAATTATTCTATAGTGTGAGTTTTACGGCTATCATCTCCTTTCAGGAATTCTCTCAGAAGTGTAGTTGTACCTGACACATAAACAAATGATATGGCACAAAGCAGTGAGTGCAAATGGCTGGAAAACACCATATTTAAGGGTGATGCTGTATCCAGGGAAGAGCAGGATAGACACGGTGGGTGGCGAAGTCAGCATTTCGCATTGCCATTTTCCCAATTTGAAAAAGGGTTTTCAGTGATCGCCAGGGTCTTCCTAGAAGAACCATGTCCACCAAAAGCCAAAAGCCAAAAGGAGTTTTGGGATGTGTTTGCCCACACAGTGCCCTGACATGGTAATCACAGTAACTGTGACGGCCAGCGGCCGGGAGCACAGCTGCCCGGTGCGCCTGTGAGGCACTCGTTCCTGTGGCACTGGCAGATCCTCAGCGGTTGGTCCGTGGTGGTGGTGTGAAGTGGGTCTGCTGATCTGGGGAGGCAGAAGGGTGTCTGTCCTTCCTTCGTGGATGCTGAGGAAGGTTAGCGCGGTTTCAGTGCTAGGAATCGTGTATTGGGTCTGATATGGCAAATACTTCTGTTTACATCTGGCATGTACAATGGCAAATACATCTGTAAGAGATGATAAAAAACATAATTAAATGGCAGCTACATCATTCTGGTGCTTGTACTATCTGATTCAAAACTGGTTTTACTTGACATAAAAATTCTGGGCTTTTTTCTGTTGTAAGTGAATAAAGAAGCATGACTGATAGGTGACCATTTCAAGTAATAAACACAAAAAGCTAAAAGGGAGTTGGATAGCAGAAGTTCTATATAACATGTGGCTAATTAAAACTAAGCATATCACTGGGATTTTAATATTATATCAATAGACTTGTAGCTGTATATTAGATTAAAAGGCACACAACTGATTTCTCAATAATCCTCTATTAACATAGAATCAACATGGGAAATCTTAATCATAATTTGGAAAAGTAAATGTAGTAAAAGTATTACATTCATTACAAAACTGATAAATGATAAAAAGGCACATAAATTTCATTTCATGCTTATTGTGTATTGCACTGGGAGCTGAACTGAAGTCTCTGGTTGTGATTTATGTGCCACTAACAGGGTCTATTCCTGGTTATGTTTTCAGATTTATGCTTGCCTCTCCCACTGTTAAACTGCAGTTGGAAAGAATTAAAACGTTAGTTCCTTAAGTGTATGTATGCACGTGTAGATATACTTGTTAGCTGTTTAGATCAAAGATCTGCCCTCCTAATGCTGAACCAAGAATAATACAAATGTGTTCAAATTATACTATTACTTTAAACTATAAAACTTGCACGTATTCATATCTGCTGGTTTTAATCTGGAAACTGGCCAGTGTAACAGAAATGTCCCTAGTCCTACACCAGCTTCTGCATCATAACTACTTAAAGCTCAAACCTTCCTCAGGTTTCTCTGAGACAGACTGGTGGTGTGCTTCCCCTCACATCCCGATAGTATCTGTTTAAAGTGTAGAGCCCAACTCTGGTGCTCGGTACTTTGAATCAGTAGAGGGGTTTTTTTGCTTGAGAGAGGGATGCAGAAGCTGAGGTGTTACGTTCTTGCTTTAATTGAATGAGAAAACAATCTCATCCTCTTTGACAATGAATAATAAAGCATTGCTATTTAAATAGTATCAACTATTCATGTGTCACCATAAAGAGATTTTAGCAGCTGGTGACATTCTTAAACCAGTCAGCCGTAAATTAAAGGATGAGAAAATGTTTATTCTCCCTCTTTTCCAACTGATTTGGAACCACTGGACTTCCCTGTTTATGAGTTTTTATGGAAGAAGGGACACTTCCAGAGCTGTATCAGATGACATTGCTCCTCCTATTCCTGCTGTTGTACCAGTGTAGTGAGGCTGTACTGATTTACACCAGATGAGCATCTGCAGTGCAGCTACACTGCAGAGATGTTGTCTTCAGTAGGAAAACACTTGTGGCCTTATTAAAGCTTATTTCAGGGGACTGATCTGTTCTAGTCCATTTCCCGGGCTTCTGACAATGTCACTCGTAGACCCAACTCTCCAATGAGCTCAAGACAGGCAGCTCGTTACATCAGTCTGCAGCTCTGTTGTCGTACTTCATTAGCCTTTAAAATACTTAACAACACAATTTCCATACAAGAAATATAATTAAAATAACAGCAGAGCCATTGTCTTGTGGGCAGATTTCTTATATGCAAACCTCAGCTCATTTACGCATTGCAAAATAACCAGGAGCATCCTAGAAGAACAGCACAGAGTACTCACCTTTGGTCATTTTCTCATCTCGAAAATGGCTCTGATCCCCAAAAATTACAGTCTACAACCAAGGCACCTGATTTCAGCAGCAGCAAATTATTTTAAGTTTTAATAAGCAGTTATGTTAATGAACAAGAAAGCTATGGTAAAAACAGTTTTTTGCTGTTATAATGTTATGCTTAGGGAAATCCTTATCGTTAAAAACTACCTGAGAAGCATATTAATGTAGACAATTTCAACAAATCATCACTTGTATCCTAATTAGATAGGAAAAAAAGAAAAAAAAAGTGCTCATTGTAGCTGGATTGTACAAAGTATGCTCGATTTAATTAACTATAAACCCTGTTCATTAGAGTCCTCCAGGACCTTTTGTTAATAGAAACCTTGCTCTGGATGACCTCTTCTTTTCCTTTCCTGCCATTTATGTGACCCTTGTTGTTCCAGTGGCAGAGCAACCAAGGCACACGCAGATGTAAGAGACTTCAGGACCACGCTGGCACCTGTGTTCCTTATGCCCAAAGCAACTGAATCTTTTAAGCTCATGTGTTTCAGCCTTGCTTCTCTTGCATATGCATAGTTCCCCATGACAACTGGAGCTGCATATGCAGAAACATTTCAGAATGAAAAGTTCATCAGTCTGGATGAACTGTGCTTTGAGAAGGAAGAAAGACTTTCCACTGTCCGAACCACCCATGCATCTGCCATAGCAGTTACTGTGGGGGCCTGTGAGCTTAAATAGCCAAAGAAGTTACAGATTGTGGTAACTGTGGTGCAAGGCCAGATGCAGCTGTGATTGGAAAAGGATGAGAACATAAGGGAAAGGGAAGAAATGGCGAAGGCCAAGGCATCCCTGCTCTACCTAGGAAGGGAAGGGTTAGGTTTCCAGTAAATCTAAACTTGCTCATCAGTTCAAATACAGCCTTGCTGAATTTTGAAGGAGGCCAGATTTATCAACAGTGCAGGATTTTCCCATCGTGATGTAAATGTTGTTATTCATATCTCATAAATAATCCAAAATTAATGAGGTTCCATCATATTATACGTAGGACAGAGATACTTGGAATGCATCATTTCTACAGCAAGCCTACAAATCATATGAGGACTAATGATTTATTCCGTCACATGTCTTTCCAATTATGTTCTGATTTTCTGTTTCAATTGCTAAGGAACTAAAACCAAGTTATTTAAAAGCCTAGATTTGTGCTTAATTTTGTAATAAGCCATTCCAAATGAAATTAAAAAAAAAAAAAAAATCCTGATCTTGTTTGGGATGCATCCTTCCAATTTTTGTCCATGGAAAACCTTGTGACTGTGCAGCTGCCATAGGAAAAAATAATGTCGTTCCCTGGCCTGCATTAACCTTGACAGAGATTTGACTTTACATTGTGACTGAGTGCACTGATTACTAAAACATTACTTTTTTCACAGTGGTGTGGGTTTCTTTGTTTCTCTCTGGTTTCAACCTGGACCAATCCAAAATACAACAAAACTGTCATGTATACCACTATGAAGAGTTCTGTTTCAATGCATTTCACATTTTCTAGGAAAATCCCTTTCCTTTAGACTTTATTCATGATGATATGTATTCCCTTCAAAATCAGTTGTTCTTTGAGGAAGTAGGAGTGACCAGGATATAAGGATCATTTTGAAACATCACTGTTTCAGCAAGTGCAAAAATAAGTGTGAAAACCCATCTCCCATTGTTCAATGTCTTTTCTGTTATTAAAGCTTATACTGTATTTTAAAACCTCCAGAAATTTGGTATGTGTGGAAGAAAATCATATATAGTATTTTTAAAATCAGCGGTTCTTTTAGCATTCCAGTGCACAGAGCATATTTGCTGTATGTGAGCTCACTTACTATAACTACAGTGGCTGTTGTTAAAATTCACTTAGGTAGCAGAAATTTCAGTTAATTTTGAGAGAATATCACCATGCATAAATTCGTAATGTTGCTACAAATGGTAATGATTTTTCTCAAGGAATGAACAAAGATATTTCACATTGTTTCTCCAAGAAAAATCTTATACTCTTACCCCACCCTGAAAAAAAATTTTTTTTGAGAAAACATCCTTTTGCTCTTTTTCTCTCTCAGAATAGATATATCTCCAGGAAGTTTCTCTTTGTAGTACATGTATATGCATTTGTGTGTGTGAGACAAATAGGATTTCTGCCTCTGACACGCAAGTACACCATGTAGTACAAAAGACTCTCAAACACATGCTTTCAGCACACAATGACTTTTTTTATCTTTGTATAACTGAGCAAGCATAGCAAACAGTAGTTGCTAATGGTAGTACAGATGATGAATACAAAACTGCATAGTGCTAATAGGAACCAGAATAGTAAACTACCAAAAAAAATTACCTCTTTTCAACTTCTACCAGCAGTTTTGTGATACTAATTTAACTGAAATGAAGCTGCAGACTAGTCCTTCCAGAATCATGAAGTACTTTCTGTTCTTGCCAGTTCTCCATCGGAGGCCCTACTGGGGTCTAGAGTATGATAGAGGACACGCTCCTGCGTGTGTGGATCATCTCCTGTAAGATGCCTGTGACAATTTCAGCATACTTACAAATCAGGAGGTGTTTCTCATGCATCTGTACACACAATATGTTTTCCAGGGAAACAACAAACTTTAGTCAAAAGAAATGTGATTAGATTTTAACAAGCAAAAGATTTTATTGGAAGCAAAGAATGTTTCGTGCTTTGCTGGCCTCCTCTCCTTTGGTATCTCTTACTCCTGCCCCAAAGAAGAAACTTCATCAGGAGAATCAGATGTCAAATGGCCTGGATGCCTGCCATCAACCCCCATAAATTCAGAGACATCGTCTAACGATGTGTAAACCAGATTTGACAATTCATGATTTAACTACCACTATAAAAGTGGTAGTTAAATAACTAAAATACATATTCTTCCTTTTTTCCAGTTGGCTTCTTGTCCATTTTATTCTTGGCCTACACAGAATTTCCTATAAGGAAATGTACCACATGGTAGCCAACTATTAAGAATTATTGTTACTATATGGAGAACTTTTTCAATTTTGCACATAATCCTTTCTGAAGTTGTGCAATAACTCTGTGCATGGAATTAAGTTGAAGTTTCTTGTAGTAGAATGAATAAAAAGAAAACTTTAAACAATCACACTCATTTTTCCATGTGTTCTTTTCTAACAAAAAATATGACATTTTCTTTAGCCACATTTCAGCAGAGGGATCTCATTCTGCTTTTGTGATTTAGGCATTCAATATGGGATTTACAAAACTGGAAATGAAGACACTGAAGAAGGCTCTAAGAACTCTTTCAGTGTGATGTAGTTATACAAGCTGACGTTTTAGGAAGGAATACTATGTTTTCAAATAGTTCTATGACAGCAAAAGCAAATTAAATTCACAATGTTTCAATGTACTGCCACTAATCCTAAGCTAGTAAAGGACCATTACATGACACAATATTAATAACGCCATTTGTTCAGGTAAATTAATGCCCGCATTTACATATGTGATATTTACAGCCTTATTGGCTTGTAGAGTTGTAGGCTCTCACAGTCTAAAAACATGTAAACTGTTTATTGGGAAAAAATCGATATTGGATCAACCCTACCCTTGCAAGTATTCCTCTATTTAATTCATTTGCAGTGCTTTCTTACCAGTACCACACTACTCCTCATCCTGCAGGAATAATAAATTAATTGGCTGACAAGGAACAGCTTTCTCCTGGACATGGAAATACATTCAGCTGCCAAATAAAATACAACTTTCATCCTCTTCTTCTTGATGAACTGTTTAAGAAGCTCCTTCAAGTACTTTTCTCCTTCTTTTGGTGAACGCACAGATTTTTATTTTACCATTTCAAACCCCATAGCTTTATGATGGTATTCCAGAATAGTATCTAAGTTTATCATTCCATACCGGTGTGTATGTACTATATCACTGCATATTACAGGGATTCAGATTTCCTTAAGGTACGGAGCTGAATTGTGCTCCAAGCTCTATTGCTGTAACTCTGTTGACCTCACTGCAGTACTGAAAAATTTCTTCCAATAAAAATTGCATAAATGCAGGTTGATGCTATTAAAATGGAAAGTCTTAAATAAGGTTCCAATGTGAAAGAAAAGCAAGCCAGAGAAGCAAGGCAAGATTTTAAATGCTTTCATTCACAAGTTGTCCAGGGAAAGTTATGCCTAGTGTGAACATTCATTTACTGTCTTACAAACAATTGCATACCCATTGCATGTAATTACACTTGCATGTATCTTAACCTACTTCTGGGAACAAATTGATTTCCTAAATGCTTCTGCATCATCTCAATCACTTCACCTGTATATTGTTACAATGAGAATATATCTACCAAAACATTCAGCCGTCAAACTAAGAACTGATTTTATGGATGTGGATATATAACATATTCTTCACTAGCTGTCTAAATTACCTGTGGTCTGATCCTCGATATCCAAAGTCACTGAGTATTTTGCTTTGATATCTTTTGTGTATGATTCAATTCTTTGGTGTTTCATATTTAGTAGCCAATCTTAGCAGATATTTAACGTTATTCAGGTTAGACTTGGACCATTCACTAGGAAGCTCTGGGGATTGTGTTCTGTGTGTAGGTGTGTAACCACCCTGGTAGCAGGATCCCAAGTTTGGCTTGGGATCTTCAGATGCTCAGGGTGGATTCCTAGACACACACAGTGGTTGTAAGTTTCCTGATGCTTCAGTGTTGGTTATCTGTAACAGGCATTTTTCTTATTTACCCTTTCTAGGAATTTGTCATGATTGTTGTCTTTGGTTTGGAATTTATTATTCGTATCTGGTCTGCTGGATGCTGTTGTCGATACCGAGGATGGCAAGGAAGACTGCGCTTTGCAAGGAAACCATTCTGTGTAATAGGTGAGTGTCCCAGCTCTCGTTTATTTTAAGATAAAAATAAACACCCCCCCTTCTGTTTTGCTTCTGAATGAAAACTGGTGGAATCAGACTCTGTTTACAGTAACCGGGTGTAAATCCAGAATAGCTGTGTGTCAACTGTCAGCTGCCCGAGGCTTCTCTAGATATAAAATCACAAAGTCCCTAAATACCAATCAGTCCATGTTTCTTATTTTCTCCAAAAGACATTTTCCTATGCATGTCATACAGCTGGCATGTATATTGGAAGAATGAGAGGCTGAGAGCTGATCTCATTGAAAATCACGGGAGCTGCATGCATTTAATGGACATACTCCACATCTTGCATATACATGCATAGATACCATGCACATATGTGCATACATTGTGTTCTCCTTATTTAACCTCTGTGATCAGACACGTGTACACTGCAATAAGTTTGAAAACCTACCTAGAAACATCTTCTGACAACATTTCTGCTTCCTGAGTTGCTGCTCTCTGCATGACAGTCCAGGTATCTGCTCTGCCAGTGACTCTGGCATAGGATATAGCATACTTCTTCTACAACTATTTCAAGAGAGTATTCCTCCCCTTCTTTGCTCTAGAAATTATCTGTGAGAACGGTGAATAGGCCCACAAACAGTCAAAACCCTATTTTGAAAAAGAATCTGCAGGAAAACAGTTTCCCATAAAGGTAGAAATCAAGTATGGCTAACCAAATTAATCTGATAATTTCTTATTTTTCTAATGGTTTGGAGCAAATGCTTTTTACAGAACATCTGTGGAACTTCAGGATATCAACGTCCCAACTTCTCTCTCAACTTGCTTCCTCCCTCCAGCCTTTAATTTCATCTGCCTGTATCTTAAATTAACTTATAGATCGACTGGGGCAGGAAACACATTCTCCCATGCATCTATACAGCAGCTAGCACACAGAGTCACATGCTTATAGCCATTCTACACATGGGTCTCAGTGTAAACAGTGAATAACAAATTGTCATGTAGATGAATGCCATCCTGGTCTAAAAAAGAGTTATGCAGTGTCCCATGGCATAGCAGACCGGTGCACTGGTTAGGGCTAATGTGTAAAGCAAGCTTTTTACCCCATCTACGCTATTTTATGACACTGTGGGAGAGGGGCAAGTATTGGGATTGGCACTTGTTTTGTTCAGGCAGCAGGGGAGAATGGTAGGTACCTTACCCAACCCTGCCTGGCACCAGGTCACACACTTGCCCCGAGGTTCCCATGCCTAGCCGAAAGTGGAAAGAAAATTCAAAAATCTTCCCAGCCACCTGTCAAGGGAAAGCTAGAAATTCAGACATTCACTCTCCCTGGCATCGCCAAACACGGCTACCCTCCTTAACCAGACTTACCATTATTCCAAGATTTCGTGGTGCACCTGAAACTTTACAGTAGTCAGGTTTTGTCAGCACACAATCATAAGAAAGTACCAGACTGTTTATTTAGTAAAATTAACCTACTTCAGTCATTTAGAACCTACTAGAAACATATAAATCTTTAAAGAATTTGAACTTACTAGAAGTGTTTGACATCTCAGGGTGGTTTGCTGCTCTCCCAAATGCCATTGTGTGGAAACATTAGCAGTTTGTTTCATTCAGTTTTCGTTTCTCCTCCCTTTCCTGTCTCCATTCAACTGGTGAGTTTCTGCCAGGGATTAACTTCAGTCTGAGGTGTTAATTCCCAGCAAAAGTGAACGGAGGGGTTCTTCCGTGTCTAAAACTCTGCATGTGATCATGGGGTGACTGACATAGATTTTCCCGCTTTCCTTTAAATAGCTCATATCTACCCTCCTACTCTTTGTGAAATAGTTCAGACAGGTCTCCTGGCACAGGCCTCGGTGAGTGTTGGGGTTTACTTCACTTGATTGTGGTCTTTCTTCCTTTCTCTGGAGTTCACCTGCTCTTCTTGTTGCATCTATGTTCATGTAGGCAATCTCTAGCCTTAAAAGCATCTTCTCTGTCCCCCTTGCAACTTCATCACTTGCTAGCGGAATTAATTAGTAGCCAACAGTCTTTTGCTTGTGGATGTCTTCCTATTCTGATTCACTGGATGAAAAGGAAACTTTGTTCTGCAAAACACAGCACAGCTTCCGGAAACTAAACCAGTAGCTTGAATTTCTTGCCATTAATTATTCTGTGTCTCTCTTCTTCTGCTGATTGATTTTTGTCCATTTCTGGACTTTAGTGTCCCTGAAGGGAGTTTCTGATGTTCAGCATCTCTCCAGATTTGACCTTTTGAGGAATAACCTTTAGCAAGTCATCTTGCAGCTCTTGCTACATAAAGTTAACGATTTGCCTGACACCTTGGCTTTGCAGTCATGGCAAAGTGTGCCCTAGCAGCAAAGGCCAACAGGCTGTATTAGCTAGAGCACCATCAGAGCACATGATTATCTCCCTTTACTTGGCACTCATTAGACCACATCTAAGATACTGCACCCCATTTGCCCACTCCAACACCATACATGAAAAACATCAATAAACTGGAGGGAGTTCGGTGAAGGCCACCAAGATGATCAGTGCTGGAGCATTGCACTGAGGAGAGGCTGAGGGACCTGGGCTTGTTCAGCCTAGAGAAAGGATGGCTTCAGACGGAACTCAGTGAACTCGGTGCTAAGGTCTCCTTAAAAGCACGTGGCCAGTTTTGGCCTATTAATTTTCATGCATTTGTTTAATTATTTACTTAGCCATCCATTCAGTTATTCTTTCTTCTTATTGTTACAGTGGAACAATAATATTTTAGAGGACTTAGTCTGTTTACTATTAATTAAATTTGCAATATATCTCCAGCAGATCTGTTCTCTGATTATTTTTGTGATCAAACACAAATCACATAGGGGAATGGCCTAAGAGCTAGAAATAATAAATTTGAGGATTGCCTCAAGGGTCACATTCAGACAGCCTTTATTTTTTTCCATTAATAACCTAATAACTAGAAAAATTGTGTTCACGGCCAAAGCTCTGTGCTTACATTAGTGTGCCTACGATGTCACTACCCTGACAAATTAGTTCATCAAGCATCCCTGTGTGCTACCAGGTTAGTAATAATATCTATCAAATTATTTGACAACTTTGTACCCTTGTTTATTTCTGTAAAAATGGGAATAATAGCGTAGTATTAAACCTTGATTTGTATTTTGTTCCATGTCAGGAGTTACCTGCCATCCCTCATTTTCTCTGATTGTATATGAGCTTGTGTATGTAATGTAAAGGGCATACCAACATACCCTCCCAGGTGCTTAATGTACTTTAAAATGTACTTACTTCTGCAAATCCTAAATTTCCCAGGCGTATCAGTCTGAAGCTTGGCTGTTAGCACTGCAGAGCAATGTTGCTGTGTTATACTGTGCATAAGAGTAGCAATCTGGGCACCACATCTCCTAACTGCTGCCTCCGGGCGCCAGGGACGCCAGCTCTGTGTCTGCCTGTGCCTTAGGAGGAGCCGTGCTCCCTGAAGATCCCCGAAATAAAAGAGGACATGTCTGCTAATTGGGAAGAAAGTATGGCATCCCCTCCTTGTCAAGCCATTCAGGAACACTGAAATAAATGAAGAGTCCATGGTCCTTTCTCTGGCAATGGGCCTCCTAGATGGCTGCATGTGACCTGACAAAATTAAACTTCTGGCCACTGTCCTGTGCGTATGAGGGGTTTTACCATCACAATGAAATCTCAGTCTGTGAGGGCAGCTCCCACGTGGTGGCACATTATAAACATAATGAGGAATAATAAATAACAAGCCGTGGGTCAGAAGAGTAAGATCCTGCCAGTCTCACCTGCGTGTCTGAAGTCTGCTAGGCTTTCAGAGGAACTTCTTTCTCTCCACTGACTCTCAAAGGAGACTTTGGGACTCCTACGTGAGGAAGCCCAGCAAGGGCAAGTGAAGAGCACATGAGCACACTTCCCTTCGAATGCTGGAAGCAGTGAATTTTAGTGCCTAAACTTTATATGACTTCTAGATTTAAATTTGGGGTTTGAAACTCCTATTTCAGAATATTTTTGCCTTAAATTTGAGCCCACTTCTAGTAATATAACATTTCTCCAGGGCAACTAGGCTTCCTGGTGGATTTCATGTATTTCAGTTAGTCCATTAGCAGTTTCCCTACAGCTGCTTCTATTTTACCTCTAGTCAAGCTACAGCATGATGGAAATGTCAGAAGTTCAAATTCTGTTGAGGCTGCAGAATGAACAAATTCCCAGCAGAAAGCTTAAGTCCATTATCTGTAATCAGGCTCTTGAACTTCATGGCTGGCAAACCTTGTTTTAGAGCATTAAGTGGTAGCAGCGGCTGTTGCATATTACTGGATCTATTTTTCATTAATTAGAGTGGTAATGAACCTTAATATGGCACTTTTGTCAAACCCTTATAAACAAATCCATATCTAGTGTGTTACAAGATCTGCTGAACCTTTAATTTGAATTAATTCAATATATTTATGTAATGATACGTTGTGTGTCTGTCACCTTGGTATTTAGACACACTATATAGTTTAAATACAGACAGATAGTAAATCTGCTGCTCATGATAAACAATATAAACAGCCCCTTTCCAGTATAATTTGAACTCTAAATAACCCAGCGATGGTCTGTAATTAAGTATATCCTTGACCAAGGAGACACGTCTCACATCACATCTCGTTATAAATCACAGCAAAACCAACTTCCAGCAGGAGCAAATTCCACATTGGGGGGTCTCCTGCCAGTCTGACTTGAACTCATCTCAGGAACACACTGCCCACTTCACTCCAGAAAATACTCTGATAGTAGGAGTAGTATTAAGACTGGAAATTGAAATTTCCTCAGATAATTTCAGCAGCCATAATTATGTGCAATGAACAGAGGTGCTCTTGAGGCTAAATTGGTCCCAAATTGTGTAGGTTTTTAAAACTAATATTTAGTGGCATATCTTCATGTTTGACAATCCTGGCAGTACAGTTTTTAGAAATGTGTAGGAGAAATAATGTTTTTTGAATATCGTCTATGGGCCTTATTCTTTCACATTTACTTTTGCTGACTACTACCCTCGCTGCTGAGTAAGGTACCATTTGCTATGAGTAAAGACATCAGGCTCTGGTCTTCTCTTTCTAGAAGTTGTATGTCTGCTACTCAAAAGAAATCTGCTAGTTTGGTATAATGCAGTTCATGCTGAAATGTCTTTCTGGTATGTGCTAAAGAATTCAGCAGCCTGTATTTGTTGATTGGCATAGTTTTTTGATCTTACACTAGTGTCACTACCATGTTATTTTGAGTAGAGGAGCACCTACCATGAATTGGGCAACCTGAGTGAGGTGTCTAGCGACTTCTTTCCTGCTGGGGAGCTGTGGGTAGCATCACATTTCATCTTCATGAGGCTTGGAGATTGAGGTTTTGATCTGAGGGCTGAGCTTTTTTTGCATCCATAACCTGTGTATCTGCTGACATATCTGCTGATGAAGGAAGTCAACAAGGCTAGTGTAAGATTTCTGATTAAATGATTTTTCATTGAAAAATATTGATTAATTGAAATCAAAGTAATTCATGGAAACAAACCAATTCCCTTTTCCTGAGGAAAGGCATTTTATATTCAATCTAGATCTTTGTCTCTTTATCATCAAAATTAAAATCACTCTTACTCCCAAACATGCAGAATGGCCAATAATAGTTTCTGGTTTCTGGGTAAAGTATGGTTAAATTCTTGCTCTGGGAGATTTGGAGCAGGAAATTACAATCTCTCAGCCCCACTGAAACTATCCAAACATCAATAAATAATTCTTAATTGGTCCAGAGAGAGATGCTGATTTACCCTGTCACCTGGTGTTAATTATAGTCATCTGCTACATGAGAAACTTTGATTTTGTTCACCCAAAGAATAATCAGTCATTCATAAACAGACAATTCCAGCAGTACAAATTAGAAGAGATCCACACCAGAATAGATGAAATAGGTTAGAGCACTGGGATGTGAAGAATCAGAAAATAAAGACAGGTTTGTGACAGAAAGCCTGTTAAAAGCCAGAGACCTTTTACTAAAAAGAATTTATTTGTGATGATAGAATTACTTTCTTAGAAGGCTATTAAAGATATTTTCCCAAGCATGAGGTAGTTATGTCATGTCCATTCCAAACAAGACTGATATAACTCAGTACCTGTGTTAAAATGTTTAGCGATTCCTAATTCAGTTCACTTTTTTTAGGAAAGTGTCCTAAAGTCAAATGCCACAGTCAAATGATTTAGAAATAATGAGGTTCTCTGTCCATACTCACCCAGATTCTGTAAATGATTTATGGAGTCTTTCAAATGATTGATGATCTCTCATATTTGAATCTTAGAAAATATATTGCAGTATAATAATAACAATAATAATAACTTAATATTATTAAATATTATACGTTATAAAATGTTATATATTATAAATGTATATTATAGAACTTCCAGTGCTGCTTATGGGCCACAAGGCTTCAGTGACTTGGAAATGTACAGTAAGAAGGAGGTAAGCAATGGACAGACCTAGAAGCAGTCAACATTTTCCGGTTTTAGACTTGGTATGTTCAATTTTGCTCACATTTTTAGGGACTGGCTTTAAACTTGTTGCTACTAGAGATGCCCAGTATATGAAGATGCCTACAGAAACACCTTTCTTTTCACTATCTGTCTTTATTCGATTTGAGATGTTCTTATCCTGCCTTACCGTGCTGAATTCCCATCATATCCATAGACAAGATAGTTGCTCAAATTTCCATGTAAATTCTCCAATCCAAAATGAAGTAGTTGTTAATGTCAACACTGGTGTGGAAGTTAGAGGTAGACAAGATTGTGCCAAATTCACTTATCTGCCTACCTCAGCATATGGAGTCTCAAAAGCAGTAAAATAGTTGGTTTGTTTTTCAAATTTTATCATTCCTAGCATCTAAAAAAAAATGATATTTTTAATGAAGTTAATAACATGTCAGAGCCTAACTGATATGCAAGGAAATACTCAGCTTTCTTGGCTTCTTTCCAGATGTTGTGCTGCAGATCAGCTGCTTCAGTGTGTGACATTCCTTGTAACTCCCATCTCAGATCATCGTCAGCTCTTTCCCGTAGCTCCTCTGTGAAAGGAATTGCTACTCTGGTGGCTGTACAAGTTTTGCTTTTGCAGCAGTGAATTATCCTCTCCAGGCAGAAATCTGAATCATTTAGGAACATTTCCATATTGGTCCAAAATAGCATCCTATTAGACTAGGTGTTTGCTGTTTTGGACTTTTGCAACTACCCATTACTCCACCCTTAGCATACGTGCAGCCTCTCACAGGACTGTGATATCCCTCACTTGTAGTACTGCTTTATTTCAAAAGCCACTTTCAGTGTGTCTTCTATTTTACTAACATGCCTATACTTACTTAGGGGTGCTTTGGCAGCATGTTAACATAAATTTCAATGTTAATGCCTCGGTGTGGTGTATTAGGCAACTGTCAATCTGACTATTTGAGCCATGATTAACTACTCTTGCAGGTGTTAGTCAATCAAATCATGCTTTCTCTTATGGTGTCCCAGCCTCACCCCTGTCAGCCCAAATGAAGAAACTTGAAGAGGTCTAAGTGGAGTTATTGCCTTGGCATATACTGCAGGAGTCTTTCTAGAATGGTTTGAAAGCGGTATGCAACTAGGGGAAACATAGTGAGAAATGAATAGAATAGAATAGAATAGAGTAGAATAGAATAGAATAGAATAGAATATTTCAGTTGGAAGGGACCTACAATGATGATCTAGTCCAACTGCCTGACCACTTCAGGGCTGACCAAAAGTTAAAGCACGTTATTAAGGGCATTGTCCAGATGCCTGTTAAACACTGACAAGCTTGGGGTATCGACTACCTCTCTAGGAAGCCTGTTCCAGTGTTTGATCACCCTCTTGGTACAGAAATACTTCCTAATGTCCAGTTTCTGATCACCCTAGGTATTGTATTGTGGGCAACTACCTCATTCATGTTCTTCTGTAACAATTACGCTTTTACTAATCCTTGTGCACAGGTCACTTTGTTCCTTTTACATTCACCTTGCAGCATATGATGGCAGGCAACATGCTGCTATCTTAATATTTGCAGTGTGTCTTTCCATCTCTTTGGTGTTTTTAGTTGATATTATTACTCTTATGCCTGTTGAATGTTGTGACTTTATTGTTGTCTTTGCTGAAGACTAGTTTATTTCTGTTCAAGGTCATCTGTCTGTGAGCGAGGTCTCCAGGAAAAGGGTCATAGGTGCAGTCAGTTAAAAACAGTGGTTTCATTGTGCTTGGCTGTATTGTCGTTTAGAAACATAGGCATTTTCAGTTGCTTTAGAGATAGTGTTTGTTTCTTCAAATGCAGTTTTCTGGTATCTGCTCAGCTTTAATTTGTTAACTGGCAATGCTGATGGTTTAAAACACAAGCTTTGCCCACTGTTACGTTCAGTATAGTCAAATTGATTGCCAGATGTCTTCATCCAGCCTTGCAACTAGCTTATTAGTGATCACAAAGGTTGAAGAAATTCAGTTTCCAGAGATGTTTCCATTCTTTTACATCCCTTCAGAGAACTGCATGTTGCCACCAGCACTGCTAAAGTGACTGATGGGCAGACTAGTCCCATGGGAATTGCAGGAAATGTCTGTTTTTATGATCGTGCCTCGAATGGTTACACTCCAACCGCTACATTAGAAAAAGACTTGTATACCGGAGAGAAAGTACAGTTTTTTAATTCCTCCTTTTTACAGCTGCTGTGTTAAATACAGCAATTAGAAAGGATTTGACAATGTAACAACATTGTTACATTGTGTAACAGAGTTACAGTATTTATATACCAAGTTTAATATGGCTAAGTAGATATTTCTAGATGGCAAATTGGGCATGTTCTGCACATTTTAATTTCCTCCCTTCCCTTCCCACCCCTAGCACTTAAGCACCGGGCTCCCATAACCTGTAGTCTCCTTTTAAAGAAAAATTACATTTTTTACCTTAAGTTTGTGCTGATGATAACTCTCAAAAGTGAGGATTTGACCTTTCCGCTGATAGATGATATTGCTGTCAATAACAGATCTAAGGAAGGTGTCTACCAGATCTATTTTACATCAACCTATGTAAGCTCCGAAATGGTGTAAATACTTATCTGGCCTAAGCCATCCCTGCCACAGAAAGAGGCAGCTCCAGCTGCTTGCTTCCACCCTTGTGACACCTGGTTCTGGTGCCCCAACGCATGTATGCGACCGTCTTGGGAGCAGCCAAGGCGAAGGCAGGGGCCCTTCGGCCCTGGGGCTCCCTTGGCCAGCCCAGCCTGCTCGTGAGACCCCCACAACGGGGACTGCTTCATTTCAGATGAAAATGTCACAAGGCAGAGTAGAGAGGTTGTCACACAGAATGGCATCATCTGCTGTATTTAAGATCTCATTTTGGGATTGCCTCCTGTTGGGTTTGTGAGAGTGCTACCAGATTATGGTTTTTTCCCTCTTGGACAAGCACTGAACAGAGCTTCTATTTCTTTCTTCACATCTCCCACACCGGGAAGTCTCAAGGCTGGCTGCAAGGTGCCCCACACTAGTGTTCTCCAAAACATATAAAGCTTCTTGCTGGCACAGTAGTCCCTCTTTGGCTACCCACCCACAAATTGCAGGTGGGATAGCAGCTGAGGGTAAAGAGTGGCTGTAAATTTCTGGTTCTGTATCATCTGGGTAAACTCTGTATTTACAGAAACAGAGGAGTCCCAGGAGGCACTCACGCTGCCTGCGCAGACATCCAAAGTAGTTGTGTAGGTTAGGAATGCAAGTTCTGGTTTTAGGCAGCGGGGAGAGGTATATGCCTCCGGAGGACGGCTCAGAAAACTTAAGGAAGGAATTCATCTCTTTCAGCTGACACTGAGGGACCCATGTTCCTACCTTCAACACAACTCAGCTAGATACTGGATACCTCCTGTTTCCCCCCACCCTGTGAATTTGAGAGCAGATTATTAATACTGTCTCTTCCCTCTCCACCTACAAACAGGCTTTTCCTCTCCCTCAGAGACATGCTCTTCTCTCCCCTGCTTGTTTCAGTGTCTTTCCTTCTCAGATTTTGCCTGTCCACTTTCACCCTCACATTCAGGATTTTTCTGTTCCCATTTTTTTTGGCCTTTCCGCTCCTATACTACTGCATCACCTTCACTTTATTGCACAACCTGGAAATGCGTTAGACGGACACTTCCAGACACCCTGCTCGCCTGCCCCTCCCTGAGATTTTAGCATGTGATTGAAAAGGCTGTGAAAGTGCAGGCTCCTGCCTATAGATTCCTACCTGTGTGGTTACAAGGACCCAGCACGGAGGTAGCGCTGCTTCCCCTGCTGGGCTGGATCACGTAGGAGCCCCATTTGGTGTCTTTCTACATGCTGACTAGTGCCAGATACCTCTAAAAAAGGTGTTAATGCCTGTAGCCCAAATAGCCAATCGCACAATATTTTTGTTCTGACATGGGCTAATCAGTGACTGACTCGTACAGGAATTTGGATCCCCTGAAAAATCTAATTCCAGAAATTCAGGGAGAAACATCCAGTCTTGTCTTTAATTTTCCCTGGTTATTCCTTTATATCCCATGGCAATGAATTTTACAAGTTAATTGCATGTTGTATTTCTTTTTATCAGATTTAAATTGTCTTTTGATCTCACTTTTATAAGGAAGGGTAAATAGGAGGCATCCAACAGACCTTCTTATCTTCCGCTAGTTTGCATACCTCTATCTGCCATCTCATATTTGTCTTCTGACTAACCACTCCTAAATTATTCAGCCCGTTCTCCATACACAAGTCTTGCCATGCCTGTAGTTATTTTGTTTTTTTCTTGCTGATAACTTTGTGGTTTTCTTACAGTCCGCTCTAATGAGCCTCTTTATTCATCAGAGGTGTGTGTGTCTGGCTGCCCATCCTGCTGCCTTTCCCTCCAGAAATCTTCGGGTTTTCTTCTCTCCACAACAATAGCCTTTTTCACCAAGGTCTACTATCATCCAGGAAAAAGCCTCAGACATAGTAAAGTGACTAGCAAACCTTGTTTTCCCAGGGCCTGTAAGGCACAAAACAGTTACTGGGCAGAATAAGTGAAGATTTATGGGAAGGATCTGTGTGTGTTACTCATGGTTTGTTTCTTTGGTTGGACACAAACTGAGTTGGTGAACACTGAGTCAAAGATACAGATTTAAATGTGTTTCTGTCAGCCTGTCTTAAAGCCAAATAAAACTCCTACTGAATAAATAGTGCTTTATTCCTTCTGGCAGGTACATATTAATAATGGCAAAGATCAATTATTGGAAAAGGCTAATAAAGTATAAATCCATGAAAGACTTGCAATTGAACTTAATCTTAGCTTGCAGGAGGCCCTTAGACTTTTAAGATTTATTGAGCCAGCTGTTAATAATATAAAGATGTTTGCTGAGGACTTATTCAGTCCATAGAAAGAGTGTGTACTCAACAGGGCCATGAACTTTAATTGCTAACAGTACAAAGACAGGTGAAATATTCCCATTAATGTTGTTATTCTTATCCAGACTGAATCAAAAATGGTAACCATAACTACAATTTAAAATTCAGTATTTGTTGAGCTATTGTGATTCTCAGCCCGCAGAGAAATATTTTGGCTATCTACAATAAAAGGTAAAATGCCATTATTTTGATATATTTGTCATCATGGCCTGAAAGTGTACTACTTTTAAGCGGGAACAGTGTACATATACTTTTAGTACATTGTCATAGTAATGAGTAACATCGGTTGATCCATTCTTGGGGATGGAATTAGGGCCACATTACAAACCTCAATTAAACAATGACAAAACAAAAATCTGACCCAACTTCCTCATTCTGGAATTTCATAAGGGAATATTTAGTTTTCACATCTAAAAAATGTCCAATATTGACTTTTTGAAAATATTCCTTGTTTTTCTGTTTCAAAAATTGTTTGACCTACTGAGTCCAAATTTGTTGTATTCAATTAGCTTTACTAACAAGTGTCTTTGACTTGTTTCCAGTTTTGTTTCATTTTGTTTGGGGGCAACATACAATTGCATTGTATGGTAAAGAGCTTTACTCAAGGTGCAGTGAAGGCATACTAAGATGCCTGTGAAAAAAGGGGTTTACTGGTGCTGCTTGGAGTATTCACAGATAGAGGAAACATGGGGTTGTTCTCCTCCTTGACATAGAAAGACTATACAGCTCCTTTCTGCAGTTAAGGCAAGAAAACTTAAGCTAATAATTTTTCATTAGGATAAGCTGAAGAAATATGCTAAGCATGGGACCAGCTTAAAAACAAATGTTTAGTAGAAGGGTGCGTGAATTCAGTTTTAGGTGACAGGTTTGCTTTATGTTCCCCTGGATGACTTTGCTTTGCAGTGTGTATGTGTGTGTGTGTGTGTGTGCATGCACGCTGGGGGTCGGTGGCAGGGATTTACACGCTTATTCATCCCGTTCAACGTGCTGCAGAGGAGTAAGCAGAGCTGCCATCATACTGCGTTTCATCAGTTACTGCCAACCTCAGCCAGGCGGACGCTCTCGCCCCGGCTCAGGTACACGCCGGGCTGAGACCCACGCTGGGGTGCGGTGATACCTCCAGGTGCCAGGGTGAGGTCCCGCACAGCTTGAGCCTGAGCTGGGGCTCAGTGTAGTCTGCCCTCGCGTGAACTGGCTCGCCAGTGACATGCCATGGGGCACGGCCCCATTTGCACACAGCTGCTTTGCAGAACTGACCTCGTCCCCAGCACCGGACTCTGGGGCCTCTCATCAAATCTGGAGATTCAGCATCAGGACACAGTGCTGTAGCTAATCCTCACAGTGTTTGCAGTTATAAAACCTTTGAATTGATCTCTTAAAGCATGCTTGCAGTTCAATGCAGAGTTTATTTTCCATCGCACTGAAAATACATGAAATGTAACCTGTTTCATATTATATTGTGTCATGGTTTAACACCAGCTGGCAACTAAGCACCACACAGTAGTGCTTTTATAATATAGATACATATGTATTTTATATTATTTCATTATTAAATATTACATAGCTTTTATATATGATGTAAATACTACTATATATTATTTTATATGCATGTTTTAGATTTTTATTTAATTTATGTTAAATAATTTTAATTCCTACCATTTTCTCTTTGCCAGAAAAGATAGCTTTACATGTTGGTGAGCTGCCTTTCTAAACAGACCCACTTTGGCTATATAAAATTAACAGGTATCCTAGAAAGAAGATGTCTGTATTTCCCAGAGGTCACTTTCATTTCACATTAAAATATTTTGCTTACTCAGATGATTCCAATACATTACAAATGAAAACTATAGATGGAGAGAAGGGTTCAAGATGGTTCATCTCTTTTGGTCTCTTCACTGGAGTATTGCTCAGCTGATACGAAAAATCCAAGTTTCTATGCACAGATCAGTTTTATTGGACTTAGAATTTAAGTCAGTGACTAATGTAGACATTTTCCATTATTAGAAGAAAAAAAAATCAATAGAGTAGAATTAGTAACCTCTGGATTTTTTTTTTTTAATTCCACTTCAGTGACTAGACATTATTACACATTTTTGTATAACTTCTTTCTCTTCTATGTGCCACTGCCATACATCCCTATCTTCCTGTTTTTCAACAGCAATAAAAGTCAATTTTCACACTCATCTGTGTTTATCTCTGCGAATTATCTTGATACGCAAAACTATTTTACTTTCCTGCTTCTAAAAATACCAAGTTGTTTTGCATCTTGAAAAAAGATTACAAAAGGAAGTGAAATCACTAACTTGTTTTGCCTGTAATGGCAATTAAGATGGTTTCCATCCAGAGAGTGTTATATATTTGAAAACACAAAGACCTTTTGGCTGGAGTGACAACAACATCTGCAAAAATCAAACAGCGTCATCCATCCCAAGAATTTCCTGAAGATATCCTGCCAATTACTTTTACTAGTAGGTGACGATTAATCATAACCTGTCTGGCATCTGAGCAGAGAGATCCGATCCCTGACCAGAATGAAAAGCTATATTCAGACATAGCTGAAAGCAAATTTTGCCAGGACTCAAGATCCTGAGCACCATTATTTTTGGTATATGCAAAACTCAAATTCTCTCATATTGTTTGGGGTTTTTTATTGTTGATGGTGGTGTTTAGGCTTTTTTTCTCTGTAAAATTGAGGCCTTATTGCTGTAAATCTGCTTTTTTTGCTGTAAAGCTGAGCTTTTTGTGGGAGGTGCAGAACTCAGCTTCCTGCCTTTCCCAAATTAAACTAGAGATGTTCAGGTGATATAATTAAATGGATGACATTAAACTGTTTTTTTTTAATAGGAGGAGAATAATGCTTGAGCGTATCATTTGTCTCCAGACTAGTCTCTAAAAATCCAGTTTGCAGATTTTGACAATCTTGCACATACTGAATTGTACTTTATCAATAAATAGTTCTGCTTCTTCCAGTGGGGTAATTTACAAAATATGATAACATCCATCATCTTTCTAAATATGGTAATATTAATCATATCTCTGTTCAGAGATGTAATTACAGGTTTAATCCTTAAAAAAAAATTGTTAAGATTCTGGATGTTTTAAAGATAAAAATATTGAAAATTCTTGGTTTCTGGGGTAAATATTTATGCAAGGTCACTGGAAGTTCAGCCCATATTAGACCAAATTTTTCTGCCATAACTATGTGAAATATCCCACTGATTTCATAGCAAGGGGACTATTCAGGGAGCAAAGGAACTGCCACATGGTAAAAAAATTACAATTTGCCTCTTTTCAAATTAACTGTTGCAGCATACTCTAATCACGATTTTTATTCTTTGCCCTCTTGAACCAGTAGAGGGAAGTGGTTAATCCCTTGTTTGAAGCGAACAGCATTTTTGCAGCCAGTTATGATGAAATGACCATTTCTGTTCTATGACCTTTCTCAACAAGTGCTCAAGCAATAATGATACAATTATTTCCTTCTCTGAATACCCCTCTATTAGGGTATTCAGAAGCCTTAAACTCTATGAATGTCTTTTTCTTTTCTTTCTTTTTTTTTTTAGCTAGCCCACAGCAGCATAAAGTACACCAATGCCAAATATGTTACTAGGCTGTGCAAAAAGGCTACTGTTCCTATAGACGAGTTTGTATAAACAGACCTTTTCTTTTAGGAATCTGAAAAAGAGCAACCTTATTTTCATGTACTGATGTATGGTCTAAGTCAGGTGTCGTTTCAATTGCTAATTTATATCAGTTTAGGATAGAGCCCATCATTGAATATATTTTTGTTATCATGTTTCTATAGTGTGATGTGCTCAAATACAGTACTCCGGAATGTGTGTTGTGTTAACTTTGGGCTGTAGTGTCTGATTAAAATGCAAAGTACATTTCTACATTGATTAGATGATACCCTCCGATCCCGGCCAGCTAGCTGTGGAGATTATTGTAGACAGATTGAAGGGACTTCTGAGAATAGCAATAAACACGATGAAGCTACTGGAAGGACTGATATGCAAAGAGATATTAGAAAACCTAAATTGCTGGTCATTCCCTCCCTTCCACCTAGTGACTCAGAATAGAAAGTTGTTAATTATTTCTATGTAGTTGTTGTTGTAAATCTGGATTAAAATTTACTTAAACTCCTCAGCGAGTGAGAATAATTGCTCGCTGTGCTGCAATGCGCATGCATAACCTGTGCTGTGGATAGCAGACGGAGCCGATGTCAAAGTACCCTTGGTGCTCTTAGTCAATAATGGAACCCAGTGGCTCTATAAAACCACAGAATCAGAGTGCTGTTTTTTTCAGGAGTAAAACTTTGAAATTTAGGATAATGAACTGTCCTAAGAACTATTCATAAGAAATGACCACTACAAGCCATGTCTTTTCTCTGGGTCATAGATAATAACTCTAGCCCAAAATTAGACCTTAGAAGGACAGCCTAAGGGTAGCCTAAATTTGGTCATACGGTTGCCAGTTAATTTCCTTTGTGAGTTAATACAGCTGCAGGCTAGATAAACCACATGCTTGATATTTTCTGCTTATTCCTGCAGTTTTGGGGGCAGATGTGTCCTACTCTTGTCCTAGCTCGTTGCCTCTCTGTAGCCAGAGCAGACACAGTAATTGACAGCCATTGCAGTTTCCTGTGTATTCTTAACAAGGATGTGTAAACTCAAAGCATTTTCTGTGAATTTATAGCAAACACTATTTTGATGATATAGTGATGATCCTAAAATGATTAAATATTGTTCATTTTCTATTCAGATACGATCAGAGAAAAAAATATCACAAGATTCATTTAATCTGTATTGCCTCAAAGTGTCATTTTTATTTAGAAGGAAAGGATGTTCCAACACATCACCATTAAATGCAGGCAACAGGAAAAGCTCTCACTAATACACTAAGACTTTGAAGAATATGAAAGAGAGAAAGATAATGCAGGTTTGTGTATTAGTTTAAGCATGTATATGAGCTTTGAGCAGGTAAGAGATTGTCATTAATTACATTTCCTAGTATCATCCTGACATTCTGTAATTTTAGAGATTGTCCTGATGGCACATTAAGGCTTTGAGACGTTTTGCAATATCCAAAATGTTCACCCTTTTACCTATATAACTGAGTGTCCTGGTTTCGGCTGGGACAGAGTTAACTCTCTTAGTAGCTGGTGCAGTGCTGTGTTTTGGATTTAGTGTGAGAATAATGTTGACAACATGCTGATGTTTTAGTTGTTGCTAAGTAGCGCTTATCTTAAGGACTTTTCAGTTTCCCATGCTCCGTCAGCAAGCAGGTGTGCAAGAAGCTGGGAGGGAGCACAGCCAGGACAGCTGACCCGAACAAGACAAAGGGATATTCCATACCATAGAACATCATGCTCAGTATATAAACAGGGGGGAGTTGGCTGGGAGGGGCGGATCGCTGCTGGGGCATCGGTCAGCGGGTGGTGAGCAATTACATTGTGTATCAGTGGGGTTTTTTCCCTTTTTTTCCCTCTTCTTTTTTTTTTGTTGTGTTCCTTTTCATTACTATTATTATTATTATTATTATATTTCATTGTTATTATTGTTAGTATTGTATTATATTTTACTTTAGTGATTAAACCATTCTTATCTCAACCCACGAGTTTTACCTTTTTTCCCGATTCTCCTCCCCATCCCACTGGAAGTGGGGCAGGGAGTGTGGGAGGAGCTGCGTGGTGCTTAGTTGCTGGCTGGGGTTAAACCACGACCCTGGGTCCATTAGCATGATACCTTTGAATACTGTAAAATCTCACAACATCCAAAAAGTTCATAGTAGGAAAGTTACATTGAAAAAGTCATTAGAAGTAAAACGATCCATTATGATGATTTGTGATGCTGCCTTTTTTATCATCATTATTAATATCTCAGTCACAGAGTTGCCATTAGAAGTGCTTATAGCTTAGAAATGCCAACCACACCTCCATCGGTAACCCAAGCGATCCAGAGTTTCTGACTGAGCTTGAGCAGGGTAAGGCAGCCCAACATTGGCCTTCGTCTGTGAAGCGGGGAACTCAGGCTGGCACATCTCTTATAAGCTATTTGAGTTTCAGGTTGTTGCATTACTGGGCTTCAGTTACTTGTCCTTACTTATATGTCACTATTTTAGTGAGATTGGACAATACACAAGTGTAATCTATTACACACATGAGTTCTGGGTTCATTTTTTTTATATTTCAGGGGGGGCCCTGGTTGTTAACATGGTGGCTGTCAACTAAAAAAGCCTTTGCTAAGTTACTGTTAACAAAACTTTCATGTAATCTCAGGGGTTTCTTGAGAGGTACTAGGTGAAATGTCTGAAGTGGAAGAATTCATTGTTTGAAATTTAATTTGAAATGAAGTGTTCAAAAGTGAACATTGCAAAAGCTGCTGAGAAGATCTGAAATCTCAGACTGGAGTTAACGAGGGAGGACACTATCTGCAAGGATAAAAAAATATGAGAGATATTTCTAAAGAGTGAATAAAATCAGCATCATAGCTGAAGCGACGCTTAACGTTTTGGAAGATCATACACAAGATATTAGCTTGGAAAAAATCAAAGAAGTAAATGTACATCAGAAACTTCTGTCTTCTAATAAGTCATTACAGAGAAGTTTGGAGTTATACTGCCCATTACTCACTCTCACATCCCAAACTTTCCTGGTGCTTTACAGCAAGATACAGAGTGAAACTTGAGTCCTCATTAATTGAAATGTTGCTATTTACTTCTTCCCAATTTCACAGTTTTGCTACTAAAAGATAAAGAGGAATATATTGATACAAGTTTGCTAAAGCCTTCTTAAAATACAGAAATACCATGGAGATTTTAGCTAAATTCAAGTGGAATACGAAAGGAAGTTTAGAAGAATATTTTGCTGTCTTGCTTAGAAAAGGGCAAATGACACCTGAGGTATGTTGGATAAAAATGTGGCAGGGAGAGAATCACAAAGTACTTAACTTTTCATTTTTCCAGGGTATGCTTAGATAAGAAAACCAAGCAAGTTTAACATATTCAGAAGTGACTTTCAACTGTTGCAAACTTTTCTTTGGACTCTGATTTCCTTCCAAGAAGGGTTTATTTTGATTTATCTTACACCTGTTCCTGGCAAGTTAAACTATGCTGAAATAATGTGCCTGCCTGCCTTCCCTGCTTCCGAGGGAAACACAGCCAGGGAGCGCTGCCTTAGGCAATGGACACACTCTTTCCTTCCCTATTCCTAGCCTGAGGAGTTGGTGGGGGTGGTTTGGGGGGGACAGGGGGGCGGGTGTATTGTGAAGAGGTAAAGAAGATGAGAGCAAGGTGTGAAAAAACCACCAGCAGCCTGGGAAGGCTCTCTTTTCTCCAACTGTTTTTTAAACATGTGCCAGTGCATTTTCTGCTCCCCTGTTTCCTCAGCTTCTCCTCCCTTTGCCTCTCCCTATCCCTACCCTCCATCTAGAAGGGTATACACAAGTAGATAACTCCCTTGGCTTCTTTGTCTCTCGTGGTCAGAGGGGACCAGAGACCTCAGTGGGGCAGAGGGTTCCCAGCAGCGCAGGGTAGATGCTGTGCAGTGCTGGCAAAACTGAGTTAATTTGAATTTTTTGCAGTGGAGAACCTCCAGGAAACTCGATGTTACAAGGAAAGCTGTCAGAGCTCCTGGAATGGCCAGGAATAAGGGCAGGGGCAAATCATTGGCTTTTGTAAAAAACTGTCCTATTGAGAGTCGTTGAGGGTAACCAAAACCCTCAGTAAGCACTTTAATAATTTCCAGACCAAATGGATAATTCATAACATTTGGGTGACCTTACTCTTTTTTAAGTTCTAAGAATGATTTGTAGGAGTGCACACTGCTTTTCTAACAATATCTGATTTGCTGCTAGCCAGTCACCACTAGTTAAGAATGGTTGTTACCTTGCTACTCTGCTCGGAGCAGCGTGGGAAAGCCAAGCTAACCTTGCCATCATATTAGTTACCAGGGACACTCTTTCTTCAACACAGTCCGTATTGCTCAAGGCTTTCCAGCGTGCTCTATGTGAGCCTCAGATCCAGATAAACACACCTAAATATAGAACTTTGCTAGTAGATGGGTACGTGTGTGCTACACGTCTATACTTCCAGTATAGTCGGTTGAGATCTAGGGCTTAGTTCAGCGGAGTACATAGAGGTGTGCCCTGTTACATGATATTCCCTGCACTCCAGCAACTTCTCCAGAAGGGCACAGCCTTCCCAGGTCTGAGAGCATAGTTGCCAGACCTAGGGGATGTCTTAGATACCTTAAGGCATCTCAAATGGCACTGGACAAATAAATTTGGGCAGCTGAGTCGAGCCTTTTTTGTACCAAGCCCAGAGCACGAGTCAGCTGAGCAGCCAGCAGCAGCCTTCCTGAGGATTAGCTGCACCTCTCTCAGTTGACGTGATTTCCTTGTGCTGCACGGGGAGTTTAGACATCCGCTTCGCATGTAGACACCTAGATTTAAATGTCTTCACATGGAGCTGAATCCCACCCCATCTATTTTTCTGATCTCCATTAGAATTTGTGTTTTCTTTAACTTTTCCTTGTCAGTTGTCCTATTTCTGAATTCTCACCCAGACCTCCTGCATGTGCTTGTCGTGCTCTTGAGACTTGTACTGTGCAGAGATGCCCCAGGATACTTTATCCATTTCTGGCTCTTCTTGATCTCTGAACTTGTTTGATTTACATCTAGAAGCAAATCCAGCTTTTTTGGTAGCCAATTATATAGTAGCCACCTATGATCCACCTATGTAGTAGCCAAAGGCATTTTAAAATGTCAGAGCATGACAGGCAGAAGGTCAGCCTAGCCTAACACTTTATGTCCGACAGTGACACTAGCCAACAGTGAACCGTCAGGGAAGATGACACAAGCAGGGCAAACATACAGCAATATTTCTCCATAAGAGTCTCTCAGCCTCCAACAGCTTGCCACTTGGAGATGTCCTGAGCCAGAAGCGGACTCTTGGTATTAATTAGCCCTGGATTAAATCTTCTCCCATGAGATCATCCCGCTGGCTTTGAACGTATGTAAACTTTTCCCATCTTGTGACAAGGATTTCCAGAATTTAACAGGACACTCCTTAAACCACAGGTTGTCTGTACCCTTAGTATTGTAATAAGAGGACAAAGTCATCCATAGGTGAGTTCAGAGAAACCCGGGATGTTTGCAGGCAAGTGTATTTGGACCTCAACTTACTTTGGTGGCTGAGCAGAATGAACCAAGGCTATTTCCACTGTACTGGAGCAGGCTAAGGAAACAGTCTCCTGCTTGTAGGTATAGCCAGTCTCTCACCACGTGCCTGTGGGGGGCCTTTTCACTTACTGGGTCATTCTTGACTTGTAGGAGCTACGCTTGGGTCAAGATGAGTGTTCATACCCAACACAAAAGAAGCAAAACTCGTGTCAACAAGAACTTGCTTTCAGTTCTTCACTGACAAACATGGGTTTAGATTATCCTTGCACAGAAACATACAAACACCACAAAATCCTAAGATTTAAACCAGCTATTTCTTACAAGGGCTCTTTAAGCTTTTAAAGAAGGTCAGGAAATTAATTGTGAGGTGATGAAGTAACACAGAGCTTGTTCTGTGCTTTTTCACTCCGTGCACACTGGTGTGTCTGCCCAATCATCGCAAAAGAACGTTATGCCTTCTCACAGCATCCGTGTGCCATCACTGTGCTTCTTCTCCTCATCTCCCTTTAAATGCTGTTCTGGCTCTAAGGGCAGTTGGCTGATTAGTTCATGCAGAACAAACTCACTCTCACAGTTTGAATCTGTGACCTGAAGAAATAAATCCTAACACTTGCTGGGCTTCAACAAACTTTCCAGGCTGCCAGCTAAAAGAATGCTTCTATGTACCCAGCACTGTATTTCTTCCTTTCCAGGAAATGGTACATCAGGGCAGTTGTGTCCAGAAACTACATGCCTCAACCACACAGTGTTTGTACTCATAGCAAATTAATACGTGTGCTTGTAAGTCCAGTTCCACTGGACTCTCACCACTGGGGCGGCTCTATTTTTTTCTTACCTTTGTTTTCTTTTTTGCCTTTTCATAGGAAAGTTGCTATGGGAAAAGATATAAAGGGAAAAAGTTCTAATCCATCTACTGATTTGTACAGTTTGCTACATCAGGCTTCAAAGCTAATACATGAGGTTCCTTCAACACTTCTTACCTTCTCTTACCCATATGTTTTCAAAATTGCTACCCTCAGTTTTCACCCTGGAGGCTCCCAAGGTAGTTTTTGACATCAGCCCTGACCTCACATCCCTGCCTCAAACAGGAATCTCAGTGCTTCGGATTCCCACCGGCCTCTTTTGTCCCCTCATTCAGCTCATGTACATGTATGTGTTATTTATTGGTACTTGGACATTAACGTTTTCTGTAATGTATTTCTTTCAGACATCATTGTTCTCATCGCTTCAATAGCAGTTGTTTCTGCAAAAACTCAGGGTAACATTTTTGCAACATCAGCACTGAGAAGTCTTCGTTTCCTACAGATCCTTCGTATGGTGCGCATGGACCGAAGAGGAGGCACTTGGAAATTATTAGGTTCAGTAGTTTATGCACATAGCAAGGTACGTAATCCTGGATGCTGATTTTGTCTGATTGATATCTTCACTTGATGTGATTCAACAAGAGGCCAAGGAAACAAACATTTATCAGTTTTGAGCAGAATACCTAAAATTTTCTGAAGTAACATCAATTGTAATGGGCATTAGCACAGATACATCAGGCCATGTTAAATGCTAACAGTTTTTAGAATATGTTGAAAATGTTGTCCTTGATATGCAGTTGTAATTTGATATATATTGGTGAAGCTGCTGAAGCGTCAAACCGTAGGAGTAGATTCGGTCCACATTCAGAGAAAATTTGCATCTGTAGGAAAACATTTGACTTCTAACTGCTCAAATGCCAAAAAAGTATATAGATCTTTTCATTATGTCTTCCTTGAAATGCCATTCTGTTCAGTCTTTCAAATAAATATTGATCTCTGATTTCTTTTATCTAGGAATTAATCACAGCCTGGTACATAGGATTTTTAGTACTCATCTTTTCATCTTTCCTGGTTTATCTGGTGGAAAAAGATGCAAATAACCAATTCTCCACATATGCAGATGCTCTTTGGTGGGGCACAGTAAGTACAGAAAAATGATATGCACTCTTTAACCAGTATGCTAGACTGCTTTGAATTTCACCTGCTGTGGACTTTAACTTAGTGTGCCGTTCTGTGAATTGTTTTCACTGGCAGAAAACTGGTCTGAGAAGCTCCCTCCTCCAGCTATTCATTTGCACATCCATAGTTCATTTCACCCCATCCTGCAAAACAGCTGTTTATGTGTTTCTGCTGCAAGCCAGACCACTAAACCTTCAAGAGAAGAAACCATTTTATTTTTTAACCCAGATCCTTTCAGTAATACAGTTTGTAATATGGTCCCACAAAGAGCTGCTTTGATCCGAATCAGAGGTCTGTAAGCTGCAGTGCAGGAAGAGGAACAAGTGTCAGGAAAGAAAGAGGGGAAAAATTTCTTACATCAGCTTTGCAGTGAAGGGAAGAGTATCATCAGCGCCCTTAGAATGATGTTGTTTCTCCTTCCTCTGTACCAAAGCAAGAATAAATATTCCCATTCTGGTTCAGCAGTGTTGTTTTTACAGGTGTGAAAGCTCTGATTTAGTTGAGCTCATACTTACCTATCAAATCAATTGTTTTTACTTTGTTGAAAACTGTGGTACCTAAGTACCTGACTGCTTTTCTGAAAGAAGGAGGGTGATGTGAATGCTTACGTGTTTAAATAAACTAGGCTTTAAATGAACAATGAAAAACTAGGTCTCAAATTTTGAATTTTTTTTTTTTTATGGCATAATGTGTAGAGTTTTTTGCTTAAAAATGCCCTGTAGTGAGCTAGACTCCTGCACTGTGTGGGAGTTACTTAGGCAGCTTAAGAAATCTGCCCCAACAAAGCCTATGGCAGAGCTATTGCCAGGCAGTATAAAAGTGCTTTTCTTTTCCTTCTGATGCAGTAGAACAAATACCATGAGCTCTGACAGTGTCTGAGTAGTGAAAGGATGCCTGTGAGATCATTAATGCTGACATAACCTAGAGCACTCATTAGTTTTCCTGGAATAAGTGCGAGACCTGAACCAGCCTCTGCCACCTTTCCTCATCAGAGGGATGCAGAAATGAAGCTTTCTCACCTCAGACCTTCTGCTTGTAAGACTTCATCTGGACTCAGTAGTATCTGCAAGCTCAGAGCATGCACAGATGGACTGTGCAAAAGCCCTTTCCAAAATGCTTTAAATCCTTGAGAAATATTTTTAATAAGTTTTGTTTACATTTTGAGCAAAGGTCAAGGTCATTTCCTATTAGTAGGACTAGTTTGTGTATTTGAAATTTGTTTATCTAAGGGTTAATAATTTGTTACATGTCTTCCCTAGAGACTATATTTCTGTGTTATCAGTGCATAAAATTGGGAGCTTGGAAAAGCCAGACCTAGTAGGTCTTACTTGTGCATTTACAAATATACAGAAATATTTTTCCTGAAACTTGTTGCTTTAGAGCATCACGGCAGATCTCTGATAAAATATACATTTTTATCCTGTAATCCAAACACATGTAAAATTCATATTGGCTAAAGTCATGAGAGGTTTTGCCCTCAGTCGCATCACTGTAGTTTATTTTGCTTCACTTTTCTTCAAAAGCTGAAGTCTAGGTTTGGCTTAAAGCTTTCTAACCTGCCTTGGTTAGAAATGGTCTAACCCTAACCATTGACATGGTTGTGAAGCATCTGGCTTGGGCTACTGGTGTCCTTGCTGATGGGTACCCTGGCTCCGGCAGTCTGCAAACACCATTGCCCCTTTGGGGGTGGCAGTGGGGATGTGGTCCTGCGAGAGATCCTCCTGTGGCAGTGCGTGGGTCTGGGAATGCCTGTTTTCAGCCATTTGATTCTCCCGGAAACACGCTCTATCTCTCTGCAAAGCCGTGTGTGACTTAGCACTGCATAGGCAGGGAGTTTGGACTAAGCAGAGGATTGTACCCACCTGCCAGCAGGCAACAGTGAGGGGAAACATATGCACGAGGAATGGGAAAGTCCCAGCAAACTCAGACCTCAACTCTGACATCTGACTGAGGCTCATGTTAGATCCAGATCCTTCTCCCTGAGCAGCTCTAGCAGCAGCAAGATCTTTATTTTAGAATTTGCTTCTCCACTACCTGCTGACTGCTATTTTTTAAGGAAAAACCCTGCTAAGAAATAATCATTGTATAAACTGATGCTTAAAATATTTTGTACACTATGAAGTGAAAATGTATGACTCATAGGTCAGGTAAGTAGTGCAACTGAGAAAATAGGAATCTTTTCTTGACATCAGCAAGAAAAACAACAAATTGTAATCAAGAACCAGAAAACAATCTATATTGTATATTTCTGTATCTTTTCTTCTTTCCCCAGTGTGTGACATGAATACATTTAAATTTTTAATGTGCTTAAGTGCACAAAGTTACTGAAAATCAGTGTTCCCCCTTACCTGTTATCTTTGCCATTTTAATAATAGTATTTTTTGTATAATATGTAAAACAGTATGTGGGAAATGCATAATGTGCTTCTTAGTCACGGTTGTTTTTACTGCCAGAGTAACCCACATGCAGATTTTGAAAAGGTCAGATTGTGTGGCATTCTAGGGGAAATCAATGCTTAGTCTTATTGATTTGTTTATTTGCAAAAGTTGTTCTAACTTAAACCACAGAGTATCTACCAAATCCCAGACTGAATTCTGTGATGGCAGAGGTACAAGAAAGGACTGCATTGAAGTCAGGCACAAATAGTTGCCTTAAATTTCAAGCTTTTAGAGGCACCTTGCAGGACCAGACCCAGCATGCATCAATTAACCCATTCATTAATTCAGATTATTTGAGGGCCATACCCCGCTATGGTCATTTCACTGACTCCATTTCTGAAGCCCATATTTTTACGCTGAAATGAAAGGCAGGATATGGCATCCTAATTTACATATGAATACTCCACTGTATTTGCAATTCCATGTTGTACTGTGCAACCTGCAGTTTAAACATCATGCTAATGTTACTATTGTGAATATTCTTGTGGTTGGGGTCCCCACAGTGCTGCCTAACGTAGCAGCACACAACAGTGTGTGTTATATGAAGAGCTCAAGTTCACAATTTGCTTTGGTAGAGAAGGTAAACTCATTTAACAGAATAAAATAACTAAACTATACAGGAACAAAAGGGCAATTCAAAAACTTACGTATTTCAAAACCAAACCATACATGGTTTTCTGAGAACTGCTAGTGTTAGCTAGAACTGTGTGTGCTTATAGTGGCATTTAGTTTGTACATTAATTAGTTTTACCTGCAAATGTAATGCAATTAAGATTCCTGTCTCTCTTACACATTTGACAGGGTTTCTCTCAATAAATCATTATTTTCTAGTAGTATCCAGGAGTTACAGTTGGATATGGAATGACTGGCACTCCACAGTGACCTATAGGTGAACAAAACATATTACAATGAATAATTTTGTCACCGTTTTTCCCATTTAATGTAATGATAGCATGAGCAAACTACATTTTGTTCAGTTAATTGATGTCAGGTAAAGATTCAAAAGGTAAGTACTGCTAGCAGAACATAAAATGACAGCAGAAAGAAATATTAGGGTAGAGGAGGGCCTCCTGGGTCCTATCTCATCTAATTGAAGGCACCTAGGTTATGTAATCACATTCATTATTATATTACCTCACTTATTATTAACATATTTATTAGCTCCAGCGATGAGGTATAACAGTTCTATCATTGTTGTGAGTTTTGAGTCTAGCCAGGTTACACTGCCTGCCTTGGCTGGTCTGTCCAGGCATCTCATTTATAGAAGCAACCAAAATGGAGTGTTTTGCATCTGGTACAAAAGATAGGACACAGCTAGCTCATTTAGCCACATAGGAGTGTGATTCAGTTGCTTGAACATAGTCATACAGTGCCATGGAAGATCTGTTGGAGAGTCTGCTGCCTCTCCTGCAGGTGGTCCCTGTTCAGATGCCCTAGGGTATCTCAGGTGGCACTAGACATTTATTTTCAGGCAAGCCTAAGTCCTACATTTTAGGATAGGATGAATTACCTGCTGGGGGAATCTCTCTTTCCATCGTGCATGTTGTGGTGACCAGATCACGCTAAACACCTAAGCATTTTATTTTTCAGGTTGGGTGAAATGAATCCTATACAAATAAACTCTAAAAGGTTTGGTTTATTGTCCTGGTTTAGGCTGTGGTGATCAGACACAGGGCTGCCTGCTCAGCAGGTATCCCCAGAAAGACATGATTTGCACACCTTGTTATTTCTTTTACTGTATCTTGATCCTCTTTTTCACCACTTTGCTTCCTCTGACCAAGTCTCCTCTCAAATAAACAACCTATCCCTAATTACCTTCACAGGTTTGCTACAGATTTTGTAGTTCTGTTACCTAGTCATTCTTGGCCTTGTACGGTACCGCTGATGCAGTCACCTAGGTGCTGTTGGCCTTGCAAGATTGTAATCCCCGAAAGGTCCCAAATAATTTCCTCCAGTCACCTTTGAACTTTGGTCACTTCTCCCTTAACCACCTGTGGGACCCAGCCTTCCCTCACAGTGCCAGCTGTAACTTCTGTCTGCTTCTTACATTGTTATCAGTGACATCTGGAAATTTCTTGCGTTGTCATGGTCTCACGTCCAGTAGTTTTCCACATCCTGTTCAGTTAATTTAACCTCAGGATTATGCCAGTCAGGGCCTGGCCAGTGGTTTAGTCATTCGCTTGCAGCACTAATAAAGACGTGGAGGATTATTCCTGAACTTGACCCTGAAGTTGTCTGGAAAAATATTTTCTTAGTTTTGTGATGAGAGGAATATCAAATGAAGATCAAACCCATTTGTTCAGTGTTGAGTAAGACGATATGGCACGGTGCTGACACCTATACACCCATGTAAAGACCATCCTGAGATAAAACAGCTCAAAGTGAGCAAGAAGCCACTGATATTCATAATCATAGACTGATACCGTTAAGTCCTCAGGACCTAAAAGAATGGGGGGAAGAGCTTTAATATGGTCATGTTATTTTCTTTGGAGAAATTCCAGAGATACAGTCTGTGTGACTGCTCCTGGTTTTGGATCATTCCCAGATGTCAGATCCCAAAGGTTCAAGTTTATCTTTGACTTCTTCGGAAGACAGTTCGGTGGCAATATCATTAATATGCAGATGACACTTAGTTCTGTTTCCTTCTTGTCAGCCCAGGCAGGAGATATCTCTGTACTTTCCAGCGTCTGGCAGAGATAGGGAGCTGGACAGAAGCCAAGAAACTGGGCTTGTTCCAGAGCTTCAAACTGCTTCGCAATGACTGGCCTGGAAACGTATTTTGAGGAACTTTTATTCAGGGATTAATTTGTTCAAGTGCTTCATTGCTCTCAGGGTCTTAATAGCCTCAAACTGTTCTGCACTTGCTCTCAGATGAGAAGAGCTGTGAATACCTTGTTCAGCAAACAAAGGAAAACCAAATCAAGCCCCTCTGCCAGGCCAAGACCATGGTTGCATCAGCTCACCTCTGCCAGAAAAGAGGGAGCTGCATTCCCATCTCCCTTCCTCCTTATTGCGCAATCTCAGCCACGTGCTGCCTTGTGCAGGCTCTGGAGCTTGTTCGGTGCCTCCATGAGCTAACTCAACTCACCGAAACAGCAGAAACAAACCACGCAGAAATGTGGATAATTCTCTCCACCTTCCTGGGTTGCATTGGCTCTCCAAAGTGTCCAGAAAAAGCCAGGAAGAGGGGATGGGGCAGGAAGGTGAAGAGGAGCAAGGAAGGAGAGCAAGACCTGATAAGCACGTGAGGTGGTGTGTCTGTGACCAGGCTAGCATTACAAAACTTGAGACTTGATAACCACTTGAAATTTCAGCTGCAACTGAAATTCAGCTCACTCTCATTTAGTCACTATGGCTTTCTCAGGGTAAATTACACCCACAGCTTGTTCCCAACAATGGGAGCAATTAAAAGCACTGTTTACTATCTACAGAGCCCTAAATAGTTGAAATCTAATTACTTCCAAAAGACTTTCCTTCTTTTGTCCTGTGGTGACCCCAGCATTAAATAGAATTGCTTTGGCCGTCTTGCCTAGGAATGAACTTTGAGGAAGCTGGAAGCAAAATAATGTCTCTAGAAGGCATTTTCCTGAATAATTCGTTCCTGCCAGAATATTTGCTAAGCCTGAACTTGCCCACATTTGGTACACGATGCAAAATAATTCTCTGTGCACATGTTCTCCGCTAATAACAGGCCCCGGAGTCCTTGGCATTCAGCCTACTGTTGTCTATCTTTGTCCTTTAACATCGTGTGCCATTGCCTGAGCACGTGCCCTGCAGCCTCCCACCCAACCTTCGGAAATCCTCCGCTCTGCCCAAACCTCCTGCTGCCCACACCAGGCAGTGGGGTAGGTCCAAACTCCCCAAGAGGGAAGCGCAGAGATGCGACTTTCTCCTGACGGTCCAGTCCCCAGGTTTGGGACTGGCACGTTTCCCAGGCCAGGAGTAGCCAGGAGGACATTTCCTTGGGTCGGAGAAGACCCTCAGCCACACACAGACATGAAGCCATAATCTTTGGCTTGGAGATATGCTCAGTAAACCACAACCAAGCACCATTTTCCCAGTGGCATTTGCATATGCGCTGCATTTCTACGTGGCCTGCAGTCAATGAGTTGCATGTGGAGAGCCCTCCCGCATGTACCAAACTCTGCCATCATCTGCACTGGTGCTACATGGCAGGGGTGCTGGCCTCCACAGCACAGCTTTTGAAACATCTGTATGCTGAGCCTCTGATTACACTCGCCCCATGAGGGGATTACAGATGCCCTCCTCTTTCTCTTTGACCTCTGCCCAAGTAGGTCTGAGCTAACATCATTGTCCAACAGCCTGAGGTACCTCTGCGTCTGCTGCTGTGTAGTAGTCTTTGGACCTTCATGTCAGGAGTGATATAGGTATATCTGAGCCTGTCATAAGGAAGGGGAAAGGACCAGGAACTTCTTGAAGTTCCTTCCAGCTTTTGATTAGTGTTTTTTGTGTTTCAGAAGATAACCCACTTCAAATTGTACTGATGGTCTTGTAGAAAATGCAGCTGCTTCTTGCTGTTCCTTTGACTTTATATCATCTGCGAACGTCAACTTCCTCCCTACTATATTTTTCCGACACGATCTCTGTGTAATTTATACTTGTGTAGTTGTGCAAATACATACAGTTATATTTCCCTGCAGAAAATGGGTGAAACACCTTTATATCCATGGAAAAGACCACTTTTTTCTGCCCAACTTACATAATTTCCCACCATTTGCCTCAACTTTGAGATCCGAGAGCTTCTGGTTTATTATTTTTTAAACTTATTTATTGCTTATTTAAGTATTTTTCTCACATTTATTATTTATCTCAGTTTTATTCAGTCATAAAGAGTATTAAGTTTTCATAGAAAAATGTATTAATTTTAATTTATTTATGTTTGTTTTTCTTTTAGAAACAGCTATATATATTTCATGTGTCTTGGATTATTTAGTGGAAATGTTGTTTCATGCAATGTAAATAATCTGCAACTAATCTCTCAGTGACTTCTGGTAAACCACGATGTTCATTCATTTCTTTTTAGATCACATTGACAACCATTGGCTATGGAGACAAAACTCCTCTTACTTGGCTTGGAAGGTTGCTTTCTGCAGGATTTGCTCTACTTGGCATTTCTTTCTTTGCACTACCTGCTGTGAGTATGCCTATAAAATTTAGAAAAAGGTAATAGAAACTTCTGTAGCCCCTACCGCTGTTATGATACAAAAAGCTGAAGGAAGCTCTCTACATGAAGAACAACTGTTTAAGGCTTTTTGCTCTGTGACAACACTAGTGAACTGCTACCCAAAATCCAAACGAAAGGCTTGGTGTCATTGCTTGAGTTTTGGGGAGTTTCTTTGGCATGGACAAAACTGGGAAATAATCCTAAATTAGGTACCATACTGTTGTGTAAGGTTGAAATTCCTTTCTTTTGTTATGAATTGTGGCTTATATATTACTGCTTTTCTTTCAGATTTTTGAAAAAAAATCAGCTGATATGTTTTTCTGAATTAGATTCTATTGGAAAAAAAGTGAGATATTTCTAATAGGTTGTCTTGTATGACCATGTTCAGGCTACCAACAGAGAGTAGTAAAAGGCGTTAAATCAACCAAAAGTTAATGTCGTTGAATGTAAAAATGCAACTATCATTTTCTGTGAATGATTGTAAATAAACATGACAGTTTATTTATGTTGCTTTTATCAATGTTCAAGAGACTTTAATGGAAATGGGAATCATCTAATAACTAAAATATAGTGTAGCTTCAGAAATAACTTTTCATTTTTGTGAGTGAATTTCCTTTCTTTTTTAAATTAGTATTGAATAAGCATGAAATCAGAAGTGATATTTGTATTTTGTTGTATTGCATCCAGTGCAACATATACAGAAAATCAGTATTTTAATACTCAGATTCATTAGCTGTAGATCACTATAAAATATGTATAATACATTTGTTTTCAACCATATAGACAAACCAAGATTAAAAGTCAGCATTTGCCAACAGCATTGAATCATCTAGTGTACTGCATTTATTTCTTACTCTAAGTACAGAGAGTATTTCAGTATCTCTGGCATATTATAATGCATTATAATTATAATTATAATACATTACCTGTTTGTGAATCTTTGACACTTAATGGCAGCTACTGTAATTAATTCCCTTTGTCACCTAGTCACCACTAACAAGAAGGTAGTCTTAGCAAGACTACAATGAACATGTAAAAGATTATTAACCTTACATATTAGAGATGCCAGAACTTTTGTTCCTCATGTCGTATCTAGGTACAGATACTCATTTTCCTCATAAACACTTTTGTGTTGAATCTGTCTGTAAAACGAGATATGTGTGAATCTTAGGCATTTCTAATATTATTTTATCCTGACTAAGAATCAAGTGAAAATATTCTTCCTTATAATGCAGACATGTCCAGCAGAAATATTACACTCCTTGCAAGCCAAGGAGGGAAACGTTCTCAATCTTTGGGTCTGTTCAGCAGAGGTCAAATTTATCCTACTTATTCAAAGGTAAAAAGACTAAAAGGGGAGAGGTTTCATCATCAGCTTTTTTTCATAGCCTACAGAATGAACAATGGGGATTATTTAGATGGGAAAGAGTGAGAAGAAATGGTCTTAATCTGTTAAGCAAGGCATTTTCTAACTTTTCTAAAATCAGAAGTTATAATAAGCACTGCAGATACGGACTTTGAGGTCCATATATATCTGGCATATCTGGCAGCTGGTCATTTCATCATTCCTGGCTTATGTTCCTCTGAATGTTCCCGCTTGATTTTTTATATATATAGATATAGAGATAGATAGATATAGAGATATATATATCTCCATGGCCTTTAGAGTTGCAGGAACATAGTTTGGCACAAACCCAAGCAATGGTTAGGATGAGTGGTCATTGGTAGTGCCACAGATGTTATCTCATAAGTAAGGATTCTCCTGCTTCACCACGAAAGGGGCACTGTTGTTAAGTCTTATACTGTCATATACTGTCATAAATGTGTTATCTGAAGCAATCATATGGCATAACATCTTCACAAAATCTTTGTAGTTGATTATGTATATTTGTTGAAAAAACTACCTACATAATGATAAATGGCGTATTGTATTGCAGGGCATCCTTGGCTCAGGATTCGCATTAAAAGTGCAGGAACAGCATCGTCAGAAACACTTTGAGAAAAGAAGGAATCCAGCTGCCAGTCTAATTCAGGTAAATATGAAATCAGTGAAAAGATGATAGTAGGTGATTTAAAGTACATATTGGAGCAAGTTTTATTATTTCAATTTGGAAAGTTTTGTGGAAATAATGTTTAACAGATTGGTTAGTTTCACAAAAGAAGTTTGTTCAGTGATTGCCATGTGTTGCCATAATTGTGTACATAGCATTTCTATGCGTAGTTTTTTAGTTCTTCTATCCATGCTGAAGAAACCAGCTCAAGGATGTCAATTGCATGCCTCCAGTTAGCGAATTATTTGGAAAATAGAATTGATCGCTAGACAACCCAACCGACAGCACAGCACTCTTGCCTATATTAAGCTACTTTTCATCTACTACAGGATTTAGTGCTCCAATAAGTGATTTACTTGCTGAAAATGAGAAGTGTCCTGCCCAGAGAATTGCTTTCACTATTAGTCAATTCAAAAGCTGGAAATGCAGGCTAGCAATTCAAAAATGCCTGAAATTGTCTGAAGTGGTTTCAGCTCCAATATTGACATGATGGTGCAGACCAACGATTGAGAAAGATTTTTTTAAGCAAAAGTGGCATGATATTTGTTAAACAGCTGGTTTGCATGGGTTTTTTCCTTAACTTACAGTTCTAGTTAAAAATGAGAAAATCCTCTAAAGAATGATTTTGCACCAAGCTTTACTCTACTTGATGTACTGAAAAAAAAAGGGGGGAAATAATCTTCTAGCGTCTTAAGTTTATTTTCTTGGGATCCCAACTGTTTTATGTGTGCCATTTATGCTGGTTTTTTAATTCTGAAATAATAAATCCAAATAAAGAAGCTGAGCATGAATATACTAGAGTTCCATGATAAGTTCAGGATAGATGCCAGGCTGTCTTTGAAGCGTTCTTAAAGTTAATAAATGTTTTCCATTATTACTGTTCAATGATTACTAAATACTAAATATCTGAGATTTAATATTTATTAGAATAATTAATAAATATAAATCCACTCCTTTTGTATCTATTGTACTGTAGAATGACTGTCTGGGATATTTTCTAACACATACATTCTAATCTACTTCTTCCAATTTTGGTTGCCAGAGGAAACACACAATAGATTTAGGTTTTGAATGTAGCTCTCCCTATTATTGTATGACAGTTCAACCAAAATATTAGTAAGATAACATGCTAAATAGATTAAGAGTAGCTAGCTGACTGATTTCAGAAAGTGACTCGCAATGGGCAAAATCATTGTGAAAGGAAGACATTTGTGGTGGGATCCCATGATGAAGGCTGTTCAGCATTTACAAGTTCATTTTCATGTTCAGCATTTTCAGTGATCTGGAAATTAATATAAAATTGCCGATGGAGATATTTGCCAATGGCACAAGGCCTGGCAGAATAGGAAAGATGAGGGCAGGCAAACAGGAATAAACCCGAGGATGACCTGGGTGACTTTACAGGGTGGAATGATTCCTACCAAATGTCTTAATACACCAAATACAAAGCTTGATCTAGAAACAATGAATTCAGACTATTACAAGAGGCCTCTATCCCAGTATTAGTGACTCTGGAAAGGATTTGATGAAGGATGAGAAACACAGAGGAGAAAGAGTGGGAAAGAAGGGTCAAGAGCTTCATACAAGCTCCCAGTATGTTACTCCAGCCGGTTTATTACAGTCCTTAGATACAGAACCAGAAAGGTAACAAGTAGGAGAAGGCTGATAGTACCACTGTGTATGGCGATGCTGGTACTAACATGCTACATATCAACTCAGCATCTACAGTTTGTAAATGAGACTGGAAAATTGGAGAAAACAAAGAAAACATTGGAAAAAAAATGAGTCCAGGACTGGAGAAAATTTCATGTTCATGAATGCAGGATGTGTCTGAACTGCATATCATTGTCTACTGTAACAGTACGCAGGCTTTTTTAAATTGTCTGTTGTGGATATTGGTAACGAACTACCGTGGAAATCAGTGCGCTCTAGCTTATCAGGATAATGTCTATTTTCTAATCAGTTACTCTGTAGAATTAGTCTGTGCTAACTCCTCTGTTGCCATAGATATACTGTCTGCTAGAGCCTTTACCTGACTTAAAGATAGCTAAGGTATCACTATAGAAAACTGAAATGTTTCATATGGACATACTTTTCTCGATTTCTTTAGCTCATAAGAAATATTCTGTGTGAATATTATTTGAACATGAAAGTCCAGAGAGGAAGTACTGGAACCTACAAGACTATTTAATGTAGCAGACAGAAACATAACAAATATCTCTGGCTGTAAGCCAAAACCAAAGAGTTTCAAATTAAAAATAATGCAGAGATTTTTGACAATAAGGATGATCAACCAGTGGAACAATTTACAAAGTAAGTGACAGGTTCTCCATCTGTAGGTGAAGACTAGATGTGTTTCTGGGAGATATGCAGTAGGAAAACACAGGGTATTAGACTCTGTACAAGAATACCTGGATGACATTTAATGGTTGGCAATATAAGGAAGCGCAGATACTCAGCTAGTACAAATTAACATAGCTATGCTGACATCAGGGAAGCTGTTCTAGTTTGTAGAACCGAGGATCTGTCTTACTATCTACATGCCGTTATAAATCTAAATAGTGAATACGTTTTCAATGCTATGCTTTGGTCACTCACTTTTGAAATTATTTATTTCATGTTTTTAAACATTTAGCAGTGTTTCAAACCACAGAGAATATTTCTCTTTTCTTCTACATGCTTTTTGTCTGGTTTTCATTATCATTTACAAAATGTATTATGACACTTTCTCTACCTCAGACTGCAAGTTTGTGTGGGTGTCCCCTATGGACTTGTCACAAATAAATCACTGCGATGCTTTTCTGAGCACCTTTATGTACTGACTATCTTCTGGTGCTTCCACGAAGCCATTAACTCTTACTTTACCGTGTAAAGTGTACTGTGATTCACAAAAGTTTTGGTAGGTTTTTACTGGTATTTCCTTAATCAACCTAATAGAGCACATTCCAATCTGAGCAAAATCCCCCCTCTCCGTAATCAGTGCGGTGGCATTGTCACTTCATGTTCTTGGTTCCTTTGTGCTTTTCTATTGTTTCCCCATACCAGGCTTCTTGGCGGTTTTATTCTACCGACGCCAGCCGAACAAACCTGACAGCCACCTGGCGATATTATGAAAGTATTCTTCCTCCCCTCAGGCATGTATCAGTGCTATGAATGATAAAAGAAAGCTATGACTTGTATTGGTTACTAATCTGCTTTTCAATTTTTTGTTTCATCCCCTGCTCCCTCTTGCCTTGTTTTTTCTTTTTTACCATATATCCTGCACGTAGTGTGTATGGCGTAGTTATGCGGCTGATGAGAAATCGGTTTCCATTGCTACCTGGAAGCCTCATTTGAAGGCCTTGCATACCTGCAGCCCTACAAAGTAGGTACAAATATGGCAGCTGGTGCTGTTCTCAATGTCTGTTCAAGCTTATAGAGAATTACTATTTGTCTCTTTCATCTTGTTTTGTCTTCTTAAGTCCTCTCATTAAAAATTTCAACTAACAAATCAGATCAGTGTTATCTAGGAGCCTAGGACAGTGGGACAAATACAAATCATTGCCATTTATCTAAGAAATATCACTGAGTACAGGCATTAGAATAATTTTCCCAAAAACCCACTTATATATCAAGGTTAATGTTTCACCCAGTTCCAAATTATCTCTAAGGAGGAAAATATTAAGTTTAATGCAGAGCTTGTTCCTTGATTTAATGCTATTTTTATGCCTGTGCCTCTGTATAAGGCTATAGCTACAGATCTGCCTTTGCAAGGGAAGAGAGCCTTGTGGTATTCTGCAGGTGAATGCACTGAGGAATTTGCTCCTTTTCCTCATCACTTCTGATATAGTCAGTATTTCCTTAGGGCAAATTATATCCTCAGTTATACACACAGTCAATGGAAGATGACTAAAAAGACCTGATGTCACAGTTTGGCAGACAGGAAATATTTGATGTCCTAGTTTGGGTGAGAATTCGCAGAGCACTGGCAGCCCAAGACTCTTCAATAATTCAGTACAAGATTTACCAGAAGGTAGTAAGTTGACTAATTCAATATCGGGCACAAATCAGGAAGTAAAAGATACTTGATAAAGATCAAAAAGGAGAGTGCTAAGAGCCTTATGGGAAAGCTCTGATAAGCATCCTAACTGTTGTTATTGCAGACAGTGCAAGAGAATTAGTGGTTTCTCTCAAAGCTGGGTGATGAACATCCACATGACAGTAAAAAAGTAATTGTGTGCCAAAAAGCTCAGCCAAAAAGAGGTTTGGCTGGGTACCCAAAGCTGATCTTTGAATTTCAAAGACTTGACAAGAACAGAGCCATAAGTAATCCATTACCATAACTGTAATTCCAAAATGCTCCAAACTAAAAGGAGCCTTTAGATTAAAAGTTACATGGAATATTGATTTTTGACATATACAAACAGGTTGAAAGCAACATTGGTATAAATGGATGGATATAAAATTACATAAATAATGAAGCTGTATCCCACCTTAAATATTCTAAAATATGATTGTCCCTCAAAAGTGCATCTACTTGTTATTTTAGATAAGCATATTGCTGTGCTATCCTAAAATTAAACCTTTTTATTTACCAGAGATAACTTTATCTAATAAGAGCCTACAGCTTTCTGTTATATATGTGTCAGCAATGCATTTTGCCTAAGTGCTTTGCCAACTCAGTCTGCAGTGGTATGTACTAAGCATGTTATGCATGTGTTAAAACAACTGAAAAGTTTCTTTTTCGGAAGTATTGTAGTTACGAGTCTTGCTTGAATGTTTTTGTGATTGCAATGTAACGTGTGTGTTGTACACTAACATACCCATTTACGTTTATCATATATCTAACATCATCTGTAATGAAGTAATGTGATTACTATCTGCATAACAAGTATGTTTTTCCCTCCCACTCCCTGACCTGAAGAAAAGAACAAGGGGAAGCTTCTAGCAGGTTTGTAGTTTCTTTTATTTCTTTTATCTGTGAAATCACTGCTTCTTAATGGCTTTTAGATGTCTCAGGTTCTGTACAGTAGGTTCAATGAACTCTAACTGTTAACTGATAATAATCACAAATTGCATTTTTTTAAACTCATATCAATAGACTAATGCTGCTGAAATTTGCTTCTTTGTCCCAGTTTTTGTATGGAAAAACTAGGCAATTTTTTACTTTTTAACTTTGAGGGGGAGCGCAGTTCAAACAGTGGCAGAGTAGCAAGTGGAGCAGCCTCCCCAGACCCAGCTCCTGGGCAAGGATGTGGCCCTCAGCTTCTGCCATAAAATTGATGCTCATGGTTTCCAGGAATCGCAGTGGAAGCTACAGGCATGTAGTTGAATTTGGCTTCATGAGCCAGCCCATCAGCCCCCTGTCACAGGGGGAGGACCCCCCCCCAACGGCACTGGCTGGCTGTCACCTCGGCAAGGGTCTGTGCTGCCCTGCAGGAGCATCCTCAAGGCTTCCTCAGTGCAATGTCTCCACGTTTCCTAACCTTTTCCTGCCGTCCCCTCCTAAGGAGTGTTTTGGGACATGGCAGGCGGGGGGAAAGCACCACTGCAGTGGCTCACCTCCTCCAGGCTGCACGGTTTGCACTCCTGCATGGCCCTGTTCGGGCGGAGGAGGCAGCCTGACATCTCGCCTTAAATAAACCCTGCCGCTGCCAGCCAGGAGGGCAAGTGGGGTTTCCACCCAGCCTAGATGCCGGTTGAGGACCGGCTGCCTACAGCGCACAGAGACAGGCCTTGGCAGGGCTATCCTCACTGGGTTAATAAAGCTCTGGAGATGCACAGTCCTAAGGGAGTAAGAGGAAATGCTGCTCTTTGCCGTACTTCCAGCTCAAACCCTTAGGGACAGGAAGGACTTGGTGGCTACAAGAGAAATTACACTACCTCCAAAACTCGTTAGGGATGGGAGTCAGCAGGCGTTCAGCAGCCGGCACTGTGGTATCAGCACGATCAGAGAATAGTGGAGTTTATGTCTGAGCAGAAAATGATGAAAAGCCAAGAAAAAAAGTGTCGGTGACACGTCAACCCCTGAACTACATCTGCCCTCAAGTTGTACTGTGGTTCACAAACTCTTCTGGGTTATTCAGTCACCTGTGAGGAGTCTGAGCACTGCAGCACCTCACACACAAACAGGGGTGTAATATCTTCACATTGATTACCCGTGTCCCATTCCACTTTCCAGATTGCTCCTCCGGCGGCTGACTCCATCCTTTTCCCTGATGTGCACATAACTGCTGTTAGTGTCACAGTAATACGAGGGGACTGGATTTGCTCTGAGATGTCCCTCAAGAGCACTTCACCTGCTCTGTCAGTTCTGTGACTTTTCATATACGTTACCTCCATAGGCTTGCTAGCAACGTATCGATCTCATTAAATTATTACAACCTGATCCAAACTTTTTGCATTCACCAGCTGTATTTCCTACTCTTTCAACAGCACCATTTAAAATTGACTTCAGCTTTTTTAAAGGTGAGACTGAAGTTGGCAGTAAATGAGTACGTACCTCCAAACCAGTGATTTGTGCAGAGGGGTGAGGTTATTCCCAGTTGTACCTGTGAGCACTTAAAGAGACAAATTTACTTACAATAAGTAGAAGCTAAATGCAAAAAAAAACCCAACTGCCAAAACTATATTACATGCTCCATGTTAGTGATAACTGTTGTAGTTTTAAAAGTAGTCAATGATTTAGCCAGATTTTTTCACTTTATTTTTGCTGAAGGGAAGATGTTTGTCCCTTCAGAAACTCTTAATATGTGCACTGCTGCAAATTAGTGTAGGTACAAAAATGAACTAGTTAACTGCTGAGATCCTGGTCTACAGTAAAAAACCCTACAGACCACTCAGTGCCTTTTAAAAAAGGTGTGTTTTGTCAGTGGCTGTTTATCATTCTTGTGCTGATATATTGCTGTATGTTTGTATCACTTAAAATACTTGTGGTGTATGTGGTCTTTTGTGGTAAAAATGTAAATACAAACTGCTGCAACGTACTTCAAGATGACTGTCCTCGACTATTTAACTTCTTTCTTACTGCAATGCTGAGTGACTTGCATGGGATGCTATGTGAACTAAGTAAGCTGCTTCTTGTTTCTCTCTTTAAATGAAGATGTGTTTGCACAAGTAGTGCATTGGATTGCTTTCTGAATATGATCTTTGCTCTGTACTCCATTCTAATAGTAGTGGAGAAGAACTTTTATTACTTTAGGTAGAAGTTAATTATTTTCTTTCCTACCAAAATGACTTTTATATTTACAGAACTGAATTCTTGCGTTTTGTCACGTATAGACCTACAGTCTTGCATTAGGTAACTAAATGTTGCTGTGCACTTGAGTTGAGAGAGTTGTGCTTATGAGGCTGTAGCTTCATATTGATTTTAAGAAAAATATGTATGTTGTGTTTCTCAAAAGATTATACACAAGTATTCTAATTAATCATTTATCAAAAGTAATGGTAGCCAACCTCTCTGGTATATCCACGCTGTAAATGAGATATTTCTATAAATCAGTTCTAGACTTCTGCAAGTTATTTAAAAAGCCTATATGTTAAATTCTCCATATCTACAAATGCGCACTCCATTGCAAATGAAAGCAAATAATATTTATTTCTATTCAATTATACAACGTGGCTGAAATTCTTCCTGTGCAGGAAACTAGATCAAGACTGATGAATCTTACAACATCCTGAGAGCATAAGCAGTCTTAAGCTGTGTGTAGGACATGCATTGGGTGTCTGCAAAGGATGAACGTCACCCATCTAGTGTTGTAACTAGTGAGCCTGAATACGAATTCCCTGGTCAGACAACTCTCTCTGGTGCAATAAGGAGGAGTTTTGCCAGTATAGGAGCTTGGGGGAAAAACTCGTCCCTGCTCTGAGGGAAACAAGTAAATTATACTGTGGAATTCTCTCCACCTCCTATACCATATTTGTTTCTAAAAGTAGATTTAATGTAAACTCTCTGCATGCACCATATGAAAAAGAAATTGCCAGTGATGCAGAATCTAACTTGAGGTGGAAAGCCTAACCCCTTACCTAGCAGTGGAATGCTTAGTAACATGGTCCTCTATCTCCCCTCACTCCTAGTAAGCTTTGTAGTAATAAACAGAAGCTCTTCAGGATGTACACCCCTCGGAAACATAGGTATTCAGCATCCTGCCTATTCACATGATGTTTGAGAATGCCAACTAACATCAGGTGCATGATTCATTTACTTCCCCTCCTTAGTGCTTTAAAGCTCCTTCTCGAAAGGAGGTTTCTTAATTTATTTATTTTTAAGTGCTTGTAATTCCCTTGTTGCTTGTTGCCTGCAATGACATTAATACAATGGCAATAATACCAGTTCTTTGAAACTCATCTGGTCGGACAATTGCAGTGTGCAGCACGCCACAGTTTGCCAAAGCCCGGTTCCCCTTCTCTGCCTGAGACTTGAAGTTTTGGAATGCATTACCCTGCGGAGATCTAAAACCAGGGTTGAATGTTTGGGTAAAGACATTTCCCCAAGTCCAAGAGGATTTTTATAACCATGGCAGTTGAGTTCTGCATCTAATAATTAGTGGGGAATATTAAGCTATAACACGCTAGGCAATACCAACAGTCAAAATGTGCAATTGTTGTTGAGAAGAATCCCCTTGGACACAGCCTGTGGAAGCTGTGCCTGCATCCTGTACTGGAAGGTAGAGGAATGCATGTGAAATCAACCATCTGCTTCAGCTGAATTCTGTGGAAATTGTGTCTCTTACCAAAAATGGTAATTCCTAGATGGATGGATCTTATGGGAAGAAACCCTTGATTTATAACTCAAGCTTATTACAATTTTTTTCTCACTTTTTAAAAATAATTTAAAAGACAATAGAAGTACAAACTGATGATAGAAAATGGAGATAAAAAATAGTTTCTCTTCATCTGGAAACTGTTTTGAAAAAGGAAAAAATACACAAAACCCCTGAACTTCATTTATTTTTTCTGTTTGACGATTGACCTTTAAGACATTATGTCCTTGAAATTCTTGTTATTACTCATTGAAGGTATGAGATATAACACTACATTTCTTGAGTTCATGGTCCTAGCATGAGACTGGTGGGGAAGTCTTGAACATTTGAACTTCAGGCCTCACTGTACTATCCATTGCATTTGCATTTGTTCAATTTGGCTTAATTTCAGTGAAGTCATCGGTAGGCTTGGTAAGAATCAACATCTGTATTTATTGGAAGTTAACTGCTGAAAATTGGCACATACATTTGCTTGCTGTTTTTTGCCATGGGTGATAATTTTTGGCAGTTTTAGCTTCTGTCTCGACTCGAGATCCAAAGCATTCTCCCGCACCCTCAGGCCCTCCAGTTACTTCTGATTCGTTTCAATTTCTTCCTATTTCTGCTTCCACCAGCCGGCTCAGTATGAAAAGCTGAAAAACAAATTGTAAATTGTGACTAGTAGCAAGCAGTAGTGCTGCAGGTCTGAGGCTGTAGCAGGGCAGAAGATAAACTTGACCAGAAATGCAGGAAGGTAGGCAGGGAGATAGGGGAGTGGGACTGGGAGGTAAAGAGATGCTCAGTTAACCAAAAAGTATAGTAAGATAGTCCATGGAAGACAGACAGAGCTGTGAGTACGGGAGAAAAAAGCAAACGTTTGTAGGCATTTATCAATTAAAACAAAATCTTTTCAAGTCTAGTCATTTGGTCCAGCAGAGAAGTGTTCATTCCCCCTGCAGTGAAGCTACAGTGACCTCTAGTGTCCCTAAACACCTATTCCTTCATAAATCAAAGGTGGAATAGGCACAATTTAAAAAAGAAGAAATAAGAACTAGAAAGTCCTTTTCTGTCCCAGGGAAGTGAACGGCTCATGCATGTACTGACGGGAAGAATAAGCACTAAGATCCTGCAACTGACCTTTCAGAAAGCAAACAAATAGAGAAAAGTCACTTGCTTTTTTCCCACAGGTGCCAGTTGTAACTGATCTCCACTAAAAGTTGCTTCAAAGCTCCAGTGTTATTGATATCATATTCCACATACGTGGAATATGATATCGATATTCCACAACTTGCAGCCTGCAAGAATAGAGGAGCAATAGGTCCAAAGAGATTACCATTGCCAAGGAAGATTGTAATAGAAAGCAAATATGTATATATACCAAAGTGGGATAAATCATGTAAGGTACAAGCAATGATGGACAGACACATATCTAAAAGAATGCAGAGATGACTGAAGATAGCTGTGGTTCTCTCAGATCCTTGTCATTTAGGTCTGATTCAGGAACCTGTGTAAATTCAGAAAGCATTTAGACACCCATTTTCCTGATTCTTTCTCATGGTTTTTGCCTTTTTGACCAACACTCAACTTAAAGTTTGGGAGTACTTACAGCGATATGTGAATTTCCAATGACCATTAACAGGTTTACATTAATTCAAGGAATTTCGTTTGGATATCATGTAAAAACAGAGGAGAAAAAGGGAGAGAGAAAAATATAATATGCTAGGTCCTGCAAGAGTTGAAGGATTTTTAGCACAGCACTGGACAGTGCTAATCCAACCAGCATTAAATCAGAGTAAAGCACCCTAAAGGCTTCAGTGGCTACTGATTCAAGTGCAGAATGCCCAAAGATGGTTGAAAGGGCATAAGATTATCTCCACTCTGTGTCTCTAACACCATCTCTACCACTATTGCAACAGAGAATCAAGAGCCAGGAACTATATAGCCTATAAGGAAAGGGACTTTCACTGTGGGAAAAAGCCCGGTCAGGATTCCCCCAGAATGCTCTGATTCAGTTATTCCTTCATGATCTGTTATTTATCATATATAGAAGAGCCCCATGGCAGCGTGCTCCCAAGGACAGCGGCTTTCTTCTCCCAAGCATGAATTCTCCACTGCTGCAAGTCATACAATTTATGCCTGTGCTGAGTAGGACCCTGTGACTTCAGGAACATTTCCCACCAGTCTCAAAATAGGAACAGGGATCCAAGAAGCGAAGAACTGCTATAACCAGTGTCTTTGGAGAAACTCTCAAGATGCAGAATAGAGTTTCCAAACCACGCTTCCTTCAGGGGCTGCATTTCTCTTCATGATGCAGCAACCTCCGCATGGACCCTTGGCATGCCATTACATTGCCATTGCTACAAAGCAGATTTATTTTTTTTTAAGTATGAGGTCTACATTTTAAATTAATATTTTCATTCTCAGTGTTGCACTTTTGAAAAATGTCTCTAGTACAGATGAAGTGTCTACTGTTCCTTTCACCATTGCCTCATTGCTTTGATTTGGAGAACTAAAGATATTCAGGTTAAGTAACCATTGTGTACCATTCAGCTTTTATAAATGAAATAACCATGTGTACAATTCATTTAAAGGCAGCCATTGCTTTCATTAGTACAAATTAATTGACAGAACAACACATATGCTTTTTTCATTTTTATTTTGGAATTAATGGGATTATAAAAAATATGGTCCATACTGATCTTTTTATGGCTATTTTATCAATTTTCCTTTCATTTTAATTAGTGCAACAGGAAAAGAGCTGTCCAGAAACTTTTTTACTCTAAGATTTGTCAAAAAAATATAATTTGATTTCATGCTTCAATAGCGAATACAATTTCAGCCATAAAAGGAGTTTAAAAAGCACAGGGGACACATGCCTAGGAATAATATCTATAATAAGAAGTCCATTTTGATTCTGTTGCTCATGCTGTATAGTATGACAATGCAATAATGTGGTTAATAAATATTTTACAGCTTATATTTTCATTAAGTTGTACAATGCAAAAGATTCCTGAGCTGAAATGTAATTCAGTCTTGAAATGTAATTTGTATTGAAAATTAAATTTTAGAACTCACTTTTCTGTCAAATAGTAGCTTCTGTGGGTCTTTTGTATTGCCTATGCAACAGCACACAGTACTGCAGGTCTGGGTAACAATTTGCAATGGAAATAGATAACACTTCCAGCACCATGATGTGTTTATTTCAACAATTGCTTACTTTGGGCAAGGGAAGAAGGAGATTACATTCAGAAATTATAGTAAAGGTATTCTTTCAAGTGATTCAACATGCCATATAGATATATTTATCTAATAATCTTTCTATTGATGTGCTCATTTTTTAGCATTCTTGAAAATTATCTCATTATAAGCTTCCCAGCATGTGCTTTGTCTGCTACAAACTGCATCGTTTCTGCTCTCAGTGATGTTTGTATTCAGAATGAAATGCTATGCTATGCTATGCATGAACAAAGATATCTGATGATCTCAGCATTTCACAGCCACAGAAGTTTGTAACTACTTTCCATTTCATATAATGACATATTAACACTGTATTTTCAGAGTGCAGTAGGTTAAACATCTAAGAACCACATAGTCCATATTAGCATTAGTTAATTAGCTGCAGAATTCATTTCTGTTGAAAACATCTTATGGGCATGCTAAAGTTAAATGAAGGACTTTTAGAGTACTAGAAAGTGTCTTAACTTCAAGTACAATTATAATTTGCAGGTAGACAGTCTTTGCTATAGTGTTTTAAAAGCACCCCCAAAGCCTATGCCAGGGCAGTAGGACTGCAAGAGCCAGTAACATCATACCATGAGCAGCTACTGCATTGCTCCCATCATCTCTCCCCTTGCAAGAACAGGACCACTGATCGAGGCGACCATTCCCTTGTACAGGCAATTGAACTTAACCTTGTAGATAAAACAAGGTTTCCAAACCTTGGTATCAGACTTCCTTTGTTTCCCTTTTGTGCCTTCTGCTACAGGAAGAGACAAACAAAGGCAAAAATGTTAAATAATGAAAAAGCATAGGCAGATAGTCACGGTGACCACGGGATGTTCATCAGATATGCTTGAACGTGAACAAAGGTAATTTAAGCACTGGGAAGTAGAAAATCTACATATCCCATATTTAGCTGACTGGAAGGGAGGGTTATAAGCACAGGAGGGAAAAAAAATCAGCTTACAGTTGGCCAACTATTAGACCACAGGGCCGCCATTGATCCAGCAGTCACAGTCATGAGCTTGGCTGGGCTCTTGTACCTGCCTCAAAGCGCCTGTCCAATACCACCTGCAGGTAGTCAGCTCCCAGCTTAATCTCCAGCAATGACTTTAGTGAGCACACAGCGTATCATTACATTTCCATTAATCGGTCATCACACTGTTTCTTGGATGTTTTGTTAATTTTGGTTTCGTCTTCTGCGAGTAAGTGCTGTAACAAGGAATTCTGGATATGAGTGATCACTAACAATGCATATGAAATGCTGGAAGTGCCACATCTTGAAAAAGCATGAGTATACTAACAGTATTTTTGCCTGCTCAAAAAAACCCCAAACAATACTACATGGCATGCAGTAATAATAGAATACATTTTGTTCTTGTTTATTTGAAGAGATGGCCAGAAATGCACTGAGCTGGGCTGACTAAGATGGAAATAAACCTGTTTAAAATTCAAGGAATAGAAAAAAAAAATCTTAGAGATTAATCTATAATAATTGGGTGAAATTTGTTTCTATTTGTTAATTTTAATTTCCTTTACAAGGTTATTCTGTACTGTAAGATAGACTGCCATTGATAATGCCTCTATCAAAAATTACATCAAATCACTTTCATTCACAAATGAGATATATTCAATGAAAATAAAAGTGTGTAAGAAACAGATTCATACTATTGAGAATTTTTAGAAATTATTTTCGATTATCGTACAATAGAAAAAAGAAATGGAGTGAAGGAACTATGAAATAAGATATATTTCTCTCCTTCACAGTCAAAAGCTAAGTTTTAAAGAGCGGGTCCGGATGGCCAGCCCACGAGGTCAAAGTATAAAGAACAGGCAGTCTTCAGTTGGAGATCGCCGGTCACCAAGTGCCGACATTGCCACTGAGGGCAGCCCAACCAAAGTCCAGAAGAGCTGGAGCTTCAATGACCGAACCCGCTTCAGGCCCTCGCTGCGGCTGAAGAGCTCCCAGCCCAAACCCGTGGTCGACGGTAGGAGTTTTTCATGCCTCGTTTGCCATTGCGTGCTGCTCCCAGCCTGCTCACGCTCTTGCACACCTGCATTGCGTGAATGCAGCCCGTTTTTGGAAAGCAGAAAGAATTGTTATTTGGGGGCGGAGACGCAGGAAAGCTATAACCTGCTTCAAAGAGCATGCCAACATGATTTTTTTTTTAATAAGAAATCTTGTGTCAGTGGTGCATAGGGAGCAACTGGTGGAAAAGAGGGTCACTACGGAAAATCGCAGGTGGACTAAATGCATCCCACGGGTTTGGCTGCAGCAGCTTTGCCGTCGCGGCCCCTCTCCCACCGCTGGGCGCAGCTGCTGTCCAAACCTGCTGCTTCTTGCTGGTGGGCCATGCAACATGGCCAACGCTGCACGGGCTGCGCCGGCTGCGCCTTTGCCAGCCGAGAGCACAGCTTGTATGGCACTGGCCCCCTCAGGCAGAGGAGCTTGCCGAGGAGCTGGGAAGTGCCCTCTTACCTCCACCGGGGATACAATCACCTGCCACCGAGAGATACGCTACTGGGTGCTTTAAGTTTTACAGGGTTGTATCCGGTTCAGTAAGGCAGGTGGCTTTAGCAAACAAAACCAGCATTATTGCTTTTATGTATTGCTTTCTGAAGGGTATTTTAGATGTAGAAAGGACTCCTAACATGTGAAGAAGTGGATCTTTGTGAAAATGGCTCGCTGACCCCGCAGCAGGCAAGAACATAGACTTTCCTGCACGCTGCCTCCCATGCTGCCCCTCTCTGCTCTCCATTCGCTAGCTAAGGTCCTCTCTGGCATTAAACTAGGCAGTGTTCAGGCAAAGATCTTCATCTGCAAAAGCTTGCCAAAACAGAGACAGTGACTGCCCTAGCCAGGGACCACCGAAGCGGGTGAGAGCAGCCCCCTGACAGGCAGGAGCCAAGAGCACCAGATGAGCCCAACCCCTGTAAGGGACGAGTCCTGCACTGAAAGGTGCGCTCACACAGCTCTGGGGGTACCGCTGCCCCAGTGGATTTGGATTTGGGTTTCTCCATTCACATTCTTCCCAACTTATGAACGTTTTGTTCTTTCTTGTGGGACCCCCAGGTAGAAAATAAGGGAAACAAACTGATCGGCTACAACAGGAGGCAGTGACCCTGGCTGTATGGGAAAGGTACAACATAAATCATTTGATCCAAGTAAAGAGATATAACTTTAAACTCTTTCTACGATGGCAATCATGCATGTTACATCCAACAATTGTGGTAAAACTAATTAGACAGAAGTGCGATTTTGAAGTCTGCTTCCTTTTTAAGAGCACCTATTATCACAGACATGTAGGTTGCAAAATACCCATTGAACTGAAATGCCCCATCGCTCAGCTGAGGACGTCCTATGCAACACATCTCTTCAGGAAAAGCCTGGGTAAATAAACATTTCCTGGAGGGCAAACAAGACAAACCAACCGTGTTTGCTAAGGTCATTGTTCCAGGCTAGCCGTCCTCCGCAGAGACCTCTCAGATGCACAAATCCGAAATTTGGCTGCGTTACAGTGAGCTGCTGGGGTGTACCAGCCACCAGGCTGCTATCCAGGTTGCTCACCGCTCCTCGCTTCATTCTGGGGCAGGGGCCTTGGCTCGTGTCCTGTGGCAGCTGCGGCACAGGGGCTGTGTGATGCTGGACTGGGTCTCACGCTGACATGGAGCTGGGACAAGGCCACTTGCTCCACAATGGGAAGTCGTATATATATATATATATTTATATTTATATTTATATTTATATTTATATTTATATTTATATATTGTATATATATTTATATATATAAAGCACCTATCACTATATTGATAAACATTCTTTGGAACCACTCTGACAGCAGAGGTAAGAACAGGGGTCAGCCTGTCAGTACCTCAGCACTTCTGTTTCCAACCAATTTAAAAAAAAAGCCACAAGACTTTGCTGCCAGCCTGCCTGGCTGGTGTTTAATACTGCTACTCCGTCAGGGTTGGAGGGAGACCTATTGTGAATAGGTACCAGAGTGGGGTTGAAGCTACCCTGTCTAAATTTAGGCTTCCTATGTAATCACTTATATAGCGCGAGTATCTCCCCAAAACCATGCCAGAAGTGATTTCATAGGTTAAACCCCCGTAACTCACACTGTGCCTGGAAGTGACCTAAGAAGAGAGTAATTTGTTGAGCACACTGCTGGGGTATCAGCGGCTCATTTCTGCTCCATCCGTTTAGTTTTTCATCAGCCCATTTGTCACAGAAACATTTCCTCAGCATGTCCTCTAGTTTGTCCTGTACGTATTGTCGTTAATAGCAATGATCTGCACAAGAAGATCGTGTTCCCTCTTATTGTCTCCCTTTCACGGAAAAGGTGGAATAAACGGCACCTTGGGTATATCTGTAGATAAAAGATAATAACAACAACAGAGTATTCATTGCTGTGCGTAAACCCTTAAAGATCTTCCCGCTCCTCAGGGCGAGTGCAGCCTGTTTCCTGGTCAGCGGTTTCCAGCTACTAGTCCACCCTTATGAACCGCGGCCAGCAGATACGACCAATTTCTCATCCGTTGCAGAAGGAACAGCTTCCATTGTCTCCAGCTTTTAGGCAAACGCCAAGTTTCCACTCTGGGACCTCGTCCAGCTACTTCTAGGACTGGTATCATCAGAGAGACGTCCAGTGCGCTCACTGCTGAGAGGCAGCTCCCTGCTGCCTTACCCAGTCCACTGCAGGAAAAGTCAGGCACTACCAACCTTGATTTCTTTTTTTTTTGGTGTGTTACCAATTTCATAGTTTGATATGCTTTCTGCATTTGACAGCTCAATGAAAAGGATCTGGAGATGATGTATTTAGTTTAGAACATCTTGCATTTTTCACTGGATGAAAATACAGTATTTGCAGCATTTTATTAATATCTCTTCGTTGTCAGGTCCTCCAGTTTCCTCCTTGAGGTATTCTCCGGCCAAAGGATTAATTATTTTGGTGGGCTGATCTTCAAGCCAAACTACAGAAGCCACTCCTTTCTGGATGAAAGTCTGGACACAAAACAATACACTTGAACAGCCAATCCTTCTGGTGATTCTTACATTTCTGTAGCATGTTTGGGGGGAGAAGAAATGACACTTGCAATAGACCTTTTGGACAGTGACAACATAGTACTGCGTACCCAGTCCGGTGTCAAAACTTTATATCAGTGATCTAATGAAGAAATAATAAACTCTCACTATGAACTTCCCCTTCCAAAAGAGAAATCACTCAGATATTTGCTTGATTTTTCTTTCACCGTATGGCATTTGGGGTTGTAAATGATCTTCCATTAGCACAGGCAGAGGAGGAACTACCTCGCTATGAAGGTGAGGTGCACTGAACTCTGTAAAAATAAAGCAAAGAAGCAAATATGTAAGTAGAGGGTTCAGAAAGGAAGAGAAATTGTTAGCGTATGGGGATGATCTGAGGCAGATAGATAGTCAACACAGCGACTTGGCAGGGCTGACTGAGTTCTGATAAAGGACATGGTTGGAATCTGGGCCAACACCATCAGAAAGAGACTGCTGGAAAAACTAAACATTAGCAATTAGAAACTGGCCTGAAAGGGAGGTTTCTAATCCAGACAGGAGCTTATGGAGGCAGCTAAGAGGGTAACATGATTGAAAATGTAGTAGCCTTCCTCGTAGGCTACCCAGTAACAAAAGCTTACTAACACTCCCCTGCTGCATATTAAAACCACAGAAGGAGAGTTTCTTGGCAGCAAGCAAAACACTTAAGCTGGCCACAGGTATCTCCTAAAAGGATTTTGGCATAGCAGCCTTAGAACAGTTTGACCAAAACTGTTGCACAAATTGCTTTATTTATGGGTAGCAACAGTCCTCTGAAACTGCCTATAAACCATTTATTGCTATTGCCAAAGTGGGCCTGGCAACGGCACCCATTATTTCAGCTACATATGTGCATTTGCAAATGGAATCCAAACCTGAGAGAGCTTTGATGGCTGGAGAGATCTTTGGTGGCATGGCTGCATATGCTCTCTAGAGCATTTAACAACGGTGCAGGGGAGTGAAATTGAAAACCAAGACATATAATCTGATTTTAAATACATCTCCAGAGTCTGGTGACATGTGGCTCACAACTGCCAGAACTCTTGGTGAAGAGGACACCCTGCACAAATTAAAGAAGGTGCCAGGATGCTGTATTTCCAATCCCTGTTGTCAGTCTAAAAGGGAATTATCAGGACCAAGCAGATCAAAGGGAAATCTTCACCAATCAAGAATGGTAAATAGTGAAGCTTTACAAAGTGCACTCTTAAAAGGATACAAAAATCGTATAGGGTCATGCAAGAGCCTCCCCCAAAGGGATGCCACGCCACACAGGCAAAGGTGCTGCCTGCCCTCGGAGCCGCATGCAGCCACCCCCATGCCTGTACACAAAGTGAGCCAGGAGCCACTTCTGGCCCCAAGGCCTCCTCATGCAGTACGGCTTGTGTCCCTGCACCAAAACCAGGGAAACCACAGCCAAACTGCCCATGGGGAATGGCCCCTAGCACATAAGAATACCCACTGGCAGGGGCCAAACCCGTGCCAGAGTCTGTGCAAGCGATTAAATAGTACAGGTCATCTCATGCCATTGCTTAAGGCACTGTGCCCGTGCCTCGTTGTATGTAGCATCGATCCAGCCACAGAGACTCACCTCACAAAATCTCTCCTTTGCAGACACTGGTGTTCCTGCCCTGGTTTTTTTCTGCTTCTCTCGTTTTCTGAGGAACAGAACCTTTTCTCCTTAAATCATGCTCCAGTCTTGCACCACCACAGCTGAAGTAATGAATTGATATTATGTTGTGGATGCAGTTTTCAGTGAGGAACAAAAATGCCTTATTATACTTGTTTTCTACCATCCCATGCTTCTAAGCCTCTGCATGAGTTATTGTGCCTTTACTGTAACCTAGAGACATTGTGTGGCTTTTTGAATAAAACATCAAAAGCATTCAGCACTGGAGATATTACAAACATATTTCATTTGATTAATTAAAAAGAACTCTCTAAGGAAATATTTGATTTCTTGCACCATCCCTGAACATTATACGCTCACACGACCTCTAGCCTTTCATTCCCTACAGAGTACTTGCACAAAATCCTCAGGGTAGAGTATATTATAAGAGCCATGGAAAGAATGCAATTGTGCATTTCAGCCCCCATGTCCTCAGTTAGTACCATATAATTTATGTATTGCAAAAATGACAGGTTTTCCTTTCAGTAGCACAAACATCTTGACCCTGTATAAGGTTCACTTGATGTGGCAAAGGTCCTTAGTTTGGTTGCTTTTACATCTCAGTTAGCTTAAATTTGCTGATTCAAAATGAAGCTGCATGATGTCAAAACAAAGCTGCTCAATTTGTATAAACCCCATATGATGGGACTAAATGACATTTTATTAGCAATATATCAATTTGTGCTAGACCAGAGATTTATTTTCTTGTGATTGTTTAACTCGATGATAGAGCTCTCGTTTATTACCATTGTCACTGTAATTAATTAGAAAGATCTGGCACTCTTATCTAAGCTCCAGGTAATTTTTTCATTTTGTGTAAATAAGTACAGGCCATTGGTTTTGAGGCATTATTTTAGTTTATTCCAACCAAGGTCCTGGCCATATGAGTCCATAGTTTAGTCTCTCTTTTTATAATACATCTTGAGGAACCTGCTGTGCACCATTGCTCACTGGACTGAGTGCTTACTCGGTGGTCACAGGTGAATGATTAGCAAGCTCAGCTCCATGAAGGACAGCAGACCACCACACAGGAGTATGATTTGCATGGATTTCAGATAACCTTATCTGCAGCGAAGAGTAAACAAATGAGTTAAGAAGTCATTTTGAGAGGATGCTCATAAAACTTCCCAACCACCCTGTAACACACTTGCACCAAATCTGAAATATTTGAGGAAAGTTCTCATTTTTATAAAGCGTTGTTGGGGAAATCCTTGATGGCTTTTTAAAATAAAGGACTCTCCTGTGGCTACCTGAATCTAAAGCTGCCATCCTCCTCTCTCCCTTTGCCCATGGTTACCACCTCCTTCAAACAACAGGACCTGGAAATCTCCCAGGGCGCAGGATCTCTGTAGACCTTATAGAATATCAGACATCATATCAACTGACGTGTGCTACAAGGTCTTGCAGGGAGACAGTCAATCAGGTGTGACATTTAGCTCATTAGTCCACAGTTCTAGATCTTATCATATATATCTGCAATTTTTTTTACAGTTTTAACTTCTTGTATGCGGTGTATATAAAATAACAGAGCTGTGTATCTAAAAATAGGCTAAAATCATACGTTTAGAGTCACGTAGCATTTTTCTTTCTTACTCTTCTCACATGGCCATCTAAACTTGCTGGCTAATGTGCCACTATTTATAATAAGATAAGCCATTTTAACTGCACAATTATTGTGCATATAATGAATTGTTTTTAGAAAGTCTCCTGGTCCTCCATATCATCACTCAAAATGAAAAGGACTCCTTTTTAATTAAGTAGTGGGAGCTGTTCCATGAAATATCGCCAGTGCAGAAATTTTTTGAGAAGTTAAATAATAACTAAAGATAATTGAGAGTTGTTAGAAGGGAATGCTAGAGTTTTAGAGATTTGGAACTTGCCTGCATTATATGATAACTGATATAAATTAGGTTTCTGACCTTAAAAAATTGTACTTACCAAGAAAGGAGACTTGATAATTATATGCAGAATATGTAAAAAACTTTCCACCAATCCTATCTTCCATTTTGGCCAAATCTGAGCTTTTTTAGAAATGCTTTCACATGTAAAATGTTGTTAGGGATATTCTTTATGATATTCAGCTTCATACTGCACTGCAGCTACTGAATTCCAGTTCTGATGTTCTCTTCTCTTCCCCATCTGGAACGTTTTGCCTTTTTCAGGAGAAAGACAAGGGAGAAAGGAACGGGCTATGCATACAGCACTACTGCACTCCTCATAGGTACTGCCTGCAGGGTAGAGGCTCAGGTCAGGCAGAAGGGAAAGGGAGCTCCTACAAGCTCATGCAGAAGTGCTCCTCCTTCCAGGAGGTGCCAATTTCCTTCCTTTCCTGAGAAATTGCTTTCCAGCATGGAAATGGCAACCATTTCATAAAAGCTCCCTGTAAACAATGTTTTCAAATGTTGTCATCCTTATTCCCTCTTTCTTAATTTTGCCACTTGAATACTGTTGTGCGCTACCAGGGATTTTTGTGTCATTTTCTAGACAAATATTAAGCATCTAATGTGAAGAGCACGTAATGGAAGTTTACTTGTCCTGCCTCCTTCCTTCTTTCATGATTAGAAGAAAGCCTTTTCCTTTTTTTTTTCCAGGCATCAAGGAAATAAATACATAATTCACTCCCTTGGGCCTCCTTTTTCTGGCCTCTGCTCTGGAAAGCATGTAAACATGGGCTGCTGCCTTTCCCTCTTTGGGGGAGCTTTGGGCATTCTTATCATTAAGTATGTGATTAAGTTCCATCCCAATTAGTGTTGCTTTTTTCAGTTGATTTTTCCTATGGAGCTTAGCAAGCAATCACAGTAAAACAATTTATGTGAACTCTTTACTGAAAGAGAGTCAGCTTGTTGATGTTTTAAAGCACAGGAAAATTTGAAAGAAAATTACTTCTAGGGGTAGTGAAGCGAATTTGTATTCATGGTTCAACAAACAGAAAAATAATGAGAGCTTGTGAAGAAGTGAGAAGTTTCATGAATCAAATTTAAACAAAGGCACTAGGCTGAGACACATTTTATTTTGATAAAGGGAAATTGCATGAATTGTATAACATAAACCATGAAGACATTTGTACTTAGAATAACTTTTGAGGGAAAAAAGTAACTGAGATTTTGTGAAACATTCTGTGCATTATGACATTTGTGGAAATACTATAAAATATGTAGAGGATATCTCCATTTTTTAGAGAATATAGGCTAAATCCCTAACTCCCCACAGCCAATGCTCAGGGTGAAGAAAGGCACTTCAAAGGCAGTGTAAAGCTGAGTGAAATGCACCTACCTTGCAGGCATCCTAGGCATTACCTAGAGCAACATAACAGGGGCTCTATGTTGCTTGCAAAAGGGGCTGAAAGAACAGAATAATGAGACTGTTAAGCTGCCAGCATTGCTTCTTGAACAAGAGGGGTCATCTGAGCTCAGTAGCCATTTAAGAGTAAGGCAGTTTGGAGTCTAACGCTAAAGCAGTTGCCTGGGCACCCCTGCTGCAGCAGACCTATGTATCAGCACCTCCCACAAGGACAATCTGTCCTCCAAAAGCTTTGAATTTATATCTAACTTTACTTGCCCAGAAGTTAGATGCACTGAATTCTCCACTTGTTTTCTTTCTGACCGCTCATGCAGAAAATGAGTTTGGAGATCAGCGTGTCACGTTGGGGTGCCCTGCACTGCTGCCCTGGGCTCTGTGCTCGGATGAGGCTGCTGAACGGCGTGGAGAACAGGCTGTGGAGCTGCATTATGAATTGCTTGGACTTCAGTTCCTAAGTTGAACTCTGGATTTTGAATGATAAACTACGGCTTGATGTAACTCAGCACCTGTGAAAATTAGGCCATCATCCATTTTTCACCTTGAGTCATGCATTACAATAAAAATTAATTAGACTTTTCCAAGTCAGTGCTTTTTTTACCAAGTTGACCCAACACTGTGCTGTAACATGAATCATTAAGAGTCATATGCAGACTGTCAACTTCAGGCACCTATTTAGGTTTTGCCATGTCTAAAAGGTGGGTACTCAGCCTCAGCAGAATGATTTACATCACCCACATGAAGAGCCCTAACTACCTCTTACGCAGTCAGAGTAAGATCTAAGTGCTTCCGAAGGCTTCCAAAAAACAAGTCAAAGGGTCTATGCTGGGATCACTGTACGGATCACTATGTTAGGAGCACTTCCATAGGACTATTCATGGTGTTGGCACATGCACTTATTAATGCTGGATTCGTTTTGCTAGCATATGGCAGTTCCCAGAAAACAAATTAAAGAGCACAAAATCTTTTCGATTCTGTTAAACAGGCACATAATTACTTGAATGTTACTGACATTGAAAGCATGGAGCTATGAGGGTGATCAGAGCAGTGTTACAGTTTTCCTGACGCCAAAGCATGTTATTAAATAACAGAAAACACTTCTAAGAAAGGACACATGATATTTACAGAAATAATAAATCAAGCCTTGTGCGTAACTTTTGCACAGGGCCATATGAAATGCAGCTACAAACTCGTAAATTTTTTGTTGGTGACATATAATGTTTCAGAACAGTGTAATTTTTCACCCATCCATTTGGGGTGATCATAAATGACTGGAGTTTGCATGAAGAATGCATAATTACTGTGACAAACAGGGAAATATCAAGATGATTTTAATGACTTGTGCATGCCTCTTTTCTATTTCTTGGTAATTGCTGATTTGCTGTGTGATTAAATCAAAGACTGCTCTTCAGGAAGAAAGAGGAAGAAATTAAAAAGTGGCAAAGACAAGACTGTAGCCCAAAGTAAATAATGTCAAAGATTGTAAGACAACGGCAGATGCCTCATCAGTTGTGAAATAAACACTTTCCAGATTGACATTTAGGATCAAAACACATCCTGAATTGTAAAGATGCTGGTATTAGAAAAGGAGAATTGTTTCTGGATTGTCAGACTGGCTGACACCCCTTCTTAGGGAGACTTGCAGGGTGTCCTGGTTTCAGCTGGGATAGAGTTAATTCTCTTCTTAGTAGCTGGTACAGTGCCGTGTTTTGGATTTAGTGTGAAAATAATGTTGATAACACACTGATGTTTTAGTTGTTGCTCAGTAGCACTTAAGTTAAGGATTTTTTCAGTTTCCCATGCTCCGTCAGCAAGCAGGTGTGCAAGAAGCTGGGAGGGAGCACAGCCAGGACAGCTGACCCGAACTAGCCAAAGGGATATTCCATACCACAGGATGTCATGCCCAGTATATAAACACAGGGGAGTAGGCTGGGAGGGATGGATCTTGGCTCTGACATCAGTCAGCGGGTGGTGAGCAATTGCATTGTGCATGACTGGTTTTTTTCCTTTTTTTTTTTCCCCCTCTTCTTTTTTCTGTTATATTCCTTTTCATTACTATTATTATTATTATTATTGTATTTCATTATTATTATTGTTAGTATTATATTTTACTTTAGTTATTTAACCGTTCTTATATCAACCTAGGAGTTTTACCTTCTTTCCCGATTCTCCTTCCCATCCCACTGGGAGTGGTGGGGGAGTAAGGGAGCGGCTGCGTGGTGCTTAGCTGCTGGCTGGGGTTAAACCACGACACAGGGGTATGTCTAAATCTGTATTAAGAGACACTTTGGCCATTGTTGAGACCGGATTCATGAGCTGCCCAAGCAACAGTCTTGAAAGGCCTGTTTAGCTGGTGATGGAGGCTCCTGGAGAGAAAGAAGGACCAGTGCTAACCCTAGGAAGGCCTGGCAGAGTGGCCAGGTTCATGCAGAGCAGCTACTGCCTAAGGTTCCTTGTGGAGCCCGCTTGGACCATGCACAGCCACCCCAACGGAGAGCAGGAGACACGGACAAAGGGTACGGGGAAGGGTGAAGAAGCAGATGTGTGCAGGGCTAGGCATGAGCTAGCACCAGGGGGTCTCCCTGCCCCATTAATGATGGGAAGGGCTCTTTCTGGGAACAGGCAGCAGCTTGGAGTGAGGCTTGTTGGAGGCCGTAGCTTAGCCCTGTCTGGGATCTGGCAGGGATTTTAACAGCTGGAGCTGCCAAAGCAGCCAAACTGACCCAAACACAGCCCCGACCTCAAGGATGAACTCGAGAGGGACAGAAGCAATACAAGTACATCTCACCTCGTAACTATGTCGTACACAACATGAGCTTCCACCGGAAAAATTCATCAGAACGTGAACTTTGATTTCAGTGGTGTTTTAAGCTGGAATTTTTTTCCCAAATTGTTACTATGCATTTCCCAAACTTTTTCCCGAGTCTGCTCAGTATTCTAAAGAAACATGAATGTTTCCCATATGAATCAAACAAGGTTTATAGCCTTCCACAAGTTTTATTGACATGTGGTACCGAGTGCCTGCCATAATGAAGGAAATTCATGTCAGTGGGAAGATTAGAAAGAAAAAAAGAAGGTGATTTATTAGGAGCGGTATCTCTTCTTAAAGCTGGCTTAAATTTCTAAGAATTTTCCAGCATCTGTCTAAAGATTTTGCTGATTTTTGTATCCACGTGTGAGCAACATGGAATACTACAATTGCACCACACTGTTCTCAGAACGGTTCTGCAAAGATATACTGTGTTAAGGAAGCCCTTTTATTAATGACACTGTACTTGGCAAAGGACCCAGGAACCATATCAGTGAGAGAACCATTCAGAAACATGTTTATTTTAAACTTTCAAGTTGGAGTCTCCTGTTTCACTGGGCTTACATAGTTGTAGCTCTTGTGACCTTAGCAGAATTATTCCTAATTCATACTGGCATAACTGAGTAGATTCAAACCTTAGAGAGCCACTGGAAATACCAGTAGCATAAAAAGCTCTGGTTTTAGTACGGCACTTAGAAATGAGCTGGGAGATTTCAGCACTGGGAGAAGTAACTGGAGAGGCTGATCACCTGGAAAGTCAGTGTCGTGGAATAATTAGCACCTTCAGAGAGGGGTTTTTAGGTAGTGTATACACCTATCAAACTAATCACATAGTTTATTTTAGCTAATCACATTTCTGGGCAGGGATCCAAATGTTAGTTAAGCAGGATAGGTGGAGACATATATATTTTATCAATAAGATAAGCCAAGTCAGTAGCAAAGCTTGTGAAAGAGTGCGAGAAAAAAGTACTCTTGTCATCATTGTAGGCATGACTTACAGTAATAGTATGGAAGGGGAGATTTCAAAGTTTTGTGTAAAAATTTCGCTTTTACAATGTAAAACTGAACCTTTTTAAGGTTGCATTTGATTGTTTCATGTGTAGTTAAATATATTATTAACTTGGCTATAAACCATCTTTCTTTCTGTATTAAGTTGATCTGTCAAAGATAAAATCTCCTGCTCTTCAAAGCTACAGGAGATGTTCCTCATGAATGTACCAGGTTCACCAACAGTCAAAAAGAAAAGATATTCTTGAGGGTAATGAACTAGCCAGTCATCAAAATAAATTATTGTGGCCAAATATTAAATCTGTGAAGACAACAATGCAGCAATACCAGTTCCTGAAGATGCAGCCTAGTACAACGCCGCTTATGCCAAGATGGCATTCCTATTAGATTTAAAAGGTACCATGAAATTTCCAGGCACTTCTGACTGACAAAGAATATTTTTCTTCTTTAATTTACAGTCTTTCTGAAAAAGGAACTTGCAAAAAATGTCCTGCAATCATTTGTGTCTGATTGAGCTTCAAATCTGCTTATAATAGAAGCCCCTGAAATGGTTTACTTGCAGTGTTTCTGGATGACTAAGCCTACATTTTAAATAACAGCATGAATGTAGGCAGGGACATAGGACTAGGAAGAAATCTCCTCCATTACTGGGAGTTACTGAATCCCATTCTTTTTTCTCTATTTCATGTCACTCTTTCATTTTACACTCTCTTCCTCATGAAGCAGAGATGCTTACATGTCGAAATACACTGACCTTGGGTGAAATTCTTCACCTGGGCACTTGGACTTTATGCAGTTAAAGAAAGATGGTTTGGGAGGAAAAAACATCTACCCCCAAGAGTTGTCCTGTACTTCACATGCCTTCGAGACATATATGACATATGGGCATCCACTGACCCTGCCCTCCTTGCTCCGTTCCCATTCCAGTGCATTTTAAGTTTGTAAACCTTCTTAGTCATGCATCAGTCCCTGTTTTCTTTGTGTATTGAGGTACACTGGGCATTTCTGAGGTTTCTAACTAATTCTCAAATGGTAACTCTGCAGAGGCGGTGTTAGGAAAGGGTAGAGGATCCATTTTTTTCAGGCAAATAAATACAGTAACTTGGCTTAAGCTCCTATTGGAAAGGAAGGCTGCAACAGCTACATGGCTCTGAGGTTTAAGGTGGCAATTGATCCATGATAGATGTCATTCTCTATTCATTTCTGGTAAAAAGGTACTTCATTTATTTTCATCTGTAATAAAGCGTTGGATCATTCCACAGCCTCCTTATAAAATGAAATGGATCTTCTCCTTTGTCTTCAATGTCAGGTTGATCCATAGAGGTAAAAAAAATAACAGTTTAATATTAACTTCAGCATCTTTTGATTCTGCCATTACATCTGTTAGCTCACCACTTTCCGTTAAGACAGAGAATGTGATGAAAAACAGTGAGACATCAGGAATAGACATACTGGTACTGAACTATTGATTTGTTTGAAAAATAACAGGGCTTTCTTCCTTTCTAACTTTTACTCTTTACACTGGAGACTACCCAGGCCTTTTATGACACAAGCATACACACACACAAGTGCATCATATAGTTTGTAAACTGATGAAGCTCTGTCTTATTTAATTGGTAGTCCTTATTTTTCCAGAACCACTGTGCAGGTGGTTAGAAAACACTAAGGAAGAGATTTTTAAATGCTGCTTGTTCAGTGTTCTCTTGTATTTTGCAGCTGACACCAGTCTTGGAACAGATGATGTTTATGATGATAAAGGGTGCCAGTGTGATGTGTCAGTAGAAGATCTCACCCCTGCGCTTAAAACTGTCATCAGAGCAATCAGGTGAGTAAAAAATACTGAATGGATAAATATTTGAGGTTTCTTTAATTAAGATACTAATTAACTGCATGTCAATTAATAAATATAGTTAGTTGAACTTATTACATGGCTATATTTGTTACATAACTAATGCTAATATAGTTTATTTATGGTTCCTTTTCATCAGTATTTTAATTAAAAGTTAAAATATTTTATCTGTTCTGTTATCAGCTTTTCAATGTCTAAAAATATTACATGATTTGACTCAGAAAAGAAAGAGCATAATGAATGCTGGTTTCCACTATATTTCCTGTAATCCAAAATACTGTAATGTAGTTTGATGTAGTTTTACTCAATGTGTATCACCTTGCCTGGAAAAGTTATTTCCTTTAAAACTTCAGGGTTTTATTGCATTTCCATATTCCTGAAACCGTCTGTCATATGACTTTTATTGCAACTTTCTTCTGGTAACAGCAGAATAATTACGTTCATTCAATTGTGCAAAGCCTTGCCTGCCACTATCCATTGAACTAAATATAACCCCCGTAATTGAAAACTAATAGTCTCCTTCTTTTCCAAGAAAGTAGCAAACTGCATTGAAACTTACAAAATTACCTGTATTGAAAGCTTAAACTTAGCATTCACCCTCCTGAGACTGCCAAGGCTCTTCATCTGCCTGAATATTTTGAAGTGCAAATCCTGACAGGCAAAATCCCCACCATAAAGACTAGATCGACAAGCAAGGAGAGCTCAAGCATTCTCTCTCTGCTGGCAGCAAACCCGAGGTTATTGCTGGGGGTCACCCCACTGGCTCTGCATCACAGTCACATCAGTGCCCGGCACCTTTCTTGGCAGGCAGGCAGGCAGGCAGGCAGGCAGGCACGCAACAGCCACAGGGGGTTTCTGCAAAACCCTGTGGAAAGATGATGTTTTCCTGCAGGGACACTCTCGCCTGAGTTTTCTCAGCACTATGGGAAGAAAGAACTCAAGCTCTTTTTATCAAATAATTTCATACAGTGATAACCTCTAGGCTACTTGTATTTCCTTTCCCTTTTTCCACTGATTGCCAATGATGACAGATAGCAAGTAAGGCTGTTTCTAATACTTTTCTACTAGCACAGACAGCTTGACAGATCACTTGCAGATGTCTGTTCCAACCATTTTTCCAACCTGCCTGGAAATGACCTCACAGGAGGTGTCAGATACCAGGTCCGTGTCCACAGCCACTGCAACTGGCAACTCAAATGTCACCACTGAGAACCATCTCTTGCCAGCAATGTTTCAGCAGGTGACAGAAATCCTTCTACACAGTGGACACCCACCTACAAGGCAGGCCTATTCCTTCAAACGGCAAATGCTCAAATTAGGAACAATCAGCATAGTCTGTTGGCTCTGGTGCCAAAGATCCTTGTCTGTGATGTTGCATTTTAAACAGACTGGTTGACTCTTGGCTCCAAGTGCACCTTGCCACTGTACTGGCAAGTGATACCAATGGTCCTCTCATTCTTAACACTGTCCAAATTCCTTAAGATCAACTTGACATTTTAACACTAAATTCACGGAGCTTGTTTTCAAAGGCACCATTGGATTGTTCAGTGCATCACCTGTACCTCTGCTTGGTTCTCTTGGTAATTATCAGCTCAAATGGAAAGTAACCAAATGTGAAGGACATAGTTGGCAAACTTTCTCCACAGTGCCATCCACAGAAACGTTCTAATAAGAAGAGCAAAGATGCAACAGTTTGGTGGTTTCAGACATGCACTATTTAACTGATAAGAGTCAACTTTTTAGATTATCTCCAGCTTTTTCTCTGTACACTTGGCTTACCAAAACCCAACTCATTTCACCACTGAGACTGAGAATAAGAATTCTGCATTCAATTCAATTCAATGCTATCAATTAGCCATGAATCTCTCCCATCTCTCCCTGCAAATGTTAGCGTTTCACTAGATTACAAGTGGCACATACGTTTTGCTTCAGAAACATACCTTTGTTTCAGATCTGTAAAGCAGTAATATGCCATGATCTTCAGACTTCTGTTAAATGCTATACCTTAATCTCTCAAAATCAAGACACTGATAATTTAGTTCGCTAGGTAGCTGATACTCCTCTTTCTGATTATTCAGAGTATCTGTTACCTGACTACACTGGGATCTATGCAAACATCTGAAGAAGGATCTGAGACACTATATAGTAACTGTAGAATTTCAAGATGATAACATCTGCCTATATGGAAACTTTGTGCCTCATTTTGAAGTTTGTTTTTAGCAACGGCTTTGAATTGCAAAGGCAATGGCGGAGGGTGGAGGCTGATTTTCCTTTCATGCTGGTATACAAGACAGATGAAGAGCAGGTACTTGCATAGCTTCATGAGAAACACTAAGCAAAAAAAAAAAAAAAAAAAAAAAAAAAAAAAAAAAAAAAAAAAAAAAAAAAAAAAAAAAAAAAAAAAAAAAAAAAAAAAAAAAAAAGAATGCCAGTATGCGAGCCATAGTTAACTATTTTTTTTTTTTTTTTTTTTTTTTTTTTTTTTTTTTTTTTCTGCACAAAGCTGAAAAATGAAAAAAAAAAAAAAAAAAAAAAAAAAAAAAAAAAAAAAAAAAAAAAAAAAAAAAAAAAAACAAAAAGACCCAAATATAAGCACACACAGTTGAATCCATTCTGGCTACATCACCTTGAAAAATTGCAATAAGGGAGAGTAATTATTTCTTCCTGCTTAGAGCTGGGTACAAATTGTTTTACAATGATACAAATGGTCCTTTTGTTTTGGGGAAAAAATGAAATTAACAAAATTAATTCATGCCTGTGGGTTTACAGAAGTAAGGCCTCTCAGTTTTGGAATCAGAAAGAACTGGGGTGGTTTTCTGTGAAAGGAGCCTAGAATGTGCTGGTTACTCGCAGGCTGGACAGCCTTGAAATAGCAAAAGACAAAAACTGGTTTATTTATAATCTTTCATTTTGGTAATTTCAAGGTGTACTGCTTCAGTTTTGACCTTGCTTACTTACATTTTTCTCAGGACTACTTTATTCTTCAAAACAACTTTTTAATTTTAAACAAGCAAACCCCCAAACTTTCATTTTGAAATAGTCAAAGCAGGAGATGGAGAAAATAATCCTTTCCTGAAAAAATTCTTAACTTATTGGCCCTTTCCAAAAATAGGACTCCCAACCAGTCCTACTGAAGACTCACTGGACAGACCTGTCCAGTAACATGTCAAGCTGTCAGCCTCCTCTCAAAGCTCCCCAGGCTGACTCTTCCACAGCCCATCTCTTGTGCTGCTCCCTCCATGCCCCCTTACTACAAACTCTCTGTCAGGAAAGATCAACTGAGGCAGTAGGGAAAGTAAGGAAAAGCTGCTTGATGCATTTGCACAATGTTGGGTGCGTAGGGAACAGATGGGTAGCGTGGTGACACGTGGTGTGCTCCAGAGCATGCCTTTGGCCAGGCCAGGATCAGTCCTGCTCTTCCGCAGCCTCCGGCTGGGATCAGAGCAGTGCACAAAGCAGTTCTTGCTAGCGGTACACTGAGCCTTTGTGCCAGCAGGTTTTGTAGTATTACTCAACCGGCCCTAGTCTTGTCGTGAACAAAAAGCCATTAATATCCTGCAGAGTTCCCGGAGACTAACAAAAAACATTGCATTTTCCAGCTCTGTTAGTTCACAATGATGAATGTATATAAAAGAGACTAGAAAGAAGATGAGGATACCCTGCTTCCATATATTGCGATATCTCTGATCATTTTTCATAGCAAGAGGCACTAAATTCTGTAATACTCTCCACAATGGAAATGATGGAATTATTTTACTATTTATGGAGTATAAAATTAGATTTGAGAAGCATAAATAAATATGCAATAGGAAATAACTGCAATGGCAGGAAGATGAACTTGCTGACCTAAGAGGTCTTTTATCTCTTTAACTCTAGTGATTGCATAGATATGTTTTCATTTGTTGTTATTAAGAAATAATAATAATAAATGTAGCTAAAAGTAATGAAACTTGAGAATTCTTGAGCTGATAAGCTGTATAGTTCAATAGTCATACATATTTAATAGCCAAAGAAGGAAAATATAATTTACCATTTATGATCAGTCTTTGAAATGTTTCTGCTACACCTATAAAATGTATTTTTAGCAGCCATAATGAATTTGTTCAATGGTGGTGTTTCAGAATCCTCTATTTCTTTTAAATCCCAACACATTGTATATTTTCTGCCCAGATGGTCTTCAGAGTCTAGGCAAGGCTCTTAGATGTGTCTTTGGCTACGACAGCACTGTGCTTGGGAGAAAACAATGTCTCTGGCTCCTAGGGGATGGGTTAGTCCAGGTCAAGACCCAAGAGAGGAGGCAATTTTGACCCACTCACCCCACACGTAGTAGAAGTATCTCTCAACCACCTTTGTCTGTTGGCCTCTCTATATTGGATCCTGATCTCTCCTGCACGTTGCAGTTTACCAGGAAGAAGGGTTATTTGGCAAGGTAAGGGTAGAGAGATGGAGGAACCAGCACAACTAGATCTGTGGGCACCTGCTTTCCTGATGTAGTAAGTGAGCAAACAACCTGTGGTCGCCTCATCTAGCTATGGGTAAAACAACCTGTCTTTTAATCTTCAAAGCAGTAACCATGTATGAGTTTACCTGAATCCCAGTAGAATGAAGCTCCATTTCTTCTTGAGATAGTGACAAGACTGACAAGATACGAGTTTAAAAAAATAACATGAGTACGACAGGGCTGCACAGAGGATTAGAGATGTTCTGACTTGGTGCCAGTCTCAGTAAAGTGCACTGATGACAAGCAGAATAGCTTTTAATACTGGAAGGGGCAACATGAATGGAAATTAAAATGCAACAAATGCCAGGAAAGATATGCAACCTGCACGTTCAGAAAACACTGTCATTCTAGATCAGTACTGATCCTGCATTTGACAAGAGTTAAATGACATGGATGCTGCTTTTGGCTGCTAGGGGTCAATAAGACAAAAGTTGGTATTGGACCTGTAACTTTCTACAAATTACCAGGGCATGTAAAGATTAGTGGGACCTGTGGTTTAGATGTTAACTACAGGCAAAGCACGTTGATATATTGGTCTAATTCAACACAAAAGACTTTTTTTCTGCTCTCCTCTGGATGCATCATTGAAATAGGCTACTTTTTATGGCTAATTCTCGACGGAAAATTGTCACGCTTGTGACTTGGGTAGGTTTACAACCGTGTATCGTCTACGACATTAGATTAGAGTTATAAAATACCACCTCGCTACACGGCATACAGCGATTTAAAAATAACAAATAATGTCTAAAAAAGTCATGGGGACTACACGGTTTTGTTCTTTTGGGTTAATTCTTACTTTGAATTACTGCTGTTTGGTCAGCACTAGCGGTTCCGTATTGCCGGTGGCGACTCGGTTTAGTTTCTGATGAGTCTTGTTTGCCCTCTTGTGGTATAACTAGAAAAGACAGACCGAGCTGTTTGCCCTGTTCCTCCTGTTTGTGTTAAGTCCTGGTGCTTCAGATACTTGGGGTATGAATAACTTTGTGCTCATTTTCCCTTTTTTTGTACAAGTAGGTTACCCACCCGAACTGAACCCTTCGTTTTTATTACACAGGAACACACCAGAATAGGCAACTTTTTATTCTAGAAGCACGAATGAAGGAAGCTCAAAGGCTTTTTTGTTCACTATTGTTGAATATGCTCTATACAGTTGTAATGATCTTTCAGGATGGGTGTTCAAGCCTATCAAGTTCAATTACATAGTTATTTCAAGATATAGAAAGCCAACTGAGCTTTTAAAATTGACAGTAAATAACCATGGAGAATCAACCAAATTTAATAACTGCAAAGCAGTTGCTAGGCTCCATCACTGAAAGAATTCAGGTTTTCTGTTTCTTAATTAACTTGCAGGCTTTTAAAATGCCAGTCTTCTATAACCCTTCAGGTTTTTGCAGTTTATGTAAAATTTCATATATTTGAAGCAAAAAGAAGTAAGCAATATGGGTCTGTTCCAAACCTTGCTGAAGTTAATTAAGATGGCATCACATGAGCTAATACCTAAACCAGAAATAGTACAGTTACACCTCACTGGTATAGCTGTGATGCTTTCGATCCTGTGTTTGACTTCTGAATATTATGAACAAACTGCCTTGATAAGCAAAAAAAACTGTTATAAAGCTGCAAAGCAGTAAAGAAGACTTTTGTGCACAGTGATTAAGAAGCTTCTATGGCTGTTAATAAAAATTAGTCTTCTGCCTCTTCTCCTGTAAAATCACCCAGTTGTGGTAAATTCAGTTGTATTCAATTATGCTATTAATCCTCTGGCTCTACTTTTCTAATAGAGTTTCATTTTTTTACTTTATCAAGAACGTGAAGTAAAAAATTGTGACCACCAAAACGGAGAGTATAATAACAAAAGAATGATACTTTCTTGTATGTCAGCTACATCATTTATTCTTTGTAACCTGAATAAAGAACTAGATTCCAGGAGATGGTCTGTGCTGTCAGTGCTATTATGAACAGAACATCTTGGCATCATTTGACACCTAAAAGAAAAAAAATCTGCATGCCAGCTTCAGAGGCCTTCAGATTACAAAAGACGCCAAAAGCCATTAGCCTGTAGAACTGGCTGACAATGGAAAAGAGGAAAGTGCATCATCTGACATATTTAAAACTGCATGGAGATCAGTCCTGAACTGTCAAGGTGATGGACTACTCCTAACAGGCCTCTTCCATTTTTAATTTCTATAATCAGATTCATAGTTCAAGCTCTATACCAGTGACAAGCAATCTCATTTTTAACTGGAAGTTACCAGCATGGAAAAAATCAACAACCTAAGCACTGTGGGAAAAGGCTGATATTATTTGGAAGAACATTTATGTATGCTGCAGAAATCAGTAGAGGATCACTATATACTATTAATCTGTCTGTACATACCTGTTATCATAATGTCTGTCCTAACTATACAAAGTATGGTTTTCCTAAATTCCACTAAACCACTACTAATCTGTTTTTATCACAGAGCGAGAGCCATGTTTTGGTTTTTATTATAATTCATTGTCTTACAGCTGCTAAATACGTATCTTAGTAAACACAGAGGGAGTATATTAGCATGAAATATTGGCATTTGAAATAGGATGCCAATTTACTGTCTCTGCTTTTTTAATTGTAATACATAGCAAATAATCAGCAGTTTGGCCCTAATGGGGATTCATAAGCTCTGTAACACAGACCAGAATGGCCAACACACCTGATCCCTTGGCTTCTCTCCCAGTTCTTGCACGGTTCTCTCTTCTGCAGTTCTCATGTAAACCAAGGAGAACTGCAGGTTTTACCAGCTGACCTGGAGAATTGGCTCACTGTCATTTACTTTCCAAATTTGTCATTTCTATTATTTAAAATCTGCGATTTAACATCAAGCTTTTCATTCTAAGAAGAGCTACTCAGTGGACATCACATATTCACATAAGCATCACAGAAACTTGTGCAAGTCTCACATAAAAAACATATGTCATTCATCAATTTTGGATATTTACTGTTATCTGACACTTACTATTCTGCAGTAAAATTCAAGGGAAAAAATCACCAATGCTAATTAAACAATAATTCCCATAGATTTCAATATGGAACAAACATGAAAACTTCTCTTTAGCCTACAAAGTTTGATCTTAAGTCAGCAAAATAAATTTAAAAAAATACTTAGGCCTGAATGTTAATTAAAAATAAAAATGGATTAAAAATTAATTGGGTGCATAAATTTAAATTTTTTACAAAATGGAAAGCAAAGAACTTAAAATGAGTGCCAGAAAAAGAATACTATTATTTATGTTTGTGTAATCAATTTGTTAGAGAAATCTTTCCTCTAACAAGGACAGAATTAGCTTAAGCAGAAATGTATCTTACAGAATATCCCACTCAAGTCAGTGGGACTAATCCCAGATTTAAATTAAGCATGTACTTCAGTACCTTTCATATCAGGCACCTAGCATAAAAAAGCCAAATAGGTGTATACCGATAAACTAAACATGCTCTGCACTCTTTAAAGTAGTGTTACCTGATCTTTCTTAAATAACGATTCAAAGGGATAGCTACAATGCATTTGTACTTACACATTTGTACTTACAAAAACAATTGTGTAAAAGGAAAAGTTCACTTGCACAAGCTGTATTGAAAATATCTTCCATTTAAAAATTAGCTGTCAGATTTTGTCAGTGGAATATATTGTATTGTTTCACAACTGTTGAAGACTAATCTATGAAATGCTTTTTCCCCACAGAATTATGAAATTTCATGTTGCAAAGAGAAAGTTTAAGGAAACACTTCGTCCATATGATGTCAAAGATGTCATTGAACAGTATTCAGCAGGTCATCTAGACATGTTATGCAGGATTAAGAGTCTTCAGTCACGGTAAGGAAAGAATAATTTCTGCTCTGCATAAGCATCTTACGTCATTCACTGCATAATGAATATTGGTAACGTTTAACATTTCTGTGTTATATTTGGGTACAAATTGCCATCCATGCTTCAGCCCAGCCTCTCTTTCTGTGAACACAGCTGAGCCAGAAATTACATTGTGGGTAAAACCAAACAAAAAACCATGTATCTAAATTGTCCCCAGAAAATGGAAGTCTGAACAATAGAAAAGGTAATCCTTTATCTGTAAATTCCATTCATAAGCAAGGATTTAGTCAGGAGGTTGCCAAAAGGATGAGGTGGACATTGAGAATTGCCTTTTTCCATCCCAGACTTTCTCTCTTCACATAAAAGAAATTGGGAACTACTGGTAATGTAGTATTTATGTAGTTTTTATGTTCTAGATTCCCAGCAATAATAATTAAAAAAAACCAACCAAACCACATCATTGCATCATGTGTATCATTACTAGCATCAGGGCTGAGATTCCTGCTTCAAGCTGAACACTTTCCCAGGACTCGATGCTGCTGTTAGGATGGGAGAGCTGAGGGTGGCACTGGTATGTCTGTTCCTCCACAACATCAGGCTGCTGGAGAGGCCACATCCTCTCTCCCCTCTCAGCAAGTCTAGCCCTGGCTCTCCCAGATGATGGCTAAGTTCTGGCCCCTCGTTAGTGCCAATGGAAAAGCAAAGCAGTCTCAAATGCTCAAAAATCCCTTTTTTTCTTTTCTTAATTAATAAAATTAAGTTTGTCTTCTTTCTCAAGTGCTTTTCTGAAGTACTGTGATTTTAATTTTTAATGTACGGATATAGCAAACACTTCTGTATCATCACTGTTTTCAGGAATCACAGCAGCTTTTGATTTCTCTTACAGCGTTGACCAAATTCTTGGGAAAGGACAAATCACAGCAGATAAAAGAAGCAGAGAAAAGAATCCTGCAGAGAATGAGACAACTGATGACCTCAGTATGTTAGGGCGTGTAGTCAAGGTGGAGAAACAGGTAGAGTGATTATCTGTGTCGCTTTGTCTTGCTCTACTGCTCATGCCTTTTGTGTATTTTATTGCCAGTTTCAAAGGCTGAACAGGTAAATTTTTTTTTTCTAATATCTGCTTCATTTACATGTTGAAATAAAATTGATATGAATTGTATTACCTTAACTGTCTTCCATGTACAGAAAAGTAAGTAGGGAAAAACCGCAGGTTGCTAGATTTTTTTCCCTTTTATCAGCTTGCTTCTGAAAAATTTACATGGCTCTTGACATTATTTTTCAAGGGTCAATAGCATATACCAAGCTCCTTCCATTTTTCTCCTCAGCAGTCACATTTTTCCTTTGCTTGGGTTCCAAATATTTAAAATTAGTATTTGGCATTAACGTTAACCTTTTCCTCTCCTCCTATAGGTACAATCCATTGAGTCAAAACTGGACTGTCTATTAGATATTTATCAACAAGTTTTGCGAAAAGGATCTGCATCCGCGCTCACTTTGGCTTCGTTTCAAACGCCAGCTTTTGAGTGTGAGCAGACTTCTGATTATCAGAGTCCATCAGACAGCAAAGAATTGTCTAATTCTGCACAAATTAGTGGATGTGTATCCAGATCAGCTAGTGCCAATCTGCCTCGTGGCCTACAGCTTATACTGACACCAAATGAATTTAGCACTCACGCTTACTATGCTTTTAGTCCAGCTATGCATAGTCAAGCAACGCAAGTGCCAAACGATGGACCTGCAACAGTTAATAACACATCAAACCAAATAAACCAGGCAACTAAGCCAGCAACTCCAACAACATTACAAATACCACCTTTCTCATCAATGAAGCATATCAATAGGCCTGAGCCCGTTCATATTATTCCTGTAACCACACAGGAAAATATTTCCGATGTCACCGCTTGCCTTGTTGCATCAAAGGATAAAGGACAAGTTGCACAGCCCAGTGCGACGAAGGATCTCACATGGAGAAAAAGTCTGGATACAGAAGGGGAACCTTTGCTCTCAGTTAAACCTGTGGTGCAAATGGATTTAGGAAAATCTTTATCTGTACAAAACCTTATACAATCAACAGAAGAACTGAATGTACAGATTGCTGGCAGTGACTCCAGTGGTTCCAGAGGTAGCCAAGACGTATACTCCAAATGGAGGGAGTCAAAATTATTTATAACTGATGAAGAGTTGGAGACAGAGGCAGGAACAGAGACTACTGAAGCCATCTCGCGTCCATTAGTGGAAACAGCTCTGTCTGCTGACTCTCTAAGGACTGGAATATCAAGATCATCTCAAAGCATCTGCAAGCCAGGGGACGGTACAGAAGCACTCAATCTGCTCCACGTCAAACTTAAATAACAGCTTGTGGGCTTTCTTCATTGGCTGGGTCATTCCTCTAGTCATACATATCATAGCATGAACTGTTTTGAAAGCCTTTTTAATAAGATAAAATCACAAAAATCAGGATGAATCTGCAAAGCAGTTGAATGAGCCCATATCTCCTAGTTGCATGAAAATGCATGTTTAAGTGATGGCTAACATTCAAATTTACACCTACAGTACGGCAGCCTTTCATGTAGTACAGTAGGTTTAAATAATGAGTTGCCTACAAAGCTAATGCTGCAGGATGTATCAAAAAGCAAAAATTTGAGCATTTAGACCTAGTGCCGTTTCTACAGGGCAGAAGTAAAAATCATAAGGTTTAAAGCACTTTGCTGCTGAACTAATTAAATATATATATATAATGTCCTGATTTAGATGATAGTTTATGTTTACAACAAAAAAATTATCTACAGCTGCTAGCAAGGTACCAAGGAAACCAGTAATATGGGATTAGAAATGGCTGCCAGTTGCAAGATACACACATTAGCTCATCAGTAATCAGTTATTTTTAACTTTGAAAAACAGTACGTTAATATCCATCCGATTTTTGGTGATTTAGCGCTGTGGCAAAAGTACCTGACACACCACTATCATGTTGTTCTTTATAACAAGAACATTGTTTTGCTATGAGAAGTTTGTGTTTTAAGGATTGGGGCTGGCCTCAGAAGTGAATAACCTGGGTGACTGCACTAAAAATTCAGGGGAATCTCTCCTTCTTCCAGTCTCATTGAGGAGCTATCATCTTGTGAATCTGAAACATTTTGGCAGCAGGAGGTGAGGGAAGGAAGCAGGCGCTGCCTTTATTGTAGAAGCAATATTTCCTTCTGTGGAAATTTTGGCAATTTTCCTTGCAGACCCAACCAGATACCATGACAGCACTTCATAAGGCTGGGAAAGGAGGGAAAATGAGGAACTGAAATACAGAGTAAAACTAAAGAGGACAGAACAGGGAAGAGAGAAAGACAACACAATCAATGAAGAAAAAAAAAGAATATGGATTTAGATGGGCAGGAAGGGAAATGATCCCAGAAAAAGAAACAAGGAAGGTAAAGAGGCAAGAAGATATATTTTTTTTAAATCCAGCCTGTCAGTCACAAATACTAAGTGCTATTTCCAAAAAAAAAGCCATGTAGGCAATCAGAAATGGAAATAGAAGTAGGGAAGACCACCTTAACTGAAAAAAAAACCTGAAGGCAAGGGGTTTTTTTGTTTGTTTTTGTTTGTTTGCCTTTTAAATAAAAGGGTAGGGGGAGAGAGGGTAAAGTGGTCACACTCTTACAGCTCAACACTGTGTCCCAACTGCAGTCATTTCTTGTGAACTTTCCAAGAAGGGACCTTCAGACTCCCTCCTCCTAATACTTGAGTTTTCAAATTCAAAGCCTACATCAGACCGAGCATTCCTGCTTGATACATCCTCTTTCTTTCTTATCCTAACCTACACTTCACTTCTGCTGATGCAGGAGCAGTGTTAGTGCCTATCTGCACATCCCCAGCAAGGCTTCGCCACTGGGAGAACCCCTGTGGAGCCTAAACAGGCTTTCGCTCTTCCCAGCTGAACGAGGTTTCTGTGTGTTGCCTCCCCTCAGATTTACACCCCACCTGCACCGCTGGCTTGTAGACAACCCGACTCGGGCTCAGCTTCCCTCTAGCAGCAGGAACACCGAATGTACAGGGGTGCCAGTGCCAGCTCACTCAGGGCAGTGTTTTCTCAAGGCCCAGACCTGCTGGGAACTTACTATGTACATCAAAAACATCACTCCAGTCTTAACCATGGCTAAATGCTGTAGATTGTATTGTGAAGGACTTGATCTGTTTACTATGAAACCATTGTAATTTCTGCTTCCATATTTCCTTTACAGAAGTATTCCTGGATGTTACATGACAACCTTATTATGTGAAAGTACATGCAAACTGTAGAGTGTATATATTGTGTTGTTATACGGGGTCCACGGATGGTACACTGTGTTCCATGGCTTACGCCGGAGCAAACTTCAGCTGTTAAATCCTGAAAGACACCTTGAAGCACAATTTCTTCACCACTGATTTGCCATATAATTTACCACATTCAGCCTTTCCTGCTTTTATGTGCAGTCTGGGCATACTAAAGCCTGATTACAACAGTAATTTTGTGAGAATAGGTTTTTTCCCACATCTCAGTTCATTTAACTATTAACTTATTTGAATGTCTGCCGTTTATCCAGACAGATCTGTAAGTTTAAAGTACTATCCAAAATTTTAAAAGTTACAAGGTTTTTTTAGGCTTTCCTTTCTTTTTCCTAACGGTTTATGGTGCCTTTCTTGCCTTTCATATGAAGCCTCCTGCTGGCCTAAGCATAAACCTGCACTGAGGTTCAGTTCAGGAGCAGGAGATCGGGCACATGGCAACTGTGTGTCAGGAATGAAACTCCCTTCCCCTCCTTGACGAGATCGAAAAATCGAGGCATCGTGAATTGGACACCACTCTTCCACCTTCATCTGCATGAGCAGATGGTTGCACCCCCATTGAGCCCGGAAGGCGTCAATGGGAGAACTGAGCATTGGCCCTGCCCGTACCGATTCCGCACAGAAACAGGGCCTTGGGTTTTGCTGATAATTTATCTCACGGAAACTTGGTATTTTTGCCTTAAATGACATGCTTGAGTCCTTCTAATTTTAAGTTAATTTATTTAATACAATTTTGTGCACAAAAGAATGAGTTCTATAAATTATGTATGAAAATGTTAATGTCTTTACAAAGTACTAATAAATCCAGAAGATCATATCTTTTCAAATTATGGTTTAAAATCCTGATTTTTTTTCTTTTATGCTCACCATTATTATTTTTGTAGCTGCAAGTCTTATCATATAGGAATTTTTTAACATAATATTGATAGAAAATAGAAAGAGTCGTGAATATATGAAATTCTGGAGAGGAAGAATTGTTTGTTTGGATTTTTATAAGCTTTGCTCATATTTCCTCATGAGGAGTTTCCTGTTTCTACGCTCTCTCTTTTAAAGACAGTGTCTTTTGACTGACAGTCATTTATTGGTTTCACAAAAGAAGGACCTGTCTGGCTTTTCAAGTCTTGTCCTGAGCTGCTTATTAAAGTCCAGCTCATGACAGCTAATAAGAATTGTTCACGAGTAGGGACAAAGGACAATTTTTTTTCTGATTTACAGTCCACTTGAGGATTGTTGAAGAGAGAATTTGAACTTAAGTAAGAGCTTCAGGAACTAAGCTTTATCCAAATAACTGTTTTCTGATCAGCATGTTTCTTGTACCAGATTGAAGAGAGAACTGAAAAGAATAGTTTTGATGATTATTATTTGTTTAAAAATGTGTATTTGCTCCTGGCTTATATGATCTCTACTTTTTATTTAAATATGAATATGGTGTTTTAGCCTAGGGTTCAAGATTGCAAAGATCATACACTTTTATTCACAGTGCCCACAGTTGTTCCATATGTTTTTGAGATAATCCTACTTAGAGTGACTGCTCTCATTATAGTATGGTGATGAGTAATTCACCTGCTCTTCTGTGATAAGACAAATCATACTGAATTGCTGATGTATAGTAGAACATCTGATGTACAGTAGTATTTCTGGATTGGGACCTGCAGTCCTTACTCAAGCAAAAATTCTAGGGAATTCATTCATTCTATGGAATTCAAGAATTTTTCTTGAATCGGGAGCTCAGATTCAAATCCTTATTTTGTTGGGCATCTGTTTAAAGTGAAAATGGTAATATTCCAGTTATTTCCTGAGGAAACTAATACTTAGCTGAATTTACCCATGTCACATTGACTATATAAAAAATAACGCACAAAGTACTGATGTAAAAAGGGAAGAAGAGAAGGGACATTTTTAAAAAGCACAGAGAAAAGGAGAATAATCAGAAAAGAGGAGTAAGCAGGAAAAGAAAATGTAACAGCAAAGGAACGAAAAAAGGGTTTAAGCACCTGAGGCTAAATTCATCCTTGGATGGCTTCACTGACTTCAATGAATTCACTGCCCAACTGGGTGAAGTTCAGCCTCCATTGGGATAATCAGGCTCAGTTCCACTGACCTTAAAGGAACTGAACCCACCTATACCAGGAATGAACTTGCCTCTCTGGGCCAACTTTTATCCTGACTCATATGTCATGCAATCCTTTTGGATTCATTAGGTTTGAATGAAATACAGGTCAGAAAAGAATTTGCCCCAGATATTTCTGCTTCACGTTTTTTTTCAAGTGTGTTAATCGACTTAATTCAAATGGATTACAACATCACACAAAGTGCTGTCACTGTCTAAAAAGGTGAATTGGTTTTTGAAATAAGAATTGTCCCCTGCAGCGTCAGTGGAAGCATGTAATATTTTCCTGTTCATTCATCTGGATGCAAATGTGGCCATTCATTCAGCTGTGGCCACACACAGGACAATTCCAGACATACCCAATATCATCTGCTATCGGAAGCATTTTTTACTTCTTCGAAAGATAAAAAGACAGTTTTGTAACAGGCTTAGAAAGCACGAAGGCTGCTTCCACTGACACTGCAACGACATTAGCCAGTACATTACAATGTTAATTGTAACCTCTTGACAAAGTTGAATCCATATTGTTGTTAATAAAAATTATTTGAAAAGTACTATGCTTACTGGGTTTTTTTCCTTACCTAAAAGATTGTACGTTGGGAGCACATATCAGGCAACAAAAAAAATTTAAGCTTGCTCATTGTTCTCCTTTTGAAGTTTTGTAATTTTTTATTAAATGGACCAAAACACCACAAAGGAAGTTTACTAGAATAAAATGCGCACAAGCCAGTCTGATATATTCAGTTTCTGGTAACTGTTTACAGCAGAGTTTACTTAAACTTCAGATGTTTCAGCACCTCTATGAAAACGAGCTTGGAAGTTATTATTACCTTCCCTGTTAGATAAATGGTAATTGATTCAGGATCAGCAGAGGCCTGTGCGAGGAGCAGGATTCCGCAGGGAAGGCCCATCTGCTACCTCAGTTTAACTTGAGGCCTAGGTGAAGCCCTTTCCTCTGCGTTGAATCATAAAAGTTGCTCTAGAATGCTACTGCACCAAACCTACAGCCTTCTTTCCCCACTTTGCTCTTCCTGCAGTCCTGCTGAAGCTAAGCTTTAGTATTTTAGCGTGAAGTATTACATATAGAGAGCTTGTTCTTGTGGTGAAGTCACTGCCTCCATGGAGGCTTCAAATTCAGAGCAAGATATTTCCATGTGTAGGTGACCTCTCTCTGATGAACGTAATCTTAGATACTGAAATTTAAAGATGCAGTCTCCAGAAAGGCAGATTTTCCATGTCAGCCATTTGTACCCACAGGCTATGTGAACATTGCCAAGCTCTGCCTAAGAATAAACACAGGACAGGAAAAAAGGCAAACATGTATGCACGCTGTTCTCGTGTTAAACTGGGCAGTCTTGCTTCACGTGTACACAGAGATGGTAGGGAAGGGTCAGAAGACAGCAGTGTGAAGTATTTCCTGTTGAGTTACCCTGCAGGTCACAACGGCCAGGCACGGGTGGTAATGTGCATCCATAAAGACACACACATAAATGTTCACTGTTCAGCTCTGTGCAATAGGAGTACAGGACCAGGCCTAAAAGGGAAATTTAAACCCTCATTTAGCAGATTTTCAGTGTAATTGAAAGTGGGAGGGGGAGGTCTTAGCTGCTTCTTAGTTTTTTTTTTTTCTATTTTTTTCAGTGTGAGGGTGACCGAGCACTGGGACAGGTTGCCCAGGGAGGCTGTGGAGGCTCCATCCTTGGAGATATTCACAAGCCGCCTGGACACAGTCCTGGGCAACTGGCTCCTGGTGTCCCTGCTTGAGCTGGGGTGTTGGACAAGATGACTTCCAGAGGTTCCATCAACCTCAGCCGTTCTGTGGTTGTTTCCAATATTGTATCAGCTTTACATTCAGTCATACTAAAATCTTCATGGGAGTATCATTAAAGCTTGAGATTAAATATTATGACTTCCCTAAAAAATTCAGACTGCAATGTATCAGCATGACACGAACCTACATACCTAGGCAAATCCCTCAGTGCCACCCTCGCTCCCCAGCCTCCCCTGAGGCTGCCTGCCTTCCCCCTCCCCCCTCCGCCACCCTACAGACTTCGGGGGCTTCCCACCGAGTTCGTGCCCCTCCCGTCCTAAAACACCGCCTCCTCCTCAGTGGAGGCCACCCAGGGCTGCCCCGAGGCCGGCAGAGGAGAAAGGAGAAGGGAGAAGTGAGACAGGAGAAGCCGGGACTCCGGACCCACCGGCCCTCAACGGCCGCGCAGCGCGCGCCCCAGCGCGGCGCGGGCCCCCACAGCGGCGCGCGGCGAGGGCGCGAGCTCAGCCTCCGGCTTGGCAGGGACGGCCATAGGTTCCCCGACCCCCGCGCGGCCTCGCCGAGCCAGCCAATCACTGCTTAGAGAGCGGCCCGCCCTGGCCAATAAGCGCGCCCCTAGCCTGAGGCGCGCCAAGGCCCGCCACATGGGCCGCGGAGCTCGAGGAGAGAACTGCCATGTCTGACTGGGACACGAGCAGCGACGAGGATGCCGGCGCGCCGGGTCGGCCGCCATCTTCTGCTGCCGCAGCTGGGCGTCTGTGCCAGCCGCCGGCGACCCCTTCGCAGAGCTGCGCCTCCGTAGAGGGCGGCGGGGGACGAAGGAGCGCTGAGTGGCGGCGGGAGCCGGTGGCCAGCCTCGGAGGGGAAGAGTGGGAGCCTCGAGGCGCTGAAGGCTCCCGCGGCCCGGGGGAGGCGGCGCGGCAGCGTTCGCCCCGAGCCGCCACCGGCCAAGCTCGGGACGCCACGGCACCGCTCTGCTTCCACCTCGATAGCGCCCTGGTCGGGGCTCTCATAGGTAATAACGGCCTCACCCCCACCCCCCGGGGTGCTTGGCCTGCTGAGGTAAGCAGGTGGGGGAGGAGGAGAGGACCCGGCCGCGGAGAGGTTTGTTCGTGTGGGCCCCTGCACCTCCCTCTGTGGCCCGAGGAGGTCCATCGCTGCCTTCCCTCTCCCTGGCCGTGGAAGGGTCCCAGCCCCTTCTAATTCCCTTACATCTCTCTAGCCTGGGGATGGTAGGATGGTTTTGTAGGGTACTGGTTGAAGAGGGGAGCTCTCCCACTCACCAGGGTAGCTGAGCTTTTCCTCCCTAAAGTGGTTGGGTTGATGTCTGTTTCTCATGGCCAGCAGTCTGTAAGTGGGCTGAAGCCCCTCTCTAGTCACGTGGAGGCAGGGTGGCTTTCTCTTGAGCTGGTTTTCCTGCTCCATCTCGTCAACTGAGGTGCCTCCCCCCACCCCCACCACACACCTTACGTTTGGTTAATTGCCAAGACAAGCTACCTGCATTTTCCAACAGTTTGGTGTCACAAGTTCTTTTATTTATGGATGCATGCACTCATGTGAAGGTCTTGGGTTTTGGTCACAACCAAAATACTTACAGTTACCATGTGTAGTTTTTGACAGTTTGGCCTAAACCTCTGTAATATGTGCAGTGTATCTTTATAACAGGTCGGAGTGGAACTAAAATAAGAGAACTTGAGGATTCTTCAGGTTCCAGGATAAAGGTACCATGTTCTGTGTGTCATCCAG